>NC_071570.1:14706633-15306633 GCF_026979565.1 Vidua chalybeata | reverse complement strand
AAGGATGGTAGACTTCTGGGAGTAGGGCTTATCTCTACAAGTTTTGAGTCAGTACACTGCAAATTCAGCACACTGGTTTCTTAAAATATGGTACTCCGTGAATAGTCCTGTCAATAACTTCACTAGATAGAGGAACCATGCAAACTTTTATAATTTTGGATGCAATATTAATCACAGATGTAACTTTTAAAAAATTAAACCTTACTGTCTTCTATCCATGTCAGTCCTGTGTCTCATGCATGCAGAATATCATAGGTGAAGATTATGAAAAGTAACAGGTAGGCACATCAAGCCATATTTCGACACTTTTGCATATGTGTATATTTATGCAGATAGATAGATAGATAGATAGATAGATAGATAGATAGATAGATAGATAGATACACACACATTGAAGTCTTTGGGTGTAGGCAAGCATGCCTGTATACTGCTACTGGAACAGGTTTTACAGACACTGGGCTAAGACAGCTTAGTTGACCAGAGTGAAAGTTTGTATGTTCTTGCATCTGATGTGGCACCAAAACATAGAAGTGTTTAAATGGCCAACTTTAACTGAAGACACTGAGATTCAGTGACCTAGCAGGAACTAGAAATCTGTGTTTTTGCAGGTGTTGTTCCATATGTCCCTGGGGCTTACTATTTCAGTGAGTCTGGTTTCTTGTTCAAACTCATTCTGTACCTCTGAGGAAAAATTAATGTTTAACACTACACGCATACTAAGAGACATTCCATTAACTAATTAAATTAGCTGAGTTACACCAAGATAAAATATAAGGGAATATACAGCTAGGTCTATTTGTTAGATGTTGTGTAAGAAACTAACACACAGGGAATGTAAATTCAGATCTGTTTTTCAGACTTGGATATAATACTTGTAGACCCTTTTAATGAGTATTTTCCCAATCTAGTGCACAATGTACTTAGTTATTAAAGCAGTGTATAAGGACAGTTGTACAATACTGATAAAACATTGCTGCAAGCAAAGTGACTGTGTATACAACCAGAAAGGACTTTTGGCGACAGACTACCTTTTTTCCTTATAAAGTTACGTAAGACTCCAGTCATATGATGAAAAGTAAATAATACTATCTAAGGCACTTGTGTGTTGGTCCCACTGACTTAATGGGGCTATTCAGAGCCTCCATGAGGAAGTTTGTCACTATGCATTTTTAGGATTGAATTCTCCTTGAAAGCTCTTGGAGCTGTGGGACTGAATTCAGCAAAAAGAAAGCCAGCCATTCAGTAACTTGTTGATTTACCAGCAAGTTCATGATGGGAATGTTGGACCAAGTCCTGCTTTTCTTTCTCGTGGAGTCTCTGCAGAACATAATTCCTGATTAGACAGTTACTATTTGCCAGCTGTTCCCTCCATCAGGACCTGATTTCTAAATTTTTATCACAATATGGTATCTGGTGAGAACGGATATATTCTTCAGGGCTCCATTTTTGTCTTCAACTCTGCACAGGAGAAATATATATTAGGAAAAAGGTATTACTAATTTTGTTTTCCTAGAATATATGTTTCTTTTTAAAGGTGATAAATACTACATACTGGCACAATCCATTTATTTCTCAAGTCTGGTATATTCTCTGTGTGTGTGTTTGTGCTCCTTAAGACGTTAATCACTATTTTTTTCTTGCCCAGACTGAGAAGTGCAACTCTAGTGCAAATTAACCAGTCCCTCTTTTTACCAAAATGATGAATTATAAATAGTTGTTCAGCTAAAGTAAGCACATTTATGACTAAAAGCTTGGCTTTCAGAATGTATTATCAGTCTTTTAATGGGATAGTTTGCTGGCCTATTGTTTCTTATCTGTAGTACTTTTTAAATTACATGCTTATCTCAGAGTTGTGTCCAGACCCTAAAGGTGCACAGTGACACCAAGCAAAGAAAACTACTTTGCTTTGCAGAGTTTTACCATGGGGAAACACAAATTGTGGCAATTTACTGTAGCGGGATTTCCAGGGCACACAGAAGTATGAGGTGTTCCTATTACTCACTAGCCTCAAGTGTTTTCTTTTCCATAGAAAGATAATTAAAATTCTGTTCTGCCTACCACTGAAATCGAAAGACTGTTACCTTCACTGGAAACTGGATCAAACCATAAGATGGCAAATATGTGTCCAGCTAGGAAGTGCGTACCTAATAGAATGATGTTTCATTTTTTAAAACCTAATAGAAAGATGTTTCCTTTTTAAAGCACCTTCCAGATGTGGAAGCACCAGCGTGTTTATGCTCATGACATTAAAGGACCTTACAGAAGCACACTAGGTGGGAGCAGGAGATTGATAACTGCAAATTCATAAGATCATAGAATCATAATTAGTGTTGGAAGGGACCTTAAAGATCATCAAGCTCCATAGGCAGGGACATCTTCCACTAGACCAGGCTGCTCAGAACCCCATTCAGCCTGGCCTTGAACACCTCCAGGGATAGGGAACCCATGACTTCTCTGGGAATTAGCACAGCCAAAGTCAAACACAGCTCCCTGCGCAAGTTAATTGTGGGCAAAATAACTTGTCATGACAAGTTTCTTCCACTGTCTCCTTAATGAACCTTGACATTCCCTTAGAGGAATCTTGAACAAGGATGAGAGAATAGTACAGGTTTTATATAATTTTTTTGGCTTGGATTTCACTTCTTGACATCTGTGCTTTCACTTTTATCTATTCACAGTACTGCAAACAGATCTAAATTATTGTTAGTAATAAGTTAATTTCATAAAGGTACAATTTGTTTAAGAAGTACTATCATAAATCTTTTAATAAGACGTACATGATTTTCCTCATGATAGGCACTGGCTATCAGTTTGTCTGAAAGAGAATACATACCGGTATCTCTGCTTTTTAATAGGCATAGTAATAATCCTAAAACTGGGAATTAGGATGGAGTTGTGGAACTCTAAAATCTGGGCTCTGCTCAGAGGAGGATTTCTTAGGTCCATTAGTAAATAATCTGGTAAATCCAGGTAGGTTGGAATGGCCATGCAACCTAATGACTACCTAAGCAATCTGATCTGGCAGATGGGGCACATTCAGCAGGCAAAAATACACGGTGGGAACATCCAAATCCCCTGGCACATTTGGTGTGACATTTTTGTGCTAACTACTGAAAAGCAAGATGCAGGAAGTCAGCCATCAGAGCTAGCAAAGTGTGGTGATTTAACCCCATCTGAACAGCAGGTGCACACCAAAATGGCTCTATCTATCCCCTCCTCCACTGGACAGGGGAAAGAAAATACAACAAAAGCTCATGGATCAGGGTAAGAATAGAGAGCGATCACTCAGCAATTACTGTCATGGACAAATGTGGGGGAAAAAGCTGAATTTATTATCAGTCAAGTGAGAGTAGAGTAATGAGAAATAAAACACCTTTTTCCCATGCCTCACTTTTTCTTGGGCTCAACTTCACTCCTGAATTCTTCACCTCCTTCCTTCTAGAAGCAGAGGGGTACAGAGAACAGTGGTTGTGGTCAGGTCATCACACATTGTCTCTGCTGCTCCCTCACCTGCTCCTGTGTGGGGTTCTCCACGGCTTGCAAGAGGATCCGTGCACCCCATGGACCTCCACAGACTACTCCATAGCTGCAGGGGAAACTCAGCTCCAGCACCTGGAGTACCTCCAGCCTCTCCTTCTGCACTGATCTGAGTGTCTACACAGTCGTTCCTTTAACATATTCTCACTCTTTTGACTACTGCTGTGCAGCGTGTCCATCCTAGAGCCATCTGGCTTTGGCTCTGACCAATGTGAGAGAAGCTTCTGACAGCTTCTCACAGAAGAACCCTGTAGCCACAACCCTCCTACTACTAAAATCTTGCCAGGCAAATACATTAAAAATGGTGGTGTTCCCAAAAGTCCATGGTCAGCATCTACTGTGTTGTTTTTTTAATGATATGTACGTTATTATATCCCTCCTCCTCCACTCCTAACTGTAATGAGCTCAGAAAATATAATTCTTCAGAACAACAAACAAACAAAAAAGCAGTTATTACCTGTCTTGGAACCCAGTAGGAGATGGAAGTGTTTTTTTACGTTTTTTCTATTTTATTTTTGTTGTTTTGTCTAAAAGTCTGGAAATGCTGAGATAAAATTTAAAAAAATGAAAAAAAAAAGTGCCACAACATGTTTGTAAATTTCTGTACATATTCTTCTAGCCACCTATATTATTTAGTTTTTGTGATAAGTATTTCTGTAACCTCTGTCAAAGAAGTGAATCAAAAGAAAAGTATACCAGCAGGTCGCAGAATTATGAATTATGAAAGCATTATGTTTTAATGGGATTTTATGACAGTTTCAGATTCTAATATATACAATTTTTGTGACCTGAACTGGTGTTTGGTAATCTACATTCAGTTATCATTCTGTTCGCTAAGTTGCCATTAAGTAGACACCACAATGTTTTGTAGAATTTGGAGTCTTCTCTGGGAGATAGATTACAGTAGGGTTCATGATACTATCAAGAACCAATATTCATCTGCAAGTAGCCTCTTATGCTTGCAATAAACCTGTATCACTGGGAAATTTATTTTACCTGCTAGTTCTGGGAGCCAGCAAAGCCTGTTCCAGCTAGGAAAACAAGATGTCACCTCTGAAGATAGTCTGATTTTGTCAGACCTAGGGAAGGAAACACACTAAAAGAATGGAAAATCTCTTTATAGCAAGAAAGACAAGTAATTTCATAGCCCTTTATATCCCAACCAGCTTTAAGGTACACATTTAAAGGAAATTCCCTCCTAACCTTAGGAAAAAATTGAGTTCAAATATACCCAACTGTTTTTTGCCAGTCCAAAGTGACATATTTCCATGCTGGCCAAGTCCAGAATTACACAGGCAAAAAACCCAGGCTGCCTATGCTGACAGGACCATGTTTGGAAAACTGAGTTCTGTTTTTCGGCTCCAAAGAGATCAGAATATAAGAATACAGAAGAATAAAATTCTGAAAACTTAATATAAAAATAATCTGTGGAACTTTCATAAATCTTCTCCAAGTATGTTATTAATAATGTTTTCCTCCAGCGAGTGGCGGGGTGATTAAGAGAGGGCTCTAGGGACCACGGTGAACAGGAGAGGGCAAATGGGTGTGGCACAGCAGTTTTCGCGGGAGTTAGCAGGGCAAGCAGACAGTGTTGCAGGTTTTCTCCTGCTAATAGGGTTTTTAGTTTGTTGTTTGTTGTGTTTTTGTTGGTTGGTTGGTTTTGGGTTTTTTTGTTAGTAATGATTTTTTAACAATCAAAAACTGCAGTTAGTAAAAGTATATGTAGCCAAGTAGAACCCTCCAAAAATGATGTGTCTTCCCGTGTGGAGTTTTTGAGCTGATCAGTGGTACCAGGGGGCGTTGCAGAAGAAGCCTACCTGTGGTGTGAACAGGTGAATGATCTCCTTTCGCTGGTGGCTGAGCTTAGGGAGGAGGTTGAAAGACTAAGGAGTATTAGGAAAAGTGAAAGGGAAATATGCTGGTGGAGTTCCACCCTTCATCCTTGAGGGAGATGCACCAGGAGTCAGAGGACTGAGGAAATGGGTCCCTGCTTGGGGAGGTAATAAAAATTCCACCTGACCCACATGACCTACCCAGGTGCCACTTCAGAACAGGTATGAGGCCCTGGATCTAGAGGGTCAGCCAGAGGATGTAGAAGAAAATGATCTGCCAAGTGGGCCTCCCAGTTATGCTTTATCTGTCAGGCAGATCGCCACCTTTAACATTAAAAAGAAAAGAAGGGTAGTCATAGTGGGTGACTCCCTTCTGAGGGAAACAGAGGGCCCCATATGTCAATTGGACCCATCCCACAGGGAGGTCTGCTGCCTCCCTGGGGCCTGGGTATGAGATATCACTGAGAGAATTCCCAAGGTGATTCAGTCCTCTGATTATTACCCACTGCTGGTACTCCAGGCTGGCAGTGATGAGATTGAAAAGAAGAGCACCAGGGAAATGAAACTTTAGGGCACTGGGTCAAGTGGTTGATAGAGCAGGAGGGCAGTTAGTGTTCTGCTCAGTCCCTTTGGTGGCAGAGAAAAATGATGAAAGGAATAGGAGAGACTACATTATCAACAAGTGGGTCAAGGGTTGGTGCCATTGGCAGAATTTTGGGTTCTTTGATCATGGGGCAACTTTCATGGCACTTGGCCTGCTGGAGCCAGATGGGCTCCATCTCTCTGTTAAGGGCAGAAGGATTTTAGCTCGTGAACTGGCAGAACTCATTGAGAGGGCTTTAAACAAGGTTTGAAGGGGCAAGGGGATGCAGCTGGGCTGTCTGGAACCAGGCCCAAAGGTGGTAAGCCAGAATTAGGGGTGAAGTCAGTAGCCCAGCTGAGGTGCATGTACACTAATGCACACAGCATGGGCAACAAACAAAAAGAGGTGGAGGCCATGGTGCAACAGCAGAGCTATGATGTAGTTGCCATCATGGAAATGTGGTGGGATGACTCACAGAGCTGGAGTGCTGCACTTGATGACTACAAGCTCTTCAGAAGAAATAGGAAAGGGAAAAGAGGTAGAGGGGTGGCTCTGTATATTAGGGAGGCTTTTGGTGCCATAGGTATTGAAACTAATGACGATTCCTTACCAACATTTACCAACAGTCCTGGCTCACTGGGGTGGTTCCAGATGACTGAAAACAGGCCAATGTGATGCCCATTCACAAAAAGGGTGGGAAGGAGGATCCTGGTAATTATAGGCTGGTTTGCCTGACCTCAGTACCTGGTAAGGTTATGGAACAGTTTATATTGAGTGTCATCACGCAGCACTTACAGGACGGCAGGGCACTGGCCATCAGTACAAGTATCAGACCCAGCCAACATGGGTTTAGGAGGGGAAGGTCACATTTGACCACAGTTTTTTATGACCAGGTACCTGCTTGGTGGATGCGGGAAAGGCTGTGGATGTTGTGTACCTGGACTTCAGCAAAGCCTTTGACACTGTCTCCCGCAGCATACTGCTGGAAAAGCTGGCAGCCCATGGCTTGGACAGGAGCACTCTTTGCTGGGTTCAGAACCGGTTGGATGGCTGGGCCCAGAGAGTGGTGGTGAATGCTGCTGCATCCAGCTGGGGCCAGTTACCAGTGGTGTCCCTTAGGGCTGGGGCCAGTTCTGTTCAATATTTTTATTGATGACATGGATGAGGGGATTGAGTCTTTCACTGTAAATTTGCAGATGACACTAAGCTGGGAGCATGTGTCTATCTGTTGGAAGGTAGGAGGGCTCTGCAGAGAGACCTGGAACGGTTGGATGGATGGGCAGAGTCAAATAAGATGAAGTTTAACAAGTCCAAGTACCAAGTCCTGCATTTTGGCCACAATAACCCCCTGCAGCGTTATAGGCTGGGGATGGTGTGGCTGGACAGTGCCCAGGCAGAAAGGGACCTGGGGGCACTGGTCAACAGCCAGCTGAACATGAGCCAGCAGTGTGCCCTGATTGCCAAGAAGGCCAATGGCATCCTGGCCTGTATCAGGAATGGTGTGGCCAGCAGGAGCAGTCCCTGTACTTGGGACTGGTGAGGCCACACCTCGAGTGCTGTGTCCAGTTCTGGGCCCCTCAGTTTGGAAACGATATTGAGACGCTTGAGCGCGTCCAGAGGAGGGCAACGAGGCTGGTGAGAGGCTTGGAACATAAACCCTGTGAGGAATGGCTGAGGGAGCTGGGGTTGTTCGGCCTGGAGAAAAGGAGACTCAGAGGTGGCCTTATCACTCTCTATAACCTCCTGAAAGGTGGCTGTAGTCAGGTGGGGGTTGGTCTCTTTCTCCAGGCAGCAACTGAGAGAACAAGGGAACACAGTTTCAAGCTGTGCCAAGTGAAATATAGGTTGGATATTAGGAAAAGGTTTTTTACAGAAAGAGTGGTAAGGTACTGGAATTGTCTGCCCAGAAAGGTGGTGGAGTCACCATCCCTGGATGTGTTTAAAAAAGGTTGGATGTGGTACTTGGTGCCATGGTTTAGTTGAGGTGTTAGAGCATGAGTTGGACTTGATGATCTTCAAGGTCTCTTCCAACCTAGTGATTCTATAATTTACAGCTGTTTATACACTGGGATCGCTACTGCATTTCTGGACAGAGCTCCAAGTGAAGGACAATGTAAAAATTGCACAAGGGTCTTATCCTTTCTGAGGCATAGGTGCTGCCTTTTGACATGTGTCCAGGGTTCGTCATGTGCAAGGGACTTCCAGGTCTAACTCCCTCATCAGAGACAGTTTTTAGCTCCAGTGTTCCATATACTGTGTGGGTTTTGTGAACCCTTAGAAAGACAGAACCCTCAGGGAGCTGATAAACTTGTGCTTCTAGTGATCTTGCATAGTGGAAAGGCACAACTCTGACTCTTAACATGTCATGCACAGAAGTGACAGCACTAGACTGTGAAATTAGTTTATTTAATGCATGTGGCAGGCAGGTAATAATTTATTACTATGCACGTTTTGTACCAAAACTATTTGGTAGCTGATGAAGAAGCTCTGTAATATGAGTTTAGACAAGAAAATGCAGGGGGGAGAGGAGAGGGCTAGAATATCAGAGCCCAGGGATGTTTGAAAAGATCATGGTGCTGCTGGCTTGAGAGAAATTTTGGGAGTTAAAGATTTGTCTAGAAGAACAGTGAGAATCTAAGGAGAGAAGCTATGTTGTTTAATGTCTCCTGCACCAAAAAAGAAGGATTATCTACTTGTAAATGAGCTGCATTCTATGCAATGGCTGACCACTCCTCTTAAGATAGAATCAAGCCTACCAGGCTTTACTGAGGCTTTATTTCCTGAGCAAAATGAGTTGAAAAGAATATATTAATAGTGACAAAGAAATTCTCTCTGATTGTAGCCAACAGCAGGTAAAAAAACCAGAAGTGTTGCATGGAGACAGTATCATAAATACAACCCAGACTGACTTGTCAGTCCTGGGCTGGCTTTGTATGTACTGTGAATGGAAAACTCTTGTAGATGAGAAGAAATGCTGTAGTCAGTCTTCATATTTAATACTCAATGGCCTTTGCAGATATGCCTAAACTGAGCTGGAAGCTGATGATTTCCTACGTGTTCTCCATGGTCTCCCTACCCTGTCTTTGCCATTTACACTTCTGTTTAATGGATTTTTTTTTTTTTTTTTTTTTTTAAGGAGAGAGCAATTTTGAGCCAGAGGAAAAAAAAAAACCTACCCCCTTGGAGACACTTAGAAGGTGACAGCTTAGGCAAACAAAGTATATTTTTTCCTTCCAAATGAAAAATGTTTGTGAATTTCTTTTCCCCAAGATGAAGTGTGAATTTCTTCTTTGAGCATCTTGGTTTTATGAACTAGGGTTGAATATTTTTAATTTCTTTTTACACTTTTAGCATCAACTGGTTATTTTTTAGCAAACATACTGATAATTTTTAAAATATTTTTTCTGATAAGTGAAGCTTTAATAAACTGCTATTTTTCAAAATATCCCAAGTCCCATTTATCATAAGATGATCTAATAAAAATAAATATTCAACCAATAATGAAAAGCTATGTAATATTTAAAATCTGTTGTATTCAGGGAAGTACATTAAGGCAGATCTAAGAGACAGTTTAATGGATTTAGCTTTAACAATCAGACCTGGACTTAGTATAAATCAAATACCACTGCATTTCAGCAGAATGTACACCCACTCATTCATTAATACTGTTCAGTGCAGATTATAAATATTAGTGAAGACACCTTCAGCACTTGAAGAATCTTTCCTCAGACATGGCAATAATTGAACAATAATGATGACAATCTTATTTTCATGAATTGGTATAACTTATTGATTTGCATCTGGGACTTGAAAGAGCTCTCAGCCAGTATGCAACAAGGCATGGTTATAAGCTATTAAAAAGCTAAGGAAAGAAGGGGAGCAGACAGGAAGAGAAGAAAAAGAGAATAAAAGTAGTGGAAAGATGGTGGAAGCAACATTTGGTATCAGATATATTATGTTTGCAAACATAATCAAGATGTAATAAGGGGGCCCCTAATTTACCAACAAGGTGATAAGAGATAAACTAATTACCCTACCTCACATATGTGTTTCTGCATACACATGCTGTTGACAAAATTTATGGTTTATCTTTATTTTGCTTTCCAAAACAAAAAAGAGGCAACATATGTAAATATTTTATGAATTGCACATGCATAATGGTGTAAGTGCAGGAGGAATGGGGACTTCTTTGCCGACTGTGATATACAGCTTCAAAACAACTTAAGCAGTGTAAGGTTTTGGAAATATCATTACTACATAAAAGAGCAGAACTCTCCTGTCTTCTTTTTGTAAAAGGTATTTGTTGGAGACCCTTTTCCTATCTTGGGTCTCAAAATTGGTAGTGAATTGAATACTCTGTATAGATATGAATATAATACAGGCATATATCTCTGTTTTGAGGGAGGAGGTGTTTGTGTATGTGTGTGCATTGTTATTAGCTTTTCTTCTCTCTTCTTTTTAGAAGACAGAAAAGGTCTCATTTTGCACACATAAAAGACAACTGGAATTGTTTAACCATTGTGCTGGTAGAGTTAATTTCTTCTGAGCAGCTGCTAAAATGCTGGGTTTTGATTTCAGAATGAGGATGGTGTTGATAACACACTGATGTTTTGGGTTTTGCTAAGCTGTGTTTATCCTGAGTCAAGGATTTATTTTTCCTTGTTTCATGCTCTGCCACTGAGAATATACACAAAAGAAACTGGGAGGGAGCACAGCTGGCCCGAAGTCCCCGAAGTCTATGGTGTGATATTCCACACTATAGAATATAAGGCATATAAGTATGTAAACTGGGGGAGTTACCTGGACAGGCAGGCTGATCTGAGTTTGGGAAGTAGGGTCTGGCATCAGTCAGTAGGTGGTGAACAATTGCATTGTACATCACTTTCTTGTTTGTTTTTTTATCATAATAATTATTATAATTTACTATTATTATTGTATTTTACTTTATTTTCAGTTAATAAACTGTTCCTATCTCAACTTAGACTTAGACTTTGGTTCTTCTCCCCATTCCACTGGGGTGTGTGGGGAGACAAGGGGTCTGAGCAAGTGGATGTGTGGTGCTTAATCTCTAGCTGGGCTTAAACCATGACAGTCATTTATTTTATTATACTAAGTTTGCACTCATACTTATTGAGCCTCAAATAGCTTGGATGCCACCAAATACTAAATTCACATGGAAATTGTGGTATTTTTCTGTAATAGTTTAGAACAACAGCACACTTACATATTTCATGCTAGGAATTCTTTATGCCAACATTTAACAATTGCTGTAACAACTGTTAAATTGTTAACAGCAATTACAAAAGAAAGCAACAATTACTTTCTTTTACAATACACTTCCTTTTAAAATGATCTGATATCCTAACGCCTAATATACGGAAATGAGTCTCCTTAAAGCCAGATTCTGAATAAGGCTCAGCTGTGCAAAAGAAATTTTGATATTCAAAGTTCACCATAAAACTCCACAGTGATTGAAATCTAGAGAATTTCATTGATAGGGATAATAAATTATGGCTTCTTTTTAGATTCACGTGTCCTGTTAGGAGCCCTGAAATATATATATAAAAGCTTATAATGTAATCCAATGAAACATAGATGTTTAGGGGTCTTTAGTATGAGTAAAAATGTCAAAAGTATTATTTTTGTAAGTTTCTTAATTGTTTTATAGCCTATATTCATAAAACCCTGTGTGGCAAGTACAATTACAAAATGAACTTGAATATGAAGTACATCCATATTGATTAGGTCAGCTCAGATTACAACACAGTGGGCATATATTACCATACAAAGTATTCATACTGTAAATATGCTGAAAAAGAATTATTGCCAAGATACTGCAGCTGTGGACACCTTGGCAGTGGTTTTTAGATAATGCCTCACTGAGATAACAAAGAGAATTAACCCTTGGTGAGATTGTCCTTCCACGACAGAAAAAAATCTTGTGAAGTTCTTTTAATAAGGCACCTGGGTGCCACCTGGCTCAGAAGATTTGAAGCAAGTTAACAGTGTACTATAATCCAGAGGTTTGTATATGGGAAGATGCAAACAACCAAATAGGTACGCCAACTGTTAATCATATTTGCCCTTTTAGCAGCTCTAGGATTTTTTCTGGCTAAATCATGAGGCAACCGTCCAGAACACCATGAAGAGGAACTTTAGTCTGTATCAGGTAATGCACTATCCTCTCTGTCACTGAGGGATCTGCATGGTGAGCAGCTGAGGCACAGGAGCCCACTCTTGCTCTGCAGTAACTGCTTATAGAGAGATATCCCCCCTTGCACAGGTTCAAGGTAACCCCAAATCCCAATTAAAGCATCTACATTCTACATATGGTCCTAATAGGTGTAATTGTGGTTGTGTAATTGTGTATCATTACCTGCTTGAGGTGAATATCACAGTATTAAAAAGAGCAATTTTATGTAAAATTTATTTGCAAAATGAACATGGTAGGATATGGACGCTGTGTTACAAAATATGTTCACAGAATCAATGCAAAACCTGAGAGTTCTGTGGACATAGAAGCAGAACAGCAGCACTTTGGGTAAGATCCATGTCTGGGATGTCTTCCCTCATGCTGGAATAAACAAAATAATTAACTATGGTGTCTTCTCCACATTTTCTATGAACTCTTCCAGGACACAGATAGAAAGATATGATGCAATAAACTTTCCATTTCCTGTGTCCAGTGTGGACAATATAATTTGCCTTATTGGTGATTTTTATGGACAATAATTCATACTATTTTTTTTTTAAATTAAAAAATAAATATTAAGAAAAAGGTGCTCAGTTAGACAGTCTGTGAGAAATGTTTTTGACTATGAGCAACAGACACATGTTCAGAGTTCCACTACATAAATATGGGTTCTGAAAGAGATGCAAAATAACATATTGGAACCATAATGATTATATTTGTTTTGTTCTAAGTGATTTCTATAGCTATTAGGAACTTTTGCTGGAAAGAAACAGTACATATGTACATATGTGGTGGGTCGGCTCCACCCATCAGCCAAATTCACTCCAGCCACTCCCTTACTCTCCTCTTCTGCCAGGTAGGAATGAAATACAAGGAAAGGGAGAAGACTCGTGAGTGAAGGCACAGACAGTTTAACCTATGAAGCAAAAGCTGCACATGCAGGCAAAGCAGAACAAGGGATTCCCCTGGCCAAGCAGATGTCCCAGTGGACTCCCCAAGAAGCTGGGCCTCAGCACACCTAACACTGGTTTGGGAACACAGACACCATGAGCCCAACTGGTCCTCCTGCCTCCCTCCTGGAACTGTGCTTGCTGAGCACCATGGGACATCTCCTTGTCCATTGCGGTCAGCTGTGCCATCTGTGTCCCCTCTCAGGCACTTGCCCACCCGGATCCTGCTCATTTGGAATGCACAGGGAGGATGAGAAACAGAGAAAGCCTCGGCACTGCGCAAGCACCGTTCACCAGTAGCTGAAGCTCTCAGGATTGTGTTATCAGGGTTGTTTTCAGCACAAATCAGAAAAGCAGCACTTTCTGGGCTGCTCTGACGAAAATGAACTCCATCTCAGGCAGAAGCAGTGCAATGAGAAATGGAAATGAAAATGGAATTGGGATTTTTCATTCCTCAAGCTGCAAGGAGCAGTCATAATCTAGGAGAGCTGCACTGTCCCCCAGATAATATGGAGAATCTGGGTAGTATTACTCCTCCCACTGTCATTAAGAGGTGGCATATCCTTTCAAGGTGGTTTTTTGTTTTTTTTTTTTGGTTTTTTTTTTTTTTTGTTTTGTTTTTTTTTTTTTTTTTTTTTTTTTTTTGAGTGATTGCCTTTGCTGTGCATTTGTGTATCAGCTACTTTGGAGTTAGGAATAAGAAGCTAATGTTTACAAATGCACTGAACTGTCATTATCATGTGCTAACAATGTCCTGTTAGAAAGCTAAACAGATCTACTTCCGTTCACAAACAGTGTGTTGCATGGTACTATTGCTACAACAATTCTCAATTGCTTCAGTGAACAGCCTCCAAAGTTGCAAACACAAAAAAACAAGATGTGTTCTATCTGCAAACCATGGTAGATCGGAGAAACTTGCTAATTGGAGTTCTGCTATAGTTTCCGCATTAGACAGTAAGGCAGTAGAACATTTTATTACACGTATTTATTATTATTTATTAGACTGACTTTATTGACAGTTAAAGATAATGATAACTTGATAATTAGTCACCGGTGGCAGAAGACCATTCCCTTTGTGGGTAAAAATCTCTAGTTATTTCTGAACCTGAAGTGTAGGAGAGAGCAATCCCCAACTAATTACTAGGAGAGATGAAAAAGATGTATGTCTCAGAGAACAACTCTCTCTGTGTGAAACATGACGTGCTAAACCTCTCCTATCTGTATGAAACATGATGTGCTAAGCTTCTCCTACAGACCAGACACTCTGTACCGCTTCCGTACTAAATAAAGATCAGGAGAATCATGATTATTTCAAACTGATAAACTGACAGGAAAAGTTAGTGAGTTGGTTTTGGTTACACTGTTCTCAGCCAGATATGCTTGTGTTCTGCTTTAAAGGATTTTCATTACATGATCCTGAGGAACATAACCTTGATTATTTTTTTCTATTAAAATAAAAAGGAATATTATAGCCTAGAAGAAGTCTGAAGATTGGAAAAATCAAAGAGGTCAATGGAAAATTGTGCTTTTTCTGTTGGATAGGCATGATGAATGAGAAGTGATTCAAAAATATGAATGACAATTCACTAAGCCTATGGAAGAAAATACCTAGAAGAAGAAGTGAAAAAAATTGTGCTAACAGGATCTTCTACTTCTGGAACTTTTGACTCACCACTCATAAGACTTTCCTCTGAAAATCACAGGCTTCCTGTGAATGAATAGACATAAGAAAGTAGTTTAATTCTCATTTTCTTTTCTTTCATTTTAAGTTAAGGCTAGTCATTAACCTGAGGTTGCCGCTTGCTGGGGAGCAGGGGATTGCTCCCTTAAGGTCTTTCTGTGAGATCACAGATATAGAGCTCCAACAGAAAAAAACCCTTCAGTCCCTTGGGATATTTGTGTCTGGATTTTGGCTCATACTTGTTGTTTTTAGAAGTTCCTGTACTATACTATCTTCAGTATTGTAGTAGTGGGATTTTGAAGTTTATATTTAAGAAATTCTTTAATAAAATTGTAATGGTTTGTCCCTATTCATCCCTGTTCAGTTTTCCTAATAGTCTCTCCCCAAAGCTGTTTTTCAACCTGCTTTTCCACCTTTCCCCGTGTCAATCCTGGGGTATACCTCCCTTATTTCCAGACCCTTCCCTGTCTATCTCCTAAATCTTGCCCCTGGAGCTTGTCTGTCATTATTTGCTACACCCGTTTATCTAGAAGCTTCCCTGTCAGTTATGGTATTTTCCTTCACTCATTGGCACATTCTGTATGCTCGCTCCCCTTCCCCATCCCTATTGGTTTCATGTTTATACATATCCACTCCATACTCCTTCTATCTAGCCCTTGATTTGTTGTTAGGCTGTCCCCCCTCGGGGGCAGACCCCCGTTAAAAGCTGCCGGTTTCTGCTACTTCGCGCCTTTTGCCTTGTCTTTACTTTGAGCCGATAACACTGCATCACCCTGCGCCGCCGCCCCCCTGCGCGGGGAAGAATAAAGATTGCTCGGAGACGCAAGCGAAGGGTCCTTCCCTCTTTCCTTTGCCTCGGTCCCTCGACGTGGGTCCACTCTTATCGGCCGCTTCTGTCGGTAAAGAACCGCGGCCGAGCCGCCGCCCTGTGCCTGCCGGTGGCTGAGGCGGGGAGCGGCCGCTCGTAACACGCGCCGAGGGGAAAGCGGGCTCGGGGCTCGCTCGCCACCAGTGCCGCTCCCTTCTCCTGCGACCGGGGCGCGGTGTCACAGTACTACCCTGAAAATATTTAATTCCAGGTGTTTCTGTACAAATAGACACTTACGTTAGTTTGCTTCCTTACATATTAAGCTTTAAAAAAAAACACTAACTGGCAAAGAAAAAAAATCCATTCATTTCAGAAAAGTACAAGGTTTGTGTTGCCAAATATGTTTTTTGAAATAAGCAGAAAGTAGCTAATTGCTTGCTCAATGACATTTTTATATTTTATGGAAGATAAAACTTCGAAAGTTTTCTTATTCTGGAGGTTTGCAGAAAAGACTATGGCACAGACAAAAGCAAAATAAATCCGTGCCATCCCACTGTCATTACTTCTAGGTGGGAGCTATAGTCAGAATCCTACTAGTACTAGAATGTATCCCAACTGAGTTGATTTTCCTATAAATTTTTTTTTTTTCTTTTTTTTTTGGCATATGACCAGCAACCATTTTCATATAGGAGCTGTTAAAAAAACAAAAACAAAACAAAAAAAAAACAAAAAAAAAAAAACCAAAAAAAAAACACCAAAAAAAAACCAAAAAAAACCCCCACATTTGATCACTGCTGACCTGGTACAAAAGGTGTAGAAATCTTCTCTTACAACCAGTTCTCTCTAAGTGACACACTTCCCTGATAATTACAGGGTAATTGCATCAAAGGTTGCTTTTTTAACACATTAGTGTTCCACTTAAACTTCATTTTCATTACTGAGGGGATGAACACGTTTCATTTATTCTGAATGGTGGTAACACCCTTCCCATGGGTAGGTTCTGTTTGCAGAGCTCATGAAAAAAGAAAAAGTTTTTTTGTAAAATAATATGCTACCTGTTGTAAGCCTCTGTTTTCCCTTTGCTAGCAAAGTCCATGGGCCAAAGAAGCATATTCCAGTTGTTTTATGCTATGCTGGGTATTTAGACTGTGGGGAGGCTTCTTTTTGTGATGGCGGAAATATGAAGCAGAGAGACCATATCTGGACTAAATATGACTTCCAAAGTGTACATTATTTCCAGTAACTGTCTTCCATATATACTGATCAAACATGCTTGGTAAAGGTGAGTGTTTTCATATGAATAGTAAAAAACGTGTCTCTCAGACATCTAGTATTTTTGTGACAAATAATACAGGGAATGAACACATTTACTTGGTATTTTAGGATAAAGAACAAGTAGAATGGAAATTTTCTGTAGTTCAAGTAAAAAGAATATAACAATTGGTGGGTTTTTTAGCCCTACTACTCTTTCCATATCTTAGAGTACAGCTCACTGAGATGCAAAGCAGGGAGTACTCTGTAGGAGCTCTTTGAAAATACTGTCAGCACAATCGCCTGTGGGCTTCATGTTTAGGATAAAGGCTCATGAAGAAAGATGAAGAAAAAAAGTTTAATATTAAGCAATTTTTCAGCTAGGTTTACCAGGCTGTGCCAGATGTGCCATAAGCAGGGGTGTCACCTGCAGCGGAAACTAACTGCTAAATTTAACAGGGCATTTTTCTTTGCAAACTCACTTTCTCTGCTCACTAACTTAATTTTTGGGCACATCCAGAACTCCAGAACCTCAAAGTGGGAGGACATGGCTTTTATTTTTCTTCTCTTTTGATGTCATTTTGCAGTGAGAATTGGAAGCTTTTTCCTTTGCCCCTTTTATCATGAGACTGCTGACAGCAAGCTGTGCCCCCACCAGCATTCCTGCCTGTGCTCCATCAGCTGAACCTGTCTGCCTTTGCTTTTTTTCTTTATGTGTGTGCATGCATGCATGTTCCAGTGTGTGTGTGTTCCTTCCCTCCTACACCCAGCTCCCCTGTCAGAGGATACTGTCCTTGAACTTGATCAAAACCCTCACAAGCTGTGCCATGAGTTGAGTCGCTTACCTCTGCCTCTGGAGGAGTTCATCTCCCTTGACAAGGTTTTGTCTGGTTTTAGTGGCACGGCTGGTGACAGGCCATGCACGCAACAGCATGTGACCCTGGCTTCTTGCATCCGTGCGGGCAGTCGTCAGAGCTGTCACACAGTCAGAACAAGTTAATTCAGTGTGTGGAGAGAGAGGTGCGCTCTGTAATAATATCAGTCCTCTGGAGAGGGTGCTGTCAGGCAGCGTGCACTGGCGGCTGCCCCAGCTGCTATCTCCTGCCTACGAGGATGCAAGCTGACAGGCAGCAGGTTTATCCGCCTGGGGCAGGCTGGGGAGCACGCATGTTAATTTTCTGTCTGTGCAACAGAGCTAGTAATATTGCTTGCTATGCTGCTTGAGAAACCACTTCGTGCCTCTCACCTTGGACTATTGTTGGAGGCAACAAGATGCACTTGCTGGGGTGTCCAGAAGACTGTAGCAGGTTGGGGCTCCCTTCTGCTGCAGTTCTTAGGCTGCTCCTCCTCTGGGCTTTCTTACTATGCTCTTCTTGACTTGCATGGATTACTCTGCATCTGTGTATTTCTTTCCCCCTTTGACAGGAGGATGTTGTTTGTGGTGACTAGATGCCTTTTGAAGTTAAAGGGGTATTGATTCAGTTCATTTGTGTTTGTGTGTATACTGCATATATATATACACACACTATACATGTGTACACACATGGAGTTTCTTGAAGGATTTACAGTTCTGGATGAGGCAAAGTAAGGCAGAATCTCTGCCTATAAAATGTATGTAATACTGTAATTAAAATGATACCAGTACTACTAATAATGTGTCAGTCAAATGAAATTTCTCCTCACTGACATACATGAGAGACTTAGATGTGGCTGGTCAAGGACTCTGTGTCTATAAACACACAGGTGTGATGAAACAGCAAGACTTGGTAGCACTTAATTTAGCAACCAGAATTAGCATGTGAAAATGGTGGGATAAACATAAAAAAGGAAGAAAAATCCCCATGTTTTTATTTATGCCTACATTCTTGACTAATCCAGGAATTCAGGAAGGAAAGTATGACTGCTGCAAAGAAAGTAGTAAAAATCCTACCAGCCTAACAGGCTTTTGCCTGGTAAGAGTGGGAAGTCTGCAGGAGATACTGTACATTTAGACACATAGAAGTGAGCAGACCTACGGCTGGTAGCTGGAATGTGAGTTGGGGAAAATTCTGATCCTTGCCTGCAGCTGTGCTGGCTTTGATTCTTCTGCCTTGCATAATCTAAACCAGAAAAGCTCTCTAATGAGATAAATAGTGTCTTGTTTACACAGCCAAATAGTGTCTTTTTTGTCATAAGCTGTTCTGTAGTATGATTGACTGAACTCAGGAAAAACATCACTTTCACTTCGCTCTTTATTTTTGGCCTGGGTAAGGCTGTGGGAAGGGAAAATCCAAACTGTGGGTAACAAAATCCAAAGGGGAAATCACTCTAAAGTCCATTGGTCTTTGTTTCTGAGTAGTAAAATCACAGAGGACAAAGAATTTCCTTTTATTCTTGTGACTATAGTAAATGAATATGGATGAATTCGATTTGAGGTCCACGTGTCTGAAGCTGATTCTAGAATTATATATTCAGAAAAGAAGACAAAAATCTAGTGTTTTAGGAAATTCAGGTTAAGAGTTGACTCATTACAGCTGAATTCTACTGTGGGCTCAGAACAAAGGGAAGGAAATGTCTTTTCATACCATGTTAATTAAAACTCTGAACTCCTTGCTGTAAAGATGACGTTGAAACTAAAGTTAATATGAATGAGAAAAAAGGGTACATTGATAGCTAACAAGAATATTCAGAATTGCAACAGCTAATGATAGTGCATACTTCAGAAGAATTATTAACCTGAAAATTTCCCACTTCTAATATTAGACAGCTAAAGAATAGGACATACATTACTTTTAGTGCTGCTAAGAGCCAGGAGCAGGATAACACATTACTTGGACTGTGTGTTCCGACCCAGCTCCGACACATGCCTCAGATGGGTCAGGGCTCTACCTCTGGCTGGGTGTGCTGCAAATGGGCTGTGATGTTCGGCTTATTTCCTGAAAGCAATCTTAAATTCTTGTCTTACAGTTGGACACCAAGAGCTTACCACCGACCTGATTTCCAGATCTTTTGATTCTTAGCCTTGAATTCACATTTTAAGGAAACTGTCCAGAATGAAGCCAAGGCTTTTCTTTTCCAAGTGATCTCAGAGTTTGCATCACCCCATATGTTTGTATATGTATATAGGAAGGGTTTATCCTTCGAGGTCTCCATTTCAGTTGTCAACTAATTAGTCAAGAATGTGACTGTAGATTTCTTAAACAGGACCACCAGCTGTCCAATATAGACAAACATCACTGTAGATTACAGCACTACAGTGCTTTTTTCCCCAGTAGCTAGGGACAAAGTATAATTCCAGATTTTTACAGGAGGAAAACACAGGGTAAGGAAGCTGGGTCTTGGTGCCAGGAGGGAGTCATAGAGAAACCTCAGACAGGCACTTGCTTCTGGAATAGCTAATGTAAGAGCAACTTTACACTCAGTATTATTTTAAATATGACTTCATGCTACTAAAAATATTTCTTGGTTGTTATGTTAAATTAGAGTTTTATGATATCTTACCATTGTCATGAGACAAAAAAAAAACGGGGCTTAACACACGAAATGTCAATTTCATAGCATGACAGCTGGAATGGACCCTAGCTCTGATTATTTATTAATATTTACAATGAGGAACAGTTAAAAGGAGTTCAGCTTCTTCTTGTGTGAGTCTTTTTGAGATTTCATAATAATCTTAAGGTAGGTTATGCAGCACTGTGTGTTCTTAATTTTGTGTATCTTTAGGAAACAGAATATTGAAATAGAGAATATATTTATACTATTAAAAATAACACTTTGAAAATGCCTATTTATTAAGGAATTTGAAATCCCTTGGAATATCCTAGCTTGTGTGGAGTGGCTTATGTAGTGAGACATTAAAAATCATGTTATCTGCAACACACATGTAAGATGTACTGGACTGCTGTATGTACTGGGGCATCTTAAGCTGATACTTAAATGATGCACATTTAAGATCCTTTGATATGTGGTTGGTCTCTTGAGTGAAGGCTAGAAAGTAAAAATGAGCTAATCGTGTGCTGCTTTTCTCTTGAGTAAGGTGAGCCTGGAAGAATAGGAATATAATAAAGTACTGATTTGCTCTGGTAGTGCTTTCTTTTTTTTTTTTTTGGGGTAAATTATTACAATTGTATTAAGTCAGTTTTCCTTGAATTGCCAATCCTTTCAGCAAGGACTGGAGTAGAGATTACTTACATTTATGGTAGGAACTTCTTTTTTATTTCGCTCACTGACTGCAAAATACTTCTCAGTTTTGTACCTGTCTCTGTACTGTGTCTTGTCTCTTAAAATGTGGTTCAGGTTTGCTTGGTGTAAAGTCAGTACATTTATTTCTCACCTCTCCCACTCTTTGAGGGCATATTCACCTGCATCAGGGAAGAGCTGATCAGCTGTGGACAGATGGCAGGTCTGCCTCAGCCTCCTGAGCAGCTGCCTCTGCTGACAAAGATGCCCTGTGTCTCCTCAGCTGAAACAACAGGAGAGGGCTTGAGAATCATTGAATATTTAATCTGATATGAACGGAAGAAGTGATTTTACTATTTACTTCTGCTGATTAAATAAAATAAATTCCCTTCACATGTATTTTATTACTTGCTTGACTATTTCTTGTTTTGGAGAGGAGTGGCAGCATAGGCTGTATTCTCTTCTTCTTCGGCTCTGGCACACAAGCACCATCCCCTTCATCCACCTCCTGAAATGTGTATAGAATTTTAGATTCAGGCCTTTCTTTCTGAGAGGGGAGAGGTCATATAATTTTGACTAATCCGATTGTATATTCTGGCTGCTGGAGATTTAACAAAAGTTGGGTGAAAAGTCAGAGTAGTGTGTTTTATTATCTGGGTTGATTTTTTTCCATCTGTTGTAGTCCCCAGAGATGCAAGAAGCATTGCAAAGGTGTGGTCGAGATCTGAATAAAAATGCTCTGACACTTGCTCACTACTGTCTTGTCAGTGTAGATAAAGTTTCAGCTCATCAAAACATCCCTGCAGGCAAGAACAATATAGCTTTTCTATCCTGTCTGCTGCAGAAAAGGCTTTAACAGAGTGGAAGCTAGTAAATTAACACTGGCTATTACCAGGTTGAGAGGTTTTGTTTCACACTTACTTAATTTTGTAGTCATGTGTTTTGGTCTTTGGATAGGAGGATGGTGGTAAAATCTTCCATGACTTGTTACTGGGCTACCCATAACCGTGTGCACGATGAATCTACTGCTCACTGCCATCGTTTTTGGTGCTGATTTTATGGATGCCAAAGTTCACATTTTATCAGACCAGTCAGGTATTAGATAATGACCCTAGAGCAATCAATCAGCTGGTGTCAATTGCTCTAATACTCTCCTCTTTAACTCCATGCTGGGGACAGTTAAGGCTGCTTAGGATAAGAAATATGGCAGTGTTCTTCACAGAAATGTTTCCACTATGATTCTGGGCCCCTTGAATATTTTGGTGTCTGTCACCTGTGCAAGAGGAATATATGTTAAATTAGGTTACACTGAGTAAAAGAGCAATGTATGGGGACAGTCAGAGTTAGGTTACCACCCCTGTTCAGAGACACCCTGGCTGCAGAAGGAAATGGCTCTATTAGGGAGAGAATAGAATAAAAGAAATGAAAATTAGGATTGCTATTTCCTTCCCTTAAATGTAATACACAACTCTCTCCCACTTATGTGGTGTAAGATCATCATATTTTATGTGTGGATTGTTCTGGTGGCTTGGTGAGGAATTAGGTACAATGAGGAGAAAATTAAAAATTTCAATAGGAGGCAAAGTCATGTAAAGAAGAAGAGGTCTGTGACTCTCAAGTGCCAAAGTGTGAGCCCCTTCAGCGGCTATATATGCTAGAGTGATAGGAGTAAGGAAAAACTGGGAAAGAGAAAGTGATGGCTGTCTGGAGAGAGTAACAGGAGAAAGGTGTTTAATTTGAGCCAAGATTTTAGTCTTCCCCTCCAATATCATTCCCATTCATTCCCATGAAAATGGGAGAGAGGAATTTTTCTTATCCAATAATCTTTAGTGATATGATGATTTACATTGGAGCGTTGTTGCTTTCTGGATAGCTAAAGGTTAGTGTTTGGAAGAAGCACTAATGGGAGAAACTCCAGGTAGAGTCAGGTACTTTTGTCACACATATTGTTACGCTTATTTGAAAAGAACATAAAAGTTCTATTTCCCTTAGTAGAGCAGGAGATGCATAGCAAGAGCTTATGGCTCTTTGCTTTACCACTTTCTCACCTTCCTAGCCAGTTCAGTCCCAAAGTCTGATCTCCGACAGTTTTTCATGGGTCAAATTGCTATTACTACTGTGGCTGTGTCTAGATTTTTGGCTTTCTTGCTTCCTTTACCCTCTGTTCCTCTGGTCTTTTGGCATCCTTTTTTTACAGACACAGAAAACCTTTGAACATAATATCCAGTGAACTACCTTCACTCATGGCATGAGCTGGAAGGAAAAAGTTCATTGAGTACAGAGATTCATCAAAACTGCTTCCATTCTGTTCAACAAAGCATGAGATTGTTGTGGTCCAGATTAATTTCTCAGTTCTCTTTCAGGTGTTATAGTGCAGCCCCAGTCTGAATACTCATTCTGGCTGTTCTAGTTCACATTCTTCTGAAAGCCAGGAAGGGGTGAGCTGGCAAAAGTTCATGAAGTCCACAGAGAGCTTTGAGAAGTCAGGCTGGAAATTGCTGCAGAATGAGAAAGCTGCTACATAGATGAGATGAGGTTCTGGTAGTGTGAACACAAGGACCACAAGAGAAACAGAGGCCTCTTCCACACCAAACAAATTACCTCAGGAGAGCGCAGTGAGCATGACCTTGAAATGAGCATATGACTCCATGAAAATTGTGCTGTAAAGAGTAATCATATACTGGCCAGTTTATTGTAAGAAATAACACCAGAAGGGCCGTAGAAGAATTTGTAAAATGATGTTCTGATGAGCCTTGTCTCTGATAAAAGATGCAAGTTTGAGGGAGTTGTTACAGTGGGTAAATTAAAGAAGATTTTCCAATATTGAACAAATATGTCATGTGCCCTTTTCTCCTAGAAGTTTGGCTGATGAATCAGGTTTATACTGGTATTTTCTTCTCCCCTTATAAATGCATGAGTCTGATTTCCTGCCTATGTATATGATCAATTTCTCTCTCTCACTCTCTCTTTTTTTTTTTTTTTCTTTGTGGATTAAAGAGAGAAAATATATTGGTCTGATTGTTTCTATGAGAAGTACAATAAAGCTGATTATATGTTTTTTCATTTTTCTGTATTTTCTTTGAATTGTATTACTTTGCAGAAGAATAAATGAAGAAAATGGAGGTTGAAAATTTGGTCTGAAATCCGCTTGGTGGTTTTGGTATTTGTCAGAGGTAGTCCTTGCAATTTGTGCAGGCTATATTTGTTACACTAGAGAACTGGAAGAAAATGTCCACTTTTATTCTTTTCCTATTTAATCCTAGACAAGGTCAGGGGTGGCACTTTTAACAATTTACGAAGGTCTGTCTTTCTGTGTGTAGTCAGCAAATGGATCACTGTAGCATGAGCAGCAATCTAGTCATGTTCCCTTTTCTCTACTTGCATATCTTACCTGTGATGCTGAAGGTAGAAAAACAAAAAGGAAGTGTTTCTCCAGCTCTGGAAAGCCAGAGAACTTCCTTTATATGGAAGGAATGGAAGGAATTTCCAGAATTGTACTGTCTGATATTGCACTTAATTTATGTTAATACTGTATTTTAAAGCTGGGCCTGAGAGTTGCTAGTGCCTAGCATTTCTGGGAAATGATAAAAATGTTATACTGCTGCAAAATTACATGTGTCAAGATGTTGTGGTATCCATAAATCAAATATTCCTTGACCTACATTATGATATTATGTATTTTTCATGTACTCTACACCTGTAATGCATTTGGAACTTTTGTTAAACTTTCCTGACGTCTTTGAAAATGAGATACAAATAATGTAAGCTTCTTGAAATGTACAAACACACAGAGCTCAATTTTGCTCTGGTCAAGGAGGTAAATTGATATGAAGGGAAAATGTTGCATGAAACTTTTTCTTTCACTGAATTCTGCTTGAGTTCTCCACCTGGCCACTTCAAGGCAATTTTAACCGACACTTCCCCTTATTTCTGTATTATCATATGGAGGTAATTGCTTGCTCCTATTAACACATGGTCAGGATTTTGAACTCACCTCATTTTCTAAAAGAAGCAATATAATGATGTGCCTTTCAGTCTTTCAACCTTCAAGTCATCAAGTATTTAGCTCATTAGTGGTGTGATTCCCATCTGACTATAACGAATGGTTACTGATGCACTGAAGTGGTAGGGGTTAACTTTTCATCACAGAAACCTGTGGAAATGAAATTACTTTCACTCACATTTTTTGTAAGCTTTGTTGCTCCTATTACAAAGACATAAAAAAAATCTTTGTCATGTACATTTAATATACAGTAGCTTGGAGCTGGAAGTTCAAGAAGGCATATGAGAAAATTATGGGGGGGGGGTGGGGGGTGGGGTGGTAAGCATTCCAGACCAGGGATACACAGATTAGGTTTAGGTTTAGGTCACTTCAGCATTTATCTTCAAGATTATTTTCTTAAAAATATAGTCACTAATTTAAAATATGCAGAAAATGGTGCCAAAATTGAACATAATATTGCTGGCGCCAAATTAGCAGTGCCAAAGAAAGTATACAATAATTTTCCTCCATCTTCTGGCCAAAGCCCAAATGTAGTTCTCTATGAGGTTTGCCTTATTTTGTGGTGAGAGCATATTTTTGACTCATATTCAGCCTAGTCTCCACTGCAACTCCCTGTTATTATCCAAGAGTTCAAATTTCAATGATATTTAGGTATTGTAAGTATATTTTGGACTACTGTTGCTACTAGAGTTATTAAAACCCCACTAGACTTAGTTGAGGGAGGATGCTTTTTTTTTTTTTTTGGCTATCCCTTTGCCAGAAATTTTCTTGTTGTAGGTACTTGCTTTATTGTATTTGAGTTAATTCACCATCTGTACTGTAGAAATACTAAGCATTATAAGTAAAGTCTATATTTAGAATCCCTTACAGAAATGATGCCTCAATAGTGTTTTAAAAAATGAGCATCACTGTAATGGAAGGCAGCAATGGCATTCTGAAATTTCCCTTAAGTGACAGGCAAGACACATTTGAGTTTATGGCAGGGCTACACATGCTGACCACTCGCTGCTTAAGTCTTCCAATTAATAAATCGATTATTCAATTTATATTCATGTGTATTGCAGCATCTGTGCTGAGATTTTTCATGATGAGAACTAGTCCTCATATTGTCTGGTTTTGGTTTTGGGTTTTGTGAAAGTTTTTCTTTTTTTAAAATTTATTTGGGAACAATTCTTTTATAATTCTTCTATATATGTCTTTATAATATCTGAACTTTCAGCTTTTGCTGGTTACTCATAGCCATCCTAGCCTACCTATTCTCACATAGAGGCACAAATAACTTATCTTTCCACTTCGGTCCTTTGACTAGTCCCAATAGTTTAAACGGATAAAATTTCTCCCTGGACAACTCTTCTACTTCACAGAGTTTTCCTGCTTCTGCCGAATTTCATACTGTATATGAAGTGCTTGAAAACAGAGAAGCATCTGTGATGATGTAACACCCTATCTGGTCCCAATCCTCATAACACCTTGACTGGCCAGTAAATTTCAACAAGGCCTCGATGAGCTCTGGGAAAAACCTGAAGATACTGATAGTTCCCCAGGATATATCCTTAATACTACGTAAAGGAGTCATGGAAGGGATAGAGAATTCCCCCCCCCCCCCCACTTCTTTTTTAATCCAGGGATCTCTTGTCTCGAGCAGCTGAAAAAAATCAACTTGAAAACTATATTAATAATTAAGACCTAGTTCCTGAAGAAGACCCTTGGTGAATAAAACTCTTCTTTCTCTCAATAGTTCATGATTTGAAATATGTTTCTAGATGAAAACAACAACAGCACAAAAACCTCACTAAGAATAGGAAGTTGCTGCAGGAATGAAACTCCCTTTCTGGCTAACAGGGCTATGTTTTCCTATGCAAATGCAGCAAAGCCCAGAAATTAGCAATGACTGCTAAATTAACACACTTGAAGAGCTTGGCTGGTCCTAATAGGCAGTCAAATGGTCTTGTTACATTGTAATGGTGCCAAGCTAATTGAAGTGATTACTGTTGCTCATGAGCAGCCCTTTTGAAGTAGAAGTCTTTTAAATTATCCATAGACGTTAAATGTCAGACACTATTGTGTAATTATACTTTGTAAACGCTGAATGTCATAAGGCATCACAGGTAATTGAGGTTTACAGAGAAGAGCTTTATCTAAACCTAATTGGGCATCAACTCTTTGTCACTATTTCTAAACCTAATTGGGCATCAAATTTTTGTGCCAGGGACACTCCAACACCTCACTGCAGCCCTCCCTCCATCGTTATCAGTAGGAAATACATATCACAGCAAATCTGACCTTCCAAACCCAGGACCTCTGACAGTCCAACCTGTACAGCCTGTCAGTCCAAGAAATGGAAATTTTTACAGGGAACCAGACCTCTACATTTCACAGATGTGGGGCATCAGTAGCTGACAGTGATTTCTCAGTTCATCTGTATCCTGGTTTCAGTTGTCACACTACCAAGCCACTACAGTAGTCAATGGAAGCTTTGAAATGCATGAAGAGGAGAACTTGGCTTAGTAATATGTGTATTTATTTTAATTTTTTTTCATTTACATGTACTTTTATATAATTATTTCCTATTATTTTTATTCCTAGGAGAAGTTATGTTTATAGTATAGAAATCTGTTTTACTGCAGAACCTCTGCCTTTTACTACTATCATTTAACTTGGACACAGCTAATAAGCCTCCTGAGGATTTATTCCAGATAGATAGATAGCTGCCTACAGAAGTTTTCTGCTAGGATTGTTCACATACTGTAATTGATTGCAGAAGTATGTCTGAATTTTATATTTGGCACCTTGATATCCTTTTTAATTCCTCCCTCCATCCCTCCCACCCTGTTGTATTGTGTTTTTATATTTCTGTAACAGTTCTGTAACAGTTTGCCCCTTCACCCCCCATTTTCTCACGGTGGTTCCACTCTGAGCTTTCCCACCTTTCCCTCAATGCCAATCTCCCTGAAAATACTCAGTCATTCCCCTGTCCCCTCCCTGGCACCCTGTCCATCACTTGGCTTCCCATCCCACTCTCCCAGAATCTTCCACCTTGGGCGTCGAGTGAGTGGACGAGGGCCAGGGGTCCCTCCCTTGAACTTCCCCCATTGGTTTATGTATCCTTCCGCCTTCCACTCCCCAAATCCCCCCATTGGTTAAAGGGCGTCCCTTCCCCCTTGTTACCGCCCCAGTATTTGAGATGTTGGAAGAGCCTCGAGGCTACTCTTGACTTTTGGATACTCTGGAGTTTGGAGCTCCTCGGAGCTTGGAATAAACCTGAGACTTTTTCCCCAGCCTTGAGTCGACTCCCTCATTGCCTCCTCGGACGCCGCCTCTCCTCCATACAAGGCAGACAGTGAAGCGCTCTGTCTTAGCCGCTCCCCGAATCTCCTCAAGAAACAGGGGAGTGTCCCGCACAGCTGACCGTGCCTCTGCTGGGCAGGCGAAGCCAGGGAGCTTCAGGGTGGGCACAGCAGCACCACCCCCTCCCCCAAATCCTCTGATGACAGTTATGCAGTCTTTACTCTCAGTCCTTCATTCATATCTCCAAAAGAATTCTATTTTACAGACTTTAGACCTCTAACTTTATTAATACAGAGTCTTATTCAAACTTTACTGAGATCATTGACTGCTTTGCCCCTGAATTCAGTGCATTTGGTTTTCAAACCTATTAAAACAATCAGTTATAGTCAATGGTTCACTTGTCAGAAGATGTGGAAGGCCAAAAACTGCTTACTACTGCCACTTCTCCATAATTTTGTTTCAGTCTGCTTTGCATGTTTTCATCAGATGGTAGTGGGTAGTGAGTGGTGAAAGCACTCATTACCGATAATGATCTTACATCTGCTTTTTATTAGTTAATTTTAATAGTGTATTGTGACTGGGGAGGAAATTCAGGCACTTGTGGGATGAAACTCACTGTGTTAATGTGTATTTCAGTGTAAAGGTGCAGAGGGATTTTCTGAGACAAAAAAATTTGATCTCAGAATCTCAATCCCCTTGCAAAGGAAGAGTTCTCACTGATTACTCTTAATATTTTCACTTTGTTTTAGCATATTATTATATATTCAGAAAACTCTGAATTTTTATCAGACAAAGGATAATATAGAAAATGTTCACCCACTTGGAAAAGGGTATAAAGGTGAGTATCCTGTAACTTTTTTTTGTTTGATGGATCAGATCCTTTTTTACTGTGGTTTTTTTTTTTTTTTTTTAGTGGTGGTGGTTTTCTTGAGGTGATATATAATTATTTTCCTTTAGCTTGCCTGTATAGTTGCATTTTAGAAACATAAAAGAATACAAATTTAACTTCTGGACAAATCCACTGAATTAAATTGTCCCATAGAATGTAGCAAAACTGGAAAATAATAAAAGGAAACACTGTGAAATATATCAAGTGCATATCCAGTTACATTTAAGATCTATCACTTTGATGTTTGATTTAGTCCTATAGTCTATGTGTTTGATAGCCTCTGACTTCCTCTTTCTCATATAAAATCATATACATGTCGTTTCCTGGGATGTGCTGAAGACTGTTGTCAAAAAGGCATTTCATTCTCACTTGTCTGCAGCAGTCCTGACATGACTGCTAAAATATCAGAAAATGAAATTAAACCTGATGTCTGTGCTGTGCCCAAAGGACAGAGAACTTGATTTCACTCCAGGCAGAACACACTAATCCACACCATTAGCAGCTTGCCAAGGCTGTCTAAGTCAGTGCTTGTCTTTGTCAAGAGTGGGAAGAGGGAGAGATATACATGGGAGGTGGTGGGTAGGACAAGTTTGATCAAATGAAATTGGTGCTAACCAAGGAGATTATCTATGAACTACATTTTGCAAAGACCAAAAATAAATTATAGAACAGAAGGAATAAGAAAAAAAGAAAAATAATTAAAAAGATTGATTTATTTTTTCCAACTTGAACCTTTCAAGATTTTAAATTTAAACAAAGTTAATAGTTGTACAATTATGTACTTCTAGGAGTCATAAATGCTGAAAATATTGGAGATTTCACTACACATTTTTAAACAAATTAAGATTATTTATTGTGAGAAATAAAATGCACACAGAAAAGATATTCTAGTAAAAAACTTCCTAGGGACACACAAGTATTTCCCAAAATAAAGCTGATATCTCAAAATGTTAATTTTGAACAGACAACCTTCCACCCCTGAGAGCTGCAATAACAACAGGGTTGTCATTTGATATATATCCAATATACCCAACACCTTCTGCTGTTAATGTGGAAAGGTCTGGCCCTTTCTAGCAATGCTGCATCTACACTGGATATATATGGAACACTGTGTTTTTTGCAAAGGGCACCATAGTTTTTAGCTACACATGTTAATCTGTCAGCAGAATTGAGACAGATGACTCACACCATGACCTTGACAAATTTTCTTTTCTTTCTAATGTTTTGACAATATCCTTTATGTTCTTGGCTCAATTTTTTGGTTTTAGCAATTTTTAAAGGAGTGCAACCTGCATCACACTTCAGTTTCTGTCATCTGACTTATTCAGTCTCTTTATTTACAATAGAACTAGCAATATCTGTATTAAATATTCAATACTAGATATTGTATGAGTGACTTGCTCATCCTTTAATGTCAACTCAAGCAATTCTCTTGTAATTTCCATTGAGGAGGCTAGTGTATGTTCCTATTGCTTGTAAAAATATTTGCAGACAACAGAGTTAATAGAAGTATTACAGAATTATGAAAATTCCATTTATTCTAGAAATAAAGCATTTTACCTTCTGGTCCCTATCTAATGTTTCCCTTGCATCTCTTGCCCTGTTCCCCACAGTGCCTCACTCATTATTTCTTAGGAATTCTCAGGTCAGGCCTCATACTCTCTTACTCTCTTCACTAAATTTTTAAGATGGAATTGAAAGAAGCCTCTGAAGAAAGACATCCAGAAAGGGATTAGAGGTGGTTAGAGGAAAGGAAGTGGGTTAGAGAAAGGGAAATAACAATGCAGCTAGCTCTTCTTTATCAAAATATTACCATGAAAGTGAAGAGCCATATTGGAGCAGACTGAGACATGATTATAGAAGCGCTGTGCAAGCAAAATGTTTGTGTCAACCAGTACTGAGCAAAATAGTCTCAGTACTTGCTGATTTCTTCCAGAAGTTCTTGTACCTAACACTGACTCTTGTAAGAACTACATTGGTTGCTCAGTATCTGGTAGGGCGGTGGCCAAGAATTGTTAGTGCTTGTAAGTTGCTGTGCTTTTTGTGCTGGTGGGTATAATACTGTAGGTGTGGTAATGTGTATATAATTTCCCCTCACTGATGTGTAATTTCGCAGAGACAGCCTGGAACTTGTGGGTTTTTTGTTTTGTTGGTTTTTTTTTCCTTTATAATTTTCTCTTTTATTTGCATTCAATTATTTGTTTTTATTTTATTTACAATTTTATAATGGAATTTTTTTTGACAGATGAATATTTCATAAATGAATTATGTTTAAATGTTTAAAAATGTTTGATTTGTTCTTTCAGTAAACAATTTTATCAGCACAATAACACCATCCGGAGAATGTGTCTGGTGGACCATACGCACACACCTAAGCTCTGTTATTATAAAGGATCTCAGCTATTTTCACAGGGCACACTACAGTTTCCTGTGTCAAGCTGACCTCTTCTTTAAGAGTTATCTAGGCTTCATGTGGTGCAGTCAGACTCTGACCTTGCACTGTTCCTTTGGAAACAGCTTCACTTTAGTGCCTGCAAAATGACTACTAGAAATCCCTTTTTTGTTTTTTAACCCTTTTATTAGTGATACCATTTTCTTGTCCTCTTACTTTTGCAAAGCACCCTTGACACGTGTGAAGTGAAACAATACTGGCTCATCTTTTAGACTGCAGATGGTTATACAGATTTGGATGCTTTTGTCACAAGATACTTCGACCATTTTTGAGGCTCTTGGAGGCAAAGGATGGTGTCATACCCCGGCAACAGGTCTGGCTTAGCTTAGGCTTTGCAGTCAGCCGTGTGAAAGATGCTCTTTGATCTCACTGGAGATGTGCTATTGCCCAGTGTGAAAGAGTTGACTGATCTCCTGGCAAATTATGCTGGTTGTGTATCTTACCAGTGTAGCTTTCCTGAAGTAACATCCAGGTGATTTTAGTTCAGTAATAAATCGTGACATGTTTCTAGCAATCACTGTCCTTTGAGCAAAGTGGTGGTGAATATCCAGGTGAAAGTGGTTGAGCTTAAAACATCATTCAAGTGGGAGGGAAGCTGACTTTTAGATCCTGGACATCTGATTCTGCTGTTGATTGATGTTTTCAAAAGCTGATTACTCATTTCTTTGCAAGTTTTATAATTGATACATAAAATATACTATATTCTGCCAAACTCTGCTGTGTAGGAATAGATTGCTTAGATTTCACTGGTAAATATAAAGCTAAAGTGCCACTAAAATTAGCAACAGCCTTTCCTGAACATAGGTAAAATCACAGCGTGTTCAAGCACCCTTAGCTAGTAAATATTTTGTTATTTGTATATTGTTAATTGATCCCTGCAGTTATCACTTCATTCTTAATTTAAAAGAAAACAATGTGGGAATTACAGAAATTGATAGGAACCTGGGTATTTAGCTTGACTTAATACCATAAACAAAGACAGGAAGAGAACAGATGGTTTGCATCCATGGTTGATATCCAGCCAGCTGGGATCACTTTCTTGTTGAGATGAAAAGAAAATAAGTTGAGGTACAAGCAGAGTAAACCATTGCCATCTGGGTCAAGTCTTGTGGTAACTATAAAGCAGCCACTCCATACATCCTTGGTTTATCCTTCCTGTTTCCTCGCTTATCAAATATTTATTGTCAACAACGGGCAGTTCTGTTTGCACACATTGCAATTGGATAATGAGATAGTTAAGTTTACTTCTGTTATTGATGGTGAGGGCTGATGGTATGAATAATTTCCTGTTTTTTTAAATAGGAATTGAATTATTGATGCTTCATTTAGGCAGTGATAAAGGTACTAGTAATGTATTGCCATGGCTGTAGACTGGTAGTAGTGGTAGCCAAGAAGATACTTACAGGTAATGGGCCAACTCTACTGTGTATCTGGAGTACAAACTGGAAAATCTGTTCCCTTGAATACAGTGATTATGGATTTACTGCTTTACAAATACTGCAGAATTTGCCCTGATAGCTCTGCAGTTGATTTTGTAAAAAAAGACTACAGTTCAACAGCCTGAACTAGCAACATTTTGACTATAAACTTAGTTGCCCATCACAAAAAAGATTGTTTCATAAATAAGAAAGAAAACAACAGTTAATGAAGCAAGAGGTCTCTGTCTTGTATTGAAGGGGCTGTGAATATCTTCAGGGAGTTTATCTGAACTTTACAGATTGACTAATTTTAAGCTTCTAAATTCTTGACTATCACCCTAGTAACAGGGTGATTTGAGTTTCTGCAATTCAGGTTCTAGGATTTCTCTTTTTTTCTTTTTCCTTTTTTAAATTTTTTCCTCCCCATCCAGACCCACTTCACTTTTTAAAAATCTAAGCTACACAGAAAAGAGTGGCATTTGCATGACATCTTTTGAAAGAGGACATGTTTGAGGGAGAAGTACTGGCTGAGATTCCCTTCTAGCACTCTAACATGATATTAATCTCCCTTGCCAAATGTAAAAGGTTGAAATTAAACCTTCTCTACTCTATTTGCATTTCTTTACTTGCTACTTGCTGTACTCTTCTCTGTCCTATTTCTCAGTTCTTCAGTAGACTCAAATTCCCTCCTCCTTTCCCTAATCCCAGTCATCCCACCAGTGCATAAAGCATAGCAGTGCCTCCCTGGTCCACAAACCTCCCCTGGCTGCAGTGTGAACCAGGTTCTTAGAGAAATGGCAAGATAGTGGGTTAGGAAATTAAAAAAATACATATTTCCCTCCTCAGATCATCTTAATAAATTTCAGAAGTGTCATGCATCTCTTAAGTCTTCCTGCCTGCCTTCATTTTTGAACTGTGGGATGATGGGTAGGAGCCATTGCTAAAAGTTTTATGCAGTGTTTCTCATGATCAAATACAGAATCATGTAAAAAGTAAAAAAAAAAAAAAAAAAAAAAAAAAAGTAGAATAAAGAAGATCTCAAGCCAATTATTTTTCTACAAAATACTTTATGTGACAACAGCAGCAGCCCCCAAAGGGCAGCATGTAACAACAGAGCCTAATTAGAATTATTTCAGTATAATCATTAACTAGCATCTAACACCTACGAGAGTATTTCTGTTTAAACTAAAACATGACCTGCATAGTGGAGAGGCCTTGTAAACTGTCGATGAAATGAAAAATGTGACAGTAAAGGTCAGAGCTGTGCTCATTTGAATTTCAAGCAGGAAGCAGGCTCCTCAGCTGGCATATACAGGAAGAGTGGTGGCTCTTTCCATAGGCTCTCTTTGCCAACAGTAGCTGTTGGAGAAATCCTCCAGGACTAATTACTGGGGCTGCAAAACAACTATTGCTCTTTTGTCTCTTTTCCTGACCTGGTGAAATGCAAGGGTCCTAATTATATTGTGTCAAAGATGTGGTTTTGTTTTTCACTGTCATGTGAGCAAAGGTCACAAGCTAAGAAAACCAAGTGGCACCTTACATCTCTCTCTATCCACCTGCTGACAGCTTCCTTGATACCCCTGATTATCACATCACCTTACTGGAGAAACGGGAGGGAGAGCTTGCTAACAAACTCACCTTCCAGAGAGAATGACACTAACACATTGCATTCCATTGGACCATGTAAATGCAACTATCAAATCAGTGAGATTTGGTTTGACTTGCAAGTCACTGGTGAAATTTAAGAAGATTCTGTAAAAAAAAACCCTAAAAACGTTAAAACATTTTTAAGGAAAGAATTTTAAAAAGCAGGAGAAAAACATTACAATAAAAAATGGCAGAAAGAGTGTTATTTATTAATTTTGAACCATTGCAAAGAGCTCTGTTAGCAGCATTTATCTTCAAAAAAAATCTAGTGCATTTAATTATTTTCCTATTTCCTTTTGTGACTTTTAAAGTGCTATATATACAAAGACAGCTTTTAACAACTTTGAGGAATTGATGAAACAATAACATTTAGTACATAAGCTTTGTTATGCTGATTCTTACTTGTTTTTCTTCCCATCCTCTGAACTTCCTGAGTTTAATTTTGACTGGTCTTTATTTCCCCCCTTCCTCTTCACCATAGTTTGAGGGATTTTTGTGTCCCTTATTTACTTTTCGAAAATTTCTTTACATACTTCTCCTTTATTTTTTGTTTCTCATTGCTCATATCTTTTTTGTTTTCTCTTGAACTTTGGAATAAAAGTAGTGCTTGTGAAGTGATGTGACAGCTGCAACAGATATCCTTGATGACTTCACAGAAAAAAAACCAATCAGTAGCAGATTACATACAACAAATTTCTTTCCTTTCTTTCATTATCCCAGTTCCTTGCTGTCAGAGTAGCTCTGGCTTGTCTTCAAATGGCAGATGACAAATTGTACATATATTAGTTATTCATTTATTTGTGTCTCAGCTAGATAGAGTAAAATAGACTCTGTGTAAATTGGCACTATATATATATATATATATATATATATGATATTATGTTGCAACCAGCAGACATTTCTGGCATCAGACATCACCCAGCAGTGCGTAGCTGTTTGGTGGTTTCAGGTGCGTTAAGAACCAAATGTGAACAGAAGGCAGGCCCTCACTGTAAACTGTTGAGTTTAATCACCTGTTCTTTTCCTTTCTGGAGAACTTCTTCCATTGAACATTGCTGCAGAATGCTTAGCACTACATCCACAAGAGGGGGAGATAGTATAATCTTTCTTGAAGTTGGTGTAAGTCTGCTGATTCTTGGTGTTGAGGGTCTTGTATTTCTAGCAGACAAAATAAAGAAAAAGCAAAACTAAGGTACATGCAGTAAGAATTCAAGACTCTTCCTATCCCTTGCTGCTCCATTATGGTTGGCTGTGAAACCCTCAATGACATGTTATAGATTTGGGTGTAGTATCTGTTTGTGGCAGATCACTGAGGAGCATAAAAATTTGTGAGGAAAAATTATATTGTATTTAAAAAAATATTATTTTCTGTGCATTTAACTTGCAGATTCATTAGAGATCCTCAGCTGCTGCATGTCTTACTGCCTAGAGAAAACATTAGGTTAGTGACATTTTGGTAATTTTACTCAAGGTATATTGTTTTCACAAATAATCCATATTCTAAGTAACCAACAGTTTCCTATTTGTGTCTTAATTTTCCTCCTTCCACTTGTGCTGGAGTACTTCATGGCCATGAAGAAGTGTGACTGAGGGGAATTATGAAGTACTGGTTGTAACTTCTTATTATAACTTATTATTAACCTAATGTTTTGGTTTGATGCTACATCAGGTACTCATGAAAAACTATTCATTCCTTTTCCTCTGCTATAGTTGAACAGAGGAGGGGAAAAAAGCCACAGAGGGTTCATGTGTTGAGATAAGGATTAGGAGAAAACACTAAGGACAAAATAGGCTTAAACTTAGAAGGTATAAAGAAAAATTTTTATTAACAGAATTAAAAGAGGGTAATGAGAAATAAACTTTCAGAGCACTTTTTTTCTTCCCAGCCCCTCCCTCTTTCTCACTGATAGTGCAGGGAGACAAAACATGGGGTTTTTGTCAGTTTGTCACTTCTAATTTTCTTCTGGTTGTTCAGGGAAAGAAGGGTCTTTCTTCTGTTGTACTGTGGGGTCCCCTCATCACGGACACTTCTCTGTGAACTTCTCCAATTTGGTTCTCTTCTCATGAGCAGCAACTCCACCCAATCTGGTGCAAATGTGAGTGCTTCTCACAGGCAAAACAGGCTTCCCAAAACTGTTGCCTGTGAGCTGCTTGTCTGCGTGAGTACCATGCCTCCTTTTGGCATCTACTCGCTCTGTTGTGCGAGTGGACCTCTGCATCTCTCATGGACCCAGAGAGCTACAGGGACACAGCTTACTTAATTGTAGTCTTTTACCACAGTTTGCAGAAGAAAATTTTGTCTCTGGCACTCAGAGCACTTCTTCTCCCTCTTTATTGACCTCAGTGCTGCCATTTTGGTTCTGTTCAGGTGTCTTCACCTTTTCCTTTTCTCTGACTTGGAAGAAAATTTTTGTCTGTAGGTTTCTTTGTTCTCAAGTTCTATCAGTTGTAAAGTTCTTATGAGGTTTTGCAGTGCTGAAAGGCTGATCTCATCTGGACGCCGTGCCAAAGAGTCGCTTGCTATGTTTCTGTTACTCTTGATGCGGCGCACATGCAAGGAGATGCCACTACCGCCAATCCCTGCCCTTCTGCCCACAACAGAGCTGGCTAAAAGCGGCTAAGCAGGCACAGTTCACTGCAGATCCTGTTGAGATGCCTGCAGCCATGGCAGCCACATGGCTGTGTGGTGGTGCCGGGAAACAGAAGCTGCTGCCGCCACCCCTGCCTTTCTGTCGGTGGCACAGCAGGCTAGAAGCAACCAGCCAGGCACAGTTCACTGCGGGCCATGCTGAGATGGCAGCAGCCACATGGCCCTGGCCACGGCGCCGCCTCACCTCTCAGAAAAGAGTGTTTTTTATTTCCTTCTTAAAGACGTCATCACAGAGGCGTTACCAAGTTCTCTATTTGGCTTAGCAGCATGTCTGTTCTCAGAACCAGCCAGAGATTGGCTTTGCCAGGCATGGAGGAAGCCTCTCACAGAAAATCACTTCCGTGGCTGGCTTCTTAGCTCCCCACCAAAACCCAAGCCATGCAAAACCAATGCACCTATTAAATGGCGTCAAGTTTTGGTACTGCTGTGTGATTAGGATCTGACCTACTCTAACCTGTCATTGCTGTGGTCTATTTTTATTGGGAGACTGTGAATTTTGCGCTGTGAATTTTTGCATGTGGCTGAGGTCCAAATAACCTCTTTGTAGTATTAAGCCTTCAGTCTTCTCCTTAAATGTCTACTTCACTGAAGACTTCCTGAAAATACAGTCCCTATGTCTCATTAGGAAATAAGTATCTTTTATAAAATGTGAAGTTGTTTTATGTGCTAACACAATGTTATTCTGAGCAGTATTCCTGAAAAAAATTAACTTAGCTCACATAAATACTGTCTTTGCTTTCTAGTTGTTTTAAGCCAGCAAGATATTTACATGTTGCTTTTGGTATCCTGATGATTGCCATTTGCAATTTATGGATTTATATTAACAATTTTAAGTTTACAGGACTTTTTAAAATGCAAAGTGTAAAAAAAATAATTAGAAACATAGGGCTAGCAAGAACGTCAGCCTTACATATCTAATGTTCGGTGTGGCTGGAGTTTTACAGCTGGTTTTGAATTTTTGCAAAGATATGGGAGTGTGTAGTAAAAATAAAAAGAACCTTGCAGAGTATTGTGCCTCTGTAAAGCCTTTTCTGCAGCTCTGCTATGAGTGGAAAGAGGCACTACAATCTTTCTTTATTTGCTTAGCACAAGGACAGATACATATCCTTCTGACAGACTTGTTGTTTGACTACCATAAGGAAGATTTTCATTGTCTTACACAATTTTTGATGTTTTTGTTTTGCCTTATGCTTCCTTATAGCAAGCAGAAATAGGAAACTTAATAAGGTAACATACAATATCTGTAAAATCTATTATTTAATATAAAATCATATCTTAAAAAATTCTGCAGAGTTGTGCACAAAGGTCATCAGATCTGGTTCAGGTTCTGTTAGTAGCATTTCATTGTCTCTCTGCTTAGACCCGTAATGCTGTGGAAATAACATTTTGTTCTGTTTCAGTGCTGCTTGGAGGGCCAGTTTTATGTGCCTCAGATGTCCTTTGTGAAGTGTTGGTTTAGGTAGGTGTGTGGGCCTAGGACCTTTTACATCCCCTACCATTAATAAGACTAGATTTTTCCTTCAATCTTTTCTAACTTCATTAAAAAATTCAGGAGTAGGAAAGAGTTACGGAACACTGATTATTGGAGAAAATGGGATTAGATAAGTATGAAAATGATGAAAAATCAGAAGAAAACAGAATTTAGGGAAATAGTGAATAATGTCTAGTACTCTGTTTTCCTAGATGTACCTTTTGGAATTGGAGGAAGAGGTCTGGCATCCTCTGGTGTGGCTAGGTGTCTGCTGAGTCATCAGGATGAACGTAGCCTGGTTATCCCTGGTGCGGGATACCCACTGAACCCACCAGTGTCAAAGGATGAAGACAGTGTCCACATGCAACAGTGCAGAAATGGCAGGGGATGTTAACGAGGTGAATCTTGGTGTTGGATGACAGACCTTTGACTTGCAGAACACACTGCAAGCAGCAGTGATGGTGAGCTCTGACCTCTGTTTTCTGTAATGCCTGAAAAAGAGCAAGACAGTTGTCAAAACTCAGTGTGCTTTAGTTTGAAGATCAGTATTGTGACTTTAGGAAGGAGAATCCAGCACCGCCAGTGCTGAGACAGAAATCACATTAAGTAGCTTTGGGTACTGACAGTTTTGTCTTATATTGCCATAAAGAAAGCTTTAAGATACTGTACTGGGGATAATTTTCAGAATTACAGAAGAGTATCAGTCTAATTAAGTGGGCTAAATTTCTGGAAGAAATGTACCACCTATAGTTTGTTAATAAAAGACAGCTTTTAAAACATTATAATCACACTTCTTTTAATAGTACTTTGTAAATTTTAAGCATGTTTCTTTTCTTTTTTAAAGAATAATTTCTTTGCTTAGAAAATAGCACAGAAATTATGACAGCAGTGTCTGTAATTAAACATATGAAAGGATAGATGGGAGAAAGGATCTGTCCTTTCTTTTCCTCATTGTCTTGTGTTCCTCACTCCCATGATATTAACAGATTCTTGCTGTAAAAGAAATTGATGCTTCATTCTCAGGCAGGTCATTATAAATCAGGTTTTAAATCATTTGGTCTTCCCATTTCTGAAATATAGACTTCACTTTAATATTCTCTCCATTACCAGCAATAAAAAGCCCATAATTTGTGAAAAATGAGCTTTCTCTTCAATATGTTCCCTGATAAGTAGCATTTCTACTCCTCATTCACTTGTCCCACACCTGTTAACCTGCCAAACTGGTACTCAGTACATCATGAAGATGCTGTATTTATTTCTGTTGCATAGCCATGTGAAGATTAAAAACCATGTTAGAGGCTGGCTTCTTGGTTATTAATAAATTCAATTTTTTGGTTAAGTTGACACTGACATTTGATCACTCATTGAGGGGATGGGTGCAGTGTCATGTTGGTATGCCAGATTGCACACACCTTTGTCTTTACACATCACACTAAAAGGCAGGCAGGGAAGGTGCATGTAAAGAAAAGAATTCTCTCCTGCTGGCAGTGGTGGTAATTTGCCTGGTCTATTCCTGGAAAGACAACAGATGCAGGGCAGTTTGGGATAGAACACATTTTCTGCAGAAGAGCTAGCACACTTGAGAGAGAGCCTGATGGCAGTTTACAAATTAAACTTCTGTGCATTTAAAACAATATGGCAACATTGGCAGTTAGTGCAGAAGAAAGTTGTAAATCCCTTTCACATGTAATCTATTCTGTTCCATTCCATTCCATTCCATTCCATTCCATTCCATTCCATTCCATTCCATTCTCCTTAAAGAAAAAAGTTACCTGTAAATATATCTATATGAACAACTGCCAATTTACTGTAGTATTCTGTGTTAGGACCATGGCCAGATCCTTCTCTCTTAATTTAGTTCTGGTGGGGTTGTCATGTCCTACTTCAAACTTATGCTCTCCATATTTGTTTTTTTTAAATAATCTTCTCAAAGTTTCTTGCAAAGTTGGACAGAATGCCTTTTTTCTGAGTTAATTATTCAATCTGAAAAATTATTAAATCTATTCAACCTGCACTAATTTTGAAATTTTAACCTGCTCAAATTGAAATGAGATCAAAATGTGATGGAATGAATTCCATAAAGAATAGATAGTAAAAAAATGTTAGGAAAAAAGCAGAATAGGTATTAAATTATGTGGAGGCATAGAATTATCTTACATATAAACAATGATAGGAAAATGTTGATTTTTAAGGTTATCAGTAAAGTGAATTTCATTTGATAAAGGAACGCCACATACATTCATATTGCTAGAGAATAGTTGTCCACTGATAATTTTAGTATAATTCACATAAATGTAGAAACAGTAATTTTCATATGCTTGCAAACTGTATATTTGCATAATGGGAATAAATAGTATGTGTGCAAGAGTGAAGTTGGAAGCTGAAGTTGGCATTCATGAATAGGATACTGAAGATGATCTGTGTCAAGAGCTACACAGTATAAAACTGCTTTCTAGGTTTCTCTGTTCATTGTGCAAAGTGAAATAGAATGTGGTCAGGAGGGTGTGCTCATCAAAGAACTAATCTGTCTGGTTAAAGTTATGAGTTCACTGGGCTTGCCCTTTTACCTGTGCTCCAACAATGATGTCTATACTATTTATACCATCTTCCTCTTTCCTCTTAATAGAACTTTTTATGCTATGGGAGACATAGTTGGAGGAGTCCAAACAAATCTCTCTCTCTCTTTCTCTCTCTCTCAAATTTACTCTGAAGATAATACTTTAAAGATGCATTTCTGTACTATTAAACAAGTACACAGATAACATTGTTTGTTTTTTCTACAATATTATGACTTAGATCTAGGCTTTTAAGATCGTAGAGTCATAGAATATTTTGTGTTGGAAGGAGTCTGTAAAGGTCACCTAATTCAAACCCCCTACATTGAGCAAGGACATTTCCTGATAATTTCCAGACCTCACATGTTCTGGACTTTTATATCTTAGTTGCTCTAAAGTACATTTCTTTACAATTTGCTTTCTGTTTGATTGTAATACTTGTGTCTCTCTGCTCTGCTTTGCTGCTCTTTGTCTATGTTAGTGTATTTTAAAGCTTGCATGTAAACAACTCTTCATCTATTTTTTAAAGACGTGCTGGATTTAGATTTCTCGTGGGCAGCGTGGAAATCTGTTGTGAAGACTCTTTCTGTGTCTATGTAAAACCATTTTTTGGCAAATTTGCCAATGAAAATATTTCCAGTCATTTATGTTTTCATTCAGGAATTTCCTTCCATAGAAAATCAGCACTGTCTATAATTCTTCCACTCTCCAATTACTAAGAAAGAAAAGAAAGAAAAAGCTGACTGTCAAAATAGAGTCCTATTTCAATCTTGCCAATCCAAAATCTATGCTGCCCTCTGAATTTCCAGGGTCACTGGGTACCTGTTCTAGGTACTTAAAATTTGCCCAAAATATAATGGAATATTTGTCTAGTGATAAACTGAGTCTGTTTATAGGCAGGAAAGCTTTGGAAAACACATTGAAGATACATAGCAGCAATATCTATACAAATGATAAATCTGACATTAAGAAGACTACAAGATATCTGGAGTTCCGTAGACATGTATTTCTCTTTCTGTCTCATAATTCTATCTTGGAAGTCTGTGAGGAAGGTCTGTATTTTTCTGAGAGTCCTACTAATTAGTAGGAGTATCTAGGTATCTATATGTTTGAAAAGTCTAGACATATCCTCTTTGCATATATTCAGTGTGAACCAAAGTAAGGTCTTACTGCTCATGTAGGTACAGTTTCCCATGGATTGAATTTATGGTGGAACCTTTAAATAGCAAATGTGTACGTACTTTTGTCTGAAAAATCTTGGGCAAAAATAGGTAATCCATAAACACTTACCATGATAATGAGTAGGCTTGGTTTCCTGCTTTTACCCCAAAGACCTTCCTTACTTTTTTTCAGTTCACTATTTTTTTATTTTATAAACTTTTTTTTTTTTTTTTTTTTTTTTAATTAAGAAGCAGGTGGACTTATCTGTATCTTAGAGTTTTTGGCATGACCCTGGCATGCATTTGGAGGTATCAAATTAGACACATATTTCACTCTAAAATTCTGCTTCCATGTCTTGGAAGAGAGACATGTCTTGGAGAGCTCTGATCAGCTCTCCTTTTGGTCTTTCCATCTCCCTCATCACAATACCTTCCCTTCAATGCCTCTCATTTTCCTTCCTGCTTTTCTACTTCAGGAAGAAAAAGACACTTTTCAGTCTCTTCACTTCTTGATTTCCCTGATCACTCCTCCATTTCTGCTTTCTTGCCTTAGGACTGCATCTGTAAGACCTATTGTTTCAAAGTGCTCTATGACTTAGTTCTTGTCAGCAACTAATGCTATCTTACCCTGTGCTTGCTTTCAATCTTTGCTTTATCTCTTTGCTCCAGCAAAGACTTGCAGTCTTCCTGTCACCTCTTTTCTTGCCATTTGTTTCTCTTGCTTGAGCTATTGCCTGCTGAATAAGATAGATAATTGGAATCAGGGAGTGTTTATCATCTTGTGATTTTGCAGAACACTTTAATAACACAACTTAATAGACACTGTGACTGTTAATATTGACTACATATTAAATGGAAAATAGCAAAGCTACTGACAAGTTTCTGCTCCAAACTACTTTGGAAGGCTCTCCCAAGCTTTAAATTTTGGTGACCCTTCCTGTGGCATCTTCCTCTAGTAGTTGAGCATGTAGATTGTTCTCTGATCTTCTCCCAACAACTTATGTACTGGTGGAACTACCTTCCTCTTAGTTAGCACTTGCTGGAAAGGAGATCCTGCATTAGATGATTAATGAAAAGATGAAACAAAGAATCAGAAGAACACCAGCATCCTTTAATGTGTACACAATGGCAGAACTTTTGTAAGAAACAGCTATTTCCATATGGGAGATTGTTTGTTTGACAGTTGATCCGTATTATCTATAGAAGTTCCTTGGATCTGGTGAAGAAATATTTTTCAGAAGAGATAGGAGGGAAATAGCTTTTCTAGTAGGAGATGTCCCCGGCCATGGCAGGGGAAGTTGGGACCAAGTGATCTTTGAAGTCCATTCCAATCCCTTAACATTCCCTTAACATTCCAATTCTGTGATTCTTTGAATGTCACAATCCATAGCAAAATTTGCAAATAATGTATAAAATTATTTTTGTTATAGATACATACATTACTTTCAGCATTCTTTTTAACTGACTGGGAGTTAGAGCCATTAGTATCTGGATACAGTATAATCTCTGTTTTAAAACTGACTTAACTGGTGTGTTAGCCTTCCTAGAAATCTCTCCCAGATTCAAAGTTCAACATTATTTCTTGGATTTTTGCATTAAAATGGATCTTGACCTTTGCCTATGCCAATTAGTATTATCTTTTTGGTTTAAACATTTACCAGATACACATATGAAACAACAACAATACCACAGTGAAAACATTTGCTTAGCATGTCTTAGAGCTATGTATTTTACATCCTTTCCCTTACAGATTTCAGTAACAATCTTTGTGTGAATAAATATAATAATAATTTAACTTTAGTTTGTTTTTTTTTTTTTTTTTTTTTTTTTTTTTTTTTTTTTTTTTTTTTTCTTTGTTTTGTTTTGTTTTGTTTTGTTTTAATTACATGGCTGGAAAAATCAATGTTTCTTTTAGGGTCACTTCAACTAATAATTTATAATCTGAATATTATATTTATCCCAATATTTATTTTCAACCTATTTAAACCTCCAAAAGCTAATGAATGTTGTTTGTAGGAACTCCATTGTCACTGTTGCTTGGTGTGCAGAAGAGGGATAGCTTGGAGAATCCACCTTTTCAGAGGTGCTTACCAGAAAGGGAGAGTGAGATTTTCATTTTTTTGGGCTACTATTTGTTTTGCAAAATCGACATCATTAAAGGGGGCTTCTGTTGACTGCATTGCTTGGAATACCTGCAAATTTCTAATAAGAAAGATGGCAGTGTCAAAATGCTTGACATACACCTAGAAAATACTGTGTATTTAGTAGAAATGGAGTTCAAACAGTTTTTTAGCAAATATGCTGGCACCAGTTTCAGCAGAAACTAGTATCAAGGTTTAAAAAAAATAAAATTTCACATCCTGTCTCTAAACTGAAATTAGATTTCCAAACTGAAGCCGGACTATGCACCCTCTATACTTATAAATAAAATATTTATTGATTGAGAGTGCTGATCTTTTACTCTAAATATTCCTTTCTTCTTCCACATATTTTTTCCTCCTTGCTGATAAGCTGCTGCAATAAACTTCAAGGGACAAGATGGCTTGTTTGCTTTTTGATTTAAGCATCTAACAGAAAGACCTTTTAAAGAAATAGCTACATTGATTGATTTACCCAACATACCTCTGTGTTTGTAGTACACTCTTTTTCTTCTATCTGAATTTACAAACCTTCTTTCAATGAATACTAGCAAAGCAAAAGTGCTTGCTTTTGCTACTTTTTAGCTGCATTGTTTCTTTGTACTGCCCATCAAAGATGAAATATTAGTACATTAGACATTATTTCTTCTTTAGTTTTACAGGTGATTTGCTATATATATTTTTTTTTTTTTGTTCCTTTTTCTAATATACTAATTGATAACTGTGCTAAATTTTGCAGCCTGGGAGGGAATAGGAGAACATAAAAGATGTGAACTCAATCCTTCTTGATCATTCTTGAGGCTTTATATGGGTACCTGTTTTGGGGCTATTCTGTGTTTTGTGGATACAGTAAAGATTAGGTGGAACAGGACTGCCTTGGGAGTCAGTTTGTGTTTATTTTGGTACCATAGAGGCTTTTGATTTAGACTATGCACAATTCTGTCTTATTTTATGAGCTTATTTCTTTGAAGGCATCTTATTAATTTGGATTTAACAAGAAGCATACTGTGCCAACATTTTTTTTGCTCAGCACTATTGAGCCATTGCTTTATTTTTCTAATCCTAGAAGTTGTAGCTAATGCAGATATTACCTTTCTGATGATTCAAGATTGTTCTCAACATCACATCCCTGAACTTTATGTAGTCTTTTTTTTGAATGCTAGGCCAAGACTAACCAGATCTCAGAGGAAAATTAGTAAATTATTCCTAATTAATTATTCCTAGGAAATTGTTTCTCAGGAAATTATTCCTGGCATTAATTTTGTTTTTTCTTGAGTCAGTCCTCTTTTTTCCTTTGCCACCTTGAGCTGTTATTGTCTCTCATTTATTCATGCCCTTGTTCAAATGAAAATTAAGAAAATTCATATAAAATAACATATGTTTTTTGTTTTTTTGATTGTAACCTTTGTAGTAAAGAGAGTCTACTGTTCTCATGATCTTTAGCTGCTCAGTTGTTCTGTGTCTGTATTACAGGGTTTTTCCCTCTCACACCAGTATAAATCACAAGGTGCTGGTGGTGTTAATAATGCCACAGTCAGGATAAATCTAACACTTCTAGCAGTCTTTCTGAATTCTTGACTAGGCTTTTAGCTAATGATATGGCAGCATAAACTGTGCAGAAGTCAATAGTCACCTAGATCACCACGGACTGGGCCCAAGGTATTATGTGATTTAAAGCATGTTATTTTTTCTGCAAAAATGATTTTATGCGCTATTGATTTTAGAGTTATACTGCTGTTTGGGTCCCTCTTCTCTTTTGTACTCCTTTTCTAGAGCAGTCTTCAAGGACATAATGAACTCCCTGAATCTGGAGGGCAAGCCATAGCTTGTGATGTACTTGTACCAGTAGCAGCATCTGCTGTTTGCTATTTTCTTTGGACTCAGATTTGAGATGGCAGAAATTTGCACATGGTAATCTCTTTGGATACTGGCTTCTGAAAAATGTGTCCCTTGTGTTTTGAACATGTGGTTATGTTCTGCCATGTGATGGCTTTCTTTAGAAATGTGGGACTTCTGCATTTGATCATGGTTTAATTCTAATAAGAGTCCTCTTCTGTATTTGAGTTTCCCTCTCTGTATTTGTTTCACAACAACAAAGCTCTAGCGACTTCAGCAGAGGCATTACTATCTTGGATAGTAATATAGGACATGCAAGTATCTCCCTCCCTCCCTCCCTCCCTCCTTCCCGCAACTTCCTTCCTCAACTTCCTTCCTTCCGCAACTTCCTTCCTTCCGCAACTTCCTTCCGCAACTTCCTTCCTTCCTTTTTTTCTGCAACTTCGTTCCTCCCTGATTTACAACAGTCTTAAATGCACTCCAGACCTGAGGATAAGACTTAAAAATTCTATATTGCAGAGATTTGGAACCCACAAAACATCTAATCTTAGCTGTGTAATGTAGCCTGTATTCAACCATGTTATCACAGTGCTGAGGGCAGCAACTTCTCTTAGTTCAAAGGTAATTATTCTCAGTTTAAGGACACATGAACTTCTTTGACTCCTTCAAGAAACAGAACACACAATGAAGCAAATGAAATAAAGTAAAAAGATAAGAGGAAACAGAAGCTGTGTCTGGAATATTAAGAACAAAGAACAGATCCTGTTATGGTTTACACCTTTTCACTGATTTTCATAAGCACTATATGGTTATGCAGGGATGTATGTTATGGAAAATGGCCTTGAGCTGTTCAAAAGAAGCAGCAAAAATTAATGTGCATCTCTGCATGGTAAACATAAACTTGCCAGTCTCATTGCTCTATCTTCTGCAGGGGTGACTAGGATAAATGGTTTAAATTCTCAGCATACCTCACTTTATTAATTAGACATGTTTTTCACATCATGGTGCCTGTTTCTTTGCCTTCATTTCCTTCTTGTTTTCATGCTTCCTCATGCTGGGTTACATTATAGACTGAAAACAGACTTATATAAAATCATACTGTAATAGTCAGTAAAAAGATTGTCTATTGCCTGGGTATACCTGGGTATATTTTACAAAAGCTGCTGACAAATAGGCAAAATGGTTTGAGAATGAAAAAATAAGGCCAGACATAAATATAAGTGGAGCATGCTCCTGCAGGCAGTTCCTCAGCCAGGGAAGTCTGAGTGAAAAAAAGAGTAAAGGCTTCCTGTCTCTTATTCATACCTTAGGAGAAGTTTCTTTAATGATCGTTCTTTTGTGTAGCCAAAGCAATATTCATTTGCCATTTATTTATGGTTTAATACGAATGCATCAGGATGAAAATTGAATGAGGAATAAGGTGCTCTGACATAGGAACTACGGGGTTGATGAGTGTTTCAGCTGAATGGAAGGAAATATTTTTTTAATAGGTCTTGTAAATAACAACAGAAATCAACTGATCGCATTTTGGTTTAATGGTACATTTAACTAATTCTGAATTACAGGGGAACTCTTTTGGAAGTATTTATCATAGCAGCATTAATACCAAATTAATTAATTAAAATCAGTATTATTGCAAATAAATTAATATAATTACAGGAAAATAAAAGTGTTAGCAATTTAATTTTTGCATTTAATTCTTCATTGCCAAGATCCTATCTTTTTTCTCTTGCAATCAGGTCTCTCTGCTTACTCCTCCTTATCTCACTGCTTACACAGAGTTTGTAATTATGGTGATTCACATGTCAGGTGTACTGTAATTCCCAGGGGGTTTTGCTCATTCATACCTGTCTGTGCATATCTCTAGACTTCTAATGTGGTATCAGAGATGTCCTCATAAATCTTAGGGGACTGATTGACTATCAGTGATTTTGCTGAGTTTTACAGAGGAGAAAGAGACTGTAAAAGTTGCCCATGGTTGTATTTGAATATGTGAATAATGGTTTCAGCCCAACAGTCTTTTTTCCTATCTCCACTCATTTTTGCTGACATAAGTCTAAAGATCAAGGTCAGTGTAATTACATCAATATAGAATTAAGGTAAATAAGAGAAGAACCAGGTTTCCATGTGTGTTTCTCCTAGAAAAGCTCTTAGGATTTGATGGTCAAGTCAGCAAGCTGGGGAATAATTTTCCTTATTTTGTAAATGCAATTAAAAAACAAGCTAAATTTGTTTTGACTTTTCCAGTCATATTTCCTCCAGTCTAATGTGAATGAATCAGATAAGGAGGATTGCTCTGCCTATGTGATTATATAACTCATATTTGTAAATTTGAAGGAAGAATAGAGAAGAAGGATTTTGGAGTCTGATGGAGAACCCTTATTTGATAAAGCAAGGAGAGGACTTTGACCTATGTTACTTGAAAAGCCTTTATTAAAGGTAACAGGATTATTTAAGCTTTAGCTTCCTAAGTGTGGGTATTTAAGCCTAGTGGAGAAGCTAGCCAGAGGTTTTATTCATTTTTCTTAGTGTTTGAGGAGGCTTCTGGTTTTAGAGAGAAATTTTGAGATTTCTCTGTGAATGTCATGGGAAACGTGAAGGGAACTTGCTTTTTCAGTCTCTCCAATTAGATATAATTTCAGAAACAGGCTTTCTTAGAAGAATCAGAGCAGCTGTGTTATTTTCCCGGCCCTGGTCAGCTCCCGAGCGCCTGGCTTGGGTGCTTCGGCTTCTTGTCGGGGTTGGTGTTTGCTGCTACTTCCGGGCACTTCTGTGGCTGCGCCCCGGGGTGGGCTGACCATGCGTTGCCATCAGCGCGAGGTAAGAAACGAAAAGGCAGGGAATTCGTCCAAATCCATCCACGTGGCTGCTGGATGCTTTATTGGCCATGGGAGCCACGCTGTAGAAGCGGCAGCCCGCTTCCAACCTCGCTTGGACGAATCTGGCCCTGAGGCTGGCGGGGAGCGGGATGATATAGGGGTAGGACAGGGAGAACAGGAACCATCCCCGCCCAATGAATGCAGATGCCGTGGCGGTGACGTGTGCCACAGCAACCAATGGGAACATGACGGGGGCGGACACGGGGCTTCGGGGCCAGTGGGATTGTGGGAATGGGGTGATGAGCACAGAATTCTCAAGAGTTGGCAGGGAGTGGTTACAAGAGTGACGGGGGAAACTCCAATGGCAGGCAGCCTGGAGTTAGTTACTGGGGTGGGGGGGGGGTGAACCCGGGGGATGCACGAGGGTACACAGAACCGGTAAACTAACAAAGATCAGAAACCCTAATCTGAACCCAAACCCAGGATGCAACAATTCTCTGCTTTAAAATATATAAAAAAGACAGTTGCTTTGACTTGAATTCTCGTGTGGTGGCCTCTTTTCCCAGCTTCTTCTGTGACTGCGGTGACTGCTTTGCAGATGGAGAGAGCCTGGAGATGATGCTGGAGCTGGTTTTTCCCTGGGTGTTTGGGGATAGGGGAACTGGGGCAACAACTTTATTATAAACATGTGAACTGGGGACATAACTGGACTGAGGTAGTTGTGAGGAGAATGCTATTTAGGGGGATGTTGAGTCTCTTCCCTCCCTGCGGTGCCTGTGATTGGATGCAACCCCTTGGTTGGTGGGATGAGGATGTTAGTGCTTGGGTGAAATCACTTTAATGAAAGGTGGGTAGGGCAATTCTTGAATTTAGGAACCAGTATAGTCCATCCAGCATGCAGTATAAAACACACTGGGAATATTTTGTTATTTTGTCTTGATGATGATGAGCCAGCCTGTGATGGCTGAGTGTGGGCTACCACATGTCAGAGGAGACATCTGCAGTCCTTCCCATGCAGCTTTGGAGGAATGGACTGCAGCATGTGCCACCACAGTAGATACCACAAAGACTATGTTTTTTACTGATAGATTTTATATCTGCACATTGCAGGAAGGCTCTCCTGGGTCTTATATTTCCATGAATGGTGAGGAATATTCTTTAAACTTCCATTCTGCTATAATCCTTAAGAATGCACAATACTTTCTAACTATTAAGCCCTATTGCAAGAGTCACTTTTGGCTTCAAAGTATGGTTTGTGAGTTTGCAGGTGTTTAACTCCACTGAAACCACTTTGTCTGTTTCTGCATTTGTCACCAGTCTTGCTTTATCAGAAGGAAAAACTGGCCATAAGAGAGAGCTGAGAGGCTTTTTATTGAAAAAAAGGAAGTGCTGAACATACCTCATGACTTTGATACAGAATCCTTTGTGAATTCTAGTCCCCATTTTTTAGCTATACAGGTAATTGCTGCCTGGCAGCTCATTCCTGTTGTATTTCTTTGGCTTAGCTTTGTGTTAATTACCTAAATTTACTCATTTAGAGGCAACACTGCATGTGGTTTGGCAGGCACATGTTTTCCTAAAGAGACTTTCATGTATGCTTTTCTGCCTGCACTGGAAGCTGCATTTAGTCTACTGTAATTCAAAATGTTATTGTTTGCTTTTAGTCAGATAAACAAATATTATGATAATGAAAAGTCCATGAACAAATGGTGACAACAGCAGAGCACTAAACATAAGAATTAATTAGCAAGAACAGTCAGCTATCCCAGATGTCTGATGTAATTTTGAAGAGACAACTTGAAATATTTAAGGAATTCCAAACACCACTTAGGAGGGTGAAAAACACCCATACACTTTAACATCTAAATTACAAATGTGATCTCTCTCTTAGCTACTGGCTTATAAATGAATGATACCAAGACTTACATGCCTACAGCTCATCAGTTGCAATGAAAAGACTATTCCTTTGCCAGTTTTCTGACCATATGTTTCTTCCCAGTTCTGAATTTTTTGTCAGAATGGGCCAGGAGCCAATGGGTGGAGGAAGGATTCCTGTCATTGTCAGGAGCTCAGACCTGTACATGTTGCACCAATTTGTAATATCTTGTTTTGGAAAGTGGATCCAGAACTCATAAAGTGTGATGCTGAAGCACAAGCATTTCCATTATGTCTGTGTTTTCCCCCATTTCTTTTACCACAATCTTTTCTGTGCTACAACTGTTGTACACATCTGGTCTCACTTTGCTGAGGTTTCAAGGACACGTTCATAAGCCAGTTAAAGAGTGAGGTCCTGCTGTGTCTGTTGGGGTCCAGGTATCTCAAACAGTGATTTACCTCTGGTATGTCCTGTGCTGTAATTTTATTTGGTTTAAGTAGCAAGTAAAGTTGCTTAGAGGCTGCAGCTGTCCTTGGTTAGCCTGAATCTGTGCACATCAGTGTTTTAGATAGTGGACCTGTGCTGGTACAAAAAATACTCTGTGAATATCATCTCAGCTGCCAGCCTTGGCAGGAGGAGTCCCTGGAGTTTCCAGTGTTCCTGGTAGATATTGCTAGACTGTGGCTTAGCTACCTACTCAGGAAAGGAGGCAAACTAGATTCCCTATTGCAAACTTTGCCATAACCACATGCAGCTGAATTACAGCCAACAAAGGTATCCTCAGATGTGCTGGGATACAGGGAAGAGCTGCTGCATTTTTTCTTTTTTCATTGCTATTAGACCAAGGCCAACTACAACTTGTTTCTAAAGAAAAACTGTTCAGAGGTGTTCTGCCCACCTCAGGTATGACCCTAGGAATTTGTTTAAAAATCTTTCCTCTCTTAGTTAAGCAGATCACATCATGGCAGGAGTTCGGTTCTGAATCCAGATAAAGATTAATGTGAGGTTTAACTTTACTGGAAATGAGAATTGTCCCTGTTTGCTGAATGAGATTTGTAAAATGAGAAAATACTCACTAAAGCAGAGCATTGGCATATTTTCAAATTAAGATCAAAGTAAAAATGAATTCAGTGCACTCTGGTTAATTAACTAACTAGAAAGGTATGAGAAATTCTATCTTCAATGACTAACACAGTCTGCCTTTTGATCTCAGTGCAACAAGAAGGAAGGCAGAGCTATTGAATGTCTTAACAATGTTGATTTTGTATACTCGGTGAAGGTTTCCCAGAGTTGCAAATATTTAGAGTGAGAATATGTTCTTGTGTAGTCATTTTTCCATGATGACATTATCTCCATTTAGAAGGACTGTCTTTCTCTGTTCTTGCTCCATCTTCAAAATAACCATTTGAGTGCCATTTCTTTTGCATAATAGCCATCACCTGTGCTAAAAGGAAAAAGGCAGTGTAGCAGTGGCAGGCTCTTCCTTCTCCTAAGAAAATGTCCATTTCAAATGGACTCGGTTCTTTCCAATTTCTATTTCATGTATTAATGGTGTATCTTTTCTTTCTTTCCTTTATCCTCCTCCCCCTTTTTTTTTTCCCCCTTCCCAGATATTTTATCAGTTTTCCCCCTTCTCATAGCACTGGGCAATTTCTGCCCATTGAAGCCTGGCTATGTGCAGTAAGGGAGGGAAATCCTTTATAAACATCTGTCACCTTCATGGGACTGAGCACAACTTCTGCAGGAGAGACTTGTGTCTTAGCAAAAGCCTGCTTTTACAGGCTTCTGCTACGCTTATGACATCAAAAGGTGGCTGGTACCTGCCCTGTAACAGTGTTTAGGGATAAAATTCCATCTGGAAACATAGTGGTTATGTGAGGGAGACGCATGAAAAGGGCAACACAGTTGCACAGGAAAGTGACAAGGCAGCTGGCCTGTGCTACGAATGAGCAGCCAGTATGGCTTAGATGCATTCATCTAGTGGTCATGTCACTTCCTTCATCCCATTTCTTTTCCCTGCAGGCAAGCCTGATGATTCCGTTGTCAATAACCTGAGGCAAGAGAAGAAAAGGCAGGGTCATTGGGAAGGAATGAAATGGGGCTGAAAAGCAAAGCAGGTCCTAGAGAGAGAATATTGCCATGAAAGTGATAAGGGATACATGAGAGGAATTTTTTTTTTAAAGAAAGAAAATGGCATGTAAAAGAAAGAGTAATGAACAGAAAAGTGAAAAGAATTCTAGACAGTTGTGAAGTTAAAATTATGGTGATTAGTAGAAGAGATATAATGAGGAATACAGAAAATGAAAGTGAATACAAGAACAGAAGAAATTGTAGCCTTTTAGGACAGTTTATTTTCTTCTGTTTTTTGGCAGTCATCCTTGTAAGGCTTTAGGAAGGTCATCAGCTCAGATGCCTAATTTCTGATGACTATTTCTCTGCTGTGGAGATTGCCTTTAAACAGCTGGCACTGTTTGCTCTTTTGAGTTAGTATCTTAATGACATAACCACTTATATTCTGGTTTTCAGTGTTGGTCTTTCTTCCCTTGACAGTCCTAAGAAGACTCCAAAATGACAGTATGAAAGTGGTGTAGCATGGATTTACTTTAAGATAAAAAACTTAAAACCTTACCAAGTGTAAGGTTATAGAAGCTAGTAGGAGTAACTTCAGGGGGTAGATTCTGAATACAATGTTTATAAGACTCTATAATAAATTAAAAATCTATTAAAAAGCATTGGAGTTGTTACCTGACAGATCTGTACCACAAGTGCCATAACTGAATAAAAAGGCTTAAAGATATGAAATAAGTGAAGGTCCTACTGTGAAGCTGGCAGCCTAGAAAGAAAATACATATCACAGTTGTTATTCACAGAGAAATAATTATTTTTATATACATCTTTATATTTTTAGGAGACTTGATTTTGAACAATTATGTTGGCAATACAGAATAGTGGCAGGGTAAAAACAGCTTACTGCTCTATACACAGCCTGTGGCAAAGGACAAATTTAATGTGAGCATTGTTTGAGTCATTCATCTGTGCCTAAACAAATTCTGATGATCTGTCAGAGACTTGGAGCTGATTGCAGTGCCTTACCTGGGTCTTCATACATGTTTGTGTTGTGTTAGAAGTTCAGAAATGCTCCAGGCCAATCCTCTGCCCATCTTCCCTTCTCCTGATCCTTCTGTGGGGGTTTGTGTCTTCAGCATTTCTCTTGGTTAAGGAAAATTCTTGTCTTAAGTGTTATAATCCACCTTGGAGGTCAGAAGAGGCTACTGCTCATGTTATAAATGTAGATGAGCCTTAAGAAAGTGTGGTCAGGCCATTGAAGCTTTTTGTACTGCACTTAATGCAGAGGAGAAATTAAAGGAAGCCACGCCAGTGAGATGTACGTATTGTTCCTATACCTCTCCATTTCTGCGCTGATAGAGGACTACAAAAAATATTGCCAGGGAATACTCTTCCTCACACCAATTACTTGTAGCAGCACCTGTGAATTTCTTCAGTCCAGCAGACAGCCAATGAAAGGATGTAGACCCAGTGCTTGATTTCTAAATAGTTCAAACACCTTTAATCCCCTGAGTTTACAGCAAATACTTGTTTTATTCTACTTCACTTTGCTACCTCTTATGTGAAGGAACAACCTTCACTTTGTTCCTCATCACTTCCCTGCCCCACAGGACATGGTACCGAAAGTATTGATAAACTCCAGTGTTACCATCACCCTCATCTAGCTACAGCAGTGTCAAAAGAGTCAAGTTTTGCAACTGCTTTATGCATATACACTTTTTATCTCCCATTCCTTTACATGTTGTATTACAGGAAGCATTGCTGTTTATTCCCCCACCCCCTTTCTCCCTTTCCTGAAAAGGAGAAAGCATGGCTGTAATAAACAAGTTCTGACTCTCTTCTTCTGAAATATCTTTTCCACTGGGGGGGCTCAGCTGTTCATTATTGAATGTTAATTTTGGATATGTGTTTGACTTACATAACTTAAGTCTCATTCTCTTTCACCTCTGTTTATGTGGAGGAAAATAATATAAAAGAGGTTGGAGGAGAAAACAAGACATATCTTTAACCAATCATCTATGAAAATTAAAATCTGTTAGAATTCATATTTTAGTAGGTAATTCATCAGCAAGCTCTCTCTTTCAGTGATGGCTGTGGTGTTTGTTTTACTCAGAGAAAGTGGTGTGTGGGAAGCAGCCAGAAACAACCATAAGCCAAATGTGAGACTGAAAGAGGATCAAAGTGGTACAAATGGCTCACAGCACAGACTGTGTCCTCTGTAACTGCTGAAGCTCTTGCTTGGAAGAAAAATTATCCCTGTTTGCCCTGATACAAACCCATACATGAGGAAAAAAGGCTTTGGCAGATGTACTCTGGAATTTTTGATAATTTTATTTTTCTGTGTGTCTGTTACATTATATCAGAAAGTGGGACAACCATTCTTCTCAACCCACTGTGGATTCTGACTTATGAAATCACTGCTGTTTGTAAAACATGGGGAGATCCTTAATTGGAAGGATCAAACATTTCCTCAACTGGAAAAATCAAACATCTTGAATAAGTAATTTTGTACTGGGCAAAATGGTCTTAATGGCCTTGGATTTATAGTGAGCTTTAATCTGCTCCCAGGTGGCCACTAATCCTGGAGAAACATTCAATTTTTTCAACAATTGGTTGCTTTAGTAATGAATATTTCTAATGAGAGTATAGAAACTGATCACAATCTATATATAGCACAAAACACCTAGTGGTCTACTTCAAGCAGTGATATTGTTACCATTCATAGTTTATAAATGTTGTCTGCTTGCAGTCTATGTATTAACTTCTCTAACATCACAATGGAAAACACATTGGATGAGAGCAAAGGAGAACTCTTGAAAGCTAACTCAATGCATGTTAAATCTGAGCAGGGGTAACAGACTTCGAGATGGTCCTGATCAAGTAAAAGAGATGTATTTACTCCAAACTTACCTGGGGTTTGTGCGAAGAGGTTTGAGCCCTGTTTACTTTATTCAAACACCTCCAAATTCATGAGGATTCTGAAGTGTTTGTGTTGTTCATAACATGCCTGACTTACCTTTGAACAGGAAATTTGTCACAGAATGATAGAGCATATTGCTGGTTTTTGGCATTTTAGGGAAGAGATAAGGTATAAATGATGTTGTCAGAAATGTGGTAGTAGTAATTGCCTACAATGAGTTCAGACTTATTATTCACAACAAGTCAGTCTTTTTAAAGACAGCTGCCATCAATACTCATTAAAAACATCAGACCTTTATACTGCTCCTAGAACAAGGATTAAAAAAATTAAATGAGATAAATTTAATCCCCAAACCTGCCACATACTTAAATGCATCTACTTGCATAAACACTCTGAACATTCACTGAAAGCCTTCCACTTCTGATTCTTCTGATGATATACTGTTGTGCTGAGGTTTCTAAATAAATTAAGTGCTAGATTTGTAACTACTCTTATTGGAAAACACATCACTTTTATGAATGACTTCTGCAGAGTGTGTAAAATTCCGTAAGTATATCTAGTTTTCAGGTTAATCATAATGAGATTGCATAGGTTCAAATGATGTAATTTTTCAACTTCCTTGAAGGTCAAGAATGCAACTGCTTGAATTGACTCAGATTATAAACACTATTCATACAACTTTATATCTTAAAAGTCTCTTTTGGTGCTCTGTTATTAAAATATTATGAAAAATGAAAGAACTCTGATTAAATATGCCTGCATGGATAAATTTACATTAATGAGAGATGATTAATTATGAGTTAATACCCTGTTCAGAAAAAGTATTTTAGGTGGCATAATTAACAGGGTGTGATGATAATCCGGCAACAGTCCTCTGTTCAGAAAATCAAAAGCCAGACACAAAGTGCCATTATGCATTTTGGAGCTATGCTGATAAAAATCACGATTCTGAACTCCCACACAGCTGTGCTCTCCTTGCACCACAAGATGTCACTATGTAATCCAGGATGATTTCTGACTTTTAAAATTTTTAAAAAGATTTTAAAATCTAAATCCAGAAACAGGTTTATTTCTTTTTCTGTGTTCTCAGGAAGAAAATAAATCTTGTAGGATAGCCTATATTGAATACTCATCATGCGTTTTAAATAAATCAATGGGCATAGGACTACCAGAATTTTGAGAACAATCTCCTTCATTTAAAAGACTGTGTAAAAATCCTGCCAGCAGTCTTTGTCAAACTGCTGATGATCCATGAGAAATCCAGGAGCATGTGTTTATGGCAATTGTTCTTAAGTGCCATTTTTAAGAGTGTTATTCTGCTGTTCACTTTTCCTGCTCATGTCTCCACCAGGCAGTGTGGCTTTGTCTTCTACTATCACAAATACACATCCAACTCTGTAGAAGTAAAGCTTGTAAGAGTATTAAGCTGTCAAAGAATTGCACCAGTTCTAAAAAATAGCAGCAATTTCCTGTACTCCACGCTACAATTAAGCAGTCATAATATGGCATCCTATAGATGCCAGCCCCAGAAATAATCAGTTGAAAAGAAAATCACTGACAGTGGAGATCTCATTTTCTGTATTCCTGTTTTAGTAGAAAAATATGTGTTTAAGTCTTTCTTTTTTTGATGTATTTCTTGGTAGGACTGTGATCTTTTACACTTCTGTCATATTTGGTCTGGATTTTTTAACTTTTTTTTTTTTCTGTGAGATTAGATAAGGACATATTGTCTACACATATGCCTCTTTATGGCTGCTGCCTAAGTAAGTAAAGTGCTGTAACTTCAAGATAAGGCAAACACCACAGCCAGAAAACCTTGTGCAAATGAACACTTCATCTTACCTCACCTTGGTGGAGGAATGAGAAAGTCACATCTAAAACATGTTTTAAGTGACTTTGCATTCAAAATATGTTTCTTTCTTCTGATCTGAGGCTGACTAAGGTGCACAGCATGAAAATTTAAGCCAGCCAGAAGTATTTATTTACAAGCTAAAGATAAATTATCGAACCCTGAGAGCAAGGACCGCTCTATTCAGTTATACATATCTTTGCTTAATTCAAATATCTAATGGAAAATTCTATGACAGGCCCTTTCTCTGATGCTACACTCCAGCAACATCTCTACAGCAAAGGAAGCACAGAGATTGGCACTGAGGTCTTTCTTGCTGATCAGATCAGGGAAGAGATAAAGCTTAGCTGCTTCTTTTTAATTATGTAATATTACATATACACCCAAGTTTTGTTAGGACCATGACTGACTACTCTTTCTCTTACATCTTAATTTGTTTTACTGCTTTTATACTGTTTTCTTTTGACTTTCATGAGCCTCTGAAATATTCTTGCTGGCATCCTCCTGACACCATAGCCACAGTGTCCTGGATGGGCATGGGAAGGTTCCCTCCATCCCTTAGTCTAATTCATCCTTGCTCCTGGCCTGACAGCACATTGCTATCATGGCTGTATAATATGGCCTATTTCAATGCATCATTATTTCACTGTCCAGATTTTCCTAAATGCCATGTGTTGAGACAAAATAGCTCTGTGGTGCAGCTGGGGCACAGACTGTTCTGCCTAACGGTCAGTCAGTCAGCTACATCCAACTCCCCGGGCATGCTGCTGTACAGAATCATAGAATATCCTGAGCTGGAAAGGACCCACAAGGATCATCAAATCCAACTTCTGTCTCTGCACATAACAACCCCAAAAACCACCCCATGTGCCAGAGACAGGGTGTGTGTGTAGGGGAGGACATCCTTGCGCAGGCCATGGCCTTGCAGAGGTGCCTCACTGGCTGAGGATGATGGCTGTGGCTGCAGGCAGCTGCCAGGTGAACAGTGGTGCCAGGGCAGAGGCAGTGAGGGAACCGGGATGGGCACAGCAACTCCAGCTGTGTTAGTTCGAGAGAAAGGAAGAGAAGTGTTGTCACCCAGCGTTTGAGGTGCTCCTTAGTTCTTGAGAAGGACTGTTTGTGTATTCTATTTATTTATTCATTATGTATCCTGCCTGTGGTATGTATGGTCACTTTTTCAGTGGGTGGGATGTTAGTCACTAGGCATGGAAAGGGAAGAAGACACCCAGATGGAAGAAAGCAGCATAAACTTATTTTTATAGATATTTTTGGCTGAAAAGGATGGTATTGAAATACTCAGTCTCTCAAGGTAACTTTCACAGCCATGTCAGTTACCTCAGCATGTGGCATCAACATTGGTGTTTTAAATGCTGTTTATTACTTCTTAAGCCAATACTATTTTTAATGCTACTTTAAGCATTCTATTTCCCCCACTGCCTTGCAGTGCCCTGCTGACGGCATTGCTTACCCTATCCTTGGAGGAGGTGACATTGAAAGGCTAACTGGCCTTTCCTGCAATGCAGAGAGTCAAGGAAGAATGCCAGGACAGAAGGCCCACCAGGGATGGAGAAGCAAACTGAGGAACACTGTCAGTCTCTGACTTTGGACTTAGGTTATATTTGGACCCACTACACATGCTTGGTTTTGGAAAAGGCAACAACTTATAATTGCATTTACATCTGCAGAACAGATACTTGAGGAAAGAACAAAGACCAGAACACAGTTGTGGCAGTGCCTGAATGTGGTGAGGGAACAGAGGAGAGCTACAGACCCCAGTACAGAGTGAGAATATCTTTTTGGATTCCAGAATTGTGTGTTGGGAACAATGCCTTCTCCATGTGAGAAGGGAAAGAAGCCTTGTACCCTCTCTCTGTATGTCTTCCTCATCTTTATGCAGGTTGTAATGAGACTGGAAAGAAGAACACACACTTTATTTCAAACTAGAGAGATTGGCAGTCTGCTTATTAACCATTTGTGGTTGCTGTCAGGAACCTGGTTGAACCCTTGTTGAACCAGCAAGGGATGATCTCTGTGCATTACTCTGCTGGTGAGGCAGGAACTGAGTGTTGCTCAAGCTACTTTTCATGCTGGTGCCAAGGATAAACACTGTGAATAGTTCTGTGCTGCTAAAAATGGCACTTGATGCATATTTGACAGGATGAGAAGGTGCAGTGGAATGCACATCTCTGTTGATTTATCAGTGGCTTGCACAATGACAACGCCTAAGTACATAGATCCATGCCTCCAGGGAATGTACATCAGAGTGCAAAACCAAAAGGACCTCCTGCAGACACCAAAGGAGCCACTGTTGGTGGCTTCTGATGGCCTCTGAGACAGGAGAGATTTCTGTCTTTACACAGAAGCACAGCAAGTGTGGGTCCCTTCTAGAACACATTTGAAAACATCTTGATTGCTTTTGCTTTTAGGGACAGAAGTTCTCTGGGCATGATAAACTGAAGGGTACATGGCCTCACAGACTGCTGTGATGAAGACAGGTACAGGGAACTAAATTTCTGTTCAGTCTGAAAGGGTGGAAGTGGAATAGAGAAATGGCATAAATGGTCCAACAAGAGAAAAAAAAGATAAAAACAGATCAAGAGATTAAAATGGAAGTAAATCAGAATTTAGAGGCTGGTATGCTGCCTCTCTGGACCTAGAGGCTTTGCATCTAGAATTTAGACATCCTTCTGCTGGTCAGCATTCTGTCTGGACAGAAGCATAGTTCACTAGTTCTGGGCTTGCCCAGACGAAGCACTGCAGGAGTCAAACCTCAGCTGTGGCAGGCTTCAGACATCTGGATGTTCTCTTAGCAAATCTGAGGGTGGCTGAAGTGTTTATTTTTACGGCATGTAAGTTGTGATTCCTGAGATGAATTGGCTAGTTCTTAGAAAGCAACAAGATACAGATGTATCTTTAGCCTGGTAAGTTTTCTGTGGAGCATCTTGGTTCTTCCCTTAAGTCTTTAAAATGACCATCTTTTTGCAATGTTGGCAGAAAACAAAATTGTGGTAAGCAGTGTCTTTTCAATAAGTTATTATTTTATAATAACTTCTGACTCAAGGTTGCTCCAGGCAGTGAAGAGCAGGGAAATATCGAGGTCTGTTAAAGGATGGTGCACATCAGACTACTTTTGGTGTGGCCTTTGAGAGCCCTCTAAGGGAACAGCACAGCCAAAGTTATTTGGACCTGCTTCTAGTATAGAGTGCTAATTATTATGAAAATGGTCATAATTGGGCCCATTCAGTAGTAGGAATCTCACATGGAAGTTATTTTACTATGTGTATGACAAAACTGCAAACTACTGCTCTGTTAAGGTTAGACAGAGAAAAAAGAAAGGTTTTAATATGGTGAAATTATAATAATGGGAAGTTCTCAACCTTGAAGAGGATTAGTATTTTTAATATGACCATTTAAAAGAATAATACTGCTCTCAGCAAACCTTTTTATTCTGAATGAATTACTTTGCTGGCACCTGATTGACAGAGATGTTTTTTGGTATCAGATACAGCGCACAGTACACAAGGACACATATTTTTTTCATTGGAGAGCAGCAGATTATTGCCTGCACTGCTGTTTTTTAACATCACAACCTAAATGGCTTTTATGTTCTGAAAACAAAAAGCAGGGAGTAGAAAGAAAAGCTTTTGAAGGGAAAAAATAATTTTCCAATAACCCCCATTAACTGTAGAGGTCATTGAGGTAAAATGAATGGGACTAGAAATCCACTAAAAGCTACAATACAAGGTACATTGAGACTGACAAGCCTTTCACCAAGTAGTTACAAATGGGACTAATTGTTTAAACCTGTTAGCCATTGCCAGAGCCTCTGATCCTTGAGTCAGCTATGGAGGCTATGGCAGAAATCAATAAGGCATTGCACACAGTGAGCTGCTAGACCGTATAGGTTGCCTGAAGGGAATTGCTCTGTTCCCTCTGGTCTGGTAACTGAAGGCAAGCAGCTGAATCTCAAGAAAAATTGAGAACACCAGCCTGCAGCAATTTGGGCAATGGTGAGGATAAGGGGAGGGAATAGAAGTCCAGCATGAGAGATTATAGGGTGGATTTCCATGCTGTGGTGAAGCTTGTGGTGGATGTTCAAACATCATCTACATTAAGAAGCTAATGACCTGAGGCTGGCACTTCTGTCTCAGTAGTAAGAAAAAGCTTGGCAGTACTGTCACTGGTATGAATAGTCTTTGATTTGTACCTCAGTTTCTCCATTGCAAGTTAATGGTAAAATTGTTAACTCACTGGAATTGTGAGTCACACAAACTCAAAGATAAGTTGACTTGGCACTCTTCAAGTCAATTAGCAAACTACATATAAACTACAGCTGCTATGGAAAGGAGACATCCCCTAAGGCAATATTCTGAACTGTTCGAGAAATTCATTCCCATTGGCACATTTTGAAAGGCTCCTGTTACATTGATCAGCTGCTTTCAGGTGGAGCACTACAAGGTTTCAATTAAATGAAGCATGGTTTTGTAACAATTTTAGACATGCTACAAATTGCAAGCTCAAAAAGAGAAATGTTGGTACTTGCACGCCAACAGACTCTGAAAGACAGAGAAGTGCCATTGCTAGACCTGGTGGTCTCCTTGCCATTAGAGCTGGCTGTAGCCTCCATTTCTGTCCAATGTTGCACAAAACATTCGCATGCGTGCTACGCCTCTGACTGAGTTTTGAAAAGGCATCTCTTGTCTCATATGGTCTCTCCACTGCTCTTTAGCTGCTCTTTAGCTTTTGTTCTTTCCCTTCCAGAAGTTTAATAATGCAGTGCTACGTGGCAGCTGGCTGACCAACCCTCAGTTATTCTTCCAGACTGCTCACTCCCTTTCACCCCTCCTTTGTCTGTCCAAGACAACTGAAAATTATTCACACAATTTGTTTCAGTTTTTTGTCTGATTATTGTTGGGGAAAACTAGTTCCAGAATATTCAATAGCTTGGCAGTCAAAGAACTTCACTGTTTAAGGGAGAATTGAAAATGAAGATGCTTTTCTGATTCAGAAAGTGTGTGGATGAACATATGCTATTCCAGATCCGGGCTCAAGTTTTAATAGGGTAATTATCTATTCTGAAGAAGGTGTGCATATATGCTTGTGTGCTTATACATCTTTCTTTCTTGCTTGCTTGCTTTCTGGCTTTCTCTCTCTTTCTTCCTCTCTTTCTCTTTCTCTTTCTCTCTCTCCCTTTCCCCCCTTCTTTTTCTCCTTCTTTTTCTTCCACCACCCCTTTCTCTCTTGCCTTGCCGTTCTTGTTTTTCTCTACAGTTGTGTTTTCATACACAGTGGTGTAAAAAATTGAGTAAACTTTTGTGAGTTAAAGACTATCTTGTACAGGGATAGCTCTAATGATGTCTTTCCTACTGGAAAATGTTCAAGTGCAGGAAAGGCAGAAAATGCCAAGGTTGTGAATTTATTGCTGTCACTGTTTTCATCTCTCTCTCATACACGGTGCATTTTGCCCAGGTTCTCACTACTCGGAAAATGACTATTGTTATAGTTGCTTGATTGCTTATAGAGAAAAAAGATGACAGCCTGTTAGAGGTCACTAAGGAGCTTTTTCTGAAAAAGATTTTCTAAATGATACAGTAAAAAGCATCTGGTGTGGTTAGAGAATGATGAAGAAAGTAAGTTTCAGCCAGATAGTGTGGTTCATTGTTTTAGTTCTTCATAGGCTGTGTAGGACATGACTAAGTTTTTCAAATTCCTCATCAGATTTGGGATAACATTCTAGCAAACGTTATGTGCACTTTGAGAAAAACTGCAAAGTCAACACAGGTAAGCTGAGAACCATTATCATTTGATTTACAATTTCCTTAGTGAATGACATCAGAGCCAACTAAATGCTATTATTGTCACATGTGCATTATTTTGCATGGGAACTTGACAAGAAGGTTATTTCAGGTGTAATTGGTAATGGTCAATCAATGTAATAGGGTATTTACTGCAAAACACATGATTGAAGGGTTCTGCAGTAAGAAGTAGGCTTATTGTGCTAAACCCCAAGGCATCAGTTTTTTCTTATAGATAATGGTATGACCATGCTTCAAGAAATTGATAGTGTCCAGAAAGAGAAGGGTCTTTGAAAGGAGTTTAGTTGTTTAGTCTTTTTTCCTTTCATTTGTTCTCGGACAGATTTGCTCTAGAGGAAAAAGTACAATTATACAGTGCTATGGCAGGTTATTAACTCTAAATAAAACTTCTCATTTATCTAGCTTTACATGGCTTTCAATTTCTGCAACACATCTATCACAATCTTATCATGAATTGCTGGCAAGCATATACAAGTTGATAGCGGAAAAGTCCTTCAAATGCAGAAAAGCCTCCCAATGAGGTCAAGGCAGTCAGCAGTGTCTTGGTGCAGCAGTTGATGGTAAACACCAGCTAAATCTATAGAGGAAAAATCAATTCATTTCACTTACAAACCATATGCCTCCTACTTTCTTTTGCATAACCACAGTAAGGGCTCAGAAGCAGGGATATTGATAAAACCATTAAGCAGTAATTTTTCTATCTGTGATTCAACATTACTTTGACTGAATACCTAACACAGCTTTTGCAGTACTGGAGAATCCTTTCTGTGAATGTGTTTTTCCATAACTCTCTTAACTTCTTAAACTTTTGAAAATGTGCAGCAAGCATAAAAAAAACCTCAAAACAATCTCTCTGCATTTATTCCACTTCTTCATGATGAGCGACCATTCCATCAAGTTGCTCTGACTGCCTGATTCTCCCTGCTGCTACAGTGACCCATGTAAGCATTTGCTTTCTGTTGCTTTACACCATTAATTTTGAAATACTATGGGCAACTCACCCTTGTGCTTCATCTGATCTTTTGTCATAAACTTGGACTGAAGCCTTCTTCAGACAATACTTTTTGTATTCTTTGTGTGTATGTCATGTGTCAGAATCCTGAGTGAGAACTCCTGGTTAACTATCCAGAAAGTTAGGTATAAGTGGTAATGTTAGAGGAGATGTTTAATTCTGTTTCTTGTGATGAAGACTAAATTACAGATAAGATATGTGAGCTTTCAAGAGTAAATTAACTGGAGAAGAAGTCACAGTGATAACCAAGTAAGTTCCCATTATGACTGTTCCTTAATGTTGGAAAATTTGGTGATTTTGTGTTTTCTGATAATAGCAGTGTTGGAGTCGTTCTTACAGAGCAGACTGTGCCCATATCTTCATAACTCCATGTTTATTGTCCTTTGTACATTATGGCTGTGTAAAATTTTTGGCTGAGGATGAAAAAAACAGCTCTGAAAGTAGCCTGGGGCTTATGGAATGGCAAACTTAAAATTATGAATAGAATTTCAAGTCTGTGTCTTCAGGCAGAGAAAGGTTTTTAATTCTTGTAGTTGATATCTCCAAGTGACTCTGAAGTTGTAGTGTTTTCAATCAGGTAGAGCTTTTCAAGACTGCTGCTTGTAGTTGTCAAACAAGGAAGTAATGAATTTTTGCATTCATATTGTGTTATCTAAGATCAAGAACAACATTTTAGGCAACCATAGAGAGAAAGAGAAATACATACACATAGAGAGAAAGAGAATGTATTTTGGGAGAAGGATGGAATATGGACTGAGCTTATAATAAATTGAAGTATTTTCCCCAATACAGTCTAAAAGAACATCAATGTGTGCTGCAGAATAATACAAGGGATTGAAAACAAGGCATCAAGATCTATTGTCAAAGAAAATAAACACTTTTTGTTGATATGTTACCACACAGGTGCACAGCACTCTGGAGTCAGGATATACCTGGCACTACTTAAGCAAATCCAGCAGTGCATTCAGGCAGGAGAAGTGATGGGTTCCACCTTCTGTAATAGCTGGGATGAATAAATCAGAACAAAAAACTGTCACTGGCTGAGATAATTTCAAATTTAGTGACTTCCAGAGATAAAATTCCAGGTAAAAAAACAGCTAAAAATGTGCAATTTTTATAGCAAGTCCATGAATGACTAAATTAGAAAATTTGCAACAATACAGTTATTCTTCATTAGGGTCTTGCACTTCGTCTCTCTTCGTATCACTCATAGAACAGTGATAAAAAAAATCATGCACTGCTTCTATGGCTCATCATAAAGACAATGCTCAAGGGTTTCTGTAAAGGTACTTGTTCAGACTTATACATGGTTTAATGCATTGTGACCTAGTTAATTCCTCTTAGTTAAAAGAGTTAGGAGTTTCACATATTTGCCAAAGCAGTCCCCTTACTATTAGTACAATATAAAGAGACCTTAAACCTGGCAGACTCACCTTTTTCAGGTTTCTAATTACAGTTTTAGAAGGGTGAAGGCATCTTTGTATGAACTGAATTCAAGGCTCCATGTCTCAGAGTGTCCTTGGAGTATATCCCATCTTTATACTAATGGATAAATTTCGAATAAAAATGCTGTGGATATAACTGTGTTTTATTCTCCACACTCTGTGTTTCATTGTGGAAATATTTCAGCCTATATTCTATAATTTGATTTAACAGCAGAATCTTAGTGAGCAGTTCTTTCTTTTTGGCCTCTCTCCCTCTAGGATAAGAACTGTTAGGGCAGTGTAGCTTTGTTTGTTCATTTGTTTTCTTAAAGTGCATACAGCTTTACAATTATGTGGAAGAAAGCAGATTAAATATGTTTTTCACTTAGACTTGAAAACACAGAAATTTGGTATGGCCTTTAGTTGTTATGGGAGCTTGTTTAACAGCTAAGGGTGTCCCTGAAAAATTTGTTTCAGGATGGTTACTGGTGGACTTATGTTGACCCAGTTATTTCTCAGCATCAGACTAGCAGAATGTTCAATAGTTTGGATATCAGTGTATCATCTATGGGTTAAAGTGTAATAAAAAAGCATTCAGCTGTAAGCCTAAAACCTTGCATGGAGTTTATGCCTAATTTCATTCCAATGAAAAATTCTTTAGAAGTATGGGAAATTTATCTGCTTTTTATCATACAAGTCAGTAATTAGAATGTACATTTGGTAAGAACAATGTTTGTTTTCAAAGTTATCTGAAAGGGAAATGGCTTAGAATATGGTCAATGGGAATTCTTTCACTCATGGCTAATCAGTCTAATCCTACATTATGAAATTTGGAAGACCTGAATTAGTTCAGTTCATCCCAGACTGCAAAGTTTTGTGAAAATACAAGTGATTGGCAGCAGCTTCATGAAAAAAAGATGGGGAGAATATATTACTGCACTACTTACTCCTTGGCAAGCTAATATATAGGCAGATTGATGCAAACACATTAATTGCTTAAACTTGTTTTGAGGAAACTGGCCAAAGGGTTCCAGCACTGTGTTCAATTCAGTAGCTTGAAAAATACAAAACAGGCATCTTGATATAATCCTGGTTCCTATGTTATTATTTTGATCTAATGCCTGGAAATTTATGTTTTGGCAAATCAGTCTATTAGCCTATGTGTTTTTCTCACTTACCCATCTCATCTTGTCCTGGCATTAAAATCAAGAATGAACAGCACTAATTATATCAGAATTCTCTACCAACATGCTTAATTGTAATTCTGTGGTATTTTTAAGAAAATAACCTTGAAAACATGCTCTTTGTTCAGTGTGAGGCTGAATCCCATATCTCCTCAGTTTTCAAGGAAGGCTCTGACCCTAGATACTTAAATGCAGAGCAGATAAACAACCTCCTTTTGATGAATGGACACAGAGTACCCAAGATTTTGTAGGCTGTAATTCCTGCGAAATTCCTTTCAGAATGTGGAACAAACTATATCCTCAACAAAATATTAAAAATAGATAAAGGTGGCCATATTTAATTGCTGGATCAGCATGTTGCCTTTCCATGAGTCAGTTTAAAAGTTTGCTTTTATATGATGTTCCAATTTAAAGAATCACAGAAATTTCAGGTATTTTCCAATAGATTTCTGGGATTTGCATTTGCATATGTACCTGGAACAGCACCCTATGGAAGGGTTAAAAAATTCCAAAGTCATAAACGGGGCGGGGGGGGGGGAATGTGGATTGATTTGTATTTGCCATATATATATTTATTTCAATTCCAGAGTTCCTACAATATTCAGTTATTTTTCTCTACAGCTTTAAATGGAGTGCAGCATCTATTAAGTTTAATTAGTTTCCCTGGAGGCTTGCAGGGTAATGGTACAGTTACTAAAGGACAGCAGCTTCTAATTGAGGGTAGCTTCTAAACAAAGATACATGTAGTTGCATACATCCACTTTTAGGGCTGAGTTGGTTCAATGATCCATTGTTTATGTCTGGAGATGGATGTGCTATGGCGTTAATTGACTTGAAGAGCAAATCAACTTTGAGTTTGTGTGAGTCACAATTCCAGTGAGTTAACAATTTTACCATTAACTTGCAATGGAGAAACTGAGGTAAACAAATCAAAGGTTTGACAGGTAGAGTTTTCTATTAAAATGCACACCAGGCATTAACCCTCCCCCACAGTTGCACTCAAATTCAACTACTCAATGGTTTTGAAGTTAGCACCTTGGCCTTTGCAATATTTGAACTACCTTTCAGATTTACTGAGCTGTATGGAGCCTGAATAGAGAATCAGTCGCTTTTCATCTTTCAGATACGAACTCTAGAAGAGGCTTTGACTTGGTCCCCATTGCTTGCAACAACTCCATGCAATGCTAGACTTGGGGAAGAGTGGCTAGAAAGTTGCCCAGCTGATAAGGGTCTGAGGTGTTTGCCAGATAGATGACCATGAGCCAGCAGTGTGCTCAGATGGCCTAGAAGGTGAATGACATCCTGACTAAAATCAGAAATAGTGTGGCCAGCAGACTAGGGAAGGGATTTTACCCCTGTACCCAGCACTGGTAGGGCCACACCTCAAATCCCGTGTCCAGTTTTGGGCCTGCCACTCACTGCAGGACAGACACTGAGGTGCTGGAACATGTCCAGAAAAGGGCAAAGGGTAGATGGTGAAGGTTCTAGAGTGCAAGTCCTATGAGGAGTGGCTGAGGAAGATGTGGGTATTTAACCCGGAGAAAAGGAGGCTCAGGGGAGACCCTACTGCTCCCCAGAACTACCTGAAAGTAGTTGTAGTGAGGTGCCGATCAGTCTGACACGTAACTAGTGGTAGCACTTGTGGGATCAGTCTCAAATTGTGCCAGGAGAGGTTTAGATTGGATATCAAGGAAAAGTTATTCACCAAAAAGATTGCCAAGCACTCTGACACTCTGTCCACGGAAGTGGTGGAGTGACCATCCCTGGAGGTATTTAGAAGACAGGTACATGTGGCACTTGGGACATGGTTTAGTAGTGGGCTTGGCAGTGCTGGGTTAATGATTAGATTTGATCATCATAGAAGCCTTTTCCAATATAAACAATTCTATGGTTTTATGATTATATGACTCTATGACTCATGTATGCTAACCTAGCAAACCCGGTAACTTCTGCTCTAATGTTTTGGCACTAACATTGTCATTGCAGCTGGTGTATGATCTTCAGGCAGAACGTAATTGTAAAGCACCATCAGCAGGTCATTCCTGAAATAATAGTTGGAGAAATGTATACATGTGAATAATATGTGTGTTTTCACATTAACTTCTCTGGATCTGTTTGTTAGTACACGTGTGAAGATCTCTGTATGGATAATTTCCTTCAGGAATCTGTTTTACAAAGTTTTACTTGATGAGGAAGTAGTCTGTGTAAAACTATGATAAAGGGAGAGCATATTGTGATTGGTGAAGAAAGAGGATTTCATCTATTATCTTGATAATCCAACTATTTGGGAAGATATGAGAAGGAGCTCTTATAAAGTTATCTGCTATATTTTAGATATGAATTATTGTTATGGTCTGTCACATAGGGAAAAACTTAAAAGAGGAAATTAAACCCTAACAATAAATAAAAAGGACTTACCTAGAATGTGTTTTATTTTCCAATAACTTCTCCTGAGAAGCATAAAGCTCCTTTGAGATTCTCATATTTTAGCGCAAATTCCCACTAGACCAACAAACAATGTGTTACTATAATTTTCAGCCTTTTCTTCCTGGGAATTATTATTTTTTTTTTTTTCTCCACCCCCCATTTTATGTGGTTCTGATAGTTATTTCACATCAGTAAAAATGCCACTTTTCCTAAACATAGATCTGTTATTCTGCCTTAGCAAGCAGTAAAATGAGATGGAATTAAATTCTTTCTCTTGATGTCTGCTCCTAAGCATCTCATAGCCAAAATCAGATCTTGCAAAATATTTGGTTCTCAAATGCTTTCATTTTTCAACACAACTTAGATTCCTGTGGTTGCCTTTAGTAGGGCCCCTGAGGCTCCCCTGATAGGGGAAAACCTCTTTTTAACAGTTCTGAGAGATGCATGAGACTTTTTCAGTCTTTTAAAACTGTTTTATCCAATTCACTCTTAAAACATACTTTATTTCTACCTTTCTACCAATAACATCTTTTGTCTGTCCACGCAACCTCTGCTCTGTGGCTTCCCCAGCCAATCACCCTGTGCCACCAACACTGCAGAAAATGGAATAGATGAAGAAGAAGAAGCTCAGACAATGCCCAAGATCCACCATCTTGACTCCTACCTACCTCCATACTAAAATCCCAAAACCTAAATTTCTCACCCTGTGACAAACTACACTATTCTCTATTATCTGTTTCACACACTTGTAGACTCCAATCCATCCCAAAGTCTTGGAAGCCTTCTCCATGGGCAAAGGTTAAAAGCAGTGCTTCCCTGGGGTCAGGACCCCTCAGGGCAGGCAGAGAAATATTCCCTGTGCCCTGGGTTCCAACAGATACCTAACTACCCCTGATGACTAGGGCTTTTGGCAAAAAATGCGAAGACAAATCCCTAGCTCCGTATCTAGACATCTAAAGGAGTAACTTTATTTTCAGAAACGCACCGCCATTTTCAATAGGACTAACAGACATTTGATACTTCTGAGAAACATGAAATCCTATGAAGCATAAGTAAAGGCTGACTTTGACTTACTTCTACCTTGCCCCTGCTCTAAGAAGGACAGCAATACATTTCCTCCTCTCTGAAAAGTGTACCTGAAATAGCTTAGAGAAAATGATGCTTTCTGCAATATTAAACTGGCCATTTGGGGAAGGAGACTTTTCTGAACAAACAGAACTATTGTAAAAATGATCCACTAAAGCTGTTTTAAAAGCAAAAAGAACACAATAATGCAGAAACTGGATGTAGAAGGTTGTAGTTAATTTAACATCACCTTTCTGGAGAAGTTCCCACTGACTTGAAAATGGAATATGCAACCCCCATTTTTAAATGGGGATGCACAAGCTGGTCAGTCTCAATTCCATACCCAGCAAGATAATGAAGCACATCCTCCTAGAAACTATGCTTAGGCACATGAAAAGTAAGGAGGTGCTTGTTGACAGTGAACACAGCTTCAGTAAGAGCACATTGTACCTAGCAAACATGGTGGCCCTCTGTGGCGGGGTTACAGTGTTGGTGGATAAGAAGAAAACAACTGATACAATTTACTTGGAGTTCTGCAAAGCATTTTACAATTTTCCACACAAGCTCTTTATCTCTAAACTGAAGAGATATGGATTTAGCAGGTGGACCACTTGTTGGATAAGGAATTGGCTGGATAGTCACACTCAAGCAGTCGCAGTCAATGGCTCAATGTCCAAGCAGAGGGCAGTGGTGAGCGGTGTCCTCAGGGGCTGGTATTAGGACTGGAGCTATTTAGCAGCTTTGTTGGTGACAGGGACTCCATGGGATGGAGTGCACCCTCAGCAGCTCTGTTGATAACACCGAACTGTGTGATGTCAACATGCTGGAGGGCAGGGATGGCATCCTGTGGGACTGTGACAGGCTTGAGAAGGGGACCCATGTGGAACTCATGAAGTTCAATGAGGCCAAGAGCAAGATCAGGGCAATCCCAAGCACATATACAAGAGTAATCCAGTGCAAGGAGTAGTTACCATGGCTCAGTTTAACATTTCCTGCTAATATCAAGAAATGCCCTTTAATACTTACCTGTTCTCTTTGGGCGGATTTAAGCTGTGGTATTATGCTAATGTACATAAGCAGCATCTTCCCCTTGCAAGTAAAAGAATCCCAAAGCCACTGCAACCAACTTTGAAGAAATTCTTAGTAGTTTTAAAATTCCATTACTTCGGTCAAAGGACTGAGAAACCAGGTATTAAGGATTTCAGGCCTGTCAGAAGCTTCTTCCAATAAGAGGGCTTCTGTCATTCACAGTTGGGCACGTTCAAGTTTTCCTGCATTACTTACCTTCATGCTGACAGCTTGAGTGTCTCAAGGGACTGTGGGATTTTCTTTCCCCTTTTTTTCCTTTCAAAGTGTTTTGAGTGTCAGAGGGAGCTGAGGAGCAATGTGAAGGAATGAGAATGAAATGAGTTTTTGGGTGTTTCAACTACTGTCTATTGAATTTCAAACAAAATATTGGCAATTTGTTAAGCTTTTCCTCCCTAACTAATATTTAAAAGCATTCAATTAAGGCTGTATAATGTGTTCAATGAGTTAAACCACCCCATGATATTAGAAAAATATTACATATATAAATAAAATACATCAAAGCATTAAAAAGCTATTACACACTCCGAACATAAAATGGCAGAGTAATGATGGATCCTGCCATGCAGCAAACATATTCAAAAATATTATCTTCCTAGTAATGAAATGCCATCCGTTTCATTTTAAGCTAAATACATTAGACATATCAGTGGAGTCTGTGCTGACACAGCAGTGAGTTGAAATTGAAAATCTGAAATTATATATATGATTGGACACAGTGTTAAAGTAATTTATAGGAAAAACCACAAATGTGCTGGGTCTGCACCTTTTCGTGAACTCATTTTAGAGAATCAGATAGAGGAAAACTCTACCATTTCTAATGTGCAGTAGAATGGCAGCTCGCCAGGACCCCAATATATTCAGTATGAGGGGCAGAAAGAAGAGGAAGAAAGAAAGAGGCTAGTGAGACTTGATTCAAATTACAACAATTCTGCATAAACCATCAAGAAAATGGCATTCGTTTTCATTGCTCTGACCTAATATGATATAGCAGCTGTAGGAACTATATTAGCTATCAAGACAAGAGGGAGATAACGGGGAAACATTTAGAGAGGAACATCATGATAAGGCTAATTTCAGCTCAGCTGCAGATGCTTTGCATGCTTTGCCATGGAGAGCAAAGCGGCAGCAGGAATCATTATGACAGTCATTTGATACTCAAAGTTTAGGTTGAATTCAGTTTCTGCTGACTGGAATGGAGCCTCAGTTATTACGAACACACACACACATACACAAATACACACACACACACACAATCCCCACACACCCACAACCCTCCCCTTGCCATGCACTCACAATTTCCCCCTCTCTCACAAGTCTTTCAATTTTCCTGGCTGTGTCATCTTCAGTCAGCTAAAGAAAACCAAAGAAACAACAAGCATCAGAAAATTTTGTCCTTAGAGCAGTCCTCTAAGCCTTATTTTCAAATATCTTTCACCCTATTTCTTGTACTTCTTTCCCGAATTCAGAATGCTTTTCATTTGGTCTGGGAAAAAAAAACTGAAGAAAGAGGCAATAGTCTACTATTAATTTATGGATTCAGTCCTTGCATTACTATTGCAGTTGTCAATGTGATGATTTATAGCTTTATATTTATTTATTGCTTGTTAATCAGAAAGAAGGTAGTTGATGTGATGCAAAATATAGACAGGTGTTTTCAGAGAACACTTGCTAAGCAGATCAGACACACAAGTTATTTTGGGATTTTATGTTACTATCTTACTTTATTGCCAACAAATATCCTAGATTTGACTGATTTTTAAGAGCACCATTGTTCTGATTAAGCTTTGGGTGACCTAGTTGAGGCTTTCCATTACCTGAAGGAGTCTGCAGGAAAAGTTGATTAAGACGTTTTCCAAAGACTTGTAGAGGCAGGATAGGGCCAATGGCTTCAAACTGGAAGTGAGTAGGTTTAGATTATAGGTTAGGAAAGACTTCAGTGCAAGGGTGGTGAGGCGCTGGAAGGGGTTGCCCAGAGAAGCTGTGGATGCCCCATCCCTGAAAGTGTTCAGGGTCAGGTTGGATGGTGTTTTGAGCAGCCAGATATAGTGAAAGACGTCCCTATCCTTGGCAAGGAGTTTGGAGCTAGTTGGCCTCTAAATTCCCTGTCAACCCAAGCCTTGCATGATTCTGTTTCTGTTTTCTTCAGAGATCATAGCATTCAGAAAAACAAAAAGAAGTGATGCCTGGGTCTTTCAAATGTATTTCACAGTTTGATTGCACCACTGCTCTTCTGAACAACAGTAAAAATGTTCTTAACTTTGACAGCAACTTATAAACGGTTTATCTTCTTTGGATGGTGCTTCTTGTTTTTAATGCCTGTCAATGTTATCTTCTAATTTTTTTTGTTATCTGAATATTATAAAGAGGGTTTTGTCTTGTTGATGGAACATCTTCAATGTTTATAGAAGGGACTCACTGCAGAAACTGGTAAGTTATATTCTGGTCATCTGAAAGCTGTGTCTGAATCTTTATTGCACACAGGGAAAGAAGACTTTACATTGCTATTGCATTTTTTACCACTTTGCCCTCATGCATAATTCTTTGGTGTTACATCTGCTTTAGAGTCTTCCTGTGTGCTTCTTCTCAATCTTCTCAAGGAAGATACCACAACACTTCTCCTTTTAAAAGCCCCTCTGATAATGATATAATGAAAAAAGTTAACTTCATCTTAAAAGGTTTATTCTCTAGCTTTCTTGATTTTTTTTTTTGGTTAGTTTTTTTTTAGTTTGTCCCATGGAAAAAGTTAACACTCCAAATGGGCAATTTTTTAGTGTGGATCTCTACCCTGGGTATTTTTGCTAAGCTTTCAGAAGGGCTGATGTTGACTGAAGCCCTATCCTAATTTTACAAGGTGGCTTTGTGGGCAGTTCTCTCCTCAAGAAGCTATGAATTAGAAATAGGATACATAAATGAAGCTAACATGTATCTCAGAGCTATAGTGTAGGACAACATCTCAGCACTTCCCTGGTTATGTTACTATTACTGCTGCTGACAAAGACAGTTCCTTTGCTACATTCCCTTGTATATTATTGCGAGTGCTAAAGGTATTTTGAAATAAGATATTCAAAGAACAAGAAGGCATTGTGTCTGACTCTCTTGGTTCTGATATCTTTGTCCCAAAATATTTAAGAAATGTGAGGACTCCTACTCACTGCTACATTTACATTATTCGGTGTTCATGGTAATAAAATGATAGCCATTGCTTTAAGCAGTTCACCTGGTTTCCATCACTGAAAAGCTTTCTGGATAAGTCATCTGATATTTGTAGGAAGAAGCACTGAAAACATAGTATTTTTTCCTGATAATTACTTACTTAACAGAATTAGTTCAATACAGCTAATGTTTAAGGAAATCAAAATGAATGAATGATTACGAATCTGTAATCAGCATTTTAAAACCTACATATGTGCTGGTGGATTACATTTGCTGGTAGATGCAAAGATACAACTATGAATTTTTGCTCTTTAAGGAACATTTAATGGGTTTTCTAGTGGGAAATGGGAGGTCTCTTATTCTCTCTGTCAGCCTGATGGTGAGTCATGATTTTTTTGTTCATTCTGCTGCTATTATTATGTTTCACATGTGACTTGGCCTGCAAATTAAAGGGAAGTATGGTATTTCTTTGCAAAGAACAAATTCATTGCATTCACTGTGATGTAAAACTAAAGCTAGCATTGTTTTAACTTTCAGGGATTTTAGCAAAATACAGCTCAAATCAGTACAATGACTAGGGATGATGACTCACAAAATTAAGACATTTTGGCAAATTAGTTAGCAGCTTACAGAACTGAACAACACTAGTCCTCATTGGGAGGTCAACAACCCTATGAACAGTGAAATAGAAATGTGCTTAGATGGTCTAGTGCAATCCCACAGTAGGGTATTATCAGGCAAAGAACAAACAGCATTACTGATGAGATCTCTAGATAGACTTACTCCCTGATAAACATTATTAGCTCAGTACCTTTCTTTTATGAAATAACTGTTTCATTGAATACCACTTTAATTACACCGTAAGTGGCAAAGTTATTCAGACAGCAGACAATTGACAGGCATTTTTGAGAATGATACTAAACTGTACTAAATTAATCTTGTAAGTGCGCCCAGACTTGTTGCTGTCCAGTTGCATCCACAGTATGGAGGTCTCCCGGGTGGCACACTCCCTGTGGCCAGAGGGCGCAACAGGAAGGGCTGCCCCCAGATCTCTTCTGCGACCTCCAGGGTGGCAGTGCTCACAGGGAGTTGCTGCTCCCTGTGGCTCGCTGGGGCGTGGGTAGCACAGCTCCGAAGCAGGAATGAAGGACTGAGGTGAAGAAATAGGAAGACATCATTTGTATGAATTCCAAGTTACTTTATTCCCAAGGACGGTTCAGGGACAAGTAAGCCAAGGGATGGGGGGGGGGGGGGGGGGGGGGGGGGGGGGCGCATCACATTTTAAAGAGAGGAGGGTACAAGGGGTGGAAACAACTCACATCCAATGGGGAGACATTAGGGGAGGAGAACACAACTGGGGTAATCCAATAAAGGCAGCACAGGGGAGGGAGCAGGCTTAACAGTCCAATGGAAAACTGTGCAAGGGGTAACAGACAAGGAACTTTCCAGAACAAACAGGGTGTGTCTAACTTGACAGGTAGGGGTAGGGGGCAGTGAACTGGGGATTGACAGGGACACATAAGGAGACAAGGGAGGTACAAGGGAGGGACTGGGGAGACTGACATAGGGACTGACAGGCACTTGGCAGGAAAACATTGGAGTAAACAACTTAGGGCTAAACCATTAGGGGAACAGAACGGGGTACATGGGACAAACCATTATAAAGTCATTAACAGAAAATAATTGTAAAACAACAAACCATCACACAGACTATTTTTATGTCTGAAGATAAAGTAAGAACGCTAGTAAGTAATTTGGATAAAACAACTACAACTAATCAAAACAACTACATACTACATACACTCGAGAATTGGAGCAATTCAATTTTTGTATTTTTTCCTGAGATTTGTTTTTGATGTCCAGGCATGATTTCAGAAGAGATATTTAGAGCCTCTGCCAAAATATTGGGCCAGATCCTTATCTCCGCTATACTGTCATAAACCTGGACTGTCTTCTTGGTTTCAAGGAAGTTACTGCAGGTTCACACCAGTGTGTGTAGCTCAGAATATCGAAGCTCTACTGGTATAGATAGTATTCTGTTTAGATAAAAGTGTCATCACAAGGTTGTGTAACTTTCCTGTTGCAAATCAGAACATTTGTGCTATTTGCTAATTAGTATTTCTCCTTGTAAGCAGTGGTTATGTTACTAGTGCTGTACTATATACCCATGTTGGTTCCAATTTTGCTCTCATTTTTACCGGGGAAGCTCTCAGATAACTGCATTCATATTGGACCAACTTTTGCCTTAAATCTGAGCACAAGATCAGAGATTAGCCAAAATGATGATGATGATGATGATGATGATGATGATGATGAATATTAAAAGAGTTAGTTATTGTTAGTATAAGAATAATTATTAACAGTTTGAAGATAATCAAAATGAGCATAGACTTTGCCCTCCGTAAATGTGACAGCTGGAATGACAGGCAAGCCCCTACATCCATGGAACAGACTGCCTTTTCTCACAGACAGCACATCACCAAACAGAAATGCAGTTAACAGTTTACAACTTTCCTGTATTTTCCTTCAAATCTTCTCATATGCTTGATATTTCAAATTCTGACACTTAGGCAGTAAATGAGATAGACAGTCTTCTGTAGCAAGATTTAGACAGAGGCAAGTCTCTCTCCTAAAGGTATAGTAATAGTAATAAGAATAGAGATTAGGGTTGTTAATCTAGTTGTAATGGGGGTTCCACAGTGAAGGAAAAAATCCCAAAAAACTGTAGGTGGTTTTCTTTATATGGAATTATACAACATGAGAAATGAGAATCCATGTGGTTTTTTGGTTTTTTTTTTTTTTTTTTTTGGGGTTTTTTTTTTTTTTTTTTTTTTTTACTTCTCAGTGGGTGCTCAGTGCTCTGGAAAAAATTCTGTTTCTTTGTCCCATTTAATAGGCAGCAGAAACACCAAATGTCTTGTCTAGAAATGTCTGCTAAGAAGAGAGTGTTTTTCTGCAACTAAATGAATAGAATCACCATGAACAAACCCAAATGTCATCAGTGACAAATCTAGATAAAGATGTGATATAGGGCTTTCCCCATGTTTTATGGCAATTTGCATCATTTATGGCAGACCCATAATGATGCAAGTAGCCATCAAGTAGGATATTTCAGGCCATTGAAATATCATAAAACTGTAGGAGAAATAAATTATCATCCCAGGGATTTGTATTTAAATGGCTGTTGTGAGAAATGAACATAAACCAGTCACAATGGTTCCAAAAGTTTCCTGGGCACCATGCCAGCCAGAAATTATTTCGTTACAGTAATTCTTTGTTGCTGCCAAAAAATTAGACAAAAGATAAGCTCATGTATTATATTGATCAGACTGAATTAAAAAGCTTATATGATCTGGGATTTAAGAAGAGTGAGAAAAGGAAAAAGAAAATAAGAATGATATTATTGAACACAAAACTACCATTTTTAAATTTTTTTGTTATTACTTGTTTTCTGATTTCAGTAAGACTTTTAAACCTTTTTATCAAGCTCTGAAATGAATGTATTTGACCAACTGAGAGAACAGATCCTTGAGCCCGTTTCACAGAATAAATGTTTGGCACTTATTTGTAAGAATCAAATTTGACTTTATACTATAATCTCTGACTTTATCAATGTGTATTTCTTCTACTCATTATGCACTTCAGATATAATTTAAAATTTAGATGAATTACAATTAATTATAGTTTATTTTTAATGTTTATTTTTATTGTAATCCAAAATTGATAAGTTTGGCATAAAATATGTTCAAGTTTATCTATTTAGGCTGAGAAGGCCTATTTTGTGTGCTAATTGATAATCTACTGCTCCCTTCCCCTTCCCTTCCCTTCCCTTCCCTTCCCTTCCCTTCCCTTCCCTTCCCTTCCCTTCCCTTCCTTCCCTTCCCTTCCCTTCCCTTCCCTTCCCTTCCCTTCCCTTCCCTTCCCTTCCCTTCCCTTCCCTTCCTTCCCTTCCCTTCCCTTCCCTTCCCTTCCCTTCCCCTTCCCTTCCCCTTCCCCTTCCCCTTCCCCTTCCCCTTCCCCTTCCCCTTCCCCTTCCCCTTCCCCTTCCCCTTCCCCTTCCCCTTCCCCTTCCCCTTCCCCTTCCCCTTCCCCTTCCCCTTCCCCTTCCCCTTCCCGTGTCCTTCAGAACCCCCATGTTCTTCAAGAATATAAAGTCTGTGTATTTTGGTACCCATTTATTTGAATTTATTCAGAAGTCTTCTGCACACAGTCTTGGGCAATTGACCAAGCAGTCCAGTTTGAGCAGGGTGGTGACCCAGTTGACCTCCAGACATCCCTTCCAATCTCAACCATTCTGTGATTATGCAGTTTTAATATTTGTTCATCATGAGCCTACCTCAAAGTTGGTTAACAGATTGGTTCCATAAATGGGAAAACACATAAATAGCAAGCAGTGGTAAGAGTGGAGTGACAGATCTTGGAGCAGGCCATCCTGTCAGCTTGTGTGTGACTCATATATACTAAGCGTTTGAAACAAATGTATTTCTAGAACATTCAGCTCTCTGCTGACTGATAATTATCTGTTGTTTTCAGCCGTGAAAAATACAGAGTGTGAAAAGTCCAGAGTTCCCCAAACACTGAGATGCTGCCTCCTAATTAGGTCTTGGCTCTGGTGCATGTAACGGTCAATGAATGAAGCCAGCAGAGCAAGAAACGTGAACCTGTGCAGTGTAGATCTTATGGGGCACCATGCGGCCTTACCCAGCCTTACTGTGCTCCATTTTCCCTTCCCAGGTACTGAGCTGGCTTTCTCTACAGCACACCAGGCTAAGAAATTGCTGTGCTGCATCGGTAACTAGGAAACCTTGAGAATTTTGAAGTGCCTTGGAGGTGGCAGGTGTCTGGTTGCATTTCTTACAGCACAGGAGGACACCACAGTCCTGCAGGGTTGAGAATTCTGAAACACAGCAGAGTACTACTACAGTGTTACAAATGGCTAAAGCATGAAGCTAAGTGTAACCTGTCCAGCAAGGTCTGTGGCAGGGATATGAACCTGAGCCTATGAAGTACTTGGGAAAGTCAGCTCAGAAACTGTATAAGCAGAAAATGTTGTTGAAACATCTTCCTTTTCCTGAAAAGATATATATTTCAACAAAGGAAGAAAAGAGAAAAATCTAATATAAAAATACTTTTTTGTCTGTGATTTTTAAAAGCAAAATTGTCATTGAAGAGTAACAAAAAGAATGTGGTGTAGTCTCTTTGGTAAATTTACAAGCAAAATTTTAACATTTCTGTCTTCAGCTTTAATGCACTGAAAGAAAGAATTTAAATAACTTTATTTTCACTCTTATTTTCATAATCTATAAGTAATCTGTCTATTTTTTTTTTTTATTTATGAGTGTTCTTACAACCTTATCTTTTTGAAATTATCACAGATTTGTTTTTCTTTCAGATTAGATGGGAGTTTGAAAGGGCATTTGTAAAGGTTTTGTATTCTTCACAAGGGTGCTTCCATTTGATGGGATATCTGAGATAGCTTGATTTTTAATATCAAAATAAGAATTGAATTATAGACATATAATTGTCATATTTATAAATTATCACAGATTTTTTTTTTCTTCAATAAATACCTAATTGTCGAGTAAAATTACATGCTGGAGACTATTTTAAAGGCAAAGATTTTTGAGAAGTTAAGAAAATTTAGATACAACCGAAACCCCATCATCCATTAGAGAAAAATAATTAAATTTTCATATGTATGTCATATATTGCCTAATTTAATTAGAAAAGGCCTGAGCAGTTCACAAACTATAGTAACAAGGAAGCAAATGAAAGGCAGTTTTCTGTAATACTATATAGTTTTGTATTTTGTCCTGAAACAATGTCTATTAGTTCTGTAAAAACCTCTTTCCAGATAAGAGGCAGACTACCAAGAACTTATTAGGGCTGTTCCACATTGCATCTTCCCTCTATATTTCCTTGTAATTTTTTTCTGTGAGAATAATTTTTTTTGACTTGTGATGCTAGTAACAGGGATTAAATTTTTTTATTTAGTGGCATTAATTATGTCCAAGGCTGTACAGTTTTAAACTGGTTGTTTCACATTTTCATTTTCTTGTACTGTGTATAGTCACCTGTGTTCTTAAGTGTTAGAGATTTCAGACACTACCTAGACATTTGTTTTTGTGTCTTACTGAGGACTAGTAGCATAGTCTCTATCATTACATTCAAGTAAAATGACCTGCAAGCGCAAATTGAAGAAAAGTCAGGGTAGTCTCCTTTTCTCATGCTGGTGCATGCTGTTTCCTGTTTCTGACAAAAAGTGTCATGTTCTCCTTAAAGCACTTTCTTATTCTGGACAGCCTTATAGAGTATATTTTTTTAAAAATTTTGCTATTTATCTTTTTATCATTGTTTTTCCTTCATACATCCCTTCATGATACAGAGTTTCTACTGTGTTTTCAGAATATGTAAGTTTAAACCTCTTCATTTTTAATCAACATTTTAAGACATCCTGAATCACTTTTTTAGACATATTCAATGTTTATTGACTTGTCAGGCAAAGGGCAAATTGGTCAAGTAAAGAGACAAGACTGAAAAAGTTCTTTCACATAGCAAGAAAGAAGAAATACTCCACCTAAGACCTACCTACTCTATCTTGTAGAACTGCAGTGAGGGAAATTATTTTAAGAGTGAGAGATGACCTTTGGAATCCAATTTAAGACCAGGAAAGGTGTCAAAATGGGAGAAGAGGATGGAGAAAACTACTCTTCATTATTGTCTGTAATAGTAAATGAAATGTCTGTTACATATTAAATCTTGATTGCAATTTGCCCTCTTTCTTTTGTTAGTGATAGCAAGTTAACTTAATAAAAATGGAGAAAAACAAGGCAGGAGATATCACTACTATCCCTGCAGACCAAACTTCTTGTTTCAAGTCACAATATGAGCCAATCCAGAAAGGAGACCTGGATCCAGAATTGCCAGTGCCTACTGGTCTGCTCTAGTAACTCTTTTTTCTTGTGTCTCCATTCAGTGCACAAGTACAACAAGACACGAGAGGAATGCATGGAGCTGGTGTTCCTTCATCCCTTACTGAACAACCTCGAGAAGGAAGCAATAAAATGTTTATGATATGTGAGTTTTCTTACTGGGACTTCTGGGTTTTCCTGAAACCAATAGTCTGTTGACAAAAGGAATCTCTGCTAAAGGCATTCCTTATTTCAAATAATCACAGGTCTGGCTGGGATCTCTCCTTCTGAATGCTCACATTTTCCTGTTATAGGCAGCGCTTCTGAGGGATGAAAACAGAGTAAGTGTTAGGAGAAATGTAATACACCCAAAGACATAAAACACATCCTTGTACGGTGTTCCTGAAATGCCATGGTTCAGCAGTATTTTTCAATCTACATGGAATGAACCATGCAAAATTCATGGTGGCCTGTAGCTTTGGTTTTCCTCACCCCGGTCTCGGGCGGCTCAGAAGCCCGGCTAGGCTCTGCCTTTCGGCCGGGAGACCGGGGCTGCCGCGTGTGCGGAGCTCTAAGGCTGAGCCTCTGCGTGGATCTGCCGGTTTAGCAGCCGAGCGCTGAGAGGAGACAAAGGGACGAGGAAGGCACACCTTGTCCTGCGTGGCTGGAGAATGTTTTATTTCCTGCGTGGCCGCTGCGGTGGCTGGGGCGGCATCCCCTAGGGCGCGCATGGTCAAGATGGCGCCGGCACAAAGGAGGCACAGGGGTAAATAGGGGGCGGGCAGACAGGGGCGGGAGCCCCCCTCACCCAATGGGGACAGGCAACAGGGGAGTGATGTGGACCACGGCAGCCTACGGGAACATAACAGGGGTGGGTACAGGGTTCCAGGACAAATAGGAATACAAGGATGGGGTGACTGTCACAGAACTTTCAGGAATGAACAGGGGTGGCTACAATACTGACATGGGAGAGCTCCAGTGATAAGTGACTCGGAGTGAACCATTTTGAGGGGAAAATGGGGGTACATAGAACCGACTAACTTTTATTAAAACCCCTAACTGAACCAACCCAGCATGCAACAGTGGCCTGCATTTTGAACCAAGACTTTACCTTTCTTTAGGTTAAACTGAAATTCTCTCAATTGTCTTCTTTAGTTTCAAATACAGGATCTTTGTTTTTAATTCCGTGTTCTTAGCCCTATTGTATTGAGTGAAATAATATCTCAGCATACTTCTAAGCAAGAGTCCAGAATAATATTTAATAATTTCATAATTCAGCATTTATTTGTTACAAGCATCTTTATTCTGTGGTAAATCCCAGAGGTCACAATTGAAATCAGGGCCAAATTTTATTTAACGCTGTGCAGGTTTTAAAGGCAATCTCTACTTGGAAGAACGTACTATTTTCATGGATATGAATTCAGAGTGTAACTTCTAGAGCTGTTCATCTAGCTCGGCAGAGGTGACGTAAATTGTTGATGTCCTGATGTTGTTGTGGCAGTGGATTGTCTATGCTCAGGCTTCATTTACAAGAAAATTCTGTCTGTTTTAAAAGCAAGTTTGAGTCTTTACAATTCTGACATGACTTATTTTCTGCTTTTCTAACCCCATATTTTTGTATTTAGGGAGATTTTTGGAGTAATTGTGTGGAATATGTAAACACTTTTGACCCTTGATTTGTGCAGAGGCTTCTCTGGACTAAAGTGATATTGCTTCCATGGCACAGTATAGAATTGGAGTATAACAACATTTAACATTCAATAATGAAACAAACCATATTTAGCATTCAGGTAATCTTTTATTTTTTATCAGAGTTTGTGAGTCTTAAAATGGCTCCCACAGTGATAGTTTGGCTACTATTATTATTATTATTATTATTATTATTATTATTATTATTATTAACTATTTTATACCTCTGTTATTTCACAAAATTCACAGTGGCTTACTGCATCACTGCAGACAGTTTTACAAGCAAAGGTGCTTACTTGTCTGTTACTTGCATTCTGTTAAATATTTCTTATTCCTTCAGACTGCGCAACAAGGATCATTTCACTGTCCCCTTTGGCTTCTGCATCTTGCTTCCAACATGAACAGACAGGTAATAACCATTCAGCGGGGCCATTACCTCTTCTAAAGACTATTATCAAAATTGTCATTATACATAATGGAGATTATTACAGGCAACTTGAGATTTTTTTTAGATACATCACTACAATAATAGGTGGCCCTTTTTAGACTTACATATTGGTGGGAATAATAGTAGGGCACAAAACACCTGGCAAATGTTGCTTTTTATCAAAATTTTTTTAGTTTTTAATGTCTTTTCTTCTGAATTCTTATTATATTTGCAAAACTTCTGTGAACACCACCTGTTGGGAAATTTATCAAACTGTAAGTGTAGCAATGAAGAGTTACAAGTTTAGAAGGCAGGTGAGGTATATTTGCTTCTTAAAAAGCTACAAAATTGTGAGGAAAAAAAAAAAAGAAATATTATAATACAGCAGTTTTCCAGGCAGGTATACAATTAGCAAAAAAACAAACCCTCTATTTTTAGGCAATCTCAAGATGATCCCTGATAGAAAAAGAGACCATATGAAACCACTACTTTTCTTTATACAGTAACATTTGTTTTACATTTATCATATTTCTTTTTCATTTCAAAATTGAAAACCAAAATCTTAGCTAATCCAAGGATTAGCTGCAGGGGACTCAAGCCTTAGCCTCGAAGAGAGATGTCTTTTGATTCCTGTAACTTTCACTTACTATCCACATCAGTTACAAGTGTATTGTTTACAACACTTCCATGTAATCTGAGCTACTGCAAAGAGAAATGCCAAACAAACCAAATTGGCTTCATTTATTGCGTTTGGCATAAATTTTCCAGAAAAATAGGCTGGGTGGTGAGGGTGAAGAGGTGGTGATCTCTTTTTCCAGATTATTAATGATTCTCGTCCAGAGGAAACTGGTGTTATTTATACCCATCCTTTGAAACTTTCTGTGTTATCAGGCACAGCTCCTTTGTACCAGATTTATTTGTAACTATGTCTCTGTTCCTCTCAATTCTACCCAGTCTTTGAATCACAGTTCAAAGTAACCCTGTGCTAATAAGAACTTGTTGATATGGGATTTTTATGAGACTTTTCCTTGTCTTGATTATCCCTGCTTCATGTTGATTATATGGCTTTCTTCTTAAAGAGCATTCTCTTTCTTTTGGGATATATTCTCTGCCTACTCTGCTTCTGATAACGGCATTTATATAATTTGAAGGAAGTTCCCCATTGCATTGCTTATCTCACAGATTTTGTTTTGCTGAAGTGTTGCATCTTTGTCTAAATCTCACTGTGTCTTTCTGACACAGCTCTAGCATACGAGAGCACTGACTTTTGAAATGTGTATGAGCAGGCAGTGGCAGAAGAACTTAGACAATAACAGCTGCAGCCAAAGAGGTGATCAGAACACAGATTCTGTCCTACAGTGTGTTTTCCATCTGTTTAACAGTGGAGGCATTTTTTCATTCCTTCAGGACTCTAATGCCCAGTTTATATAGCCAAGTAACCTTTCCTAGGCTTTCAGTAACCATTCAGAAAATGACGAGAATTATGGCTTGCAGAGGGGCAGAAACAAGGACTCCTGACATAAATTTTGCTTTTGTGGCTTGTGCAGTTCACCTGCACAAGAACAAGACTCTTCTGAACAATGACACTATCTATGCCATCCTGTGACTCGCCTATTATAATAAGGTTTTTAAGCATTACCATCCTCTGGTAGAACCCACAGTTCTTCCTTTTTCTACTCAGCTGTCCTTCAGGCATCAAACACATGATGATTGTTGTGGACCTTTGATGCTAGTAAGTTACTGTGCCAACTATCAGGAATTGACCAAAAAGAGCTGTTTGGCTAAAAATACCACTGAAAACAGAAGTCTGAAGACAATTGGAAAGCATTTCTGTTTCAGGATCGGTTGCTTTAAATCACTGGAATCTGTGATTTGCCAGACAAGATGATAGCATGTGCCAAGAATAATATTTCAGTCATGTAATACTATTATTGGTTATGAATTCATACTTTTCCCCCACCAGTATATGTAGGTGTCAGATATGACAGATTTTGAGCCTCATTCATATCTAGTGCTGAGGGATTCTCTCTGCAAGAAAGCAATGACATAAAACATATATAAAATTCAACTGACTGTTCTCTGAGACCTATGCTTATAGGTACAGGGAATTAAGTTGTTGTGGAAGCTTGGAAGTCTTTTACTATCTCAAAATGCAAAATCTTTTGACATTAACAAGGACTTGGTCTGGGTATGCGGTTTCTTTCAAGTGAAAAAAGTTATTGTGAAAAATTAGCAATACCTGTGTTGATTTAGATTACCTGAGAGGGATTTCCATGCGTAAAATCACATTCAGGAACCAGTTGTACTACTGCTGTGTTGCTTCTTTGCCTTATTTACAGCAGCAAAATGGGTGAATGGAACAGGAGGAATAATGGGCGGTTTCTTGATAACGTTAACATTCAAGTGAGACCTTTTTTACTGATGCCAGAGCCTCTGAGGGATTTAACTGCATGAAATTCAGGAATTGTCACTTCATTTGGCACTGTCATTTCTACAGTGGCTTGTAGGATTTTTTGAAAGAGAGAAAATAGATGTACAACGGGGAAGTAATTTAAATAGAAAAAAGATTTTTTTTTTTTTCTAATCCTATCTATTCAATTGATTTGCCAGTTTGGGCCTGCAGGAAAAAGCACTTAACTGGTTGGACTGCCAAGTCCCACTGCCCCTTACACAGTGGTTAAGTTAGGAGCTGTAAATGCTTAGCAATATGTGAATTAGTTTGATAGTTTACAGCGTCTTTTGACTCTGAAGGAACAAAAAGGTGGAGAGGGGAGAAGTGGGGGAAGGGGGAAATGGGAAGGGAGGGAGAGAGAGAGAAAACCTGCCAGCTATTTGTGAAGTAAATGTTCCCATTTCTTTTAAAACACAATAGCAAGTGTAATTTTGTCACATGCATCTGTTGCTATCACCTCTCACTTTGTGCTGAAGTGCTCACCAGAGCATTTACAGAAGTGATTCTTCCTCCCACCCCTGACATCTGCCACCGAAAATGCTGCATTATTCATCAGCGTGCTAATGGCAGGTGATGAGATCTTTTCACGCTACATCCCTCTCAGTAGGTGTTTATTACTCTGTTCACCAGCAGCCCTGCTATTACTGCGGGGCCAGAAGAACTCTACATACTCGCTTGACAGGTAATGGGAAACGTGCTCTGCTCACTTGGCTCACAAGTGCAGATGAAGGTTATTACTAGGGCAGCTGCAATACCGTGGGTGCAAAGAAGACGGTCACTTTAAGCGAACAGCTTAATTCTGGAAATCCATACAAATCATGTCAGCACTGTGATAATCCATCTTCTTTACCTTCTATCATTTCAGCAGTCATCACACTGTAATAATTTTCTCCTGGTTCACCTGTGGTCTCTATGAATAACAGAGTGGGGTAAAAAAAAAGAAAAGAAGATGATTTTGGCTTAGTGTCTGATGATCACAGTGGTGAGGAATTTATCTCTGTCTAGTAGCAAGATGCTGTCATGTGTGCTTGCACAGGGGTTTGTGTCTTGTGGAGGGGAGAACCTTGCAAGCAGCGCTGAATGTGTTTAATTTTATAAAAAAAGCCTGACAAGGAAGGCAAGCCTCTGCTGATTTATTTGAAGCCTTGTGACAAAAATTAGGGAAAATAAACATGTGAGAACACCGGGAGAATCTAAGGAAGAGAAATTATTTTTACTCCAGAGAACTCAGTTCACTAATAAGCCTTCCTCAGTTGTCTTTCTTCTAGGTTTCTCACTTAGAGACATCATGCCATCCTGAGTAACCCATAAAAAAGCTCAACCCACACGAGGAATAGGCAAACTTTTTAATAATTTAATGGTCCAGCTTCCATTTCACTTAAGGGGCAGAATTTTCTCAATCTAATGTTTTCTTTACTAAAACAAAAGGTGTGCTGGGTCTGCAGAATGGTGTTGTAAGGCACTGTGTTTTTGGAATGTATCCTCCCAAAATGTAAGCGAGGGAGATTCAGAGACAGGCATGATTTGCTGCAATTTTATTAGTGCTACAACTGCTGAACTGCACCTGTTTCCATATTAGTACAGCCTAAAGTAATTAAAACCAGAACTGTGAAAGAATGATTTTTTTTTCTTGTTAGTCAGACTTTTGTCTCTAAAGTCCTGATTTTTATTTCCATGTAATAACCATGGAGTTGCTTGTTATGCCTGGTAGAGGAAAAATACCTTTTAGGAATAGAACTAAAAGCAAAGAAAAAATCCCCTCATTTCAGGTATCTGTTTTGTTTTCAATATATCTGCTTTTTTAGCAAGACCATTAGATTTTATCTCTTGAGTTTCTGTATTGGTCCAACCTGTTGAACTTTTAGATGGTTGTTATAGGCTAACATGCATATTACTTGCAAATTTAAATGTATGACAGTCTGGAGACAAAATGGAAAAGTGATGCACACAGCAAGACTTGTTAGAGCCATTAATAGTTACCTACAGAAGTAACTGGGATGGAGGCAAATGGAGTAGTCTTGGGACAGACGAGATCTCCTTTGTAGGAGTTTGCTTTCACCTCTGACTGAGGAGTACTTTGTGCTGGGGAGGGAAGGTGGTGAGTGGCTGGCTGTGTTTGTGGAATCAGAGCTGCAGAATGTTAATCCTTGGTTGGAGTTTAGGCAGGGAAAACAGAAAAAAAATCAAAAAATGCAAAGCATTTTCTGTGGAAATAGTTAGCTTGCCTTACTTACTAAAGTGCTGATTTCATTAAGGTATTGCTCCTCATTTCAGTGGTGATAAAAACACAAGCTGCAGGTTATTGTTGACCATAATTTCAGTATATGAATTTATTCCTATGTAGCTGAAGGGTTTAGTAAGACAGTGACAGACTGAGCACAGAAGAGATACCATTCTTCAAAGATTTAATAGGCATTCAGTTCATAACAGGATGACAACACAGATGTATTTGCCATAATTGGGAATGACTAACTTTGTTTTTTTCATATGATCATAATGTCTTGAAAAGAAATTTCTATGTGCAAGAAAGAGACAACATCTATCTGATGGCTTTCTTATTGCTAAACACATGTAATTTATGTTGATATCATCATTGCCATTGAAATATAATTGTAATATAAATGTCTTTGTTGGGGTTCAGCAGTTGTTTGAGATTAATTATATTTATGAAATCATGCTGCATACCTTTTATATTAATAGAAACCCAGTAAAGATCAATTTTTGTGTTAGAAACACATCTGTGTTGCATAATGTTGAAATTGAGAAGGAAATAATGATCTCCTTACCCTAACTTCCTCCTCAAACTAGGAAAACCCCCACTTTAGACAAATGAAAGCACTCTGATAATTTTCTCTAAGCACATAGAAACAGAGATAATAAATGAGTAGGACAGTAAAAGGTGAAGAAAACTCTAAAAAAATAAATATTAATATTATAGTATTATTGACTAAAAAGAAAATGTGACCTACAAAGAGCTATTAAAACCCACATAGAGATAAATACATTTCTAATTAATATAAAACTTCATTCAATTTCCACAAGGAAGGTTCCAGAATATTTTATCCAGTCTTGTGAAGATGACATCCAAGATCACAAGGGAAAGTTTATCATCAGTCTTATAAAATACACAGTAGGAGAGTGTGTAAAATACACAGTAGGAGAGTTTCTTTCATATACAGGTTTTAAACTTGAGATTGCAGCGTTCAGCATATCTATGTGTAGTCCTTTCAGAATGAGGAAGCAGCCAACATCATCCTGCAGCTACTCTTCTCGTTCTTTCTCAGTCATCAATGCTTAGGTGAAGACACCTTCCTATTCATAAGAGTGGAATCATTCCCTTTTCAGTGACGTAACAGAAATTTTTACTAATTTTTTTCTCTGAGTGTATGGCAACTATAACTGGCTAAAGGAATTATAAATTTTTATAATAAAGGTTTTATTTTATTTTATTTTATTTTATTTTATTTTATTTTATTTTATTTTATTTTATTTTATAATAAAGATAAGATAAGATAAAATTTTAAGGAAAATTCTTGTGTTTATGATAATGCAAAAAGAATAAAACTCTCAAAATTTGTTATATTTCACTGAGTTTTTTCTTTTTCAAATAATGTTAATGTTTTGCTTATTCTCCAAGGGTAGAACAGAATGTACTGATGTTATAAAAAGCAATATCTACCAAAAACCATATATCCACCAAAATTTTTTCTTTCATAATTTGAAATGAAATTTTGAACTTTATTGTTTTTGTTTTATTTTTCAGAACTCTCCAGGTCCCCAAAACTATCAGAAATTCCCATGAAACTGGGAATTTCATTGTTGCTCATCTTCACTCTTGAGTGACCATAGCCAATGGGATATAACGAAGAAGAGGTATAGGCATGAAAAAAATCATTCCTCATTGCTTAGAGATACTTGGTTTTATTGTCTAATGTGGGCTGGGGCTTAGGGGTGTGTCTGATCCCTGACTGCCGCTGCCATAGGTGTCCTGGATAGCGCTGGGCTGATAGGCTCAGCCTGTCTGCGTGCCTCAGGCTCAGCTTCCAGCCGCAGGCAACTTAGCAAGCAACTCTGGAGTGATTTCAGCTTTGTGAATTCAGCTCTTACTGACTCCGCTCTTTGCTCACAAGTGCCTCTGGCAGACGCATAGGGATAGAGAGAGGAGAAGGCTGTATGCGGTTCCACAGCGGTGTCCTTTAATTTCAGCTCCTGTGAAGGGATATAGGGACAGCTCTTCTGCCTAACTGGGCAGAGATGGGGGTTGATATAGGGTACCGGGGAGTTGGAAATTGTCTAATGGCCAGGGTTGAGGAGAATACGACCTATGGCCTTACAGAGAGATAACAGGAGTCCGAGGGCAGAAGAGGGGCTACTTTGGTCCAGTCATCATGACTAGGCATTTCTTATCTTAGGGAAGTGACCGCCAGGGAGGCCTTGCAGGGCCTCTGACTGCTACAACTCCACTTTCTGTATTTAGTAAAAAGGCGTGTCCTATAGTTCTTTTGAAACAGTGGACAAGGCACGAGAACATCGCTAACACAATGACAGTTACAATGAAAATCCACAAAATTCCCTTAACCAAAGATGCAACCAATCCCCATTGACCGAAAAGGTCATTGACCCAGTCTGGGTTGCTTTCTACTTTTAAGTCCTTCACAAGTTCCTTCAGTTTCTGGATGTTTGTGTGGATGGATTCCGAGTGTGAAGAGAGATTGAAGTCCCTTCAAAGTCTTTGCAGCCATGTCCATGGGCTAGCAGTAGGAAGTCGATCACTGCTTGATTTTGAAGTGATGCATGTCTTGTGGTTTCTTCTTCCTTTAAAAGATTGCTTAGGCTGGCAGAGGTAGCATTGGCTTGCTTACTGAGCCAGCACCCTAAGTGATTTATTTCACCAAAACCTTTAGCTGCAGCTACCCAGGGTAGGAATAGGGAGACCGCAATCTTTTTTGGTTTGTTCCAATTGTATAATTTTGCATCACAATTTTCATCAAATTCTGTATAGGATCTTTTGTCGCATTTTAATTCGCTTTCTTTTTTACAATTATGGAACAAAGTAATATTTGGAGTCTGGGTGGAAAGTTTTCCAAGGCTACAGGGACCTCCCCGGAGACGGGAGGGGATCCCAGCCCATACTCTGTTACCACAGATGAGAAACATTCCCTTGGGTAATACTTTGGGGTGGAGAGAGGCTACAGAGATCACCCGAGCGGTGTAATTGCACCAATCCGGATAGTTATAGGCTTTGTTAATGGGTGATATGTCTTTTCTGTATGTGTTTTTTATCTGGTCAATTTCTGGCCAATTGTTCTTTGGAAATGTAAAGTAAAATTTTATACAGTATGTTGCCTTGGAGGACCCCAACAGGTCCAATTCTTGGGGTTCCTCTTGAGCACTGGGCAACATTTTTGTCCACTCGGCCCAAGTATCTACCATGTTGGGTCTCTTACCTGTGGTGCAGAGGAGCTCTGAATTATAGATGGGCCAGTCATCTGCTACAAATGGAATCCCTACTAAACGTGTGGAAAGTGGGTTATCAATGCTTCCCATGGATAAGCACATGTTATCCTGTTTTAATGTGTTCGCTAAGGTTACCCAAACATTGTGGCTAGGCTGTGGGATAATCCAGCCAATGGCATATGGTACAGTGAAAAGCATCCAGGCAGCAGTGAGGACAGCACCAACGGAAATAATTTTCATCTTTGGACAAGGATGGGGCTTCTGATAGGGAATATAAGTAAAATTTGTTATCTTTATGGTGGGAGGAGAGGGTTTTCTCCCTTGTTCCTTTCCTCCTTTCCTCCCCCCCACCCCTTTTTTTTTTTTTTTTTCTCTCCAGAAGCTAAGGGTGGGGGAGTGGGTATAAGGTTAGGGGTTTTTGGTAAGAGTTAAGAAAGGAAAGCAATAGGGTTTTTTAGGGTAAACAAAGGGGTAATAACATGTCATTCAGAGAACAATTAGTGTTCAGGCAGTGTCTGGCTTATGGCTTGACTGCTACAGCAGAATATTGTTCCACTTTCTGCTTTGTCTGCTGTCACATGATGGGACAGTCTTTTCTTTGGTATGTGGACATTCGGCGATGTCTTCATCTCCAAGCAGAACTTGTCTGATTTTGAGGAGGTCTTGTATTTGACTCAAGGGAATTCTTGTCACTGTTTGTGGGAGTAGTGTTTGCATTGCCTAGGTATGGTTTATGTTTTTTTCCTGGGTACCATCTTGGACCCGATGGTAGTAGAACACACGCATACCCTCTACCCCAAGTAATCAACTGGAAAGGCCCAGAAATTTGATGTGTTTCCGGGTCCTTCACGAGCACTGGTGGTTTCTCAGTGAGCTTTGCCTGGGTGGTGTTTGCGAAGTGGCGAAGTATTGGCAAGTCAGGCTCTGATGTTGTGCAATTTAGGAAATTGATGACGTAGAGAGCCTTGCAAAGTGTTTCAACTGGAGATACGATTTTTGTCTCTCTTTGCTGCTGATTGAGGACTCTTTTGACAGTTTTATGTGTCCTTTCCATGACTGATTGTCCTGTGGGATTTGCTGGTATGCCTTTTTTGTGTTCTATTCCCCATTCCCTGAAGAACTCTCTTATCTTTCGAGAGGTATAGGCAGGTCCATTGTCTGTTTTGATTTGTTTTGGTACTCCCAGGGTGGCGAATGCAAGGAGGAAGTGCTTTATGGTGTGCTGTGTAGTTTCTCCTGGATGAGCTGATGCAAATATTGCTCCTAAGTGCAAATATTGCAAGTATTTTGACCTTCCAGAAGGTGGGAAGTGAGTTATGTCTGTCTGCCACAGGTGGCAGCTGTTCAGTCCCCATAGAGGGTATCTGGTAATTTTGACAGTTTGGGCATGTGGTGACAATAGCTTTTGCTTGATCTTTTGAAAGCTTAAACATTCCGATAAGGGCAGGTACATTTTGATGGTAAAATGTGTGTGACAACTTTTCCTGGGCAAAGATGTCAGGAATGTTAGCAGTTTCTATTGCCATGGCCAATGCGTCCGCTTTCCTGTTTCCTTCTGTGATGAAACCTGGGAGATCAGTGTGCAACCTCACATGCATTACATGGTAAGGTTTCTTTCTGTGAGAGAATAAGTGTGTTAATGCCGAAATCAATTGGTGTAACTTTGGATTGGAAACTTCTTTGAGAAGAGCGTGTTCTACTGTCATAGCTATACCTGCGACATATGCAGAATCTGTGACCAGATTAAAGGGTTCATCTTTGAATTTCTCGAAGGCTCTGACAACAGCTGCTAACTCTGCAACCTGTGGAGATGCCTCCACTATTTGGATGTCAGATTCCCAATTTTGAGTCTTAGGGAACTTCCAAGTCATTACAAATTTGTGGGGTGACCCTGAGCCGTCTGTAAAAATTGTTAGAGCTTTGAGAGGTGTTTTACTTTGGACTAATTTTGGGGTCAGATTAAAGACTGCATTAAAAAGTTTATGTTTTGGAATATGAATGGAAATTTGGCCTGTATAGCTGTCTAGGGCAAATTGGAGGTTTTCACTGGTCTGGAGCAAATGCTCCAGGTCTCCAGCAATCAGTGGCAAATATATGCATGTGAACTCACACTCAGCAAGGGAGTGGTGGCGAGTTCTGGCTTTTTTTTAATTAAATGTCCCATGATTTCCTGGAAGGTGGTAATTGTCTTTGAAGGTTGGTTGTTTGTAAAGATCCATTCCAGTATCAATAAAGGGTCTTGGACCTGAATATCCCATTGGAAAATCAGTCCATAGAACTGGGTGCTTTTCCGAGAATGATGAGCTGGCAAGGCAGGTTGGGTTTGAAGCGATGGGCTTGGCGTGAAGACAGGGCTTCTTGGACCTTGGTGATGGTGTCTCGGGCTTCTGTTGTGAGTGTGTGTGGAGAGTTTAGGTCCTTGTTGCTACGGAGAAGGTTGAACAGGGGAGCAAGGTCTTCTGTTGTAATTCCTAGCAGGGGATGTACCCAGTTGATGGATCCACACAGACTGTGTAAGTCTCTCAGGGTTTTTGGGTCATCTCAGATAGCAAGCTGCTGGGGTACGATGCTCCTTTCCTGGATAAGGAATCCAAGATAAGTCGTACTTATCTTGGTGTACTGTATTTTGTCCTCACAGATCTCGAACCCTGCTTTTTCTATGGTTTCGATTGTCCCTTTAACTGCTTTTTCTAAGTAAGTTTTTTCTGATGTGCAGACTAAGATATCATCCATATAGTGGTAGATGACTGCATCTGGAAATAGGTTCTGAACAGGAGACAGGATGTGAGCAACATACCACTGGCATATAGTAGGCGAGAATTATAGTCCTTGGGGGAGATACAGCCAATAGCATCTTTTGAGTGGAGCCTCTCTGTTAAGAGAGGGAACAGAGAAAGCAAACCGTGGAGTGTCCTGGGGGTGCAGCGGAATGCTGAAGAAACAGTCCTTAATGTCTATGATGGCAAGTATTCAGTCTCAAAGCAGCATGGATGGTGAAGGCAGGCCAGGCTGGAAGGGGCGCATATCCTCCATGACCTCATTGATTTTGTGAAGGTTGTGGAGGAGCCTCCACCTGTCCATCCCAGGTTTTTGCAGTACGAAGACTGGAGAGTTCCAAGGGCTGGTGGTCTCAACAGTGTGACCTTTGGTGAGCTGTTCTTCCACAAGGGCTTGTAGTGCGCGCAGTTTTACTTTAGAGTGGGGCCACTGGTCAATCCAGATTGGGTCTTGGCGTTTCCAGGTGAGCCGAGAGGTATATGGTAATGTGCACTCCTCAGTGGCCCTAGTCAGAAATCCCGACTGGGAATATGTAAAGAAGCTCCCTATTGGGATAGAACATCTCTGCCCCAAAGGGTGATGGGGGCTCTTACCACAAATGGGCGGATGGTTGCCAGCTTGCCTTCAAGCCCTTCGACGAGGATGTTGTGCTTGCTTCGCATGGACACTGTGGCTCCACCAATCCCTGAAAACATTCCTGCTACCGGTTGTAGTTCCCAGTGTGCTGGCCATTCCCAGGGAGCGATGATGGTCACGTCTGCACCGGTGTCCAGCATCCCTGGCAGGTGGAACTTTTCTCCGCTGTAGGATAGACTGCACTCGATGGTAGGCTTACTTGGTCCCACAACTTGTGCCCACATTGCTGTAGGGTTGAGAGGAAGCTGTTCCCTGTGATTCTTCGGGAGTAGAAAGGCTTGTGTGATAGGTGTTCCCTTTGAAAGAAAAAATAGTAAGTCTGTGCAGCACAACTGGACAGAGATTTCTTGTCCTGGGTGCACTGTTTGTATCTCTGGAACAACAAAGATTTCCTCTGGGCCATGGAGAATGCCCCCTATAATTAAAATGACAGAAGGACCACCTTTTGGCCCATACTTGCCTGTGGGAACACGATAAACATCCTTATTATTAAAGTCAATGGACAAAGCAGTTACCAACTGGCACTGTGTTCCCATCTATATTGCTCCATGGGTTGGATCCTCTCCATGTGGCCTGGAATCTGCTGGGATGAGGCGTGGCTGGATCTGGATGGCCTTTGATTTGTTGTCTTTGCACGGGGTCTGGCCACGCTCTGCTGGAAGTTTCCCGAGCACTGCTGGTAGCGCTGCTGGTTCTGGGGTCTTTGGTAGGTGTTACAGGGGTTTCGGGTAGGTGACCTGTCTGGACAGTCCTTTATAAAATGACCAAATTCTCCACAGTGATAGCAGTGGGCCTGGTCTTTGGAAGTTACTACTGGAAATGCACCAGAAATTCCTTCTGCAGATACCCTTTGCAACTGCTTGGGCCACTGTGTTTTCAGGGGAAAAATGGCATGTACAGCTTTCCACCATTTGCTCTATGGTGGGTTCTGTATCCAAGGGTAGGGTCCTCAAAATTGTTTTACATTGTTCATTTGCATGAACAAATGCATTAATAAGGCAAGCTTGCACAAAAGTGTGTTTCTTGCCTCTGTGCTCTCTATCTGTTTTTCCAGAACATCTTTAATTCTGTCTACAAACTTGATAAAGCTTTCATCTACTCCTTGTTTCATACTAGAGAAGTGTTGGGTAGGGATAGAGTCATCTGGGGTAAGAAGCAAGGAGGTTTTTGCTGCAATAGCCAAGTCTTGTAGTGCTGCCTTAGGTAAGGTGTTAGCTTGGTCAGAGGGTTTCTGTAAATCCCCTTCTCCAGCCAGCTGTTGGACTGTAAAATCTGGCCTATTTGCGTCTTGAGCATAGGTGTCTGTTAATGTTTTTAAATGCCTTTTCCAATGCCTTTCCCATAGCATATATTCTGCTGGGGAAAGAAGGCAGTTGGCAATGTTTTTGAGGTCGTGAGGTACCAGGACATGTGCTGAAAAAAAGGGCTTCTAGGAAATTTCTGAAAATATGTGAACTTCTACCATGTTCTTTGGCTATGTTTCATAATTGTATCAGTTCTTTATTTGTGTTAGGTTCCCATGTTGTTTTAGTGGTGGCCCCCCCGTCTTTTCCCCTTTATATAAATTACTGGGAAGGCAGTAATTCTCTGAGCTAGTTCCCAATCCCCTGCCTGAGTCGCTTCCATTTTAATTAGAGCCCATGGATCAATTTCCTCTATTTCACTACCAGACTCACTGTCCTCAGATGAGGAGTGAGAGTGAGCAGGAGGTGCACTAGGCTTTTTTGGGCATGTTGGAGCGACAGTTTGCAGGGGTGTGGAGGACTGGACAGAGTGTGAGGGGGCAGCTGGTTGGGCTTGGCTGGAGGGGGGCAGCAGTAGTGGGGCAATGGCAGTATCACGTGTGGTGCAGCCTGCGCAGGGCTGAGGTGTGTGGAGGAGTGGGGTGCCACCATGGGGGGTGTCGGAGGTGCTGTTAGAGGGGCATGGAGGGTGGGTGGGTGACTGGATGCAGTGCTTGGGAATGCAGGCAAGGGAAAAGCAGGGGAGAGGAGGCAGTGGGGTTGAGGGGGGCTATGGCCACGGTCACCACGGGGGGTGAAGAGGGGTTCACCAGGGCTATGGCGGGCAGGCAGGCAGGGATGGTAACGGGGATGGGGAGACCCGCGGTGGGGGAAGAGGCACAGCTGCGGGGGGGAGGCACAGCGGCAGGGGTGGGAGGCGGCGTGGCGGGCTGCATGGAGCTGTTGGGGCAAGGTGGGGCAGACCCGATCGAAACCGACACAGTTACCTCCGAACGTGGAGCGGGAGGGCAGTGCACACACTGTGCCGTGCATTGTGTAACCGGGGGAGCTAAATATGTGGTTGCCATGTCTGGGGGGGGGGGGGGATAGGCGGGCTCCACGGACCCCGTGGGTGCGGAAAAGGTGGGTGGGAGCGGCACGTTTCCCCTATTCCCCCTCCCAGAAAGGGGTAAAAGGGGTAGGGCAGCTCCAGGGCTGGCAGTAGGATCCAGAGAATATGGTTCAGAGGCTGAGAGAGGGGTGTTATCTGCCAAATTAGCATTTGAAAAAACTGGTGAAGGAGACAAGGGTGGAATTTCCTCAGCTGGGGAAGACTGGGGGGAAATGGGGCTCTGTGTGTTTGTCTTTTCGACCACTTTAGTGATAGAGTGAAACAGAGGTAAAGACTTAGTTACAGAAAAGTTTTCATTAGTTTGGAAAGCATATATTCTTGTCCCTGCAGTGTCCCAAAAGGAGTCTGAACTGATCATGTTTGTGTTAGTGTCGGGAAACTGGGAAATAATCCATGTTATAAAATTTTTCAAGTTAGTTTTTGAAAGATTGCCTTTAGAGAAAGAAAAGCTGTTAGAAGTTAGGATTTCTTGTATTTGTAAATATAACACTCATTCTGGGATCATTTTAATTTACTAATTTTGATCCCATTGATGTATAGTTCCCTTCCCTCCCCCCCCCCCAGCAGTAAAAAGGAGAAAAAAAAAGAAAAAAAACCAAAAAGGGACCCAAGATAAAAGCGCAAAAAGGCTGTTGTAAAGCGTATACTTCTTCAGCCGAATGTGGGTCAAAGGACTGCTGGGTGAGTGGTCTGCTGTCCAACTCCTGAGGACCTCGTCCCAGATGGTGAGATGCAGGTTCGTTTGATGCCTCCTTCAGATAACTTCTAGTGACTGCCAGGGAGGCCTTGCAGGGCCTCTTCCTGCTACAATTGTCCATGTTGACCATCACTGTAGACTACAGAAGTCACTGAAATATTCACAATTGTTGTTGGGCTAACTATATTTTGCATGGCCATTTGAATTTCTCAGAGTTATTATTACTTTAGATTCATTCTTTCTCCAGCTATGCTTGTTGCAGGAAGGTAATGTAAAGCACTGTTGTTTTCCCAGCAATTCTTTATCCTTATGTACATTTTTGAAAGACAACAGATTATACAGACAGTTCATTTTCATAGAAACTGAAAGTGATTTTTGAGAAATTTAGCTGATCACAGCATGATGACAAGGGAGGACTGTCAGGAAGCACTCTTCAAGGACTCTTACAATGAAGGAAGGACTGCAGGCAATGAATGATGAAAACAGAAAGTAATTCAAACAGGAAAATCATCACTTCTTTTGCAACATAAATAATTTAATGCAAAATGACTGAAGACTAAGTTCTGAGGAGGAGAAGAAGTTGGGTCTCTCTTACAAGGTCTCATGAAATGTGTAAAACTATTTCCTTTTAGCTTTACACATTGGATATCCAGATTTTGTGCTGGTTTATTTATGTTTTATATTATGTGATTTATGTTCTGTAGCCATGCTGGCAAGTAACTTTTTGTTTAAATATTTTTAACTCTATGAAGAGAAAATTGGATACATGCAATGAACTCTGTAATCAATAAACTGGAGACTAGTTTTTGCCAGTTGTGAATTACATGCAGAATTTGAAAAAGGGGTATTTTTGGATTTGAGTTTCACATGTTGTTTTACATTTGTGGATTGTCTAATGGAAGTTGTTAGTGTGCATGAGGTGGTTTTTTTTTTTTTTTTTTTTTTTTGTTTTTTTGTTTTTTTTTTGGTTTTTTTTTTTTTTATTTTTTTTTTTTTATTTTTTTTTCCTGGAAAAAGCCCCATTCTCCTCAAATTAACTCTGAAACTGGAATTCCTTGGATTGCAAAATATGACAGCATTGCTGATGGCACTGCTCTGGAGGAAAGAGAGCAACTTTCTCTGTGGCATTGATCTGTACGCAGGCTGTCATGTTTGCCTTGTTTTGATGTCCTCGGGAGGATGGAGGTACTCACCTCCTTGGAATGGCAGTCAGGCAAGTTGTCAAGAGACAACAGCCAATAACCATTCACCCTAGATTATACAAAAGAAGTTGTTATGGACTGTCTGGAAAATGCAAGCCTTGTTTTCTCATGAGGTAATGTCCACCTTTCAGAGATGCAATGCAATGCATGTGCACTTAAGTCCCCCCTACCTACATCTAAGATAATAGATGACCTTGCTTTTTTCTTGGTCTGTTAGCACTGAAAGCTGAGTCTTTTGCAGTGTATTGTGAGGAAACTTACTCACAGTCTAAAGACCAGCATGGCTGAATACTTCTGTACAGCTATGTCTGTAGTTACATTTTTTAACCTAAAGCATTGAACTGTATTTTTCTTTCTACATTTTGGTATAAGAAATATAATTGCTTATACCAAACCTGTTGCATATGTTCAGAGACAAGCTAGCATTGCATTAATTTTCTTGACAATGGTGGTAGTGCAATACATATCAGTTAACCCTGAAGGGTTAGCTTGGTTTTGACCTGTGACAATCTCTGTGTACACCTAGAGTATCTGTATGAGAAAAAGCTCTGCTTTAGAAAGAGTGTAAGTTTTCACAGTTCATAAGATTAAGCACCGGTATCACTCTGTAATGGGTTAAGGCCTTACTGTTTCTCAGTCTGCTTCCTCCAAAGTAAAGGCTTTTAATCCTTGTTGCAATGTGGAATGCAGGCAATCCTGGAGGTTTTGGCCTGGAGCTACAAACATTGTCTTTTTATTTCTTCCTGAACCATAAAACATTTCCTCATTTAATTTCATATAATGTGAAGACAGGTATCTCATATCTAGCAGTTTTTAAAAAACAACAAAGAAGAGAATATTTTCTTAAATTCTCTTTATTTTTGTTATTTTTGTCCATATTGCTGCTTTTTTTTTATTTGTTTTGTTTTGTTTTGTTTTTGTTTTTGTTATTCCTAAACTTTTTTATTTTTTTTACTGTGATGAGTAAAAGCTCTGGAGGAGCAGACTCAAAGTGGCTGTCAAGAAGACTTTTTTTCCCAAGTAAAAGGTGCTGACAGACATAAGAACTATGTCATGAAAAATTTATAACCAAATTTCCCACAACAGAAAAGGGGCAAAACCACCTTACATATTAAATGCCAAATCTTCATGCATATGTTCTTCAGTACTGATTCAGTGGCAAAATAGCTTTCAAAATGTTTTATGGTCCAAAGCAGCTATAAAGTAGCTACATTTGTCATTTTACTAAACTAAAATCAGAATTATACTAATATTCAGTGGGATGACAGCATTATCTTGTCAAGCAGGAGATCTGATTTTACAGGAATACGTAGCAGGTTAGAGAGAGGAGCTGTATGAAGGCTGCATTTAATTACATAAACAATAATAAGAGTAATGATAAACTATAAAACTAATTTTACACATTAGAAAATACATATTAGTATGTGGCTATACATATTTATATTAATATAAGACTGTATGTAAGCTTTATGGTAAATACCAATGCATATTCTAAGCTAATGTCTCATCTTTTACATATCTTTTGGGTCTTATTTGTATAAATGTATTTTTCAGATTAAAATAAACTGTAAAATACTTTTCAAATTAAAGTAAGCTATAAACTGATGGGTTCAGCATTGGATGAAACGTAGAAGGATGAGAATTTGGATGTGCTTATTGATCTTATGTTAAGTGTGTGTCATTAATGTGATATGTCAGTAAAACCAGCTAATCTGATTTAGGGTATATCAAACAAGATATTTTCAGTAAAAGTGGTAGTGATACCGTTGTAGAAATTATTGGTGACAGCAGTAACTGCATCCTATTCTGGTTACTCAGAGAGGTGTACTCAAACTAGAATAGGTGCAGAAAAGGGCAACTGAGAGATTTAAGAAATGTCTCATATCAGAAGACCGCCAAATAGATTGTGTTGGTAGACCAAGAAAAAAAAAGTTATATTTATAATTATGATTGCATTACAAATCTGAGAAAATATTTTTAGTAGAGATTACTGCTGGTAAAAGAACTTAAGGATTGCAGCAAATAAAGGGCTTCAAACTTGCATTTTTCCCAACATGAGAAAACAGACTTAAGTATAGCTTGGGCATAATGAACACACAAATCTTTTGGGAAAAAAATCCCAACTCTTACACTTGTCCTGGTAGAGTTCAGTAAATACAAGGAAAGACTTTGTGTTGTGACTTTTTGAAGGATCTATCAAGCTTCCTCCAGATCCAAATTCTGGTGAGTGTTTTCAAAAAAGGATGTAAGAAAAGTCAGTTAATTTAAAGGTCAGTGGATTATCCCCAAATAGTTGGTACTTCTAGTTGCAACATCTTCCCAAATTTTGATAACTGTTTGATCAATCTTTTCAGTAAGTACAAAAAGCTTAAGATTCATGTCAATGACAATTTAAAAAATTCTACTAAGATAAACATGTTCATAATTCTTTTTTCTAACACTAATAGGTTATAATACTGGGTGCTTGTCTCTTGATAAGTCATGGACTAAAAAACTATATTTATATTAAAAAAAAAACAAAAGTACTTGTAGGTTTTGATCCCACAAGCGTGTGTACAAACTTTTTCAGTAAGCTTGCAGGTGGATTCATACAGGTACTGGACTTCTTTCTTCTGATTGACTATTGCAAATTACAATGATGTTAATATTTTTGAGTTATCCTCACAAGAGAACAGTTTCAAAGAAAAATGTTCAGTTTTTGTCTTTACTTTAAAAGATTTATTTGGTTTAAAATAACAAAAATTAAAATCAGTCGAAAAAAAATCTTTTTGCAATAAAAGTTCTGACAGCTCTAGCATAGAACAAATGTCACCCCTCAGTCTAATAATTATTTCTTCAAGAAACTTTTCAACATTCATATATTGTTGTAGAAGACTTTATATGACACAAAAGAAAATTTTCTAGCAGGAAAATATTCTCCTGGTAAAATTTTCTCCAGCTTTAATAGTGCTTTAACTGACTAATGAAGAGTAACAGTGAAATGATTACACATAAAATTCTGTCAACTGTGCTAACTGCACCCATCCTCCCTTACTAAAAAAAAGGAGAAACTTTTCTGTTCCTGATTTCTTCCAGATATTTAAGCTCTGTTCTTATTTATAAGTTGTAGGTTATGAGAGGGAAGGATGGTCTAGATTATCCTTTCAACAGAACTATTAAACACTAATTGCTGAATGTGTTATTAGGTTTAGGCAGGAAGCAGCAATCCTATTGAAGATTTCTAGCCCTTTATGTAACATGATGGGGGAATATTAAAACTTTCTAAAACTGCTTAGTTCCTTCTTGCCTCCATATGATCATATATAACTTATGCAGATTACTCCAAAGCAAGACATGCATTTTCTGTTTCCTGTCTTTAGATTATAAAGTTAGTTTTCTTTTTCCATAAGATGCAGTAGTATGCAAAATACATTTAATGTTCAGTAGAGTATTGGTAGTCATTCCTTCTCAAACAGAAAATAAAATCCAAGAGACAATCCTCTTATAAAATAGAAAACAAGATAAAGCAGGGAATGAATGACTGCATTTTTACTGGTATATATGAACCTATTCCATTATACATCCATAATATAATCCCTGATGCCCCCTTTACTCATTAGTTCACTGGTTTCTTGTAGTTACCATAACAGCTGGGGTTCTTCATGACATACTGAATTTTGTTTTTGCAGGCCTTGTTGATCAGCTAACAATGGTCTTTCATTTGACGAGTGGGACTGGACAAAAGCATGGTTAGTCCTACAGAAGAACATCAGCATATTAAGGCTAATTATTCTGTGGATAAAACATGAATAATGTTCATCTAATATAAAACTTAGCATACTCTTCACATAGACATTTCTGTTGTTTTGAAATCCAGCATTTTTGAATTCAGGTTTGGACATTGAAAGTTGGCTAGATTTTCCTCAAGGAGAAAGAAACTTTTTTTCTCTATTGCTGGACAAAACCCTGCATTCAAACAAAATGCAAAATAGTTTAAGGTAACTTTATATGCAAACATCTCCTGTTGATTTAAAAATCTGAGCTGGAAAAATACAGAGTAGATATTTAAAATGCACATAGCACATGAAATTACCTCACATTATGGGTAATACATGCCTTGTAGCAATTATGTCACTTATGCTTACACTAATTAAGTGTTGATGTGTTGAGCACTAAGTTGCAATGATGTTGTTAACTAATGTACATAAATATTCCCTTTAAACTGTAATTGCACTTTGCCATAACTTAAAAGAGTGTATGCTCAACTGGGTGTATATGGTTCCATTACCTTAAGGAATGAATTACAAACTTTGGTCTGTCATTAAATACCATGCTTGAGTTCTATCTTTTAACTTAAAAGTTAAAAATCCTTTTGTCTTGGAATTTAGAATGTACATGACAATACTGTCATAAGAGCGTACATATTACTCGTTTAAAAGGGTAGCAGTGAGAAGCAGAGTAAGACAGCTCAGACCACAAGTGCTAAATGTCCCAAACTTGAAGGGATGCAATGTAACTTAATTCACAATTTACCTGCACTGCACTCTGTTCTCTCTAAAGAACAGATCTGATCTTGGGGAAAAACTGTAGTGTTCTGCCCATCTGGTGAATGCAAGATTTATGATGGCCTAAAGTTAATGTTGTTTCACTTTTTATACTAGAAATCCAGCGCTTGCTCTAAAACTGAGGTGGAGGAAAATTCAGAAGTACATGTTGCCCAGAATGATCATTTTAACAGGTGCAGCTTCAATGCTATGAAACTGCAGAGTGATACTGTCATAGGAGACACATCTTAGGTCATTGCAAGCCTGACAATAGCGAGTTTTGCAAAACAGTTAGATAACTTTTAAAAAAAGGTATGCCTTTGTGAGCTAAGAATAAAAGGAGTATTACTGTTCTTTATTGTGCATACAACAACATATATTGACTTGCACTAAGAAGAAAGTGAGCAGAGAAAATAATGCTCTTGTGTTTAGAGGCAGTGCCAGCTGGGCTAACAACTACTATCCAACAAACCTCAGTTATACTGAGAAAACCAATACTGCCTGGGAGTAAAAGGAAGATGTTTTTATGCTCAGAAATTTAAGCTCTGTGTTCAGTAAAAGATTGAGCTTGTTCTGATCAATTCATGAAAATGTCTTCATTTTGTTAGTGTCTTTACAAATATCCTTCTGCAAAAAACATCCAGCACATACCTAGACAAGTCCATAATACAGTGGGTGAGCAATTTACTGGTATTTTAGGCTCAAAGGGTTATAGTAAGCTGAGTTAAATCAGGGTGGTCACCAGTTAACAGCCGGGTTCTCCAGACTTTAATTTCAGGGCCAATGCTCTTAAATGTTTTTGTAAATGTTCTGGATGCTGGAAACAAATGCCACTAAATTTGACAATGCTGCTAAACTAGGAGGAGCTATGGACTCCTGAGAGGGTAGAGAGAGTTTACAGAGATATCTGGATGGGCTAGAATCCTGGGCAGCCCAGGATGCTCTGCCTGGGATGGAGTAATCTTAGTTAAATGGAAAAACTGGGGGATGGGAGGCTGGAGACAGCCCTGCAGAAAGAGATTTCCGTTCTGATCTAGAAAATGAGTCTTTAAACTTTCTGAGGTTTTTAGGCCTAGGTAATTAGGGCACTGCCTTTAATAATGGTTGAAGAAACTTTAAACGCTGGGCTTATTTTAAAAGTCAATCACCAAAACAAAAAAAAAAAAAAAAAAAATCCACCCAATCTTTACCAAGAAAGTCAACAAAGATTTTCCATTGTCTGAATTTTGATAAATCATCCTGTTTGGCCCTGATTTATCCAACCTGCTTCACTCACTTTAAAAGGAAGTCTTTCCATGATGAAAAGCTCAATTATTCCAATAAAGTGCAAAGATTTGCAGAAACTTGAAAATGGTTTAAAATAAATCTCTTTTTCTAGGGGGAGGAGAGAAGTCAACCTGGGAGAGAATAAACCTAGGAAGGCTCAGAAAAGAGACTTCATGGTGCAACATACTGCTGCTGCAAACAACTGAGCAGCCTGACAAGTGTGAGCACAGCATTGAACTTCCACATTTTCCTCCTCATGGCTGAATAATCCATCTTGTATTTTTTCTTGGTCCAGTTTACTGGTCATGTTCTATTTCTGGGTGAAATCTGTCTTTGACTTTTACTCCTGAGTATGCTCGGAAGATGGTAAGGCAGCTACAGCCTCAAATAATTTTTCCTTTGGAGCATCTATATCAAAATTTAGACTGAAATGCATAGAACACAGAGTAGCAAAAGACCAGGAACAAAATGTAAAAGTTTGACTCATGGTGAGGAGTGGTCAGCATCTTCTCTGGATTAGTTCAGAAAGGAATGATGATTGTCAGAGTCCTAATAGCTCAGCAGAAGAGAAACAGGCCATAGTACTCTGCTTCATGGACTAAGTTACTCGTGTGCACAGAGAAACTTATTCTCCAGCCATATCAACAATAAAAGAGTGGATAGAGTAATGGCTAAACCTACCACATTCCTTGCCTCCTGCTTCATTATTCTACTTTAGGGCTGGCATCCAAACTGGAAAAAAGACTTGTATGGGAAAAAGTAATCAAATAAGAATTATCATTATTTAGCCAAAATTTAGTTATCTCCTTGTAAAAGCAAATTCTTTTCTTAATAAACATGTAAACACTTGATTTTGAAGTTCTGGACAGTGAGAAAGGGTCAATTCATGCAGGAGGAGAAGCTGATCAAAGCTAGCTAAGTTAAAGCTAGTGTTTTGCAAGCCTGCCAGTCATGAATGCTTGATGCATTTGTGTAGTATCCTATGTCTGGTTTCCACTGTCATCCAATGCGAGTACTAGGATATCTGTCACTGTTAGTGGTGTGTCTCATATCACAGCAAATGACACAAAAATATGACTAAACTTATGAAGCTGTCCTAGCTGCTACCAAATGCATGAAGTATAAATTGCAAAATGCCAAGCACTTTCTCTGCCCCTGCCAAACAATCTTGTCAGGCATAATGAGCTTTCTGTTCACACTCTGTAACCTCATGTAACCTGGACTGATTGGATTTATACTATCCCTATGTGTTGCATCCCGGAGTTTGGGTTTAGATTAGGGTTTTTAATTTATGTTAAAATAAGCCAAGTTCTGTAATCCCGCGTTTCCCCCGCGTTGTTCCCCCCCGCGGTTTCTGGCCCCATGTTGCCTGTTGCCGGACCTTACCCCTGTGCCGCTCCTGTAACCACCCTGCCGTCCGGCCCCGGGAAACCCCGTGCTGGCCACCCCAAGCCACACGATCCCGCTCAGCCCAAGGCTCGGTGCCCGCCCCTGCGGGGTTCTCTGGTTGGTCGCTGTTGCTGGCGTCACCGCCACGGCAGCCGCCCCTATTGGGCGGCAGGCCGTGGATCCTCTCGCCCCACCCCTCCATAAAGCCCTATCCCGCCGGCAGTTATGTGCCATTTTCTCCCATGCGAGTGCCGGGAGCGGTCGCGTCTTTCCATCGAACCGCGCCGCGTGACCAATAAACCGTTCCTGCCAAGCACGGAGTAAATGGACAAATTCCTTCCTCTTTGCCGGGTCCCTAGCGCACGGTAACAGAGGCTGGCCAGCCCACGCGCCCGAGACACGGAGCCGTGTCCGGGAACCCGCGGCAGCAAACCCCGGCAGCACGTGGAAGCTACGCCACAGCTGGGCTCCCAAGAGCCGCGTGCAGCCGGGGAGAGCAAAAACCCACGCCGCACCTATGAGTGCTGTGTGGACCTTTCATTGGTCTTTTTGCCCTGAGGTGATTTAAAAACACTTGCTAGGCTGCTTCCCAAACCTTTTGGGGTCACTCTTTAGTCACCTGAACAGACCTAGTACAGGGGAAGCCTCAGACTGTTTCTAACCCACTCCAGTGGCCTGGATCTCTGCTCCAGCTGCTTCTTCCATATCATTCCTTCTGGGCTGGCAGTGAGGAGGAGCAACGTGTAACAGACCTTTGTTACGCATTCAATAAACAGATATTTGGATTCAGCTGTGCTTACCAGGCTCCTTCGTGTTATGTATGCTGCACAAAGTGTAAGAAACGCAAATGCACCTTTTGCTTCCTATACCTGAGGTTTATCTGCTTCTTTTTCGCACTGGTTTGGACCAATAAAAAGATATTTTTTCCCTTTACTTATTTATTTCTTCCAAAGACCATTTAGAAATGAAATAAAGAAAGAAGTCTGTTTTGTTGAATTAAAGTACAAATGCAGCAAGATCCAAGGTCACAAGATATTGCCTCTAAACAAGCACTGGTCACCATTAAGGAATTTAGTAGCATCTGATAAAAGACATCTGAGCCGGTATACAGTGATTTTGAATGACAAAGAGTTATCTTTGAAAATTTCTAAGCATTAAAAGTTTCCAAAATTGAAAACAGTAAATTTTGAAGTTCTGTAAAGCAATGGGTAAAGGATCCTTCGTTGATGCCAGAGAAAAGCGATGGGAAGGATCTTTGTGATTATATGAAGAGATGGCTTTTCTGATACAGCTACATGTGGGCCATTCAGATGTATATTGATTAGATGCCTTTTTTGGTCTTTCCTTAAGAACTCAATTACTCAAGTACTAGAAACTCCAGCCCCAAAGAAAATTCTGGGATAGGGAGGAGAAAGAAAAAATAGATGCTTACTTCAGATGTTTTACTTATATATATTGGCAGCTATCACAAATCTGTAACCTGTAATTTTTTTTTTTGTTTGTTTTTTTTTTTTGTTTCCGTGAGAGTTTTTATTTTATAACTTGCAGCCGTGCCCTCCCTGAAGCTCCTTGGCTTTGCCTGCCTGGCAGAGGCACGGTCAGCAGCTGGGGACACTCCCCTGTTTCTCAATGAGATTCGGGGAGCGGCTAAGACAGAGCGCTTCACTGTTTGCCTTGTATGGAGGAGAGGCGACGTCTGAGGAGGCAATGAGGGAATCGACTCAAGGCTGGGGAAAAAGTCTCAGGATTAATGCAAGCTCCAGGGAGCTCTGAATGCCATTGTCCCGGTGGCCAAAAGTGGCCTCGAGGCTCTCACAATCATCTTAAGTACCGGGGCGGTGACAAGGGGGAAGGGACGCCCACCACCCAGTGGGGGAATTCGGGGGGGTGGAAGGCAAAAGGACAGACAGACACATAAACCAATGGGGAAAGTTTAAGGGAGGGACCCCTGGCCCCTGTCCACTCACTTGATGCCCAAGGTGGAAGATTTTGGGAGAGTAAGATAGGGAGCCGAGTGATGGACAGGGTACCAGGGAGGGGACAGGGGAATGACTTAGCATTTTCAGGGAGATTGGCCCTGGGGGAAGGGTGGAAAAGCTCAGGGTGTAACCACTGGGAGACAATGGGAGGTGAAGGGGCAAACCATTACAGCACTGTTACAAAGAGATAAAAGCGCAATACAACAATAAATGGAAATGGTTTGGTAGCTTCATTGTGAAGAAAGTATTCTTGTAATTTTTTATTTCTTCTGGTTCTCAAGGTGAGACATAGAGAACTAACCAGCACCTTTGAGTCCTTTCAGTATTTGTGTTGGGTTTGCTCAGCAAAGGAATGAATACTCTGGCCAGATCATATCATGATCCCTGAGCTCTATTCTGTATATGACACCTCTGCTTCCTCTACTGAGAAATTGTATGGTAACACTCCCTTTTCAGCTTGTCATGATGGATTACAACAGGATATCAATGACAATATTCCTTCATGCAAATGTTAAAGCCTCTCAATCTTAAAAAAATTACCAAAGACTACCAGAGTGTTGGTAATCTGGCTACAAAAATTAACCATATTGGGCAGAAAATCAAGTTACCCACTGTCTGAAATGAAAATAAAACTGTGTTATACCTGGCCATTAAAAACATTTTCAGATAACTTTTAGAGAGTGAACAGAATTTTAAACATTTAATACCTTAACTGCCCTAGAGATTGGGAGACATTTGAGTGAAATCCTAAGAAAACATTTCTCAAAGACATGTCAGTAGAATTTGAAGTCAATCTTCTGCCCATTGGCTGTGGCATCAGGATACTGTTCCTCATTTACTGAAGGAAAAGCTCACCCATGATTTTTAAAGAATCAGAACTCTACTACATTTTTCTCCAGTGATGAAGAAATATTTTTGAAAATTTTTTACTCCTTCACTTGGTTGCAATTTCTTTGGTGCTGCTTAATACTCTGTGGAAAAAATGGTCTAAATCAAAGAAAATATATGGCACCATGGGTAGGTACAGTGTCACATCCTTTGGTCATCTCCTTCCCTAAAATATTGGGAACAGTGAAATTGCAGGAGTACTTGTTGCTCAATGTTACCAAAATTTCTATTCCTTTTCTGTGTTCCTATTAGAAATATAAAGTGAAGTGATGAATTCTTTGCTGTACATTCAGAAGAGGCTCATATATGCTGTCTTATTCTTTTGTTGTAGTCTTTGCTGTCTTTTTTCCCCTGAAGGTATTTATTTTAATATTCTGAATTGTGGCTTTTATCATTCATTCTTTTTGACATAAAACTATGCTCAACTGACACAAATGAGCCTATAAACTTTGTTCGCGCTGTCACATTTTCCTGCTCTCATCAGAGAAGAGTGAGTAATCTCCAGTGAATAATTTGTTAAATTTAGCCTCTTCTTCCTCTCTAACTATATGAGTTCCTCAAATGCTTCTATTATTAGACAACCTGGCACAAACACTCTGGGTTGTATTCCATTTAGTGAATATGAATATTCAAAATCTGAACTATTTAGTTTAGTAAAAAGAGGCCCACAAAAAGGACAACATAGTATTTCTCATTATTATTTTTTAAAACCATCTTAGTCAGTTAAAAGCTTAAGTTGTTATTATGGTTTTTATGGTGAAGACTAAAATTAAATTTCTTTTCTAGGAAGCATTGCTTATGTGCTATTAACATTCATAAAGTTATTGCTTTGATGAATTTTTACCCTGAATTTCCTGAGCATAACACTGGTAGCTTCAGCTTGTATATCTAACAAAGCCTATTCAAGTTTCTTTTTGAATTCCTAATTTCTACTTTTTTGGTTTGTGTGGAAACCCGATTTCCATCACATGATGTATGGAGATTTGGGATATTCTTATTCCAAGACTCAAATTAAAGCGTGGTAATGATGATTATTTTATGACAATGTTGTCAAACTATATAAAAAGTCAACACAAGTTGTGAAGGCAGATTAGCACAGTGGGAAGATACACATTTTTTAAACATGCTTTTTATTCAGAAAAGGAGACTGCTGCATTTCAGCTTATGCTTGCTTCTTTATCTGTCTCAAGGAATGATTATCTGGAAAATGAAGACTTGAAGAAAACTATTCCACAACTGTTCAACTTGTCATATTTGTAGGAACTGAGATCTAGGTTTTACTGTACCTATTTAAATAAATACAATTGTTGTCTTAGTTGCTCTATTTAGTGAGCAAAATGAATGCTGTGTTTGCAGAACTACTTGATTTTTTTCTGTACAAAAAAACCTGAAAACCTTGTTCCTGAAAACCTTGTTCCTGCACTTTTCATGCATTTGACTGCTGTAGGATATTCTGAAAGTTACAGCTGTGAAAATTCTTCCCAGCTTTCTTTCCTGTCACTTGAGTGCAGGAACATACCCAAATTTCTAGACATACTTTATTATGAAGAAATCAAAAATATTTAGTTTTGCTTTTCAACTTGTTTAATCTGGGAGGGAAATGAAAAAAACACCCAAACAACCAGCTAACGAAAACCCATGAAAAACAGTATCACTTGAAGTTCTAAACCATCTGCAGAAGAACTGAAGATGAAATCTAATTTGGGAATTAAACCAATAGCCCAGCAGAAACACATCTACACTAATGCACACAGTGTGGGTAAGAAACAGGAAGAGTTGGAAATCTACAACACAGTGACCACCATGGAAACACAGTGGGATGACTTGCATGACTGGAGTGCTGCACTGGATGGCTACAAGTTCTGGATGGCACTGGATGGCTACAAGTTCTTCACAAGGGACGGGCAAGGAGGGAGAGGTGTTGGAGTGTCTCTGTCTATTAGGAAGTGTTTCAGCTCTACAGTGCTCAAGGCTAGGGATGATAAGCTTGAATGTCTTTTGCATAATAATCAAAGAGAAAGTTGGAAAGGCAAGTATTTTTAGAAAGGAAGGGTCAGGGAGGTGAAATGGTGGAATTGCTCTTTATGTGAGAGAGCAATTGGATGTATCAAACTCAATCCAGGGACAGACAATGAGTGGAGAGCAGGTAAGTATTAAGGGACAGGCTAAAATGGGTGACAGTGTTGTGGGTGTTTACCACAGGCCACCTGATTAGGAGGAGGAAGTTGACAAGGATTTCTACGGGCAGCTGGGAGTAGCCTTGAGATCACAGGCCCTGGTTCTGAGGGCCTTCAATCACCCTGATGTTTGTTAGGACAACACAACTTGGCAGACACAGTCCAGGAAGTTCCTGCAGATTATTGATAATAGTTTTTAATGCAAGTGGTGTAGAAGCCAATGAGGAAAGATGTATTGCCGGACCTTGTACTATCAAACCAGGAGGGACTGGTTGAAGACGTGAACATTGATGGCAGTCTTGGCTGCAGTGACCACCAGATGGTGGAACTCAGGATCCTGCATGGAGGAAGCAAAGCTGTAAGCAGGACTAGGTCCCTGAACCTGCAGACAGCTAACCCAGGCCTCTTCAAAGACCTACTTAGAGGAATCCCATGGGATAGGGCTCTAGATGAGAAGGGGATCCAAGCGAGCTGGAAAACTGGAAGGGCATCAGCAGAAGTACATAAGCACCAAAAGGAAAATTATGGAAAATGTTGGGCTGCTGCTGAATCAGAGGCATGTTCTGGTAACAGAAGATGCAGAGAAGGCAGAATTACTGAATGTCCTTTTTCCTCAGCCTTTACTGATGAGACTGGGTCTCAGGAGTCCCAGACATGAGAAGCAAGAGAAGAAAGCTGGAGAAAGGAAGACTTTCCCTGTGCTGTAGATGGTTTGGTTAGAGATCCTTTGGCTAGGCATACTTAACATCCATAAATCCATGGGCTCTGATGTGATGCACTCACAGGTGTTGATGGAGTTGGCAGATGTTACATTCTCTAGCATCTGTTAAAAATTATGGAGGAGAGGTGCCTGGTGACTGGAGGAAGGCAAATTTTATTCCCATCTTCAAAAATGGTAAGAGGGAGGACCCAGGAAACTACCAGCCTGCCAGCCTCCCCTCAGTTCCTGGAAAGGTGATGGAACAGATCATTCTGGGGATCATCAAAATCGTGTAGAAGACAAGAAGGTCATCAGGAGTACAGGAGAAGTCAGGATGGATTCTCAAGGAGAAATCATGCTTAACTAATCTGATAGACTTCTATGATGGCATGGCAGGATGGGTCTACAAGGTAAAAGCAGTGTATATTGTCTGTCTTGACTTCAACAAGACTTTTGATGCCATCTCCCATAACATCCTTATAGGTAAGCTTAGGAAATGTGGGTTAGATGAATGGGCCCTGAGGTGGATCAAGAACTGGCTGAATGGCAGATCTCAGAGGGTTGTGATCAGCAGAGCAGAGTCCAGCTGGAGGCCTGCAGTCAGTGGTGCTCCCCAGCAATCACTACATTTGTATGATGTTAGTACTTTCTGTTTCTACTTGAAATATATTGACCAATATAAGTAGGACCCAATTTGCCTTTTTTCTTAGCTGGATATATTGAAAGTACAACAAGAATTGTGATCATAAATAAAGGTATTTCCGCTCTTTGATTACTGCAATATTGTAAGCAGAAGTTGCTACTAATCACGTTGCCATGCTGATACCAAATTTTCTCCAGATCTTGTGCACAATGCTGGAGGGAACTTTCCAGCCTGGAGTGCCTTGGAGTAATTTGTTGGTGATGAGTGCAGAGGCCTTGAGGTAAAGGGGAAAATGATCTATTTGTGGAAGTCTGTGACTGGAGATATTCAGGGATCGAAGCTGTACAAGTTCTGCAGCTTGGGGAGAAGTAGAGTGGGTCTAGCTCCAATCCCCACACTCAGGTCACAGCTCCTGGGAAGTAATACCCTGGATTTCTCTCAGATGTGGGTAGACACCTAGTGTCCATGATGGCCAGCTCTACAAAGCAGTGGCTGGTCGTCGGGCCCGTGCTGGAGGATTTGTGCAGAGCCCCAGTGTTTTTGTGAATGCCAGCTCCTTGGGCAGGATCTTCCATCTGCTCAGCCTGGAGTGGAGAACCTGCTGCTCTGTGTCCTCTTGGCACTGGTGGCTGTGGGGTGATAGAAAAAGGACAAACGACAAATCTTATTGTCAGCAGACAGAAGGAGGGGATCTTTGAACCAACAGGGAGCTGCTGTGTATCTAGTATATGACTCTGCAGAGAATGGCAAGTTGTGGGGCTGTTTTCATCTGCTGTGTGGGTCTTCAGGAGAGCATATCCTGTGCAGGTCTTAGCACCTTTCCTCTTTGGCATCTCAGATTGCCCTGTCCACTTGAAAAGTTGATAATAATTTCAAAACTAGTTTGCCTATAAAATGAGTTAAAATGGTTCCTGCGACTACATTTGTTTTTTTGCTCTTCTGTTTCATGCACCTGTTTGAGCAACCAGGTGAAGCTAGCTAAAATGAGGAAAACCATAAAACTAGCTGCAGAAGGAAATACTTTCAAGTGTACAAATTAAAGAAAATGGAAGCGTAATTCTTTCTAGTCTCTTCTTTCTAGTCTCTTGATTCTATATACCTTTGGTGTTATTTGTAACAGTAGAAGTTGAAAAGCCTGTAGACAGAGTGTCATCTTTAAGCTCATGGTGTCTCAAATGAAGGGTCTTGAACCCCTTAAAGAGTCTTGAATATGACCATGTACAAGATGCAGACAAGGAATAGAAAAAGAAAGACAAAAAAACTGAAAAAAAAAAAATTAGGAAATAGGGCAAGTCTCTGGAGGCCAGAGAAATAACTAATGCCATGCTCCAATTACTTTTGAAAAGGATATAAAAGAATTGCAGGAAATTAGACCAGTCAGTTTGACATTGATTTTTTAAGTCTCAGAAGTATTTTTAAAGGATCACATGTGGATACATTCAAAAGCACAGCTTGAGAATAGACAATCAGTGTGGCATAAGGACAGGGTAATGAAGTTTAAGTAATTTGTTTGTTTGAATTTACACATATCTGTTTTAAAAATATTACCATGTGAAGCGGTGGGAGTGCAATAAACAACATGAAACAATGCAACTATCTGAAACAGTCTCCCTTTGATTTAAGAACTAAGGCATGAAGTCCTCAGAATAGAGGAGAATATGGCAAGTACAACTAACAATTGAATAAGGCAAACAGAAGAATACATGTCTTCTCTTTGGCCCTTGTAGAAGTAGTTCCGTTTCACAAGTCATCAATACCAGAAAGCTCTGACAGGCACCGACATGGTTTCAGAAGCTCCAGGAGATCTTGTGTGAAGGATTTGCCCTTGTATCAGGTAACAGAGTACCAGCAAAACGGTGTGTACCAGAATACTAGCAAAATGGTCTTTTGTTTCAAAGGATTGAGAAAAAAATCCCATTAGAGAAAAAACTGTGCATCTAAAACATGTTTTCTGATATTAAAAGCATTCAGCTTAACGTGTGGGCTATGCATATGGTTGGTGGAGCATGGAGAGGAGAACTGAAGGAACTGGAAGCGGTAGAGAAGCAAGTGCATAAGAAAAGGATGGATCTGAATTTGTGAATGATGTAATTATTTGCATAAAAAGAATATGTGGCCTTACAGAATTTTGGAAGCAATGCCCCGGTCTTAATAGGCATGGCTGAGAACAGGGAAGGGCATAATCAGAGGAATAATTTCAGTGGAGTGTAAGACCCCCTGTAGGGATTACAATGAGACACATATGTCTGATATAAAATTCACTCCTGTATGCTGAGAGCAATGAGTAGGTTCATCTACTTTTAGATGCTGATGGATTAGAAGCCATAGGACTCTGTAGGAAGATGAGAAAACAATTCTGTCACATATGTAGATAATATGCTTTTCCGGTTATATTCAAGTCACAAAACTGCAATGAAGATCTGCATTTTAAACATTCCAAAGCTTCACTATCTAGAGAGAAAACACTTACAGAAATTCAGAATTCAGTTCAGATTTTTCAAACTCGAGCAAGAATCAATCTTTCTCTAAGAGCTGGGGAGCACACAGAACTGTAGTGATGACAAATGCCATACACCTGTAAATGTAAGTTGATACTCATATTAACTTTCTGCTGCATTTGTAATCAGAATGATTAGATCATTCTTTTTTGATGGAATCATAGAATGGTTTGAGTTGGAAGGAACCTTAAAAATTAGCTTGTTCAAGTCTCCCTGGTATGGGCAGGGACACCTACTACTAGACCGGAGTCCCATCCAACTTGTCCTTGAACACTTCCAAGAATGTGGAAGTGGGCACAGCCTCTCTGGGCAACCAATGCCAGTGCTGCACCACACTCACAGAAAATAAATTTTTCCTACTATCTAATCTAAACCTTCTCTCTTTCCATTTGAAGTCATTACTCCTTGTCCTGTCACTACATGCTTTTGTAAAGAGACTCTCTCCATCTTACTTGTAGATAAGTACTTCAGGTACTGGAAGGCTACGATTAGGTAACCCCAAAGCCTTCTCTTCTCCAGGCTGTTTGTATGAATTTACACATATCTGTTTTAAAAATATTACCATGTGAAGCTGTTGTCCCAATTCTCTCAGCCTTTCCTCACAGGAGAGGTGATCCATTCCTCTTATTTTTTTATGGCCCTCCTCTGGGCTCTCTTCATGTCCTTCCTGTTCTGAGGACCCCAGAGCTGGATGCAGTGTTCCACGTGGGGTCTCACCAGAGCAGAGCAGAGCAGAGCAGAGCAGAGCAGAGCAGAGGGACAGAATCCTCTCCCTGGCCCTGCTGCCCACGCTGCTTTGGATGCAGCCCAGGACACGTTTGGTTTTCTGAGCTGAGAGTCCTTGTTGCTGGGTCATGTCCAGTCCACTCCAAAGTCCTTCTCCCCAGGGCTGCTCTGCATCTTTTCACTCACAGCCTGTGTTGGTACCTGGGATTTCCCTGACCCAGATGCAGCACCTTGTACTTGGTCTTGTTGAATCTCATGAGGTTCCTTCCCATGGGTGCATTTCTTGATCTTGTTCAGGTCCCTCTGAATGGCATCTTGTCCTTAAGGTGTGGCAACTGCACCACTCAGTGTCATCTGCACTTTTGCTGAGGGTGCATTGACCCCTTTGTCTCTGTCATTAATGAAGATATTAAATAACACTGGTCCCAGTATGGACCCTGAGGATCTTGTCACTGATGTCTGCCAGGACTGCGAACCATTGACAATTACTGTCTACATGTGACTGTCTAGCCACTTTTTTATCCTTACAAGGATATATCCTTATATCCACTCATCAAATTGATCTCTCTACATTAAGTGGAAGAGCATATCAAAGGCTTTACAGGAGTCCAGATATGACATCTTCCTTTGTCCGCTGATGTAGTCATTTCATCATAGACCACTGGGTTGGTCGGGCATCACGCACCCTTGGTGGAACTGCACTGACTATCTCTGATCACTTCCTGTCCTCCCTGTGCCTTAGCACAGCTTCTAGGAGGATCTGTTCCATGATCTTCTGAGGCACAGAGGGGAGGCTGACAGGGTGGTAGTTCCTACGGTCCTCCTTTCTACCCTTTATAAAGATGGATACAATGTCCTGTCCTCTGAGACTTAACCTAAATGTCATGGCTCTTGAAATGTCAGGGAGAGTGGCTTAGCAACTACGTCAGCCAATTCCCTCAGGACTTTGGGATGCATCTCATTGGGTTCCATAGACTTATGTATACTCATGTTCTCTAGATGGTCATGAGCTTGATCTTTACTTAAAGTGGGAGGGACTTTGCTGTCCCAGTTCCTATCCTGTTGTCCATCCACTCAAGAGTCATGAGAAGAGAAGTTGCTATTGAGGACTAAGGCAAAAATATTGTTGAATACCTTGGCCTTCTCATAATTTGTTTTTCCAAGTATACAAGCATTGTTGTCCTGCATATGGAATAGTTAAAATGTTCTGAGCTATACATGCAGCCGCTGCTTTAATCTAATTAACAACCTGAGCTGGACACATTAATAAAAAAGGGACAGAGGGTAAATGCAGGCAAATATTTAAGTTCTCTGGTAAACCTTGGTGCTGCATGTGAATTCAAAGCAAGTACTCATAACGGCTTTGTGTGGCCTATGACACAAAAATCAGCTGAAAAAAAAGAGTGAGAATATGTGAGAGAAAAGTCTTGTGGAAACAAAGTCAGTGAAGAAGAAGGGGGAGGAAGTGCTCCATGTGCTGAAGCTGAGATTCTTCTGCAGCCTATGGTGCAGACCATGGTGAGGCAGCTGTGTGCCTCACCATGGAGGTCCATGGGGATGCAGAGATCCACTTGCAGCCCATGATGTCCGAGTTTCAGAGCAGCTGGATGCACGAAGAGGCTGTGATCCCATGAAGAGAGGAGCCTGCACTGGGGCAGGTTGCAGCTAGGACCTGTGTCCCCCAGAAGAGAGAAGCCCACACTGGACCAAGTTTACTGGCAGGAACTGTGATTGCTCGGAGGATCTGTGGTGGAGCAGTCTGTTCCTGAAGGACTGAATTCTGTGGAGGGGACCCACATTAGAGCAGTTCATAAAGAATGGCAGCATGTGGAAGGACTCACACTGGAAAAGTTAAGGGAGGACTGTGTGCCGTGGGAGGTACCGCATGCTGGAGCAGGGGAAGATTGTGAGGAGTCCTACCCCTGAGGAGGAAGGAGTGGTAGAGACAATGTGTGATGAACTGACCACAAGTTCCATTCCCCATCCCCCTGAGGTAAAGAATTTGGGAGCCACCTTCAGTCCAAGAAGAAGGGACTGATTTGTGGCAGCAGCTCTCGGGCCACAGAGAGCAACAGGCACAACTTTCCCAGGCATTGTCCTGGGAAAGCCTGTGACAAGATCAGAGAAAAGAATGAGAAACAATTATTATCTTCACTTGCTGCACCTGTTGTTGTGAACATGTGGAATGTGTTATGGAGATTTGTTTACCAAAGGGTGATTTCTTAATTAGCCAATGGTGATTGTGTTTGGAATCAAGGACCAATTAGGAAAAACTGTATCAGACTGACTGGAAGGGCGACGGGTTTCTTAATGAGTATAGTATAATAAAGCGAATGATCATCCTTCTGGAATCATGGAGTCAATGCTCATCATTACCCGGCCAGGGACGCTGTGCTATGACACAGATTTGGGGAAGGTGTTTTAAAATTTGCTTGTATTTCTTATTATCCAACTCTAACTTGTTTGGTAACATACTTATTTCCCCATGTTGAATTATTTTTGCCCATGAGTGATGTTTTCCTGTCCTCGTCTTGACCCACGAGCCTTTCATTATATTTTCTTCTCTCTGTGCTGCTCAGGAGGGGAGTGACAGAGTCACTTTGGTGCGTACTTGGTGTCCAGCCAAGGTCAACTTACCACAATGCTTGATGCAGTGTAACCATATTCTGTAGCCATCTGTCTGTCTCTCTTTTCCCTGAAAAAGCCCTGTGATTTAATGGCATATTCTTGACTTGATTTGCCTCAGCTGAAATAGTAGCTATCTGGTTATAGTAGCTAATTTAATGAGATTAGGTCATGCTTTTTTGTACATTTACAGATGACTTCAGCCTCAAATGCCTGGAAACTTCTGTAATAATTTTAGCTGCTCTGTGCTGGCGTTCTCTGCTTATATGAAGTGTGATAAACTACACAGATAAGCATGCCTGGCAAAAAGTCAGCATAAGACTGACTTCTGTGTTATGTAAAGGTTCACAAAATCTAGTGCTGCACAGATACTGAAAGAAGCAGACACTGACATGAACTCGAGAGATTTCTGAACAATTCCTTATACTGGCAATTTTTGCCAAATATCCCTCTGCGAAAGTAAGTGCCATGGACAGCAGGGCCCCTTGACCCTGCCACTGGGACATGTAACCACTTAAAATTGTGTAGATAGCCAGAGTGACAAAATAAGAGAAGGTGAAAATAACCAAGTTATATTTTAACCAGTTACAACTTAAAATTTACTATTAATCAGTCATATTCATGCCATGTTTTTTTATGGTTCTCCCAGATGACTGAAGGTATGGGAAACCCTGAGTAGCTGGGTTTGCTAGTGGCAAACTGGAATTTATAGCTTTCTGGGCTGAGAGTAGCTCATGCTGTGCTGCTCACTGAGCCTTCCTATACTCCTATCAGTATTTGTTTGACTCGAACCCAACTGCAAAGTCCCAAGCTCACTTACATCTAACATCACTCTTGGTCCATGGTTGTACTGTTGCCATCTCCACAAATAGTAAGTTACTTCCTGGGGAGCATCTGATCCTTCTCTTTGTTGACCAGAAGCAGGGCAGGAGACTCTGCTGTAGCCATATGTGACCCAGGAGGAGGAAGGCAGTTGATGAAAATGGTCATTCCCTGCATGCTAGATTCCTCACAATCTACTGCCTTCTAGTGTAAAATCGTACCCAAAAGAGAAGTGCAGTCAATGACTCACAGATTTTGCAGATCCTAGAGAAAGAAACCAAACTAAGTCCACCTATTTACTTACTTTTCTCATCTAGTTATCATGACTAGATTCTTTGTTGATATCTCTCTCTGCAATACATAGCGTGATGGTCTACTTGTTCCCTTATGTACTATGTGGGTTCTGAAAATTCTTGTTTTATTCTCCAGGGATTATCAGAATATCATTAAATATATTATTACTTCTTAAGCTTAAAATATTTTTTATCCTAGCCTGATGGTCAGATTAGAAAAGGAAAAATCAGAATATGAATGAACAACTGATTAATGCTTCTGGAAGCAAAAATGAAAAAGCAGGAAGATAAAGCAATCCATGTATTTTACTTTATGTACGTACACTTAGGTTGGGAGAATGGTAAGAGAAAAGGTTTTTTAAGCCTCACATGTTGCACCCATGATTTCCAAGATCAATTCTTCACCATCTGGTTCCCTGCACAGTAATATTTCATGATATGATTCAAATTCATAATAAAATCAGTTGTCCCACCCAGGAGATCTGCCTCAGTTCTTGAGTCCATGTGCATTTTAGAGACCCAAGGCTGCTAAAAAGCATCTCAGTTTCACCCTTGTGTTGGAGACCCATACACTTGAATGTCACCCTAAGGGCATTTTGTACCCTTGTTCTTTCTTCCTGCTTCCCTCTTCCCAGGGCTGGCCAGCTGGGGTGATAGGAAAGTCAGCTTGTTATTCAGACATGGTACAACAGGGACTCTAGCGTTCATTGCACCAACCTGCATACCTGGTATTGCTGTAGTTCTTGCCTGAGAACTGCCTGACAGATGTGGTGTCAAGCACATGGCTCTGCATTTCTAAATTAGTGACGAAGGTCCCTGCTGAATTTCAGTCTGACCTGAAAGCTTGAGAGCAGCCATATGGCTGCCCTCCACAGTCGAGGTTACTGCCTTTGGATTCAGTTGACTTTTCAGATTTGAGTAGTCTAATTAAATCTGCCCACTTCTCCACATAGATAATTATCAGCCCTTCTATTACTCATGTTACTGCACAACATCCCCTCTCAATGACTTTATTCATTTCAGACAGGGACAGCAGGTGCCAGATGGCAAACTGATGCTGTGTGATACTTGGTATTTCTATCACTTGGTGCTTAGAGTTTCACCTTGCTCCTGTGCATTAGCCTGATGGGGATGATTGCTTTGGTTTGCTTTAATAAGCTCTGGAGCATGGGAAGTGATAGTGTGTCACTGATTTGGAGGAGCAGTTTAAAGGCAATGAACATTGTTACTGTCTATAGAAAAAGGGACTGCCTGTAGCCTCTTAGAGTTGCAAAGAAAAGAACAGCTTTCAATTTCAATGAGTATATTAAGTACTCTTTAGGTTAGGCTGCAATTTAGTAAAGCAACCCTGACTCCAGGTTCAATTATAGAGGCCACATTTTTCCACAGAAGGAAGTTCAACACGGATAGGTGACATTCACTGCTTATTGATGGTAGTAGCAGCTGTATAGGAAGCCACAGTGGCCACTAGAAGGTGCATTTTGTATTTATTTTAAGTCTGTTTTCCTTCTGAAACTGTAAATTACATGAATAAAAAGAAAAAGAAAGGAATTGAAACATGAACAGACAAAGACTTTGTTTATTTATTACCAGGAGAGACCCATTACGATTCAGCGCTGTGTTTCCATGGCATCCCAGAGGCATAAACAGAAAATACAGGCTAATGCATTCAGTTAGACTGAGATTTTAAAGTCTAATGCACAATCTAAATATATATCACATATGCCCACTATTTATTTATCTATTCTGTATATTGCAGGGAAATGGAGAACTCACTAACAATTCCAGGGCTCTAATCCATTTACACACGTATCTCCTGCAGATGTCCAGTACTTGTGGGGGCAGTGTTAGTTGGCTGGCTTTCAGATTCCTCTAATTTATCTCCATATAATTCTTGACTTTGTTAATATTCTCATATCTCTAAGTATCTCTCTAGTATTTCTGGTTAGGAAGCCCAAAGCAAGTTCAAAGATCCAGCCTTTCAGGACTATATTCTGCTTAATCCCTTCTTCCTGGTCGGCTAGACATCCCTGCCTGTTTCTTGAGTGTTTCAATTTGTGACTGCAAATACCAAGGCTTGTGCCATTTCTCCTGTGCTGGTTTATAAACATCCTTTCTAAAGCTGAACAAAATGTCTCAGCAAGATTATTCTTTCACCTTGCAACTCATAGTTTATCTTCAGTGCATAACAATTATAAAAGCTCATCTCACAACCAAAATGATGTGGAGCTGACAGCACCTCCCATTTAATCAGATTTCCACCTGCCTATGTGGGGTATGAGAAGAGCTTCTTCATAATACTTCAAGAGGTCTGGAAGGGTATGCCAGAGTAAAAGATTATCTTGGAGGGAGCATTTTAGGCTGCCTTACCTGTGTAAGGTCTTCTTGTTTGTGATATTGCCTCCCTAAGGATGTGGTGTAGGCCCCTTTGGTGCTTGAGTAATTTAAAACACTACTAGAAAGAGTCCGGTCAAATGAGGCATAAGGCACTCTCTGATGCTTGCCTGTTGTCCTGAAATAATTTTCAAAGGGGTTGTTAATTTGATTAAATGGCTGGGTTTATATCCATTATCTGCAAGCATTTAGAGATTCTCTGGGTTTTGGTAAATATTTGTCAATAAAAAGGAGTTTACTAATCCCACAAATTTATCAACAAAACATCTCTTCATGCCATTATTTCACTCCATGTAAAATCTTACAGCTACTACTTGGAGAGCAGTGATATAGTTAGTCTGCTGATCACATCAAAGGTCAAGGCACAATCTGGAAGTAAGCCACCATCTAAATATAATTTGTCCATGTCAATAACTCCTCTTGCATCTTGGTGACACAGTGATCTGCTATACTGGGCTATCAGACTTGAAACTGAGAGAAATTCAGATACACTCTAAATGCCTGTTCAGCTCAGGGCTTTGTTCCTTCACTGAGCCTGAAGACCTGGGGTCCTCAGCGCTGAGATTAGCTGTTTCTCTGAGAGTGTGGTGTGATACAGACTGTGGTGTCAGGTGAACCGATGGGAGAATGGGAAGGTTTCTGGTGGAATTCTGCCTGTCTTTTGGTAAGAGTTTGCCAATCAATAAATAAACAGCAGCTTGGAATGAAAAGTCATTGTGTTAGAACTATCTCAACCACTAATATTTCATGGCATCCTTCTTAAATGCTTATTTACCATGCTATGGTAAAGTTATGGAAGAGGAGTTGGAGGTATTTTGTGTACAGTTACTTACCTTTACTATTAAAAAGGGAAACTTATGTTCCTTGGAAAACGTAGTTTAGATAGGAGTGAAATAATCCAGGGCGCTTTTCTAGGTAGCCTGTTTCTTGTGATATCCATACGTTCGAGATGGGCAATGGAAGACAAAACGGAGAATGATTACACAAAGGAGAAAAAAGAGGGGTAGATGGTCATGGAGACTATCCCTGTAGTCCAAAGGATTTCTGTTTAAATCCTTGGCAAAGAAACATGGAAGTACATTTGTAAACTGTTTTTATCATTCTTTTCTTATATTAGAGGGAAAAAAAGGGAATAAACTCAAGGAAACTCAAGGGAAGAGTAGGCCAAAAAATTAGAAAAGAGCAAGTGGCAGGGTAGGAGGGAACACAAATGAAGGAAGAGCAATGTAAAAGGAGTTTTGCAAAAGTGATGAAGTAAAAAGAAGTAGAAATCATCCATACTCTTAAACAGATCTTGCAATTCTTCACCATCTTTTATTTTTACAGATAAAAGTGTCGTAAGAGAAACTCCTCTGACCAGAGCTCATCTGACTTTGAAATGTTTTATTTAAACAAACTTTATTTTACATAAATGATTATTGTTGTAAATGATTAAATAATTAATTAATTAAATAATTAAATAAGCATTCAATAATACATGCTATTTATTTGAACTGAAAAATATTTCTTTAGGATTTCTTCAGAAGACTGTATTTTCCTTCTAGGAGGTAGAACCTTAGGAGAAAACATCGCAACATAAGGCATAGCTTGCACATGGTGAAAAAGATTGCTCCTTCTGCAGCAGAATGCTACAGAAAAAAGTATGCTTGATAAACTTTAGAAACCATTTTATAATCCAGACTGACTTTATTATTTGCTTTGTAAGGCGCAAACTGTCTCCTTCTTAAGCTAACAGGATTTTGCTTTACTCATCTCTTGCATAATCTACTGCTGGATCAAGTGTGCTCTCATAAACCTCCAAGACAATTCTACTGAAATCAATTCCATCTGTGTAACTTATGTTGCAAGGTTAAAGTTACACAGTAAAAATAGCACAGAAAGTGATCTTGTACTATGACTTCCACTGAGATTTGTGACTGCAAGTGAGAACTGAGTTTAGTATTCTCTTTCCGGACAGAATTGTCAAAGACAGCTCAGGAGAGAAGGCAGGAGCTTAAAACTAAACCTATTGAGTTTTCCTGCAAAAGAAATAGAAGAGCTTCAAAAACAAATTTCAGAGGAGTAGCCAAGTTACATCAGCATTTCCCTGTGGGCTTTCTGAAATCTGATAAGGCTACATACTGCCTTTCAGAAAGGTGAATACTCTCACAGGACCAACAGGGATGTTTTCTGGTTCCACATTTACTGCCAAGGCTCTGGAATTAGGAGGTGCTAACTTGAGCTATTTAATACTTCTAACACAGCTACTGTTCCTTCTACTAGTATTACAGATAATGAAAATATTATCAGTTTGTCATGGATTTAATATTTGGGAATTAAATAAGACCCAGAAGAGCTTCTATGCAAGAGCAGAGGGAGGAATATCTGGGTCTGAAGAACAAATTTAGGTGTGGTATGAGACAGACTCAAATTCAAGTTAAGTGCCTAGGGATCTTGAACAGGAAATCACTGGATTTGAATGGGCTACTGCTAGTGGTCACAGATTTTGCCTGCCTTTTGCTTCACATCTGGCAGTGAGAAGCTGGGTCTTCAGGGAAAATCCCAGCAGGCCCATCTCTGTGGGTGCTGGTGACCTCTTCTCATCCCTTGGTGCACCCAGTGCTGTCTGAGTACAAAGTTCCTGGCTCATAGTACCTCAGATAAGAGAGATCCAATTTTGCTGATGATTGTGAGTTTTAGATTTGTGGGAGTTACTTCGTGCAAACTATGAAGTAGAAGTAGATACTACTTTGAAGATAGTAGACACTACCTTGAAGTAGATCTAGCTGCAATATTCAATTTTTTTTTTTTTTACTTTAAAATACTAGAGTATTTGAGAAGGTCAATTTAATGTTGATATGCAGAAGTAAAAAAGATGGTGACCCTATGGCTTAATTTCTAGCTTCAAATGTACTGGTCCAGGTCTCATTAAAAATTAGCTAGACATTTACATTTAAGACAATAGTTTTAATTTATTCAAAGTCAAAGTCACAATTTAAGCACTCTGGAGTAGAATCCAGATATGAACACATCACAAATTTGTGATACAAAGAGAATTCTTTTTACAACAACAGAGAAGGAAATCAAGAGGTTTCATGTCTTTATACTCTCTTAATTGTGATGACTATGAAATTTTCGCTGTCTTTCAAAGAAAAATGAATGATTACTACCACCTACCTATTAAAACAGCCTATGTAGATTGGTTATTGTTTCAAATTATATGTGTTGAATACTTAAACACTCGAGGACTAATATACAAGATAACAGAAATTCTTGAATTTTAAACTTCGACTTTTTTTTCTCCAGACATCATTTTATGTTACTTCTTTCTATAAAACATAACATTACCATTTATGCCCCAAATCAGGTGTTTAGATGAGATAAATCAAGGACAATTATACAATATATTTAGATTAAAGAGAACATGTAATTGTCCAGGAATCTTGTGATCAAATTTTGCATTTCTTTTGTGTTCATATACCAGATCAGAAAAATATATGAATGGGTGCTGATTCTCTTACTTTTCACATTTTCATTAGTTTTGGCTGGGGCAGTGTTAAATTTCTTCGCCATAATTAATATGGAACTGTGTTTTGGATTTGTGCTGGAAACAGTGTTGATAACTTGGGAATATTTTCATTACTGCTGAGCAGTGTTTACACAGCATGAATGTCTCTTCTTCTCCTCATTCCACCAGCAAGTGGGCTGGGGATGCAGATGTGGTTTGGAAGTGATGGAACTGGGAAAGCTGACCCCAACTGAGGTATTCCATATACCATGTAATGCCATGCTCAGCAGAGAAAGCTGAGGGGTGGAAGATGATGGGGACTGCTGATTGTCAGGGACAGGGTGGACATGGATCCAAGTCATGAGCAATTTTTTTCTCTTGCACTGTTTGTTTCTCTAGGTTTTGTTTTGTTTCCTTCTCTTTCCCCTACCATCCTTGCCTCCTTCCTTTTTAAAAAATTATTAATCTGTCTTTATCTCAATTCATGAGCATTTGCACTTTTATCCTTCTGTATCTTTTCCCATCACATGGAGGGGAAGAATGGCTGTGTGGTGCCCAGCTATCTACTGGGGCTAAACCTCAACAGCAGCCTATGTATGGCATCTCATTGCCCAGTCCTTTATTGAGTGAATAAGCTGTTTCTCTATTGTCAGAGACTGAAATGAAACAGAGTTCATGCCTCAAACATTGCTATAAAGTTTTGCTCGTTATAATAAAAACTGTATAAAGAAGCTATAACCAAAGAAGCCTCCCTGAAGATACCTGACTGTGACTTTGCACTGTAAGTTAAGCCACTAAGATGAAATAAAGGGAAAACCTATTGTTTAATCATCTCAGGCTGAAAAAAACCAAACAAGGCAGAAGGAGAGAATGCATCCACATGAAAGCTGAATGCAGCAGAGCTTCCCCACAGGCCACATCCACAGGACATTCACATGAGGGGCATCTGAGGGGGTGCCTTAATCCATCAAAGGCCCCCTGAAGTGCCCCCCAGAGTCATTCCTGAAGCCTTGCATCACAGAACTGCATGTGATGCACAAATCCTGAGTCTGTTGTAAGAGGCAAACTCGCCCCACCCTCCCCAGGGAGGTGCCTGGGCTTTTCTACCTGGTCTGAGCATATATTAACCATCAGATTCTGTGCTTTTGCGGGGGACCTTCATCATCAAGAAGACCAGCAGAAGAGGATCAATGGAACACCACTGGGATCCATGGAGTGGTGATTTTTTTCCTTATTCTGTCCCTGTCACTCTCTTTCTGACCCTCTCACCTATTTCCAATTTCTCTCTCTCTCTCTCTCTCTCTCTCATATTTACTATCAAATAAAACCTATACTATTGTCACTGGCATATGGTCTCATTTACACCTTAATTCGGGCAGGGGCATTTCTAAGAACTTTAGTAATCGAATGATGGCACCTATGGGATGTTGTGATGACTCTCAGTGCTAGTAACAAAGATTAGATTTCACCAGGTTTTCCTTTATCTACCTACAGGTGTTATACTGTCATTTTTATACTATCATGCATCGTATCATCAGAGAATCACAGAATAGGCTGAGTTGGAAGGGTCCCACAAAGATTATCAAGTTCAACTCTTAGCCCTGCACAGGACAACCCCAAGTGTCACACCACGTGCCTGAGAGTACCTTGCAAATGCTTCTTGAACACTGTCAGTTTGAGATCTGAGTCAATTAGTCAATTCTGGGCTTATGTCAGTCATTCAAATCTAGGAGCAGAGTATTGTGGAAAAGATGCTGAGATAGTATAGAGTATCCCTAATTGGTGTTTGTTGTCCAAGTAAGTTAAGCTTCAGCTGATGTTTAGTGGTGTAGCTTCACTGATGGCATTGGAGTTTGACTGGTTCACATCTGTAGAAAGGACAGTACTCTCTCTATATTAATCAGTGCAATATTAAGTTTGGCTTAAGAAATATTTGGTTCCTCTCAGCTCAGATTAAAAACTTTATTTCAGAGATTAGGAGAAAGAAAAAGAAGGGAATTGTGACAAAACATGAATGGGTAAAAAACCCAATATTTTTTTTTTTTGCCTAATAGCACTTTCAAACCATGGAATATTTCAGCTATTCAATGCTTCCTTGTTAACACCACCTTGGTTTTTTTTTTTTTTTAATTGCACATTTATGCATTACATTAACATTTCATATACTGCACACTGCATTTCATGGTGACACCAAAAATTAAATCCTACTGTGCTAAGCTATGGATCAGACAACAAACAAAGAATAGTGTTAAAGGAGCGTTCTTAAAATGCTGCATCATTAGGCAGCAGCATTAGGAGCTCTTTTTATTTTGGTAAATGTGTTCATAAAATATTTCTCACTTTCACTGTTTACCACATTAATTTTGTATTTTATATAAAAAATTTAAACCCAAGCAAATATTTTAAAATAAATGACATCTGTGAAGTGCTTGAAAGGTGCCACTTGACAGTTTGCTGTTGACTTTTTGGGTAAGTAATAGCATTGGCAACAGCCTGATCTGAATCTACCCCTTGGAATATGGAGCTGCAGGACTAAATTTGAGGGCATGAAATGAGACAGCAGGAGAGGAGGCCTGTGGCAGGATGCCCCCGCCCCCACCCCCTCCACCAACACCTCAGCTAGTGCTTATGGAACGGGTAGCCCATGCCAGGACCAGTGACTGACAGGGGGTTATCTCTTGCGCCAAGAGGGCTGAGACTCCCAGCTAAGCATAAATATCTTCATCTGGAGAGCAGATGTGAAGAGAGACAAAACTTAAATATCATTGACCAAAAACACTGCTTTACACTATAAAAATTACACAAATTATCACAGGGACAGAAGCCTCCTATACACTCCTTGGAAATGTGCAGGGCTTTCCCCATAAAGTTTGGACACATCTCCATGGATACTTTTCTGGAAACTGAGAGGAAGGGTCCTACATATACCCCCCATATTACCATTACATTGAGTCCTAATCCATACTTTAGATTTCTTTGCTATCTGTTACATAGGAACTTCAATCCTGTTTTATTGTTTATCCACTTGTAGTATTTCTTTGTTTATCCTCTGTAGTAAGTCATCTGTTAAAGTCTTATGTCTGTTAAATTTGTGTCTATCAAATAATGAATCCATTTTGTAATAGACCTAATCAGCTATTATTAAGAACTTGCAATGAGAGTGGGTTTTGGGGTACTGGTCACCTCAGTAAAAGTACTGTCTACTGCCAGAGGCCTGGGAAAGACAGAAACTTGTTTAAAACTCCTCTCTCCATTTGTAACAAGCCCTTCACTCAGTAAATGGCTATGACTGAGCATTGTCCCTTTTCAAGGGCTCAGGTTTCATCTGAAACTCCAGACATGCGATCTGTTATATCCTCAGCATGGACTATGCCACCTCTTGTTGCTGTCTTCTTCATCATGGATTGCTGGTAACACTTGATAAAAATATGTCCTACCTACCTGTTTTTAAACATAAGTGCAATTTGTGTCCATTTATGACCAAAGAGAGGAATGAGACCAGTGACTAGGTTTAGCTGGAAGATGATGGCTGATGATGTGTCAGAGAACAGACCATCTCGTACGAGGGATCTGGGCACTCTCCTCCTTAGGCCTGGTCAGATCCAGGGGCACACAAAGAGCAACCAGAATCCAGGCAGTGGCAGTCCGTGTGTTCAACATGCCTCTGCCTTTTTCTGAGAGCCTTTTCTGCCATTTGGGCAGTACCATGCACTCTACTGCTGTGCAGGGAACCTCTGTGGAGAGATGGCGATGTGAAAGGAAGTGGGGGAGGGGATGAAGATGGAGAACACTGAGAGGATGATGACAATGGAGAAGGCAGGAGGAACAGGGGAAGTTGAATGTTGCCCAGACCTCCTTGGATGGTCAACAGAAGCAGGGAGGGCTAAAAAGTCACAACATATTACCCAGTGTTCCAGATCAAAAGCATTTCCTGACATGCTTAATATTTACTCACTCAACAAGGAAACATCCCAAAGAAAAAACCAATGTTTTTTATCTTGAACCTGAAACTGTGCATTAACTATAATGCATTGGTACTGTTATAGGCTATCTTGGGTGTCTCCCATGAAAATGATGAAAACCAGGAACATTTCTTTGACCATGGTGAATTGTGGCCGGCACTGTGTGAATTTCTATATCAAATAAGTTAAAGTTCAGGGTGTCTAAAAAGCATGGCAATCTTTTACATGGGGAATGTTAAAGTATTGATTTTGGTGTTCAGAGGTCAGAATTTTCAGTGGTTTTTGTGTTGCTGAAGTTTAATGAATTTCTTGTATTTCTTTGTCTTCACTGTTTTCAACCCAGATATGTAAGGATCTCATTTCTCTTCATTTTAATATACAGTTTTCTGCTTTTAGAAAGGTTCTATACTTACAAAGCAGAGTTAATAATCAAAAGAACTTGCTTCTGTGCAAGGTCAGAGAATGTTTCCAGTGCTCCTGCCACTGTGTAGTCAGAACTTAAGTAAATCCCTCCACTGCATTCCCAGTGTTGCTGCCCTAAAACTACATGCCCACCCAGGTTGGTTCAGTACATTCATTATGAAAAGAAATGTTTCTTTAAAATTGAACCTTCTGTGTCCCATCATGCAATTTGTGTTTCATCACATGATACTGGTACATATCAGATGTCTAACAGCTGAAGTGTCTTGTAGGAATGGGTAACAGTATCAATGTCTGCCCATCCAGTTCCTGGGGGTTTTGAAATTATAATAACATTTTTCTGTCTGTGGGAGAAATGGTCTAACCTTGTGAACTCTACAAGTCTAAGCAGACAAGTGCTTTCACTTACTACAGGTTTGCTAGCTTTGCAAGGAGACCAGGTGTCTGTGGTGCAAACAAAATAATAACCATAATGCAATAGGATGAAAAATTACCCTAGCCCAAATAAACCATGTAGCAGTTATTAAGCTGTTTTCCATAGGAGATTCTGAGGTGCTTCTAGCTTTGTCCTATGTCAGGTTATGTAGTTCCATATAATACTGCCAGTTCCTTGTTTTCCCTTTTTATCTTTGAAGGAAGATTGTTCACAAGGATTACTCTACTTTATTGTCCAGAAATATCAGCTATGATTAATACTTTGCCTTGTATAGTACATCATATCTTCCCTTTGGGGCACCAAGTGCATTGTCCTTTCACACACCTTTGCATCCTGACAAACAGTTTCAGCTATATTGTATTTACACAAGGACATATTTTCCAATGTCTACTGTCTGCATGCATTCTCAGATTGGACTGCAGTATCTAGGGCTAGAGATAAATCCAAGTTAAGCAACACATGACTATATAGCTATTGAAAAATGAAATTTTAGACACTGTGTTGTATTATCCTGGCTTGCAGTTCACTACAAAGTGAAAATAAAACATGAGAAAAATAGTAGATACTCTTTGCTAATTCAAGGGCTGCTTTCTTTTTAATTCTTCAGACTGTATTAAATACCTTCTTTCCTTATTAAATGATACAATGTGTATGAATGAGACCAAAAGCTGAAAAAATTAATGACTTCTATTCTTCCAGGAATAAAAGCCAAAAAGTCCTCTTTCAGGAATTAAACTGTTCCAGGAAAGTGAAGGTATTTCAAATGAGAAAAGAGGAAGGAAGGACTCCAGGAAGGATGAAAGGAAGAAAGGAAGAAAGGAAGAAAGGAAGAAAGGAAGAAAAGAGAGGAAGAAAAGAAAGGAAGTTCGGAAGGAAGTTCAGAAGTTTGGAAGGAAAGAAGGAAAGAAGGAAAGAAGGAAAGAAAGAAAGAAAGAAAGAAGAAAGAAAGAAAGAAAGAAAGAAAGAAAGAAAGAAAGAAAGAAAGAAAGAAAGAAAGAAAGAAAGAAAGAAAGAAGAAAGAAAGAAAGAAAGAAAGAAAGAAAGAAAGAAAGAAAGAAAGAAAGAAAGAAAGAAGAAAGAAAGAAAGAAAGAAAGAAAGAAGAAAGAAAGAAAGAAAGAAAGGGAGACAATGGGCATCGCATACATATAGGACATGTGTATGTGTTTGTGTGTATGAGTGTTGGGAGGAAAGGGTTGAAACGGAAAGATTTGGCAAGGAGGAAATTGAATAGTTTCCTCATGAAGCCCTTTGATACATCAGGGCAGGCAGGAGACCCCGGCCCCAGCATGCCCCCATCCCAGGGCTCTAGGATGAACTAACCCTAACAGAGCCTGTTGTCCCTGTGTGTCTCTGCTGCCTGGTATTGCTAGGAAGGTAGTGAAATAAATCTGCTCTTTGTATTTCAGCTGTAGCTTGGTGGTTGCCCTGGTTACCTGTATGTGTCAATTCATACCATGAGTAACTTCAGTTACAAAAGGAAAGGCTATATGTCTCCCATGCTCATTTAGTTTCATGACAGCTCAGCTCTGCTGTTTGGGGAATTATTTAATATAACCTAAGCTGTGTGTGAAACAGCATATGTTGCCAATCCATCAGCTCAATGTGGAGAACTCACTGGGCTCTCTTAAACGTTGTTCACTAAGGTCCTCTTACACAACTACTGCTTGTAAATCAGTATGCTTGTACTTCAGCAGCTGCCATTTTTACCTGTCTACTTTGATTAATTACCTTGAAAATCGTTTCTGGCTCAGAAGACCTATGGTACACAACTTTTAAGAGGAGGTTACACATACATCAATGTGCCCATGTCTGCTCACTATCTTTGGCCTCAGTTTCAGAGAAAATCTTTTCCTTATCTTCTGATAAGAACCTATGTAGAAGTGCAAAGTAGCTTTCAACAGCTGTTTATATTACTTCTCTGTACTTCTTTTTTGTTGTAATCTGAGTAATGATGACAAAGCATAAGACATTTTTTCTCTTGATTACCCCACTATTGTTCAGAGACTTCTGCTATTTGTGCTCATGTGTTTCTCCTCTTTGTCTGAGGGATTTTTAAATGCTTTTTGGTCTTCTCTAGCTTTGTATCTCTCACTTGGGATCCCACATCTGTCTGAGCTAAACCAACTTAGCTTAGGGTCGTATTTATCTTACTGTCAGTTTGCCTATCTCTTCCGCAAAGTACATTTAATGGAAAAGCTGAATTGCTTTGAATGCAACCACACAATGGCTGTAAGTAGTTGGGAGATCGGCCTGCAGCTGCTACATATGTGACACATAGCAACTGTGAACAATATGAGGTAACTTCAGGGGGTAATTCCCTGTGCACCTCCACACCTGCATCTTCTTCCATACATGAAGAGATATTTGTATAGAATTTGTATTCTATATCTAAGCAAAACAGAAGATGGGATAAAGAAATTTGGAAGCTGCATAAAGCATTACATTGATTAAAGATCTGAAACGTTCTAAAGTCATGCTTTATGAGCAGGTAATTAGCCAATTGTTCAGTTGTGCACCTTAATGTGAAAATGTCTTAATAGAACTTTGATGTTTAAATATTTTAAAATTAATAATAATCCCAGGGATTTTTTTTGTTTTGAAAATGCTAAGATATATTTGCTGTAGTTTATTATAGCTTGTTTGAAAAACTTTCTTTGGAAAGCAAGCTTTTTAATGCAGCTTAAATTGCCTATATCTTTATTTCTAGAGTTGTATTGATTTAACTTTCAAATAACCAAAACTTCTTTTAAATACATGAAATAAATAAAACAAAAAATAACCTGCCAACCAAAAAAGAAAAAAAAAATCCTGATTTACTCCTGAATTAAAGATTTGTTTGCCCAGGTGCAGCCCAGAGTGAATTTCTACAGTTGAGATATAAACTGCTGAAAGTTTAGCTTTTGATGCAAATGCTGACAGACCTTTAGCTGCAGTGATGTTCATGAAAGCAAATAAAAAATAAAAGTAGCAATACAAATCTCTAAGTCTTTTAAATCATATGTGTTTCTCTGTCTCCAGAAGTGATGTTGTGCATATTGAGGCATCTACAATGATATGATTAAAATATAAAGCTCAATAACCCTAGAAAACAATGGGTTCATTCATTTTTCAAACAATATCAATGGGAGGAAGTATCTTAATGCCTCAATTACCTTTTTCATTCAGTTACAGAACTAATTGCCTTGTGCAAAGTAGGAAGAGTTGTTACTGTTCCTTGACCAATGTGTTCCTTTGTCTTGCTGAGCAGATTGAAAGGTTAAATCAAAACCCATCACACAGCATGGGAAGGATTTCCTTGGCATTTTATGTGGTCATCTGAGAATGGCATTGCTCATGATGTATGTGGCTTACTACCAGTTTGGTTTGACAACACTAGCTGAAGGAGGAAACATTCTGGCCACCTTATGTACTTCCCTTGAGCACAGGACTGAAATCTCAAGCAATCCTTTCATGAAGTCCAGCAGGAGCTGTCTCTGCCTGGTAACTCAGCTCCTTTGAAGAACAGCAGAGGAGCACAAATATGTGATGAATATATACAGAATCATACATCTGAGAAGCACTGCTCTAGAAGTGTCCATCTCTAGGAGATGCCTGGGAGTACTGTAGTCCTTGTGCCACTTACTAGGTCCTGCTGTGCACCAGCATGGCAAACAGGATTCTGTCTGCCCTCTGCCCTCATCACAGCTCCTGGAAAAATGATTTCAATAACAAGATGTACACTTATAATACTTCCCTTCATGTGTATGCTTCCTTCTTCACAACACCAAGGGGAGGTTAAGAAGTTTTGTGCTATTTGCCTTTGTAAATTTAAATTTTTTTTCAACATTTACTATCTGATTCTGCAAATCCCAAATTCTGTGAGTGTTTATCTTGACAGGCTTATTTCCCTTTAGTTCAGAAGTTTATGAATTCCTTGCTGTAATATGGAAAATAAACATGCTTGTACTGACTTTAGTAAACTTCATTCTTACCACATTTCTTTACGTCTTTCACTGCCATTATGTATGCAAAATGCTTAGCTACTCAGAACATCTTTACAGGCAATTTTATTCTCATAATAGCCAAATCAGCAGCAAAAGCACTTAATGATTTAAATGACCAAAGAACTCTGGCTGTAGAAATACGTATAATACAGTAATTTCATCACAAAGGCTTGGGAATTTCATATAAGCAGAAATTTCTACCTCTCTAGCTATTCTGTGTAAAGGTGAGCAAGACACACTTTCTGGCTCTGCACTATCAAGTGCCCTTGACCTAAAGATGATACTGATTTTCGACTACTGTCCTTATTTATATTGGTCCATGAGGCCAAACCATGCTAGTAGTCTCTTTCAGCTATTATTTGTGATTTATATGATAACTGTGTGGAGGAAGCCCTTTAAAGAACAGAATTGAAATGAATGTTCATGTGCAGGTAGCAATAGACACCCAAGGAGAAGGGGATATACATGTATCTCTTCTGCAGCGTTGAGGAAATTATTTCAATACATTACTCAGTCACTTCATCTCTTTGTGTATTTAGGAATAGATTTTCATTTGTGCTAAGTCTCTGTACTTTGACAAGGAGTAGAGGGACATTTAAATGCGTACATTATGAGCACAGGTGAAAAGGATCTTATCATAAATAAGGATTAGAATTTTAGGGTAGTGTTTAATTCAGTGTGAGAAGATGCTACATAAGACATTTGAAGACAGAGAGCTATACAAATATAGGCTCTGTTAGCTATGTAACTGACAAAGCTGATGGCAGAAATTGGGCCATTTTGAATGTTCAGTTACTGTGCAATCACTGATTCTGTGAACAAAGCTCACATGGTTTACAGTAATGTCAAAAGTAATAAACTATGGTGGGGCAGAAATTTGGCTACTATAAATGGCCATCTCTCTCTATTGAAGTATACTTAATAGCCATTTAAGAATGACACTCACTCAAACTTTCTAGTATTTATAGAAAAAGTCTATTAGGAACTGTTGCAGGAACTATTAGGAATTCATCTATTGAATTACAATTCATCTATTAGGAACTGAATTTTTGCTAGTAAAGTCCAGGGTAAAGAAGCAAAAAGGGCCTTTGCATAATATCCACAGATGATTAATTCAGCTGCACGGTGAGGTGTTCAGAGACCCCAGACATACACATATGGAGGGTACAGGTTTCTCTCTCTCAAAGGGCCTAGGGTGACCCTGGTCTCGGGGTAGTACAAAGATAAGGCCCAATCAGGGAATAGAGAGGGAGTGGCTCAGGGACGCAGGAACCGACATAGGAACAGGGGAAGGAGCCAAAGGGGTTTTATCGGCTTGTTGAGGAAACTTCCTGTGTTTCCCCAACCAAGGGGATGCCCCCCAGGGTCTCCACAAGGAACAACATTTACTAATGACTTGGATATGTGGATTGATTCAGTAAATTTTCAGCTGACACCAAGTTAGGTGGGAGTATTGATCTACTTGAGGATAGGGAATTTCTACAGACAGACCTTGACAGGCTCAATCAAGGGACTGAGGAACAGCTACATGAGATTTCACAAGGGAAAGTGCTGTGTCCTGCACTCAGGTCACAGCCACCCCTTGCAGTGCTACAGGATGGGGGAGGAGTGGCTGGAGTTTGGCAGAAGGGGACTTGGAAGTGCTGGCTGACAGTTGGCTGAACATGAATCAATATATCCAGGTGGCCAAGAAGGCCGATGGCATCCTGGCTGGTATCTAGAATAGTGTGGCTTGCAGGACCAGGGCAGTGATTGACCCTCTTTATTCAGCACTGGGGAGGCCACAGCTCAAGTCCTGTGTTCAGTTCTGGGCCCCTCACTTTAAAAATGACTTTGAGGTGGTGGAGAGGAGATCAACAAGGAGATTGTGAAAGGACTAGAAAACGTGTCTTATGAGGAATAGCTGAGGGATCTGGGTTTGTTTAGTCTACAGGACTAAACAGGAGAGGAGGCTCGGGGGGGGGACCTCATTGCTATCCACAGCTTCCTGAAAGGAGGGTGTAGTGAGGTGGGGGCCAGTCTCCTCTACTGTGCCAGCAGTGAGAGGACCAGAGGAAATGGCCTTAGGCTGAAACTAAGGCAAGATTCAGATTAGATATAATGAACAATTTTTTCACTGTTAGGGTGGTCATGCATTGAATCAGTTGCCCAAGGAGGAGGTGGAGTTACCATCCTTAGAGCTGTTCAAGAGAACTCTGGATCTTTTGCTGGGTAATGTGGTTTGCTGGTTAAGGGGTTGCTGTGGTAATGCTGGGTGGATGGTTGGACTCAATGATCTTGAAGGTCTCTTCCAACCTTGACGATTCCATGATTTATGATTCTGTGAAAGAACCAAATCTTTATGGTGATTTGGACAATTTTATCACTTGTATTTGGAGCCAAAAGCCCTATTGTATACATGTTATTTGGTACCTTTTATTTTAATGAGTAATTCTTCTGATTACACATGTGCTTGGAGTGGTTGATTAGCTGAATATTGACAGCTTTTTATATGATTTTCAGTAGTCATGCAAGTGCTGGGATTTTCCTTTCTGGCACCAGTATGAACTGCACACTGCCAATATGCTTAATTCCATGTGTCTCTGTGCTGCACTGAAATGATGAGTTTTAATTTGTAAGTATTGATGACTACTTAGATGTACCATACAGTGTAACAACACTTTAAATTGTCTGTTTTATCCATTAGGTTTGTATTTTTCATTTTCTCTAGAGACCTCTAGTATGCTCTCTCCAAAAACAAATGCTTTTGTGGACAGCAAATTGAGAAAACATCGATTCTACTCTATTTTTAACAAAATTTTTATACTCTCTTACATATTTTAAAGAATATCCATATAATTTTGTTACTAAAATGTCAACATTTCCTCCTGCCCTCAACATTGGTGTAGGTTAATGGCTGTCTGGATGCAAGGCATCTACCAAGTCAGTCTCTCACTCCCCTCTGTGGCTGGGCAGTGGAAGGAATATGCAACAAAGGGTTCATCAGTTGATACAGGGATAGAGAGAGGCTACTCATCAAATGCCGTAACAGGCAGAACAGGTGGAATTAGAGGTACTTATTGAATTTATTACTAAAAAATTGGAGCAGGATAATAAGAAGTAAAAACAGACCTTAAAAACATTTCTTCTCCCCCTGCCTCCTTCCCAGGTCCATCTCCTCCCTGCAGTGATGCAGAGAGACAGAGAATGGGGGTTATGGTCAGTTCATCACATGTTTTTCCTGCCACTGCTCAGGGAAGGGAGTCCTTCCCCTGCTCCAGTGTGGTGTCCTTCCCACAGGAGACAGCTCTCCATGAACTTCTCCAATGTGAGTCCATGCCATGGGCAGCAGCTCTCCATGAACTGCTCCAATGGCCTTGTTTATGGGTTGTGGTCCTTCAAGGACAGGCTGCTCCAGCCAGGGTCCCCCATGGGGTCACAAGTCCAACAAGGAAACCTGCTCCAGCATGGGCTTCTCTCTTCACAGGTCTGTAGGTCCCTGCCTGGAACCTGCTCCATCACAGGCCTCACATGGGATCACAGCCTCCTCTCAGGCATCTACGTGCTGCAGTGTGGGGCTCCTCCATGGGCACAGCTGCTTCACCACAGTCTTTGCTACAGCCTGCAGGGGAATCTCAGCTCCAGCAGCTGGAGCACCTCCTTCGCCTCCTTCTGCATTGACCTTGGTGTCTGCAGAGTTGTTCCTCTCATGTATGCTCATCCTGCTCTTCTGCCCAATTACAACTGCCCAAGACCTTCTTTTCATCTCTTAAATATGTTATCACAGAGATGCCAGCCCAGCCTTGGCCCAGCCCAGTGAGTCTCTCTTTGAGCTGTCTTGGCAATGGCTCTAAAGGACACGGAGGAAGTTTCTAGCAGCTTCTCAGAGAAGCCACCCCTGTAGTCCTGCTCTGCTACCAAAACTTGTTTGTGCCAACCAATACAGTTAACTCCCTAGATTTACCCACGCTACTGGTGAAATTCTATAGAACATATCCAGTGTCTTGTCAAATCTGCAGTCTGTCATTTTATATAATTCTGTCCATAGAAAGTCTCTCCAAAAAATCTCTCCCTCCAATACTTACCTGTACATTTTAATAATGGATTCACATAAGTGATACAGGTGTAACTCCTCTGTGATAATCTGAAGTTCACTAATCTTATGTCACAGAGCTGAACATTCATAGAAAATGAGATACTTTGAAGTATGTTTATTGTGACTTGAAACCAGAATTGGGAAACTAACCCATTTAGTTGTTTTCACTTGCCAATAAATACCTTTTTATTCCCCAACACTGCAATATATCACTATCTCTGATTCTCACCAATACTTATTAAATGACTGAAATCAAATTTAACAGTGACAGTTCCCAACATTAGCAGACAGGTGCTGCTACATTCCTGCTGCTTAGCAATCAGCAACATGCTGCAATGTTAAATTCAGATCTCTTAAAACACAGGGTTTAATTCTGATATTATTTACCTTTCTTTTCCCACTTCACTTTCTTATTTTGTCCATTCCCAACACCTTTTATGCAGATCTTCTGCTACAATGTTTTTTGACATGTCTTTCCTTCTTGAGCTGGTTAAGAAAGCTGCTCAGTGAAATCTCCCCTTAACAACCATATTTTGATTGCTGAGAAGCAAAATAACTAAGCTAAATAAATGACCTATTTATCTATTTATTTTAGTATCTTACCATTCTGTTCATAAATAAAAGGAGAAAGGGAATGTTTTAGAAGACCAGTGTGGGTGAATGAGCTCCATTGATAGGAACATACATGACAGTGACTATAGGAACAAGCTAGGTGGTGTTGAATGATTATAGAGTGAATGAAGCATAATAAGTGAGGAGTTATAATTCAAAAGACTATGGACAACAAAAGGCATTGCATTAGTCATCACATTGGTGTTTTTATGTGGTGTTTGCATTCTTTCAATCTTTTACATATTTTTAATTTATTTGAAGCAGGAGCTCTGGAGTATTGATACCTGAGAAACAGCCCATGATTTGAAACTTGGTCATCCTGAGTCCCTTAACTCTAAAAGACATGAGAATTCCATCCAAAAGGTCATCACTACCCTTACTGAAACTGAAAGTGTAGGCTACTCCATATGCTTTAGGCAGTGTTACCTTACACTGCTGTGCATAACTTGCGGCTGATTTTTATTACTGTCTTGTCTAAAGAAAGGGATCTTTTGGGTGCTGTTGTAACTCTAGAAGCTGTATTTTGGTTTTAAACATTGATAAGACATGCAAAGGAATTCAGAGAGGGGACTGTGAGTGGCAGATCCCATTCAATCCTGAAAAAAATGCAATTCTTGCTAATTCCTCACCTGTACTCAGAATCAGTGTAACAGCAGGTTAACTTTCTAACACCATGGACACTTGTTTTACTTCTCAGATTATTACAGCACTTGTAGATGTTTTCTGTTAGACATTTGCAAAATTTTACTTTGATCTGTTCTGCCCTAGAGACTTCTGAAGTAATTTGAAAAACCATCCATCTCTCTCAAAGAAAACATTTCAGGACCAACACTTTGAGATTCGCTCAGGAGTTAATAAAATGTATGTCTGTATTTGCATTTATAATGCACTGGGTGTGTATGCCAATATTAGGTAACAGCATGTATAACGTATTAGATATATGCTTAAAGCCTAGCTGGAGAAAATGTTGATATATGTATGCTAGTGTTATACTCTAAAATCACCATTTCCATCAATTATGTCAAATCCAGTGACTCCTTTTTTTCTATTTACAGGCAAGGTTACTTCAGATACTGGTGACAAAAATGACACAAGTGCTCTTCAATGCATAGAGAGACAGACTTTGCTTCATTTCTGGAATGTCCTTTGACTCATGGAAGATGCTTGCTGAAGCCAAAAGTACTTACCTCAGGGATTGCTCTTGCCTCATGCTGAGGCATTGGATAATGTCTTCAGAAGACAGGCTGACAGTAACATCATCTTGGCTGCATTTAACCACAAATTCACCAGGACAAATCCATCCATGAGGAGAGTCAGATAAAAGAGCTTTTATTCTCTCTGGCCACCGAAACAGAGCAAATTAACTCAATGTAGTTTCACCTACTCTCTAATTTCCTTTATTATCTCATTCAATGTCTCCTCCCAAGTGAATATGACTTCCATCCCTCATCTGCATCCCTATGTTGCTAATGTCAAATAGTCTAAGCCTTAAAATCTGGGATATGCCCCATCCCTACCCCCAGCTCTCTTAAGTCTGGAGACTGTGGTCATGTCAGTAGATCCTGTTAGTTTTTATATCTAAAAAAATCTAGATTTGTACAAATGCAAAGAAAAGCAGTCGTGCGCTATGATGTACTTGTGAATTATCACCTGGGCATACATGGACAGTGCTGGTCATATGGTACTGCTGTGCCTAGTGTGAGTTGTACATAATTTCACTTCATGCTATGTGCTTGATTTGAACCCAAATATTTCCCACTGGATAATTTAATTTTTTTTTCCTTAATATCAAACCAAACCATTAACGCTAATAAGGGAAAAAGCAACTATTCCCAGTTTCCAACCAATCCTGAGTTTAGAGATGCTTTTTTAAATAAGAGAACCTTAAAAAGCCAGACATGAAAATGAGTATGTTCCTCACCAGACTAACAAATGTGTGAAATTTCATAGAAATCCATTCTCACAGTTTCATTATGCAGAGGATTAATGTTTAATGCTGGCAGGCTGCAGGTCCACACTAATAAGAAAAGTTACAAAAGGCTATTGTACAGGGGATGAAAATTTCATCAAACATTCCAAGAACATCTAAAAGGTTTACAGAGTAAAAAGTTAGCTAGAAGAGGTTCTATTTGTGTTCAAGCAATTTCCTTGATGTAAAATGAGATTTTAATCATACTATAGTTTCACAGTGTCCATATTACTTTTTTCTTCTTTCATCGTCTTTGACCTTGATCACACAGCTGTAAGAATTTGAATTTTCTTTGACCTGTTTCGTCCCTGCATAATGCAAAGCAGCCTGTTTTTGTTTTCGTGCTTATTAATTAGAAATTAATATCCAGGCTCTGTTTAACAATACTGTGATATTGATTGAAGCAGTAGACAATCAACCAAATATTATTAATGACTGTAAATTTTTAAAATAAAAAAAAATATTCAGATTTCTATTGGAAATCCATTGCAGACATCCTCTACAAATGCTCTTCTCCAGAAGCTTGCCACAGTATAAGCAACCTGCCCCCAAAATCTAGAAGAGTTTGAAACTGATTGGAAGGAGATTCCTTTAGAAGCTTGAAGAGATATTTCCATAAAACTATTGTCAGTAGTTTTTTTTTGCCAGACTGATTTTCTCATTCTTAATTTGTAGACAATGATATAAAGAGTTGAGATGAGAAATCTTCTCTATAGGAGATTTTCAATTGAGTTCAATATGACTTGAATTTCACTTAAGATGAGCAGCTTCTTACTTAATGCTAACAAAATACCATGTTCTTAGTCTATAATAATTTGAAAAAAGGTGTGGATTTAAATATAGAAGGAAACAATCTAACTTTGTGCTCACAAGAAAAGGAAAAAAGTTGCAAAAGCAGCTAATTTGAACAACAAAAAAATTCCTTCCAGAACTATTAGTGGGAAGTTTTGTAAAGTCAATTCATTATCAAGTTCTGGTAAGTAATCTAGTAGGTTTTTATGGTCTGTCTTTTTTGTGGAGTTATGGATGCTCCTCCATCTAATTTTCAGGATATATCAGAAAAGAAAAGATTAGCTGAGAGTTTTACCTATGTAAGTCTACAGAAATAGTATTGGATGGACAATCTTAGAAAAAATATTTTAGACTTGATGCTTACCCACTCAGTACTGCCATCTTTCAGTATGAGGTCCTAGACTCTAGGATGGATTTCCAGCAAAAGTTTTTTCCTGTTCAACAGTCAATCATAGTCACACTGTTTTTTTAAACTGATTTTATTCTCCTTTTGCAAAAGTTAAGTAATCCCATGTAGAACTGAATCCTTCAAACTCAAGGGTCAGTTGTCTGGATTGAGGAGAATTCCTTCTTCTTTGCTGGATAAGCTGAGACTCCCTGAACTGTTCTGATGAATTCTTATTCTTCATGTGGTCAGTGTTTCTGCATGAGAACTCCCAAGCATGCACGATCCATCCATTGCTATTGATTATCTTAAGCCATCTAGAACAGAAACACACACAAATAGGTAGGAGAAAAGGTCATCCTACATGGCTATTTCTGTATCTGCAGGATATATTTTTGAAATTCACCAGGGTCTCATTTAGGTGCAGTTTGGTCAGATATGCAGCTAAAACTGTCTGGATGGCCGGAATCTCCACCCAGGATAATAATCAACACATGTAAGTGTATAAGTAGTGAACATCAGCTAACCTATGCCCAGTTGATGGGGAAAATCTTCTAGATTCCAATATTTTTTGGAAGTGTTCTGTAGCATTTAGTCAAATATTTTCACAGAATCACAGAATATGCTGAGTTGGAAGGTACCCACAAGGATCATTGGGTCCAGCTCCTGGCCCTGCACAGGAACATCCCCAAGGTTCCCACCGTGTGTGAGAGAGAACTGTCCAAATGCTTCTTGAACTCCCTGTCACAAAGGCAGCTGGAAGTGGAGTCCATCACCATGCCTTATGTCTGCCTGCTCTGACACCTGTGCAGTAACTGATTGAAGCTCTCCTGGATAACCTGAGGGCTTGATGACAGCACACAAGCACAACCCTGACATCCAGTTAGAACAGGGCTGAATTTACTCTTTGCATAACCACTGTAATTCAAATTCCTTACATTTTTATCCTTCAATAATATCCTTCAAAATTTACCAGAGAAAAGTATTTATTAATCGTAATAAATTTAATTTCTTATATTAAAGCTTTGTGAGTACTGCATATATACAACAAACTGTTCCTGAAATCTTCATACGTTTGTGCACTGAAGTCAGCAAGAATGTAGTATGAAATATCAAGAACTCTCTGAGATATAAGAGCAGATTATACTCCAAAAACCATTTGCCGCTATTTTCAGCAAATCTAGTCCCACAAAGACATTTGAACTTTATGTATGAATGAATGTATGGATATACATTGTTCATCATGTTTATTTTTAACGTGTAATCAAAGTATACTTATAAGAAAAATAGGAAAAAATGAGGAGCAAAGAAAACATCTCAGAAAAACAGACAGAAATAAGAGAAACATTGGGAAGAAGTAGCAGCTTGAATCACTACTGAGAGAGGTTTGTCTGAGAAAAGATGTTTTTGAACTCTCCTGTCTGAAAGGCTTTGCATAGAGAGGAAAGCAATGCTCTTCCTTGCTGGATTCCTTGATATTCAGAGAAGTTTAATTTTTTTTACCCCCAGTAATTAATAACTTTACTTAATACAGGCAGCCTTCTTTTTCCTAGGGCTTTATCTTGATATGGCACAAAAACTTGAACAGAGCTAAATATGACCATAGGTGATAAACTAATGAAACACTGTGGTGAGCATTACTCATTACTTTGGGAACAACTAGAGTTACAAATGAATTTTAAGAAGTTAATTTATCCTTCAGTTTCAATAAAAGAGCAGCATCTAATTCAGAAGCCAGTTTATTCTGATAGGACAACAAAGATTATCACTAACCAGCATTGCGCCTCATGAATGATGGAGAAAAGACATGCTTCTGTAACTGTGATTATCTTTTGTAAAAATCCAATGCCAAAAGCTAATAAGGAATCCCTCAGATTTTTTCACTTTGCTGCTTTTTGAAAACAGCACTGTAAGTGCTTTCCTTTGACAACACTCCACAATCCCACCTCCCCAGCCCTGCAATGTTATAGCTGGTTTGTCTGGTACACTCATTCATCATCACCTGGTTATAACTGAAAAATTTTCTTGATGAAATAGGTAGTTGTTTGGTGGGGTTTTTTGTTTGTTTGTTTTGTGTTTTTGTTTGTTTGTTTCGTTTATTTTTTTTTTTTTTCTTTTTTTTTTACTTTACAAAGAAATGCTTGGAAAAAATGTAAAGGCAAAAAAAAAAAAAAAAAGAGCCCAGCTAGAAGGATTTGAAACCACTGCTGACACTTTGGCTATATTCATACTACTATATCTGAGTTTCTACACAGCAGTTATGGTACTTTGTTGGTGTAATGTGTGCATTGAAATCTCCATTAAAATATTCTCTATCATGCACTGCACCAAATAAGAATGTGATTAAGTCAGTGTGCTAAGTTTATTTTCCCTTCCTAGGATGCCTTGGTATTTATTCTCAGTATCTTTTTGTGTATTTCCTTGCGTTTCTTCCCTTCCTCAAAATGCATAGTTCCTGTTCATTTGCAACAACTAGGTGTTCAGAAGCTCTTGAAGGCAGAGGACTTACAGAAAAAAAATATTGCCTTTTTAATATAAAACCAGATCGTAAGTTTAGAAATTTGAATTGAACTTGGTAATAATAATTTTAGTACCTAAGAACCTAGAAAAACCGTAGTTTTCTGGAAATGAATGGTTCGATTGTACTGCAATGTTTAGCTTGGAGGCAATGGTAACTTTTCCTATGATTATCGTGCATTCTGGCATTCAAATATATGGGTCACTCTCACCTCCCCTCCTGAAAAGGAACTTAAACCTATAGTATTGTCTTCACAATGGTCCTCCCCAAAGCCGTAGGGCTTTTGGCACTATTAAGTATACACCGTGAGAAATATTTATACTATATAGTAAAGACTGACTATGCCTGAAAATAGGGATAGGATAGCTGAAGATGGGAGGTATAACACTCAATTATAAAGCATAGCATAAAGAGAAAAAGTTGATAACCTTTCATTTGAAAACAAAAAGCTCTAGTGCTGAGTGCAATGTATTTTATGGATAAAATTTGTCACTATAGTTACAATACAAAGAAATGAAATACACTGTAGGTAAGAAGTATTATCTAGCAAAGTCTGAACAGGAAACAAAGAACACTCTCAGCTTATTCAATACCTCAGAATAATTCACTAATGGATGCTCTTTACCTGAAGAAATCCCAGCCTGAATTTTCATTTCAAACCTAAATAGATCTCATATACTTTTGTGTTCAGTTCAGAAATAGGCAACAAAAATAATAAGAAGGGTAAAATGAAGTGGCAGAATTCTTCTCAGGATGTGTTATCTCTCAGCTCTAAGTTTTAAGATTGTATTTGTTCTCTGTGTGTGCTCTACTTGTTCAAATGTGTGTGGTTGTTTGACCCCTTTGTGTGACAGTCATATTGATATTTCAGAATAAGTTGTGAGAGTTAATGTTGGAGTTTCAGGTGGTGTGCACTGTTCATACTCATTTCCACAGAAATTATATCATGCCAACATTACTATAGCACTATCACCAACAAAGTTTTCCTGTGAAAGAAATAGAGGCTACCACACTTTAATGCACCAATGCATGTAACACATGTGTGTTGATTTATTCCAGCTGTGTGGATTTCATAACGGTGGACTTGGAGAATCATGTATATTGTATTTTATTCAGAGAATACATACAAGACAGAGGATCAAAGTTTGTTATAGAAATATAATCTGATTTTTAGCCTGGAAGAAATATTTCTGATAGATAAAAATGTAATTAATTTCAAATAAAAGTTATGTGTTGAGATTTACAAATTTCATGAAAAGGCTTTCACTTTTATTTTCAATATGGGAGTTCTGCATAGGGCTCAGCCACTCATTCGTATCCCTGCAGTTGTCTATCTGACGTACTACTTTTCAGCCTTTTATTGGATCACGGTATAAGGCTCCCAGTCCTGTATAAGTATGGTTTTCACTTTTAAATTTTTATTTACATAATTTCCCATTATTTCTTCTTTTTTAATTCCTTAGTGTTCAGCCATTTAAATTTTTTTTTTTCCTTTAATGTGATTTGGGTCATTTTCAGTTTATTATTATCTTATGCAAATATCAGAAAATTTTTAGGAAGTCTTAAAAAAAATTTCTTTGCTATCTTATTAGGGATTCACTTGCCTTGTCTTAGTAAAATTTCTGGTCTGGATGGAGACCTGTGTACCCACTATAATTCTGAAATGAAAGCATTTGTCCAATCTGTGAAAAGAAAAAAAACCAAAGAAGCTCAACCCCCACAATCTTGAGATTTCCTCTCCTTTTTTTTGTCAGCTGTACATTTTTAATTCTCATACATACCCAGTGTAGAAATGTAAATTGTAGGCAAAGGCCAGTAGACATTCTGTTGGCAAAATCTGAAAGCTGACTTCTAGAATCCCTTAAGACTGGGATGAAAGTGGGACCTTTTAAATGCATCAAGTACTCACAATAGCTTTATTACTGCATTGCTACTTCACTCTGTAGATTGTACAAAGGCCTGGAGACTAATTTCAGCAACAGCCACAATTTACTAGCTGTAGTAGCCCTCAGATGAATAGTTTCTTGTAAAATCAGTGGCAGCTTTATCCTGTTGGAGCACAAATAAATCAGCTCTTATTATTCCACATTCATTTAATCCTGGGACATTAGTCAGTGAGACCTTTCTGCGGCCTAATAAACAGCAGCAGCAGCAGTTTTTCTTTATGAGAGTAGTTGTTCATCCTAAATTAGAGCCAACATTAGGGGAAGACAGAAACTTTTGCAGCATGATTTAAAGATATACAATGTGAGACTATAACAGTGTATGAAAACTGCACCCATGTGTATAAATATAACAGGGTCATAATTTTGCTATATGTGGGTTACTTTAGAACATGTAGGTTATTTTATCTTGAAAACATGTATTTTGTTGAGGCAAGTAATATTCATATTGTCTGGTTGTTTCAGTGGATTTAGCAGTAGCTCCTAATAGGGTACCTTTTTAACCATGTGTAGGAGTAAGAGTAGAGACACTGATTCAAAAAAATTAAATAACACTACATTATTATTTCCCTCTCGAATCTCATAACCAAAAAAAAATCTCTGCATTCATATTTACAAAAATTATTTTGCTTTACAATGTTCATTTTTTTGTGAAATGGACAGCATCTGGATTTTTGAATGTACACTCTTCTAGTGACTGCAATTTGTGAAAAATAATGGATGTTGTTCTTTCTAAAAGCTTTTATTTTGACGTTTCTTTTTTTATGGATATGAGTTGGTCTATGCTATAATTTACAATATAAAAATTCTCAATTCAGTTTTCATGAAAGCCATTTGCCTGAAAGCTGTACAAGAGCTCCCAACCTCTTCATAGTATCTGCGAGGACATTCTAGTGGCGCCTTGTGAGGGCTGACCTGGAACAGAGACTAGATGGAGTTAAAGAATAAAGTAGGTATTTATTAGAAGGCCTCAATAGATACACCTTGGGCAGTACAAGAGCCTGGACAGGGCTACACCCAAGATGGACCCAAAATGGTCACAAAATGAATGACTGGGCATGGGGTCTCACACTTTTATAAGTTTTGGTCCATTAGCATATTGGAGCTAATTGTCCAATTGAAGCTTTAGTTTATGAAGCCCCATACTTGTTTTTCTTCCTTCAGTCCACGTTGTTTATGCTCTTGGGCCTGAAATTTGCATCATTTGTCCTTGGTCCCAGCTAGAGAAGCAATTGTTTTGGCTACCTATCTGTGAAGAGAGCTTACTATCCCCTAATATGAAGCTCAGAACTACACACTAGAGCAGTACAGAATCTGAAAAATATAAAAGCTGAAACCTGAGGCATCACTAGGGCTTTACCTGTTGCTAACTGCAGTTTCAGTTAAGTTTCTTGGCATTAGGTGTTAGCTTGAATGATAATTTCAGAGTGAAATTCCAGAGTTTTGGAGTGACTCAAGGTCACATATCTTGGGATGAGTTTCTTTGAATTAAGACTCTTGAAAAATGTTAGCATTTAATTTTTTTTTTTCCTGGTAAGTGCACTATGTTTGTAGTACTGCAACAGAATGCAAATGACCATTATTGTTATTTATTGGATCTGACTAATAGCCCATTACTAAGAATCTTCCACTTGAAAAATGGTGTCTCTTGAAGTATTTATTTTATGTCAGTTTAGATCCTTAAGTAGGAAAAATAGAGCATGAATCTTTGCCTGTTGTAAGTGCTTTATATACATCGTAAGTTCCTCTGCTTTAAGCTGACAGTTTTCAGTTCCACTATTATATGAACTAGATATTATATGTGCATAAACATATATGCAGACCCACAGGCAAATGAATGCATGCACATTCCTCCAATGTTATCATCAGCTATAGTCAGAATTTTTACAATACTGTAAGTATATTGCTATTTCTTCATGTTCTCCATGTAGTCTGGATTTTTTTCCTATTTTTAAAATGGATTTTGCTGTAGGTCTTAACTTGGTTTTATTCTGTTACATTATTGGTATAAAAATAGAGTGAATTACTACACTCCATAGTCACTACTATCTTGTTACCTTGTGATGTAGTTTATTTGTTTATTTATTTATTTACAATGTCCGTTTAGGTTCTTTCTTTTTGTACCATTGATAATTAACAAAAATTAAATTAAACCAAATATGAGCACTGCTTTTTGGGTTAATTTTCTGTTTGTGACTGAGTTTTTCTAGGAATAATATAATTGCTGCCAAATATCTGGATGAGTCTTTTAATGAAAATTACAGCTTTCATGCTTGCCAACAGTGCCACAAAGACAGAGTACATGGAGCAAAACCATAATTTAGTACTTCCACTCATTTCTACCAAACAGAAAGCATAACTAATACCTCTATTTCTATACTGTTGACATACAATATGGGGAGGTGTTGACGTAAAATATCTGTTGTCCAAAATACTAGCAGCTACAAGGCTACTAGTCTCATGCAGTCAATATTTTCCAGGATTTTTAATTTCCCTTCCTTTTCATACACTGTTAACCTTGTAAAAGATCAGAAAAAGAGATGATATTTTTACTTATGAATATTCTTTGAATAATCTTGAGTCAACAAAGAAAGAAACGTGACAGTTCTGTCTTTTAGTAAAACCCACCTACGCTCCACTTTTGGTTCTTGTATTCAAGAATTGTTCTTGCTGCATCAAAATTAATTTTTCCTCTTTTACAAGAGATATCCCACATACATGCTGCCTGTAGAATATGTTTGACTGGAAGCTCAAAAATCATAGCAGAAAATGGAGGATTTCTTCTCCAGACCAACACTGCTGGTTTTTGCAAAGGTGCTGAGGGCAGAGCTCCCCCAGCCTTTTTTGAAAACTGAGCGACCTTTCAATATCACTCAGTCTACTACCGTCTACTCAGTCTATTACAGTCCAAGACAAATACTATGCCTGACTACAGTCAGCTAACGTACTCAGGGTTTGTTTGTGTGAGCCAGTGCCACTGAATTTAAAGGATCCGGTTTGAAATTAACGTGGCTAGGCACATGCACTCTTCTCCTCATAGCTCCAATATACCCCTTTAAATTGCAAGTCTAAATCCTTTTGAATATGTCTCATGGTGTATCATAACACAGGCTGCTTAGTGACAAATGAACTGCTTGCCTGGAGTAGCTGATATGCTGAAGAATAGCTGGTGCTTGATGTCTTTCCTGCTGCAGCAGGAAAGACCAAGAAACAGGTCAGCAACCTAATGGAGAAGTTTTTATCTAGTATTGCAGTGCATGTTTGAAACACACAGATTGAGTCATAGACTGGAAAACAGTCTCACATTCTCTAGGGAGAAGGTGTTGTGGAGAAATGTTCTTGTACAGTTGAAAAAAAATTGGCCCTGCATTTTATGACTCCAAAGAATTTAAAGATCTGATGCAATTTACTTTATTAACCTGTAATACCTGGACCAGTATCTAACATTGCCCTTAAAAGGCAATTACTGAAGTGGCTAGCAGCGACCTGCTTTGAAAACAGAAAACTGAGGTAGACTGGTGGGCTGGCCACAGTCTAGAAATGGTTTTCACTCCACCAATGCCAAGAAGGAATACTGGAAAATGCTTTTGAGGCTTTTTTTCCCTACATTCTCTCCAGCTCATTTTAATTCTATCTGTGGAAAAGAACAGTGTCTTATGACATCCAGGGTTAAATTTCCAGCATATGAGTATTAGTTACATTCTCTTCCCCATACAAGTAATGAGTTGTTCAGCTCAATGCCTGCATACTGTGCTGAACATTTACCTCTAGGGTCTCAAGTATCAGCAAGGAGGGAGGGAGTGATCTCCAGAGACGTCTTCAGCAAGAGAGATCCCAGGACAGGATAATGGAAAATGGCAAATATTGCATCCGATAGAGAGTAAAGCTCAGGACTGAAATAGCAGGGGGATTGCAGTTAAAGATTAAGTCATGTTGACAGAATGGGTATGGAGTAGGCAGAACATCCTGTAGGCAGAACATACTCCAGCCACTCTTAAGTTGTGACCCTCCACTCTGGTCTGTTGGTCAAGGGAAAAAACGCCCGATGTCATGGTAGAGTAAACAGACTAGGTGAGCCCAGTTTGCAACACTTATTTACATATGTATTGCTCACCAGGGAACCCTCCACAGGCAAAGCAAGGCTCTGATTTGCACACTCAGATTTTGCCTTCATATTCTGCACTGGCTCATCACATGCAAATGTATGCATTCAGTTGTGCGCACCAAGGTTTAGAAATCATTCCTCTGGTTTCAAGGAAGAAAAAGAGAGAATAATAATCACACCACCACCACCCTCCCCTGCTCACCTTCACCCCCCAGCCTATTGTCAACAAATTTCAATTCATCACTGTTGATTTTGCTGAAACCTACTTTGGAATGTTACAGCTTGGATTGATGTTATCCAATGCCATTTATATCAGGGTTTCACTGCGCAATACAGAGTATTCAGGGAAGTCACTGCAGGCTGCTGGTGCCCATGATTGCCTCTGACATATACAGCTGAAAGGACTCTTATTCAAAGAATGATCTTCTTTTTTAGACTGTATTGAGTTGGGACTGATTTTGATAGCCAGTTTCAGTCAAGAATCATAAAGTTATTGCACATTTAAGACCGTCAGTATGAGAATCATTCTATGTCTCTCTCTCTCCCTCCCCCTCTCACTGTTCTTTCCCCTCCCTTTCTCTCTCTCATCATTTCACAGGACTGCAAGGTTACAGAAAGGTCTAATCAATTGTCAAACTCTCCTTTATCTCTGAGAAGGTGGTAAAAAAATCTAACTGCCCTGCTGTAGGGGGTTCTTCTGACTACACAGCACCCTTTTTCACATACAATGCTACCATGATTAATGTCCTCCCACCTCAGACCTTGTTAAAACCTGTTCTTTAAAGCAGGCTGGTGCACCACAGTGAGAGCAAGAGCAAGGTTGCATAAATCAACGTGTTCTCACAGCCCCCAGGATATCCATTATAGATGCCAGCTGGATGACTGGAAGATAGAGAAAAATGAATATTGTATCCTGTGGCCTTTTGCCTCTAATGACCACTTTTCAACATTTTTGAAGGCATGATTAAATTTTGATAACTGGGGAAGTCACTCTGAGCAGGCTGAAATAGAGATAAATTGACTGAGGGTCTGACATCCCAGTGGAGAGCAGGCAACTAATTAGTGTGTGAATCTCAGTCTGAAAGAGATGTAAAAGGGAGGCTAGTTTAATCAGAGGAGCTGCTGAGGTACAGGAATAGTCAGGCATAATAGCGGCCTAGGTAGAAATCACAGGCTCAATGAGTAGCTTTTTCTGTCTGCTTGATTGGCAGCTGCTGACCTAGTGTCCAAAACCTTTGAACTCTTAACAGCCATAACAGCCTTGTCAAGGCAATTTGCTTGCCGCTTTCTGTGACCAGTTATTTCAGCAGTGGACTGGGACACCCTATTTGAAAGGGCACTTTGCTCCTCTGCTGTAGTGGAAGCTGGGCGGAACACTCTCATTATTTTTGATGACTTTGTTTTTGAACCCTTTATATTCCCACCCACCCCTTGCCACCCACCCAGGTCCTCTCTTCCCCAATGCACTCCACACGGTGCATACATCCCCTCTCCCTGGGGTCCTTGCTATAGGGATGAAGTGTCAGATCAATTTAGTTGTTGATTGCAGCAAGGGAAATGGTGGTAGGGAGAAGGAAAAAACCCCACTGCTTAGTGCAACCTGTGATTTTATTGCAGGAACAGAACTTCCTTGGTACCCGAACCGGTGTTGTTTTTAGACATATGAAACATTAGGGTATCTGGAATTCCTTTTGCTGGGTTTAGAGGAATTAAAGACAACATATTTAATCCCTTTAATGAGCTACTGAGATAGGACCTTCTTTAGCTGGAAATGATGGATAGCATGCCAGTGCAAGAGACGACTTAATAAATTTTCTTTCCTGTAATGCTTCCTATTTACCCAGCATACACATGTAGAATTTTGTTTGTGGTAGGAACAGTGTTCTGAACCAAACTGGAGTTTAGGGGAGTAAAAATAATCCCCTGAAGTTGCATTAGCTGGTAGAAGTATATTTCTTCTCTTTTTTTCTCTCTGTAGGGGAGGAGGGTAGCTGAAGAGAGAGTAAGATTATTGATAGAGCAGAAAGCTTGCTGTCTTCTTCTATTTGGTAGTGTGAATTAGTGTTGCCCTGATTTTTTTTTTTTTTTATTTTTTTATTTTTTTTTTTTTTTTTGCCTGAGGCAGACTAGTTTCTCTTTTTAAACTGATCAGTCCCCCTGGGTCTTGTATTATACTGAGGACCAGGATACCTGATATGACTGGGTTTTGATGTGACAGCATACCTTTCTGCAAAGCTTTCAGCTAAAATTTTCAAGAACCAAAATTTTTCACATAAAAATGAGGGTCTAACTTGGTCTATGTAATTAGGCACTTGGTGTATATTTATTAGTAGGTGGTTTATTCTAGTGCTAGCTTGGGTCATGGCTACATAAATAAGGTAAGCTCAGCTGCCAATTGATAATGTGTTAGCTACTTCATGACCCGTGTGTGTGTGTCTATGCTTACCTGCAGTACATGGCTGGAACTGTCTTTATGCTGACATGTTTCTCCACTAAGCAGCATATGGATTGCCAAGGCAGAACACGTCTGGACCCTTCAAGGCTGTGGTGGTATCTCTGTTGCCATTTCTTCCTGAATGGAGGAGGCTTTCTTTAGCAAAGAAATTATAGAAACACTTTGAGCCCATTTACAGGCACTGCTGTAGGTAACCAAAATAGATACTTTTCAATTTCTGTGACTCTGTTCTCTTTTTATGGAGTTATACACTGGGGGGCACATGAACACTCATTTTCACAAATAGTCTTAAAATCTAGAGTAACAACTTGGGAGGTCCTATCAGAAATGTATGTTCATAATAACTTCCTTGACATATCACAAACTTTTTAGGGAGATTAGGATAAACTTGATCTGTGTCTAATTTTGGATTGCTGGGAAAGCCCCATGGAAGCCAAGTCATGTAGGCATTTTGCAAAACCGTGGTAAAAGTGCTGAGAGTTCTGACTTCCTCTGTCACTACTATCACTACTCAAAACAATTAGGGAAACCAGGTGTTTTGTGTAAGTCCATGCATAAGGTCAGGTGCAATGCAAATGGTTCTGGTATGTTAGCTTCTATTTCTAATCAGTTTAGTAATATCAAAAAGAAATAGTGGAATTTTCAAATTGCTAGCTAAGCTTGGGAGGAAAGAATTTGACAATTGTTCTTGTTAGATATGAAGCTTGAGATAAAAGCCTGATGATTCCTTTTTGATCTGCTGCAAAAGAGTAACTTAAACAAGTTTATGGGACCCAATGAGATGCACCCCAGAGTCCTGAGGGAATTTGCTGATGTAGCTCCCAAGACACTCTCCAAGATACTTGAAAAGTCATGGCAGTTGGTTGAAGTCCTAGGGACTGGAAAAAGGAAAACATTGTACCCACCTTTAAAAGAGGAGAAAGAAGGACCCTGAGAACTGTCAGGTTCACTGCTGTGCATGGGAAGGTTGTGAAACAGATCATCCTAGAAACTAGGACAGGGAGGTGATTCAGGACAGCCAGAACAGCTTCACCAAGGCAAGTCCCACCTGACTGATCTAGTCACCTTCTACAATGGAATGACTTCATCAGTGGACAAGAGAAGGTCTACAGGTGTCATTTATATGGACACCTGCAAAGATTTTGACATAGGCCCCACAATATACTTCTCACTAAATTGGAGAGAGATGGATTTGATGGATAAGAAAGTAGTTAGACAGTCACATCTAGAGGGTAGGGGTCAATGTCTCAGGGGTCATGTCAGTGACAAGTGGTGTCCCTTGGGGGTGCATACTGGGACCAGTGTTTTTTAATATCTTCATTAATGACATGGACAAAGGGGTCAAGTGCAACCTTAGGAAATTTGTTGATGACACCAAGCTGAATGATGTGGTTGACACACTGAAAGATGGGATGCCATCCAGAGAGACCTGACAAGCTTAAGGAGTGGGCACTTACAACCCAGAAAGCCAAATGTGTTCTGGGCTGCATCCAAAGCAGCAGGACCAGGGAGGGGATTCTGCCCCTCTGCTCTGCTCTGCTGAGACTCCACCTGCAGGGCTGCATCAGCTCTGGGGTCCCAGTGCAGGAAGGACATGGATCTGTTGGAGAATGTCCAGAGGAGAATCAACAAGATGATTAGAGGGATGGAGCAGCTCTCCTGTGAGGAAAGGCTGAGAGAATTGCGATTGTTCATCCAGAAGAAAAGAAGGCTTTAGGGTGACCTAATCTCTGCCTTCCAGTACCTGAAGGGAGCCTACAAGAAAAACGGAGAGAGATTATTTACAAGAGCATGTAGTGACAGGACAAGGGGGGATGGTTTCAAACTGAAAGAGAACAAGTTTAGATGAGAAAATAAATTTTTCCTGTGAGGGTGGTGAGGCACTGGAAGAGGTTGTTAGGGAAGTTGTGGATGCCTCATCACTGAAGTTTTAAAAGCCAGTTTGAATGGGGCTCTGAGCAACCTGGTCTAGTGAAATATGTTCCTGTCCATAACGGGGGGTTGGAACAAACTGATCTTCAAGGTCTCTTCCAACATAGGCCAGTCTGTGAGTCTATGATTTTATGACATACACTACTTTAGTATTGATAGAAGCAGCCACAGAAATGAAATTTAAAAAAAAAATAAATATCCACACCACAACCAGAACAACAATAATTTGTAATGGAAGTTGTTTTTACATCAGTATATTGGCTTCTATGAAAAAAAAGAGATAGCAAGACATAAATACTGGAATCTTTCACATATATTGCTCATAATCAAACCAAGAATTAAAAGATAAGCAATGCAGCTGAAGCACATTAAAGACAGATGATTCTGGTTGTATGTCCTTGAGTGAAAATAGACTGAAACGGACATGTACTTGCAGCAACAGTGATTACAGGGGAAAGAAGTGTTTTAGATGCAGAGCTAATTGTAACTGTTTAAATATCAGTGGAACATACTAAAAAATAAGAGTTAATGGTCTTTCTTTTTCTACCAGTTTTCTCTGCACGATATCAGACTTTGGTGTCAGATTTGTGGCAAAATGGTTCTGAAGGTAAGAGCAATAAACTGAGACACAATAAACTTGTGTAGGCCAGGGAACAGTGAAGACTTAATTGCTACTTTAGTGAAAAGGCTGCATCCATTATGTTAAATTATCAAAAATAACACCCACTGTAATTTATCAGAATTTTAACCATTACTCCATTAAAAAAAGAAATACATCAACAATTTTAACATTACAATGTTTGGGATAATAAAAGTCAGGAGAGGTAGCATGATGTACAGTACAGAGGTGGTAGAGATAGGAGCAGATACTTGTCAGTCTTGCCAGTTCTTACAGCTTTAGTTCTGGTGGCTGAAAGACTAAGAAGAAAAATATTTGTGTCCATTCCAAAGGAAGGGAAAATGGGGGAATTGTCATGGCTAGGGATGAGGCTTTGAGGGCAAGAACTTCAGTCCTGACTCTCACATGCTAATCATTCTGCTTTTTCTTCTTCTGATGCACAACATTTACAACGCAAAGGTTAAGGTCCTGTGAAGGCAGGTCTGGTTGCTCAAGCTAGGTAACTGCAAACTTAAACTTTACCAAGGTGTAGGTGATCTCTGCTTGTGTGTTTCTATCTTCTAGACCTCATCTAGCCAAACATTGAAAGTAGAAGCCTTTACTAATACTGTGATTTTCCAGAAAGTCATTTATGAGTATCTAGATATTTGAAATACTGTGAGTGATCTTTCCACTTGGTATCCCAGATGTACAGGTGAGTACTGAGATCCTTTCCTTCTCAGCAGAGGAGGAAAACCACAGATTAACCCAATTTTCACTCCTTTGAAACCTCTCCTTTGACTGACTGAAATTAATGAATTGAAAGCAGTTATACCTGCCAGTCTCACTACTCCCATGACCAGCACAACCTGAGGAATTTACTGTGATTGCTTTTAGGAAAATAGGCACAGAAGGTAGGAAACTGAGGCAGGCAGAAAATTGCCAAAGATGGAAAGACTTAGGAAATAAAAGGCCAAAGTTGTTAAAGTCAGATGTAGCTGTACAAAGAGCCTTAAACTTTGATTTCACCATGTGTATATGTTATCATGCAAGTATCTCACAATTGCCTTACTCATGCTTTAAGAAAGGATAGGGAAATAGAAACAGTAGGAAAAAAAGCTATGACAGAAAATGGTATTTCTTCTAGCACCTTGAAAATATTATAAAACAGAATTTTGAAACAAAGTTTTGCAGTGACTGTATCTCCCTTGTCCAGGTACATGTTTCTAGAGTGTAAATATTTATTTACATGCATGTGTATAAAAACATGTGTGTAAGTCTATGTGCATATTCACATGGAGCTATATAATTGAAACAATTAATTACATTTAATAGCAATCCATAAAATAAAGTGCTTTGAAAGGCTCATTGCAAATCCTGCCATAATAGCAATTCAATTAAAAATTTGTATTTTTCCTAACCCTGCATTAAAAATATGGTGAAAACATTTCTGAAATTGGGAGAAACCATTCTAAACCATCAGCAGAAATTAATTTTTTTTATTAAAATCATAGCAGTGCCTTTCAAATCCTCAACAGGAAAATTATGAATATTTACAGATATGCTTTCATTATATACTGTTATTTTGAAGAAAAAAGTTCAGACTTCCTGTGGAGCTTTAAAAATTCCATCAGACATTCAAATCTAAAATAATTGGGACATATGTTTCTCAAAAAATCCCCAAAAAACCGAAGAGCTCCAAGTGCTTTTTGATATCTCTTTTGCAAACACCTAAAAGCAATCTGAAGTTAGCCACAGTTCCTCACTTTTGTATTAATACAGAGAATGATGAAAACATCTCTATTTCCCTCCACACCAAATCCTAACTTGGAATCTTTTCTTAACTGAAACTTGTGCAAGAATTATTGCAGTTTCTGAATCCCGTTTTCCTGGAGATTTACAGCTACATAGTCTCCAAACTGTATTTGCTGAATTTACTGAGTTAACTCTTCTGTGTGATAGGCCAACACATTTTTGCAAATGTGATGCTCAATCACCAGGAGAAAAATAGAAGACCTCTTTTAAAATGCTGCAAGAATGAAGATAATTACAGAGCAGAGCTCTTAAACATTTTTCATTCAGTGAATTACATACTAGTTGAAAAAACACAGTGAAATGTGGTGTTGGGAATGTTGTTCAGAGGAAGAAATGTTAAAATAATTGACATAAAAATAAAAGTGATCCAATACACTTCTATGACGTCTCTAGCAGTTGATGAGTGCCTAGTCAAATTTGCAATGTAAATTATGTTTTTATGCGGCACATTCACACATATGTCCAAAAAATATTCAATTAGTGACTATATCCTTCCAATCTTTAAAGATAAAATCCTTGTGAATAGCTTTTAAACTGACAAATCAGTGTTGTACCCTGGCTTAAGAACTTGATGCATTCTTGGGGGATTATGTGGCACAGGGCTTTTGCAGTCAGATGAGGGTTTTAGTTCAAAAATGCACCTGAGCTATAGTATGCTGGGTAAAAAGTTGAATGGTGACTCACATCAGCTGGGCAAGTCTCTGAAGAGGGATCACACTCTGGTGGTATGAGGGAACATAAACCTCTATAGCCTGTAGAGTTGATCTGTCCTCGGTTGCAAAGTATGTGATGCACTCTGCCAGACAGTACTGAGAAGAATAAGGCATAACTTGCAAAATTTGAATTTAGCAATGTATTTCCTGGTTGGTGCTGACAAGATATTTGGCAAAAGAGTTGATCTGCTTTTTGATTTTAGCTAGAAATACAAATGTTCAGTTCATGCAATAACACTTTCTCAATGATACCAGTCAGCCAGGGTGATGGCCATAAAACTAATGCTCTTCAAAAAAAACCGATTGAGTGTTACTTCATACTCCCATTTTTTTTCCATCTATTATAGAGTAATAATGGTTCACTAGTACTGTACAGTGGCATTGTAATAATATTGTTTTATAAGCATATTTGTTAGAATCCACAATTCCAACAGCCAAGAAGTAACTTATATTTTTTCTTTTTTTATCATTTGGACATCATGAAACCAAAACTGATTATCCTACAGCCACAGTATTAATCTTTTGTTGCCTTTTAAGAGTAACATTTGTTCCTTTAACTTCTTATTTAAGTATTGATAAAAGCAGCTGTCAAAAAAAAAAAAAAGCCCTATGTCTTATGCTTCATGAAGAAATGACAAAAGACTTTTCAAGGCAAAACCAAAATCATCATTTTTTCTGTGGCTAAACAGGGCAAGTTTTGTATTTTCTGTTCTGATAATCATTACAATATAAAGCAGATTAAACCCAAATTGCAAATACTGATAGATGGGAAATTTTACAGGTTCCCTCTAAAGTGTAAACCCTGACATCCTGAGCAAAATAATTGTTGGAATTTCCTTGATCTCAGAAATGTGGCAGGAGAGAGAGAGAGAAGAATCTGGCTGTGCAAAGTCCTTTTGCCTCAATTAAGGGTGTTACTTCTGCTAACCTTAGCTTTCCTTGGAAAACAGACCACTTGATAATACTGGAGTGTAAGTATTCTTAGATCTAATGGTCAAATAAAGACAGTTTTAAACAATTATAATTGAATTCAGAAAGTAAAAAGGAAGGTCAAATTGCTGTGATGCAAGCCACCAAAAGGGGGGGTTTACACAGGTGATATGAGAATACCACATATTGAAAGGACATGAAATTCCTTCACATCTAAGGCTGGTTAATTGAGGTCACATAATTAAACATTACAGCTGGCAAGGGGGACAGCAAGTTGTATTGCTGTTGGCATAGAGCTGCTGTAGATATTATTGGTAATGCTACATAGAGATAGCTAGAGAATAATATTAATACCTTTGAAGTTATAAATAGAAAAGTGCAATCAGATTTTATATATTGAATTTTCAGTAATTTATAGGTGTATTTATATTAAAGAAATCCTGGGGTTGGGGGTGATGTCTATGCTACAAGACTACTTATCAATCATCGTTCCTTAGGTCATTATGTAGGTACTTAATTGACAAGCAGTACTGGGAGTGGTTTGCTTCTGAAGTTGATTAAAAATACTGTATACTACACTCAAAATGTATTTTTAATTTTTTATGATAAATCATAGAATGTTTGGATTACAGTGGACCTTAAACATCAGTTTAAGTTCCAAACCCCTGCCAAGGGCAGGGGCATCTTTCACTAGGCCAGGTTGCTCAGAGCCGCATCCAAACCAGTCTTGAACATTTCCAGGGATGGGGCATCCACAAACCTCACAGCAAAGAATTTCTTCCTAATATATAAATTAAACTTACCCTCTTTCACATTAAATCCATTCCCCCTTATCCTGTTTACATGCTCTTAAATAGTCTCTCTCCATCTTTCTTGTAGGCTCTGGACATGCTCCAGCAGGTCCATGTCCTTCCTGTGCTGGGACCCCAGAGCTGGATGCCTCCCTGCAGGTGGGGATCTCAGCAGAGCAGAACAGAGGGGCAGAACCCCCCCCCAGCCCTGCAGCTTTGGATGCAGCCCAGGACACGTTTGGCTTTCTGGGCTGTGAGTGCCCATGGCTGGGTCATGTCCAGCCTTGTAGCAGTCAGAGGCCCTGCAAGGCCTCCCTGGCAGTCACTTGCCTAAGATAAGAAATGCCTAGTCATGATGACTGGACCAAAGTAGCCCCTCTTCTGCCCTCGGACTCCTGTTATCTCTCTTTAAGGCTATAGGTTGTATTCTCCTCAACTCTGCCCATTGGACAATTTCCAACACCCCGGTACCCTATATCAACCCCCATCTCTGTCCAGTTAGGCAGAAGAGCTGTCACTGCCCCCTTCACAGGAGCTGAAATTAAAGGACACCGCTGTGGAACCGCATACAGCCTTCTCCCCTCTCTATCCCTATGATTCTGCCAGAGGCATTTGCAAGCACAGAGCTGAAATCACTAAAAGCTGAATTCACCAGAGCTGAAATCACTCCAGAGTTTCTCGCTAAGTTTGCCTGCGGCTGGAAGCCGAGCCTGAGGAACCTGGACAGGCTGAGCCTATCAGCCCAGCGCTATCCGGGACACCTATGGCAGCAGCAGCTGGGGGTCGGATGGACCCTCGAGCCCCAGGCCACATTCCAGCCTCTCACCCGCCAGCACCCCCGAGTCCTTCTGGGCAGGGCTGCTCTCCGTCTGATCATCCCACAGCCTGTGTTGGTACTGGGGGTTTCCCCGACCTTACACTTGGTCTTGTTAAACCTCATGGGATTTCCATGGGCCCATTCCTTGAGCTTGACCAGGTCTCTCTGGATGGCACCCTGTCCCTTAGGTGCAGCAACTATGCCACTCAACTTTGTGTTATCAGCAAATTTGGTAAGGGTGGACTTGATCTTTTCACCTCTGTCATTAATGAAGATATTAAATAACACTGGTCCCAGTATGGACCCTGAGGGACATCACTTGATGTCCCTTGGGATGCTGAGCCATTGACCTTTACCCTCTGGATGTGTCTCTCCAACCAATGCCTTATTCATTTAACAGTCCACTCATTAAATCTATCTCTTTCTAATTTAGAGAGTAGGTTGTTGTGGGGGACTTGTAGAGGTAAAGATAACTTGGTTCACTTAAGTGTTGGATTCATTTACCACTGTGGATCCCCTCTAACTAAGAATATTCTGTGATTCTGTGACTTCTCTACCTGTGTTTGCTGTACTGCTTCAGGTGAAGATGAACAATGAGGTTTAAGCAGTATGACTACTCAGCAATGTAGAGGAGAAGGTATGCGCTCTACCTCCCACTGTCAGGTGAAAATACTTCTGCAAATAGTTTCCTTCTAGTCAACTGATCCAAAAGAGAGAAACTGAAGAAAGTAAAATTGTGTTTCTCCCCCCGCAAAAAAACATTTGTCTCATGTCTTAAAAAAAAGACAAAGTATTTTTTTTCAGAAGACTGAGAACTACTTATCTGGGGAGGGGGGGGGGGCACACAAAAAAACAGAAACACAACCAGTATAATTGACTTCTTATTTTCAAGTGCCAAATAACTGTTGAGATGTTTTAACGATTCCTTAATGCATTTCATGTATGACCCTTGTTACTGCAGGATTTTGTGCTTACCTTGTGAAAGGTTCATGATTTGCTCCTAAAGTAACTTCATGATTTAGACAGTTTTGGGGCAGCTTATCCACAGTGTCTGACTTTCTCCTGAGTACAAGACAGAAAAATGGCTACATAAGTTAAAATTTCAATATTAATTCAATTAACTGTCCTGAGGTAAAGAATATTTTATTGTCTCTGAGAATGAGCTATCCATGGTGGGAGCTATTTGATTATGAAAAGGAGACTGTCATAAAATCAAATATTCTGTTTGGGCTTCTAGCTTGGAATTATTTGCAAAGTTTGAGGAAAAAGCCCTTCTTACATATCTGATTTTTATGAGTTTTAAGCCACTAAATATAAAGGCAACCCAAACCATAACCAATAGCATTTTATTGACTTACAAACTGCTGTTGACAGTTCCTTTTTTTTTTTTTTTTTTTTTTTTTTTAATTAATGTGGTAGTACTGGACATGTAGCTGCCTTCCCAGCACTCTGCTTTTCACTCTATCTTATTTCTTTGTATTTTTCAGGATGTGAAGATGGAAAAGAAGCAGTGGGTCGTCTGGCCTTACATTTGCTACCACCCAACTTCAAATACTTCTGTTACAGGACTGTGGATATTGCAGATCACAAGAATAGGCTGAAGAAGAGAAGGAAGGAGCAAAACATCTACTTGCTGTTGCAGACTCTATTTCTTTTTGTTGAAAATGTCAGATATGATAACAGCATTTTTTTTAATTTTTGCTTTTCTGTTATTGTATTATCTCTTTACTGTTGAAGGAAAACTATCCCAAACAAAGGGGAGCTTTAAGCAGGAAAAATATCCTCAGAACATTATTTCTCCATTGAGAAAACAAAGTCAAATAATCCCTGATAACAGCCTTTACTTTGAATGCCACCTATGATAAGAAGAGAATAAATAAACTCTGCCAGCGGACTGTCAAAATGGCAGGAAGGAATTGCATAAAGGTGACTAGCTGGTGTGACCATGTCTAATTCAATACACAAGATATAATTATAGACAAAAGATTTACCCGTAGAATGTGATGTAAAACAGTGCACATCTAAATGTACCCAAGTCTGCCTATGCTGTACAAGAATACTCTCAGTCATAGCAGGTACCTATGATAGCTGTTCCAGGAAGTTATCTTGAAGAGCAGCAAGCACTAACCAGGAGTTCAGCACATATATTGAGTAAACATGAAAAGAGATCCCCATTTATTGCTTTATTCCTTGCTAAAGGCAGTAGTTCTAGTGTGCGCATTAAACCTAATAGTGAGACAGACTAGAAAAAGAACCCCACTTTTGACACTTACTGACCTTCTCTCTTATCAACAAACAAGTGTCATATCAAGACTCCTTACAACTCCCAAGATGACAACAGCTATGCTGCTATTCTTCAAAAATACCACAGATGAATAAAGTGAACCAACAGCAATAGGACTGCTATCACCCAGCTGCACACAGGGAAAGAAGTGGTGCCATGGTTTAACTCCAGCTGGTAATTAAGTACCATGGAGCTGCTGATCATTTCTCACATACCCCCATGAAGAGAAGAAGAATATGAAAAGAAAGGTAAGTCTCATGGGTTGAGATAAGAACAACTGAATAATTGAGTAGTTGAAATAAACCAACCAAAACCAATAATAAAATAATAATGATGATGCTGATAAAACAGTAATGATGAAAATAATGATAATCATCATCATCATCTTCATCATGATGTAACAGAATCCAAGAGAAACAAGTGATGCACAATAAAATTGCTCACAAACCAGTGACTGATGAAGTGCATGTCCCCAAATATCAATCAGCCACTTTCCAGGCAATTCATCATGTTTATATACCACACATTACTTTCCATGGTATGGAATATCCCTGTGGCTAAATTCAGGTCACCTGCTTCAGCTGTGTTTCCTCACAGGAACTTACTAGCAGGGCATGGACAGCAAAAGTTGTTGACTTAATGAAAGTGCTACTTAGCAACAAAATATCAGTGCTGTCAAGGTTATGCTCATACTAAATCCAATATGCATCTAGTAGGAAGAAAAAGAGCTCTATCCCAGATGTAACCAGGACAGGTGGACAGTGAGACAAATTCTAGTGGTCTTGAGCACTCAGTCAAAGTAACTATTGTATCTTCATTATATGCACATTTAAATCCTGACCTCCCAATGCCTGTATAGCAATATATAAGAATATACATATAAAAGCCACACACACATATATATGTATGCATTCTTTAAACATACATTTAAACATGCCTTTGTCCAAAACACTGTAAGACCTTGGGGAATAAGATTTCTGTGTAAGTGATACCTTTTATAAAGCAGGTAGAAGTTTGTAAAAGACCTTCTGATATCCTGGAAGTAACTGACAAGCTATTTTGCTTGAATAATACATCAAGGTCTGAAGCTAAATTCATGCTGATTATTCATGTGGATGCTTCCCAGGGTGATGAAACCCTGCAAACTCTGAGATGTGCCATTTCAGTTGTGGTTGCCATGGGTATTATAATTTTACTAGGCAGGTGAAAATAGAATAGTCACCTCCAAAAACATCAAAGGCAAAGGAGTAAAGAGAGCTATGTCAGAAAATGCTGGTCCTCTAGGCATCATGTATCTGCTTACACGGACATTTGTATTATCCATTTACCCATATATAGCATCATGTGTTCATGGGCAGAACTTTCTCTATAATGGGAAATTGTCACCCTGTCACTCTTGATAAACTATGACTTCTGTAAGGATTGCCAATTCTGAATAGAGAAATAAATTTTTTTGCCTAATTTAGAAACCTTGTATTCAGAGATGTGGGGTCTCTTCTGATCTAAACTGGTGTGTGATGGATCTCACTATGAAACTGTAGGGGTGCTGACCGGCCACCTTCCATGTGTGTCCATGAAGCAGAAGCAGCACAGCATGACAATTCAGATAGCATTTCAACACCTCCTCAGCATGACTAAAAAGACTGTTGACTCAAATCCTTTGGTGCTGAGCTTCCCAGATTCCTTCTAGCATTCCTTATAAAGATTGTGATGCATGAAATCTTAGGCACTGTGGGAATATGGCACTGGTAAGTTTTCTGGGATCAAGAGTCTCTACCTCTATCTTAGGTCTTTGATGGGTACACTTAGATCTGTTTATCATGGTTTGCATTGTTTCTTATCTTTTCTTGAGGCCAGACTGAAGAAATGTCAGGAATTATTTGGTTTTTACATATGGGTTTCTCAAGCTCCATTATGTTAATCATATGTCAGTGGTGCTCTTCACATTGCACATATACCATCTTTGAGTACGCAGTTACTTGAACTTGTTTAATAAACATCTTGCCCTTTTCTGAAATACTGGGAAAAAAAGGTATTCCTAGTGGGACACCAATGATTTGGCTGTACCAGGTGCTTCCCTGTTGTCAAGACACCCAAAAATGCATAGCTTTTGCAATTGCAAAGTTATTGAATAGATAAAATTATCTGGTCTGATATCCAGCTCAAAGCAAAACCAACTCTGAGGACAGTTCAGGTGGCTCCAGTTGTCCAGTCTAATTTGGAATATCTCCAAGGACATTCCAGCCGATTTGAGCAACCTCTTCTGATGTTTGATCACCCTCACTGTGACTTTTTTTTCTTGTATCTAATCAGAAATTCCCATGATACAGATTTGTTCATGGCTTCTCATCCTTTCACTATGTACCTCTGAAAACAGTCCTGCTCTATCAAAGTAGTCAGAGTCATCAGTTACGTGATTTCTCCCTGTTCTTCTCTGTAAGTCTGAAAGAACATAAAGGGTAGTAATGTTTCTTCTGGTCTGCACAAAAGCTTGTCCTTGCCTCATCACAACCTATGCAATGACGCTGCTGACAACTGGAACTGTTGGACTGAATCTTTATTCACGTGTCAGCTTCTGGAGTGCTGGATGGAATTGTGTGAGCCCTGTATCTCTAGGTGTCATTCTCTTCCAGTCTTTGGGTGTGGAGGCATCTTTATCTGCAACTGTCCTTATGTCTACCTGTTTACTCTGTTCTGGTTCGGGCTACTCACTACAAGAAGGGTACACTACATGCTGGGGTGTGTCCAGAAAAGGACAATGAAGTTGGTGAAAGGACTAGAGCATAAGTCTTATGGGAAGTAAGTGTTTGGCCTGAGAAAAGAGAAAAGGTTGGAGAAGACATTATTGCTATCTCTCTAACTACCTGAAAGGAGATTGTAGAGAGGGGGAGGTCAGTCTCAACACAATAAGCTGAGAGGAAATTGTGTCAGGTTGGACCAGAAGTTTAACTTGGATAAGGAAAAATTTCTTCACTGAAAGGCATACCAAGCACTGAATCAGACTTCTCAGGAAAGTGATTGAGTCCCCAGCCCTGGAAGCATTTAATAACTGTGCAGATGAGGCACCTAGGAACATGGTTTAGTAGTGGCCCTGGCAGAATTAGGTTAATAGTTGGACTTGATGATCTTAAAAATCTTTTCCAATGTAAATAATTCCATAAGTATATTTATTATGGAGTAATAGGAAAAATGTGTTCATTTGCATAAATGAAACAAGTTGAAGGTAGAGTAATACAAGTAGAAATAACTATAGGAAATCTCATATGAACATGAATCTTTTTGCTCCTGAAAGTAAGATAATTTCATGCTAAACTGCCTGGATGCCTGAGGAATTCAATTGCTTTTCACATCTCAAAATTCATTTTATTCATTCCTCATTTTTAAACTTCCTTTAAAAAATTCTAACATGCTCAGTTTTAACTGAACATCTTCAGAACTATTATTAGCTCATTTTATTTTCTCAGCAGTGTTACCATAATTGCTAAGCATATGCAGCAAACTTGGTTTATAATCCTGTTATTTTCTGTGAATTAGGATTAGCTGGATGCAAAAAATACATACCATGGTTTAATTTCTTATTTTCATCAATGCTATCAGAATTTTATTTTGTATTAAAAAGCAAACACAACTCTCCCCCTCCCCCCCCCCATTTCTAGCATTCTTAACCCCACAAACAATCATGAAACTGCAACTTAATTTCATACATATCAAGTTCTGGATGTTTCTAGTCCACTTCCTCAAGGAAATAATATAAATAAAGTAAGTGAAAAATCCTGCCCTTGATTGTTTTAGGGTGCTGATAAAAAACATCTAAATGGAATAAAATGTTCCCACTTGAATTAATTTTGTATGTGTAAGTGAAATAATAGAACATTATCTGTTGCTGGTCTCTGTGAGATTCTGTGTAGCTGAGTCAAAAGTAGACAAAAAATTTAATAAAATGTGGTACTCTTTTTGTTGGCTACAGCAGAAAGCTGGCACACTTACTTTTTGGGCCAGCCATTGTCTGTTCTTGTGGGGAGTTTATTTCTCATAGCAACGCTGAAGCTCCGCAGCAAGCAGCATTCCTCAGAAGCAATGCCACCCTTCGTGCAGTGGGGAGGCAGTGCAGCCACCCATGCTGCACCTTTTCTATGGGCAGTGAGTTTTGATAGCCATCAATCAGCTGTTCGTGAACTTTAAATGAGAAAAAGAGAGGAAGAAAGGCAGAGGTAGTGAAAAGACACAGGGCCTTTTAGCATGAATGTCAAAGGACTGTTGATTAGCAATTATACAGACAAGGTATTGTTACGGTAGAGGGAAAATTGTAATTTCTGATATACTGTGCAAATCAAAGCCTTCCACTGACATGAAAAACAGACTAATATGAATAGTACACTAACAACTGCCTGGCTTTCCTGCTTCATCCATCCCTTCCTATCTGTTTATATGTCAGAGGAAACAGGAATTTTCTGAACAGGACTTTCTGAGCAAACAGGAATCCTCCCATTTCCTTAGGGGCAATTCAGCTCCCCTTAAACTTTCAGAATTCTAAAGTGGCTGTTAAGAGTACTCTCATTGCAACATGTACTAAGAAAAAATTAAAACTTACTATTACATGACACAGATTGAGGTTTTTCAATAGTTTTAGCCACCGATAAGGACAAGTGAAAACCTAGGACACAAGCCTTCTGCAGAAAACACCCTTTTTTTTGATTGAATGCCTTTTGAAATTGCCCTCATTATGGTGCAAGGTAACATGCAGTGCAGTTGCCTCTCAAAGTGACCCTGCTAGAGATTGCCACTTGTGAGAAAATCCATTCAAAAGTGGAGGCTGGATTAAATTGTCTAGTAGGTCAAATGGCACTAGTTAGAGAAATGAAGAGAGGTGCTTCAGTCCAACAATTCTCTGGGAAGTTAAGCAACAATAACAAATTCCATGAATACAAATGCACAAAGAACAGAGAAATGAAAAACTGCCAAAGGCGGGTGAGAAAGATGTCCAGATTCCTCCTCTTTCCAGGCTTCACTGAGTAGAAGCAGCTATTCAGTCCTTAAAGAATGATGAGAACTCAGAAAATAAACTCACCATGTGGTCTGGAAACACCTACTTGGAGACCTTTAAAAAGTTACTTTCGTCTGTGGTGTCCCTGGATTATCCCGCTATTGTCAAGGTTGTACTGCAGCCCACAAGTATAGCTTTTGAATCACCTGGCAACAGTGGTACAGTAGGGATGTCAAAAAGAAGTCCTGTTCTCTCTGATCCGTCAAAGCTCAGTGAAAGACTCAGCTCAATCTATGGGCAAGAAAAAAATAGAAGAAAACACAGGGCTCTAGCATTATTGACTCAAGTTACTCATGAATGGACAGTCATTTTGGTGTGCCTCCGCACTCCACAGAGATCAATGCATTCAACAATCAGCTTTCCCCTAAACACATGGCAGTTTTCCTCATTGACCTATGAGGATAAGGCACAGCACAAAGGCTATTTGCAGTGGTCACGCAGGTGACTAGGTAGGGGAGATACACTGGTTTGAAATTGTTTTTTTTTCTGGGGTTTCCTCTGATGACTTTCTGCTCATCATTTTTCATTTCAGAATACAAGGACCAATCAGTCATCTGTGTGCTTTTCCTTTTTGCTGAACAGTACTTGGAAGTCAACACTCACTACAGGCTACAGAGTGAAACAAAAAATGGAAACAGTATGCTGCAGGTTATTTACAGATTGCTGCTGTGCAAATTTAATCACAGACCTCTGTAACTCTATCATCATTTCCCTTGATGAGAACATCACAGACTTAAATTTTGTAAAGGAGGTGGAAATAGACAAAATACATGTGTAACAGTAACAGACTATTCTGCTATGATGGGAAGTAGCACTGTATTAGGACCAATACATTACATCAACTTTTGCATTGCAGTTGAGACTCTTAATGGCCATTAAAATTCCCCTGGCATTTCCCTGAGAAGGTAACCAAGCCCCCTCAAAGAAGCTTTCATTTTTAGACCTATTGAGAGGACAGGAAACACCATAATAATCTTGCTTAATTACCTCCTTATGAATTCTTTTCATGTAAGAAACATTACAAGAACAGCAATATATATCTTGGAGTTCAGTGCAAGTTCCTGTGTGTGTCACAGATCAAGTTCAGTGCAAGTGCCTGTGTCATGGATCATAAAAATGTTTCTAATTATGAAAATCAATTATCTGGGAGTTTCAGTGTACTTCCACTCATTTTGGAACTGAATTTACCTTCAGGTTTGGATAATAACATCTTGTGATTCCATCTATGATAACTCCTTTTTACTGGAGAGAGGTGAATTAATAATGATCAGAAAACCTGGAAAAAAAATGTAATGTGGCTGTGGGACAACTATTGCAGGTTGCAGTTTGTGCTGGTAAAGGTCCCAGTATATATGTGTATCTTTTTCAGCTTGCTGGTGTAATAAAGCACAACAGTAACGGGACTCAAACAAGCTAGCTGAGTCTTACTTTGATCTTTCAGTTAAATCTGAACAACACTTTTAGAAATAAACATGTAATTATTATTATCTCCTGTTCTCTGCTTTCAGAGTATATCATCTTTCAAAACCCACTACAGTTGCTCTGTCTATTGGGTTTGCATGGCAAATAGTAAAGGGACTGCTGGTGAGATGCTGCCAGAACTTTCCCCCATGTCCAACGGAGCTGACGCCAGCCAGGTCCAAGGTGGGCCCATCACTGGCCGAGGCTGAGCCCATCAGTGACAGAGGCAGTGGTTCTGGGATAATGCATTTAACTAGGTGGAGAAAACTTAGCCAGAGAGAGGAGGGAGAATGTATGAGAGAAACTATGCTGCAAACCCTGTTTGGTGGAGAAGAAGTGGGAGAAAGGTCTCCATGTGCCAGAGCAGAGGTTCCCCTGCAGCCCGCCCTGAAGATCAGTGCTAGGCAGGCTGTATGTCTGCAGCCCATGGATGTCCACAGTGGAGCACAAACCCCTCCTGCAGCCCATGGAGGACCTCAGGTCAAAGCAGGTGAAGAAAGCTCTGACTTTATATAGAGAAGAGCCTGACAGGACCTGTGAACCTATGGAAAGAGGAGCACAGGTTTGCTGGTGGAACCTGTGACCCCTTTGAGAGACTCATGCTGGAGCAGTCTGTTCCTGAAGGACTGCATCCCATGGACAGGACTCATGCTGGAACAGCCCATGTGAAGGAGAAGGACCCAGGCTGGCAAAGTTAATGGAGGACTGTCTCCTGTGGGAGGAGCTGCATGCTGGAGCAGGGAGAAAAAGAAGGAGCAGCAGAGACAGTGTATGATGATCTGACCACAACCCTTATTTCCCATCCCCTTCTGCTGTTGGAGGGTGGGAGGTAGAGAAAATCATGAGTGAAACTGAGTCCAGATGGAAGGAGGAATGGGGAGAGGATGTTTTAAGATTTGGTTGTATTTCCCATTTCTCTACTCTATTTTTTTTTTCTAATAAAGAAACTAACTTCCTTGAGTCAAGTCTCTTTTTCCAGTCACAGTAATTGGTGGTGTCCTTTCCTTGACCCATAAGCCTAAGGTTGTATTTTCTCTGCCCTGCCCCATGGAGGAGAGGAAGAATAGAGCTGCTTTGGTGGGCAGCTGGCATCCAGCCAGAGTCAACCCACCATTCTGTAGTTCTGTGAACAGTTTTGGTTTTCCAGGCATTTCTACCTAAAGCTATATACTATTATATTAAGGCCACATTACATTACATCTAAAGACACTAGCTATATATATATTATATATGTATAATATATAATATATATAATATATATATATTATATTATATATATATATATTTTCTAAGTTTATGTGTTTTGTCCACTTCTTTTTATGCAGTCTTTTTGCCAGAATCACAGAAGAGTTAGGATTGCAAGGGTCCTCTGGAGATCATTTAGTCCAACTGCCCTGCTAAGACAGGATCACCTAGAACAGGTTGTACAGGAGGAGTGTCCAGTCTGTGCTTTTCCAGACCTTTGTATCCTATTACCATCTATATTTGTCTTCTCTCGTTTTTTTCTATACATCTCCCCAAGCTTGCAGCACATTCTAATTTAAGCCAAAAGAGACTTTTGTCATCTTTTGTGGCTTTCATTTGTGGTTTTCTATTAACCTTTCATATTCTGATTTCCCTCAGTATTTTTATCTGCTTACCCAAAGGAGAAATCCTGTAGATTTCAACAGGAAAAGCAAACATTTCTACAGGTTTTCAGGAAGAAACTCACCTTTAAGGGTAATAATTTAGGCTCAGGTAACTAATCTGTAAGTCTCTAGGTACACTGTAGGATTTTTTTTTTTATTTTGTTGTACAGTTTAGAACCCTCAGTGTGGAAATTGCCTGAACTGCTGGAGTGGAAGTCTCAGTAATTGTTCTGCAGAATTTTGTCTCCTTCCAGCTTATGACTACTGAAAACGGCCATCACAACCCACTACATATCAGACAATTTGGTCATTACCAGTTGAAGTTTCTGCTGTGTTGTTATTAAAGACTAACGTAGCTGTCAAAAGTTCTTATACTTTTTTTTTTTTCTCTGAGGTTAAAAAAGGGCCATCTATCAATCTGTCATCTTATGTGAAAACCAGAATAAAACCTAATCTGGAAAACTCCACATATAGCTTCCTAAGTGCCAGCCATGTGAGTGTGATGACTAATTTCTAAGAAAGGACCTCTGATGTCCAGTGTGACTTGTTGCAGCATGTGTTAAGAATAGTGACTGAAAATTTGTGCCAAATGTGAGCCTGAAAGAATAACTGTGGACTAAAAATGTCTTGTTCCAGTAAATTATACTGCATTAGAAAATTATGTTATTTTAGGCCTCCAGTGTGTTTCCTTTTGATTTGATTTTCATATTTGTTTTGATGTCATAGCTCTCAAACCTTTACATCATGAGCAGTATTAAATATGGGCAAAAAGAATTCTCTGAAAAGGTCCAGCTATTTTATTTCTCCAGATCACTTCAGCAGGACTTAACCAGTGCTATCTCTACATCTAATTATAAGAACGAAATGAAGCTATGAATTTAAAAAAGGTTTTGTGTTGTTGGTGTTTCCTGCTTTATAGCTTCTTTTCTGTCTAATTCTCTGTCTACTACAAAGAATTTCAGGTAGCAGTAGGATACCATATCCATCAGGAAATAGATAAAGGCTTTGAAGTGGCTTAATGTACACCTGGCAGTAGTATCAAGTATCAAAGTTATTGACAGATACTGTACTTGGCTTATGACAGCATGATTATCCACTTAAATAAGGCAGCAGGCTCAACCTGGTAAAATTTCAACAGTGTTACCTTATAGAGCACTGATATGCATGAAATTTTGCTATAGGGGCATTTTTTTGTCTTTTTGAGTTACACTATTTTGAGCTTCTTTTGAATTTTTGCCATGCATTTCAGTGAGTGTACTGCTCTCTGTATGGACTTCTTTAGGGAAGGACACCCTGCTTGCCCATGTGAGAAGGTGAAGAGTCCTATTAGTGATGAGCATGTGAAATGCTTACATCGATCCAGCCACCATTTTGGGTAGTGCTGGATAACAGAAATCCTTTCTTACTGGAACATCAGGATTTCAGATTTTCCATGTTAAGAATACAAACTTACAACTGTCCCCTATGATATCAGAGATATCAGTCTCATCTTTGATACCCATAGCAAACAATGATTATTTACTTCAGCTAAATATGTCCTTGTACTGGTTTTGCACTAGTAATCTTTTTTGCCAATTTCTGAATTTACTCCAGCAACAAATGGAAGACATGCTCAAAATCTGGAGTAACAAGTATTCTCCAACTCTACCTTCAACACTCTCATAGCACTTAAAGTGGCCAAGGCCATACTAGCTTCTAAAATATCTTTAAGCATTTGTATCCACATTCTCAGGAAAAAATAGAGAGATAATCCAGAATCACTAGCATAAGAAAGAATAAAACTTTATTTATATACTAAATATTGCCTCTTTGGAAGGCCTACTTTACAATAAACACTATCTACTTTTAGATATCAAAGTGATTTTTAGGAAATAATTTGTTGAAGAGCTACTTTAAAAAGTTATAGGTCTGGCCATAATAGCTTTGAGATGAGAAATTATAATTTTGCTGCTATGTGTACCTAGCAAGGAGGAAAGCCTTTTTTTCATGCCCTACCTCAATAATATGATGTATTAAGGCTCATTTTATCTCCTATTATTCACTAGATGTTTTAGATGGGTCATTTCTTGATAAGCTGGTAATAAAAGAAAGAAACCTATGTAGGAAGAAGTGTCTTCTCTTTTTTCTTGCTATCTCTTCATGGTATTATGTATTTTATCATTTTTTTATATCACTGTAGAAAATTGTAAACTTAAGAAGGGATTCCATCAATCCATGTTTTCCATCCTGACTTCCAATGACAGTCAGTTGCTCATTTTCTGCAATCCATAAATGAGGAGTTACCTTGCCCATCACCTGGAAACCATATGCACCAGAAAAAAACCAAAATGTCAGCCAGTCTCTGGGAGATGAGATTTAATACCTACTTTAAATACATACATATTTTAATACATACATATGTATTTAACTGACATAAAACGTGAGATTGTATTTTTTTTCTTGAAAGCAGTACCTGTGTGTAGAAAAAGTGTAGTTACTTGTTCTGTGTGCAGAACAAGTATATAATTTTTATTCTAGTAGGCCTAACTATTATTAATATAGTAGAATGAAAATTTATTTACTTGCATTTTATTAAAAACCAGGGTTCCTATAAAAATGTAGTTCAACTTGGTGTGTTGCTAATCAGGTTTTTTGTTGGCCTAAGCTGAGAATCCTCCCTGGAATTTTGTACTTTTGTACACCATTACTGACTATTCTTTAACTCTGTGCTGGAGTGCTTATGCATTGAAATTTCACTGAGTCACTTCACACTCATGTCAGTTCATTTAGGCATTGCTTTGGGGTTACTGTACAGTAAGTAAGATCAAAGTCAGTCTCAAAATATATCTCAGTATATATCTCAGCTCCATAAAGGTGATTTTCAAATATTTTCATTAAAACATAGTAAAAGGTAGCCTTAGACAGTATTATATCCAGCTGCTTAATATTAACTCCAAAGGTAATATGTCTGTACAATGAGATATATGAAAGCATGCTCTGTTTTTGGCCCCAGTTACAAGTGAATGGCAATACTTCCACCAGGATGGGTACCTCTTTCCATTTTGTCTGAGGACAGGTTGGGCTCACCTGCACTTGTATTCAAAGCAATCCCTGCCTCATGTTGCCACACCTGGAAGTTATTTGGGAAGTGAATGTTTGTGAGGCTGCAGGGAGGTTCCAACCATTAAATAGTATGGATAAACTTTCTTCTTTAGCAGTAGCCTAAGTACCCAGGTAGGATCATTGTCTCTGCTGCTGACTTTGCTACAGTCCTGTCTCTCCAGTGGTACAAAGAGTTGAGATTCAAGCACATTCTCTATAAAACAAACTATGGTCCTGATTTCCAAATTCCAAGTGGTGTTTTGCATCCACTTTGCAATGTAGCACATAGAGGAATCATGTAGTACATTTATAAGATTAGATTTGTGTCTGCTTTACATTTCTTCCTTCCATTGCTATCTTTTTATGCATACTGGTTACTTCGTGGGTCATGAAATTTGGTGGAAATTCAACATAAGAGGTTAGTCAGGGAAAAAAGGTGAACCAAAATTCTTTCAGACAAGTTTATAATACTTAAAAGTGTGCATAGCAATGTTTTTAATTAATTGTTCATTTCAAAGGAGATAGTCAAGGTAACATTTCAAAAGCTGAGGAAGCAATTCAAGTACATTAGGCTATAATGACAACTCCTTTTAATACTAAAGGAGTTTTGAAATTAATAAGTGAGCTAAAATTTAGCAATTTTAGTAGAGGTATGAAAAAGTGGCTATCACCAGAAGGATATAATAAAAGATCCATTAACTGTAGTCCACACTGAGTCTTTATGCAAGAAAGAATCTGAAATGACTGCAGAAAGTTTTGACTAAGAGCTGCCAGATTTGATCTACAGGCAGCAATAACTTTCAGTGAGTAACACACCTCAGCTTGTAGCTTGAAAATATGTTTACATATGTTTTGACTGCTTTGCCTGTGTGCAGGTGTACAGCAGTGGATCTTGGAAACAGTAGGCAAATAGATACAGATTAAAAGTAAGGACATTTTTCATGAAGTAAGAGGCTGTATTCTCACTTTCTTTCAGTAAGAGATATCTTCAGCTTTTACTGATATTTCATTGACAGACAAGTATCCTCAAGTCAAAGTACATATGTTTTACAAAGGAAATCCAAGAGAGAGTCAAGATACATGAAACCTCATTCTTCCGCTTTCTTATTTTTGGGAGATTTTAATCCAGTTTGCAATGACAACAGTCTGATTTCCTAGAACAAGTCAGTCTTCTACTCATTTTCTTAGAGATTAAGAATTAGATCTATTTTCTTTTTAGATAAACACATGCACACATGCAAGTCTGAAGTAGATAAGATGAGATATCATCACACAAATATAAACTAAAATGCCACAGAACAAGGACCTTCATCAGGAATAAAGAATGTGTGTTATGTATTAAGAAAAGTACTAAGATTGGAACTGCAAATTAGCAATTCTATTTGAGACAAGAAGGTTTTGTGGGTTTTTTTTGGGTGAAAGAACAAAATGTTAGATACTTTGCAGAGGGAAAGAAAACACCCTAAGAAAGTCCACTGATGGCAATACGGAGCTTGTAACAAGTGCAGAAACTTACAGGAAAATACTGGTTCAGATTTTGGTCCTCCTGCTCTAATTAATTCTACAAAGAATCTGCACAAGCATACAGTATAGAGTATTTATACAATTAAAAAACTATGATGTAATTGCCTTTCAAGTATTTAAGTTTGGTGCTTACATTTCTATTGACCTGTTGGTCTTGATGTTTCATTTTGTGTTTTAATATATGTGAAATAAGAAATCTAAAGTAATTCCTTAATGGGAACTTTGTCTCTGCAACAAGACAATTCACAGGTCTACTGTATCATTACTTTATCTATAATTGATTTTTTTAACATAATTTTTTATTATAAGCATAACCTGAAAGGGAATAAAGGATCTAGAGGAAAAAAAAAACCGCCAACATTTTCAGGAGGGGATTTAAAAATTGGAAGTCAACTTGCCAAGTCCTATACACCTTCACAGGCTCATTTATGTCTTTTGAATATTTTCCCATGAACCTGAAGTTTATGCAAGTCTAGAGCTAAAAATATGTAAAGTGTATTGTGCAATGAGCCAACTGTCTGTGGAATGAATGGCCATAGACAAGAGGCTGCAGTTGCTAATTTATTCAGTAAAAATTTATTAGTAAAAAGAAAGAAATGGTGACATCTAATCAATTAAAGTATTTCACTAGTACAGAGCCATGTGTTATACCAAACACCTGATCTCAATTACTTATGTTGATATTCATCACTAGGAATAAATATTTCAAGGATGAAGAACAAATGGCTATTTTATTAAGGAAATAAAATATATTCAAGGATTGATAAGGATGATAAGGATGTAAGAGAAAGAGTAAAAAATATTTCATTGATGTGTGGAATGAAGTCTTCTAATGCTAGCCTGGTTAGAGTCACTTGACAAACTACTGTAAATTATTTTTCTCCTTGTACCACCAGCTGTTTATGAGGTCAACAGTGTGAACTGTGCTCTTTGTGCCGTTACTCTTCAGTGTAGTGAGTGTTGAATGCAATGCATCTAGGAAAGGAATTAAAAAAAAATCCTTGATGATAGCCAGAATCTCCTTTTCCTAAGTATTCTACTCCTGTGAAGTGTCGTGTTTTGACATGGAAGGGAATTTTTTCAGGAAGTTGGGTCAAGCCAATCAGTGGTCAGGTTTGGATATTGGCACCTGGAGTGACCACTGAAGGCACGAACACGCCTCTGAGAACACAGGGGGTTAAAAGCAAGAACTCCCAGGGGAACTGTCTCTTTGGTTCGGTCGTCAGAGAGTGCAGTGCAGACTCTCCCCTGCCCGGCCACGGGCTGGGTGGGGGAGGGGAAGCTACGCAGCCTGGTCCAGTAGAGACTGCATTTTAGGGGGATGCAGTGGTGACCCAAGGAGACCTGCTTCAGCAACCACCAGCACAGGAATGGCAAGAACAGAGGAAAGCTGAGGAGGGAATGGTGATGCCCTCTGTCTTCAGGAAGAAGATGATCTCTGTTCTTGGACCCTTGGCTCCAGGGGAAAATGGGGGGCACTGTGGTCCCAAGATGAGAAGCTGAACTGTTGTCTCTTTTGGTACTTGGCAAAGCATCCTTAAAGGAGCCCTATGAGCAGTCTGTCCATGCATGGTGGTGAGAGCACTGTGACGTGGAAAGGAGAGTGTCACACTGGCAGATTTTCTCTGGGCAGTTGCCATGTGTGACATGGAAACACAGGAGGTGACAACTGTGTTTCCTGGAGGGTCTGTGGTGCAAGAGAGACTCCTCTCTCCCATTGATGGACTGAGTATTGATTATCTGAAGGGTGGCAACTTGATCAGGAATCCCGGGTGATGTCTCACTGTGGTTGTTTTGGAAATTGGGTGGGAGGAGGAGTGTTTTGGAGGGTCTTCATCCTGGATTTAGTGTGTGTGTGTCTTGTACAGTAGTAGTAGTTTAATAAAGTTTTTTTTTTTTTTTTCATTTGTTATCAAGCTTGGGCCTGCTCTGCTCTGATCCTGATAACATCTCACAGCATTTATTTGGAGAGGTGTATTTTCATGGGGGCGCTGGCATTGCGCCAGTGTCAAACCATGACATGAATACACAAAGAAAATTTGGATTTTTTACTTGCAAATTGTAGCCAAGCTTTGTATGTATGAACATCCTCTGTTACATTTGGCTGTTCATTCTGTTGTTATATTCTTGACAAAGGAAGAGATTGCAAATTGCAGTCCTCTAGGTGATCTGAGAGAAATCAACTCTGAATACAACTTAAAATACAAGTTAAAGAAATCACACCTAAAATTTATAAAAGCTTCAAGTGCAGTTCAGAGAAAGAGTATTTTAAATAATTTTCACAGGCTAAATGAATTATGCAGTGCACACCTGCCTCTCAGGATTAATCTCATGTTATAGTGAGCTTGGAAAATTGTTATTTCTTGACCTAAAATGAGGTTAAAACACTTTCACTTAAAATCGATTCACTTTAAAGTATTTAGCACTGTTCGTATTTTGTAAAAGTATCCACGATAGGGTGAGTTTCAATTGGTACTTTATATAGCAGTTGTGGGAAACTCATCATACACAAAAGAAATGTGAATGAGTGTTTAACAAGATAGATCATTTCATTATTCTTCTCAAATGCTCACTGAAAGAAGAGCAGAGAAGTACAGATGTTCCTTAGGTCTTGTGCTGGTATACATAGCTAATTCATATACTGAATAAAAGTGGTTCTAAAAAAATCTCAGTTATTAACCTTGTTCTTTACATAAACACAACCTTCAACATCCTCAAATACTGCTGCATACTGCAAAATATCTTTATTCTTTATGCTATGGTTTCACCTGAAATCATGTTTGTGTATGAGTGATAAGTCTTAGACTCAGATTAAAGACTGGGGGAAATCGATAAAAAAATTTGACTAGTCCTTTGCTTGAGGCAGGGACACTAAACTTACAACATTCTTGACAAATACTTGCCTAACCTTAACCTCCACTGAACAAAATGACCATTTGTGTAGTAGCATTATTGATGGCATTATTCAAAGGTGTACAGAGAAACTTTACTGTCAGAAGTAAATGCAAAAGTGGATTACATAAATCCACTGCAATGATGCACCTTACTTGCAGAAGGTGAAACACAAGCTCAATTACACCTCCACAGCAGTACACTTGACAAAAAGAAGTAAGCATTGCTGTTTTATGGGGAGAGTAAAGGTAATGAAAAAAGGGCCCTGACATACAAATTTTGTTCATGTCAGAAACAGTCCTAATGTCTGTCTGTTCCTATGGCTATGTTTACACAACTTAGCATTTCAACACAATACAAAAGGATCAAAATTGGACTAGTTTTCTCAGAGAAGCTATGGAGTCTGTTTTTGGAGATTTTCAAGCCTTTACTTGATCAGGGCAAAGGGCTCTGAAAAACGCTCTGAAAAAGGGCTCTGAAAAAAGGGTTCTGAAAAGCCCAGTCTTGATTCATTTCTGAATCTGGTCTGGACAGGTGGTTGAGTTTAAAGGCCTCTTGTCCCATTTAAGTGATTACCTGATCAGGAGACCGGTGAAGCTTGTACTGAAACCCTGGCATTTGTGCTGAGTGCGGTTTGGATATTTTACTTCAGATCACCTTTATTCCTGTCTGCTGGACCAAATTTTGCTAGAAGAGATATGTTTGAGGCTGTGTAATGCTCAGTTACAGCCCTGAAGCCCTACAGGAGGCTGGTTCCATTCAATGAGTGCCCATATCAAAGGATCAGTGCTTATGTCCTCCAAAAGGAAGAATTTCCACATATATCAAAAGGTAAACAATATGCAGTCACTAGCTGCATAAAGAGATTTATTTCAGAATAACATTTTTCCTCTGAAACAAAGTACTATAGTAGACACAAACCATATATATGAGAATAAATTTGAAAATTTGGCACTTAGTACCCCAGTGATCTCAGGCTGTTTTCCTCACTCTTCTAGAAGTGATCTTGTGAAAGTCTTCCTCTCAGCATAAGGAGTACTATGTCATATGAGGTAGACTTGTTGAAAGGACAAGTGGTTTACTAAACTTAGGGTTTGATGCAGTAACAAGATTTAACTGGAAAATTATGTATTGGCTATGACCCAGTTTTAGTTTGGACTTTATTGAGGTGTTTTTGTTATTATTTGTTATCAGGAAGAGAGGGAAGAAACTCAAAATTATATCATGGAAATCTACTTTATTGCATGGAACTATACTTTACCTGTTCCTTCATTTGGACCTGTAATTTTCTTGTCTTTCTTCCCCAGGCCCTGAGCATTGACTGGCAGAAAAATTTTTGTTACTCTAATATCACTTAAATAATTTTCTGAACACTTAGAAATGAAGTGATAGTCATCCATTCCTCTCATATACTGCTGAAATATTGGAGATATAATCAAGTATAAAAGAGAAAAATTTTTCCCTACACCAGGAAAAGAGCCAGGAAGTTCTTTCCTACAAACAGAAGTCTTGCTTTGAAATCTAGAGGAAGAAAGGCAGAGACACTTGTTTGAACTTCCCCTTGGTAGTAAGAATGATGGTATACAGCAGCAGAGATTTGACAATATCTTGTAGCAGAGAAGTCTTGCAGCAAGATAATCCTGCATCTGTTCTTTGAAATTCGACTCAATTATTTTTATCTTTTGCTTGTGTTCCCATTCAATTTTTTTTAGTATGAGACAGTTTCTAACTTTAGGTGGGGACATTGCAGTCCTCTTGTCTTGCATAAATGAACAACATTCACCTGTGAATTTCAGTGGCAGATACAGAGACACCAGAAAACTCCATGTTTGCCCTAAAGGTATTAATTACCCTAAGGATGGGAAAGAAAGAATACAAGGAAGAGATGTATTGGGGTGGAAAGAGGTCTGAGGTGCCAGAGAAATTACAGCCATACCTACCACCTGATGGTTCTAAGTCAAATGCACTACTCCAATGAGAAGGCAAGTTTCAGAAATCAACAAAATGTAGTCAAATCTTAGCAGACCTGTATTTTTGCACATAAGCCTGAATAAATACATGTCGATCTGTGCAGGGAACAAATAAAAATCAACAGCAATACTTGCAGTGGTGGATTGATCCTAGCTTGATGAGAGGTGCCCACTAAAGTGTGTCTAACTCTTTTCTCCTCCACTGGACATGGGAGAAAATATATAATTAAAGTCTTGTGGGCTGAGATAAAGGCAGGAAAGCAATTGCTGTCATGGGCAAAACAAACCTGGGGAAATTAGTTTACTGTTAATCAACTTGGAGCAGGGTAACCAATTGGTAAAAACCAATTTTTAAAATACCTCCCTCCCACCTCTCCCTCCTTACTGGGCCCAACTTCAACTCCTGGATTCTACAGCTCTTCTCCACCAACAGCCCATGTGAGGGAGAATGGGGGCTGTCGTCACTTTTTCCCATTTTGCAAATACGTGATCCCAGAGGTACTGCCATTGTCATGGCTGGGCTGAGTCTTGGCCATTGGTGGGTCCATTTTGGAGCCATCTGGCATTGGGTCTGGGCAAAACTGGACATTGAACATGGCATTGGACATGGGCAAAGCTTCTGACAGCTACTTACAGCAGCCATCTCTAAAGCACCCCTTCTTTTTAAACCTTGCCATCCAAACCCAATACACTTAATTAGAGCATGTGGCCTTTATTCAAAAGGAAAGAAAAATATGTCAGAATATAAAGAGTGGAATCCTGTTTCCAGTGCCATATCTGAAAAGGTGTATTTCCCCAGCCAACCATGTCAGATTGCCTCTGAAAGTAATTAGAAAAAAGCAAATCATTAGTCTGCCTGCAGTGATTTCTCAAAAACAGCATTTGTAAAATTCTTTCTTCTCTTGAAGGTCAATTTGTTTTTAATCTTTCCTTGTTACCACCTTTGGAAATAGCATCTGTTCTGTGGCCAGTCACAAATGGTCTGGGTCAACCACCTTATTCTTGATGACTTAGGGTGCAATTTCTGTTTAAAGGATCCGGGTAATTTAGCTCCTTAACAAATGTCTTCAAAGAGATTAATTCTCCTTTAATTTGTTCCATATAATTTGTGACTAGAGAAAGCATGGTATTGTTCCATATAATTTGTGACTAGAGAAAGCATGGTAGGAGCAATGGGGGGTAGGTCGGTTGGGATGGACGGAGACGAGAGATCTCTGAAACCAGGTCTTGGAACTTTGGGTTTATTGCAAAGGGTGTGGGTGCAGGGGCCCTGTTTGGAGCTGCCAGCCACAGCTCGGAGCAGGGCCAAAAGAGGAGCCCGAAAGAGAGACCTGAAAGAGCAAGAGGGAGGAAATTCCCATTACAATACAATAAATCTTCTTCTGTGCTGAATATTCTAATTTTCACTAGCCAATCTAGTACAAGACACAAATCCTATAGTATTTGCATACAGCCTATAAGAATCATTACATTACCATACTGTGTTACATTTTAAACCCTAAAAACTATTCTTTGGACCCCTTCTGCCAAGCTAGTAGGTTCTGCTCCGGCCCTTGGACCTGTCTGCAGGCAGAGGGCATTGTTTTAACAAAAGGGATTACCTTCAGCTGGCCATACTATTGTTTTTTAGTTGTTCAGTAACTAAGGCTTGGTATCTCAAATCTTGCTTTCATTTAAATCTTGCTTATAGTTTCCATATTCTCAAAATCTTTTGCCAGGCAATGATATTTATAAGGCTTTCCCATTTCATCTTCCCCAACAGTATATGTTCAAAACCTTTGGGAAGCATTGAATAGTGTACACATAGTATCAGAAGTTTTGGAAGGTACTTAAAATTACCAGCAAGGAAACATAATTACTTTTTATAGCCACTGAATTAAAATACCATGTTATATTTAAAATATAATTTTGATTGAATTTATTCTAGTTTTAATGGCTCTTCACTCAGTTGATTTATTACCAATTTAGACTCACAGAGATGAAAGAAGGAATCAAATTCTTAATGATGACTTAATGTTGTTGTTTTCTACAGGAAGCATAAAGACATATTGTTTCCAGAGTTGATATGTTGGTAGGCTTTGAACTTAATACCACTTAGATGCAGTTTTAATTGTAAACTTAAGAATACAGGCAAGTCTAAAAAAATCAGTATAAGGAAAATTATAGATATATTTTTCCTTTTAACCAAGAATATATAAGAAAACAAGAAGTTAATATGGATTATGTTGTAAATTGTTTTTATTTTTTAAGTGGTCTGTTATTTTACTTGCTTTTATTCTTGTAAACAACAGCTGAATCATTTGATTCTCATTTCATAAACAAGTGTTTTGAAACAAAGATATATGAAATGTTTTTCCTTCAAAGGATAGTTCTAAGTGTTCCACACAATACCTTACCATGGGAAAATTAAATTCCCTACACAGTACAGGGAAATTACTTTCTCATGACTGTCCCTGACTTTTTGCAGGTTTTGGAAATGTTGACTATCTAAACCTAGTTGCTGTATTAACATTATAGCAAAATATTTTAAAAGTACATAAGGAATTCAGGGGCTTTCCTCAAAATTTTAAAATATGAAGCACTAACCTACATTTTTCTCATAGCCTGTTGACAAGATTTAAATTCTGAATTTCTCTGTATGAACAGTAAAAGAAACCGTGTTTATGTCCAGATAAAAATGGCGAACGTGTGGGGACAGCCTTGCTCTGGACTGGGTCACTAGCAGCGGTGAGGTTGAGGCCAGAGCAGACCAACTGTCTGTGCCTTGGGCAGCCTTGCGGGTGCTCTCCAAGAAGAAACATGCCATGCCCTTCCTTGCTTCCAGCTTTGCCTCCGTGCCATCTGTGCCTGCCGGCTTACTTCCCTTGCCAGTGGTTTAGCAGGGAGACTAACTACACTGAGAGTCTGTGGCTTGGATGGAGCCTTTAAACTTATGGAAGCATTTCTGCTCAGGGTTATGCTGTGTGTCAGTACCTGTATGCGACTCCTGGTGATAGTATAATTGGACAAAATGATTTACTGGGGATGTGGCAGTGGCTGCTGTTGGAAAAGAAAGAGATTGTCCAGGGTCCTCTGTCAACACAGGCTAGCTGGTACAGTTCCCATTCCTCCAGTGCTTCCTCCTGAGACCAAAGTGTGCTGGGCTTGAATGGTAGCCTGCTTCAGGGCTGCCCCCAGAAAACCTGAGAGTCTTGGTGACTGGACCTTCCCTTGCCTGACAGATCCAGCCAAGGCATGCATATGGGCAGGTGAGTTCCACAACAGCAGAGCAAGCCCTGCCTGCCTTCCCAGCACAGCTGTGGCAGCTTGGACTAGCAGAGTTGGGATACTCTTGCAGATGAGTGAGAAGGAAAGGCTGTGTCAGGTGAGACTGGGGAAGGACCAGGGATGTCTGGGTGCAGAGGCACCAGTGGGAGGACCCATTAGGGCTGGTGCTGTCAGCACAGACTACATCCCTGGGTTATGCACAAGTCTTTTGTGCCATGTGCAGCCCGACAGCCCTGTGCTGGCACATGGAAGTGGGAGGCAGGGAGCACACCAAGGGAAGGTTTTCCCTTTCAGAAAGCTGACCAAAATTGCTATCCTGATTGCAGCAAACTAACAAGTTTCTCAAGCATGTGAAACTGACATTAAACAAACTAATTCTGCTCCCCAAGAAATTCTCCCCCTGCATTTCCAGCACTGCAGAGAAATCCTTGGGTAAGTATTCCTTGCAATGGGTAGCGCTTTGGTTTTGGGATAAAACCAGCTCCTGGAAAGCATCTGGATGTTTATTGTATGAAAGAGCAGACAAAGTGCCAAGCTCAATGCACTGCTGCAGCTGCACAGCCAGCCAGTTCCCCATGCTTAGCAGGCATGGCTCCAGAGAAGCACAGGAGCCTGCTGGCAGGAATTGTCTGAGAGCCCCAGAGCTGTGCCATGCCACCACGCTTGGTGCTTTGACACATGTCCACCTCTGCCAGCAGAGGGGCATTGCCAGTGACCAAGGTCTGTGGTTTCTTGTGCTGCTGTGAGTGTCTGTGCTGGGCCTCCTCTCTGACCCTGTTCCCCTGGCAGTGCTTGTGCCCAGTACAGAAAGGGGCACAACATAGCAATGCTGACCACACCAGTATTGAATAGAGGGGAAGGATCAGCTCCCTCAACCCGTGGGCCACACCTCCTATTGTGGGACACAATTACTCTTGTTTGCCAAAGGGGTACATTTTTGGAGTTCCTGTATCCTTTCCTACTACAGAAATAGTTTAAATTAGTTTTTGAAGGAATTTAACATTTACAATTTTTAATCTTCTTTCTTCTGCCTTCTGCCATTGTATTCCATCATACAAGCATATGAGAATTGAAGCTTTAATGTTGAAATCAAGTGAAGCACTTCAAAATTAGGGGTAAAGTATTTTTTTAAGGTGGGTGGGCTTGTAATTCTGAAAATCTCTGGGGCCTGTGCTGTATTTCCCTAAAGGATGAGACACACCTCCTTTCAATAATATTTCATTATCATGATGCCAGGTATCTTAGATGCAGTAGTTGAGACTAGTTTTCCCATGAAAATGGTGTTTCATTTAAAAATAGGGCTTGTTTTTAGTCCACTTACCAAGTATAAGTGCACTATTGATTTTTAAGGACACTTTTGCTGCTAAAAAAATTTAGGAAGCAAATGTAAACCTAAAGGTTTTCTTTTTATTTCATAAATTTTCACTGAAACCATGGGAAGAGAGGAAAACCGAGAAAGAGCTGTTACTTAATTTTAGAAATCTTAGCTTAAATGTGCTTAGAGAAACATATCAGAAACATAAATGTCTGAAATATGAACACGCAAAATATATCCTAGATTCTTACCACAGTATGATCAAGGACAGTTTTAACAGAGGAGCACTCCAAAAGGGGCAGGAAAAGGATACACAGGTTATTTTTAATTAAACACATTAAACAAATTTTCAGATTTATTTATCTTGCTCTCTGTAGACCATGAGAAGTGAATGTGTTCAGGCAGGCACTAGTTTCTTCATTTTTGTGTCTGTCCAAAGAATTGTCATTGTATTCTATTTTTCAATTTTATGACCTTGTCTTAGGGAGTCTGGGGGTTTAGAATTTAAACTTAGACAAATCATTCCTCTCTTCCTTTGTAAATGGTTCACGGACATAGTAAAACTCATGCTTATGCTCTGTTAGAAGGCAATGTGTTTCAAAATAAGTATTTTAAGATAAACATCATTTACAATATGCTGCTCAAATGACTTACATAATTATAGACTGTCAGTCATATTAAGGTTTCTATTTATATGATTGATTTAAAGTTACATTTTGGTATGCATGTTCCTGGTGATTTTTTATCCCTTATATGGCTTTTTCAGTTAGAGATGCACCAACTTTGCCAGCAGCTTGCATGTACCAGGACATGAGGTTACTGTAAGTAACAAGGTGGTAGCTGTATGCATTAAGATCTCCCAGTGGTACAATTCTGTGTGTTTTTAAACATGTATAGAAAATATTCTATTAAAGTCTTTCTTCAGCTATACATTATCTACATGCTGACAACATCAGAGGTTATGACAGATTCTAATCCTAAAACATGTGAAAGGTGTTTTGCAGAGTATGACTTAGCGTTCAATTATTATCTTTTATTAGGTGGTATACACATGAATGTTCAAATGAACTTGAAAAAAAAACTCAATTCAGCTGTTAGAAGAAATAACTTTCTGAAGAACCGTCACTGAGTGATTGTAATTGTTTTTATATTTTTCTTGGACTTTGGGCAAATTTATATTTTACAACCTACTTTGAATAAGATGATACCAAATGTTTCCTAAAGACAACTTACTAAGACGTTTTGATTTTTCATTCCATAAAAACTGGGGAAATGTTGCTGCATTTTCAAAATGCAAAACATTTACCGCACCAACTAAAAAAAAAAAAAAAAAAAAAAAAAAAAAAAAAAAAAAAAGAGTAAATGAGAAATTGACAAGTCTGGAACCCCAAATGAAGAAGAAAGTTAACAGAATGTCCTTTATCTTTTTAATGCATCTGTTTATGCTCCAGAATCAATCCCTGGTGATTATATGGTAGATATCTGAAGAAGATTCACTGTTTATCTTATATGGCCTGCTGAATATAGACAAAGATGAGAAAGTTTACAAGTCAGATGAAGAAAAGCAGTGCTGTTTTGAGTGACGTGAGTACATTTGAGTACATGACAGATACTGTTGTCTGGGTCTGAAGTTCTGAAGTAATGCTGGTATCAAAGAGGGTGTTTTGCCACCAAACACCTCTGGAGCATGGAACATATTTATCATGGAGTTGCTGAAATATAGTATATCATCCCTAACTTATAATTGCTTCATTGTAATGTATGTAATTTTCAGGTGGATAGTGGATAAAAAGTTTCTGATGTTGCTGATTTTCTTGGTGTGAGTTAGGGTCCTTTGCTGTGATGCAGTCATATGGCATGAAGGAAAAAATGAAGTTTGATTTATTTTCTATTGAGCAAGAGAAAGAAACCCGCAACATCTCTATCAGCCTCAAGTAGAATGACCCGCCTTCACGAGTAACAGAAACACATGAAATTCCCACTGGAAATCTAGCTTCAGTCCTTAAAACCAAGGAGTATTTTGCAGTACTCCCAACCGTAATAGCTCTTCTGACTGAAAACAGAACACAGAAAGGTGCAGTAAGTTCCAGTCCCCAAATGCAGCTCTTGTTTATCTGCCAGTCTATCATGAGTCAGCTAACACAAACTGCCACCCTTATCCAGAGCAGCTGTCTAATTACAATTTTGTTATTATTAATTACCGAGTAGAAAATCATTTGTAATTAGCTCAGACTAAATCATAGTTTAAACAGCCAAAAATTACATTACAAACTAAAGTGTAATTAAAGCACTACACTAAAGTGTTTATTTAAACCCAGTCTAGCTACTGCAGATTTTTTAATCAGGTTCTCAGGCTCATACACAGATGTAATTAGTCTTCAGTACTGACAGCATACTGCATTTATTCATTAAGCATCAATATTGTTGAACAAATGTAAATAAAATTTAGACAGGAATTCTTTAAAGGGGCAGTCATGGAAACATCTGGGTGAGATAATGAAGCTGGGAATGATGTGAATGTTAATGAGCTTTGGTGCTGTTCTGTCTGGTACCCAAAGAATTTTTGAAGACACACATTTTGAGCTCCTACTACTTGCACTGAGTTTGCAAGCACCAGTGATCCTCCTTTTACTGGCATGTACTCACTTATCTAGGTTGTTTCAGTGGGACTCTGGGCTCTGTGCCTGGACAGATTCCCACCAAGCAGACAGGATAGAATTTTGTTATCTAACACTGGGAAGGAAAGCCACTGCCTTTTCTTAATGCATCTTGCTGCATTTAATGTAAATGAACTAATCTTAAAATATGCAGTAACACTATTGGCAAAATTTGTTTCTTTCAGTTATATGGAATGAAACTAACATATCTCTTACAGAGTGTGTCATAGTATTTTCAGAAATACTACTTCTGTTACACATTGCAGGGAGTAACTTTTTTCTGAGTTCCTAGCTGAGAAAGCAGCTTTTATCCCTGGAAGGAAGAAAACCAACATTGCTAAAAAGAAGAACATAGTTTGATATAAGACTTCTAGGACACTCATGGATAAGGTTTGGTGGTAGGCAAGGGCAAGGAGTAAGAGGTAGCGCACTCACTATTAATAGAAAGAATGACAGGGAATATGGAGATTGCTCTGAAATAAATATAAATATTGATGGAAAAAAACTATACTTGGTTGTCTAATGATGATAGGTTGTGTCCTCCATGCTTCTTCAGCTCAACTATTGACCCCATGGTACAAAGCTCTGAACAGCCCAGAATTTCATTATGTAGTGTCCTGACAGGGATGCTACACAACAAGGGATAATAATCATAATAAGGGATAATAATTTCATAATAATGGCTTTAGGAATATAAAAAAGATAAAATCTTTTTTCCAGTTCTATTCAACATCTACATATTAGCTTCCAGGGAATTTCTCAGGAGTCACATGCTCAGGTGAAAAAAAACCAAAAACATCCAGAATCTTTAGAAGCCTCGTCTATTTTAATCCTTGAGCACTCAAAACTTGGCTTTCCTACAATTAAAATTTTAAAAAGTGCTGAAAGAGTGCTGTTAAAAATGCTCAAATAGGTTTCAAAATTTCTAGCAAAGGCTGTTAAAAAGCATTAACTCGCAACCCCATCCTGATTTTGTAGGTGGCCTGAAGATATGTTGTGTTTGTCTGTGTGAGTGCACTAGACACTTGCTTCATAATAAGAGTGTAAGTTAATGCATTACCATCTGAACTAGTGTTTCTTTGCTATTTTTCTAAGATACTGCTCATGTCAACATTTCAGTCACTGAAGTATGCTTATAGTATGTTAGGCATAATACTCTTCTGATTTTGTTGTTGGCATTCATGTCCACAGCTCTGTCCCATGAATGGCCTTTGACAGAACTTTGAGAAGCAATGCACTTTATACCTCCACCTCCAAACCCCTTGGCTTAATATAAAATTTCTTTCCTTCTTCACCCATGTATTGAAGCTGGTGCTGTGACAGCCCTGAGTTCCACACTAATGCATTCAGTAGCTATTTAATAATAAGACTTAATGAAAATATATATCACCACATATAATATTCTGTAGAAGCTGTCTCCCTTTGATGAAACTTTGAACACCATAAACAGAAGGCCAGCAACATAAACTTTGCATCTGGTAGTGCTACAGATCTTAAGAATACAAGAAAAATTCAACAAAAAGTATATTAATCCTGCTTGAATAAGTAATTATATTATCAAGAGTGGAGGAGTGGAAAAGGTACCACGTTAGCTGTCTAAAATCCTAAGTACCTGGTGAAATTGATCTTTCTGCCTGTCAGACAGTTGTGATGTTTTGGCTGAAATATGAACAGCACAGAACCATGACACCTCAAGGCAGTAATGAGTTTCCCTTTAAGAGTGTAGACAAATCTGGGCTCTTGCTAGGAGACAGAAAAAAAGACTAAGGAAAGTTAGGAAAAATACTACTATGTAAACCTATCATTTTAAGCACAGGTCTGTCTCTTTTTCAAGTAAGTTTCAATAACCTCATTTTTTTTCTTATGCTTCTCTGTCTTATATTTTCTGTCTTCTTACCTACTTCTTTAGGTAATAAACAATGTCTTGGATGCCCACTGTAAAGTGAATCATAGCTAAGTAACCATAATAACCACTTTTTAAATGCAAGCCTATATGAATCATACTAGTCAATATACTCTCAGTTCTGAGCAAATGCAGACCAGTTGTGAATGTTATGTGAAGAATGTCATCTTACTTTTGTTAGAACAATTGATTGGAAAACATGATAGGTGCCTTTCAAAAGTAAAATCAATTATATGCTTATTTCAAGATTTACTTGCAACAGATTTCTTGAAGCAGGTGCTTATTTCCATCTCTGTTCAACAGTATGTATATATTTAAGAACGTGAATAATATATATTTAAAGAGGAAATTATATTTTTGTTCGGGAAGCTATCAACCCGATATGATATTTGGTGGGATTTTCTTTTTCCCAGTGTGGGAAATATTTATTTGATTTCAGATGACGCTGTCCTTGCACATTCCTTCAGTCCTTGTGACAAAAGCTATTTCCACAGAGGAGATGCTATTAAAATTATAAATAAAGTACATGGGTATTAATAAAGGGAAGAAAAAATTATGTCTATAAGGTTTAATGGGCTTCTGACTGATCCAAATAGGCAAAAATAATACTTGGTCCATCAACTCTTTAATGGTTAAATAAAAGCCTTTTTATTGTTATAAAGACTTAGTTGATTATAAAAATGTATATAACTTTAGGCCTTTAAATGCAAACAGTAGAAACAGTTCTTCTCTCAATATTCATCATGTGTGTCTGTTTGCTCATGCTAAGTGAATTTGACACAATGGTAAGTAGCTCAAACAATCTATACTGCTGGAAGATTTCCCTCACAAACTATTGATTTACTTAGCCCATCCACAGCATGGTCCAAAACAATTTCCATTCTGTTTACCATTCTGTATGGCTAAAATGCATCATTTCACACTGCCTAATGGAATTAAGAAACCTTGTCATTTTGCTGGAAAACTTGCTATATTTATGTATAGCTCAACATAATGGGGAGAAGAACCTGGCAAGTTTAGTACCAAACCCAAAAGTTCTTATTTTGGTAACTTTCTGTTTTACTTAGTGTCTTTGGGTGATTTTATGATGATACTCTATTCCTTCATCATCTGCTTTATGCCTAGAAATGTCTGCTGTATCTTTAAGGTGTGTCTGAGGAAGGGGTAGGAGCCTAGGGGCTCTTGCATGGGCTTTATGCAGAGACTCACTCCCAGGGGTGCTGGGGTGAAGGGAGGACTGGATGTTACTTTCTTACTTAGCTGCCTTGGTTTTGCTGCCTTATGCAAGAAGTTTTTTTCTTCCCCTTTCCCTGGCCTGGAGAGACTGTAGCAGCAATCCTTTGTCGACTTTTGTTATTTTCTTAAATTGTTCAGCTTGATTTTGGTCTGAGATCAGACAGTCACGGGGACACAGTTAGCCGAGACCTGTGGGGAGCTGCGGGAGCCACTCTGCCTGGCCCCACACCCCTGGGAAAGCTGAATCAACACAGGAAAAGATACCAAAATCCACCAGGTTCATCTGCTGTGAGGAGGAGATCAACACCAGAGGCTCAACAGGTTCCCATCTGTTTTGGTTTTGCCTGAGCTGCTACATGAACTTTATTTTCCTTCCCTGAGACAAAAGCTGGGTGCCATTTTGTTCTCCCTTTCCATGTGTCCAGCTAGTTTCTTTCTTTCCCTGGCTTTTGGGGTATTTTTGTTCTGATGTGGGTGTGTGTGTCTTGGGTAAGGTTCTGATGGTTCAATATGTAGCATTTATTAATTCTTTTTCCTGTGCTATTTGGGCACTTGGTTTATCAATAAACAGTTGGTTTTCTTCACTTTCACCTACTGGTATTCATTTTCTCATAGGCAGAAGAGGGATTGCTGAAGCCCTTTTTTTTTCTAGAGGAAACAGACATTCCAGAGCTTTTTCTCCTAAACTTGTTTCTAAACTGAGACACTTGGTGTTAGCAAGCAAGTTGTGTTTTCACAATCCTGAGTGAAAATCAAAGTATCTTCAGATTAAAAGTGGTGAGATTATCCGCTCTTTGTCATGAACAGTCAGGGTCAGCGGTGAGCCTTGTTAGGTTAGAGTGTGATTGGCTCTACAAAGAGGTAGTGCAGTATGGGTATCCTATTTGTCACTTTAAATTCTCATAGGATAAGGAAGGAGTTGTGCTAGGAAAATGGAGAATTTCCACAGGAAGTGTGAGTTCTGCTGTGGGAGAGAAAGGAATCATAGTAACATGGAATCATAGAATAGTTTAGGTTGGATAGGTAAGAGTATAAGATAAGATAAGATAAGATAAGATAAGATAATTATAAGTAAGATAAGTATAGATTTATACTTATAGATCACCTACTTCCAACCCCTCTGTCATGGACAGGACACCATCTTGCTCAGAGCCTCTTCCAGCCTGACCTTGAACAGTCCCAGGGATGGAGCACCATGTTCCAGTGCTTCACAACCCTTTGTGCAAAGAATTCCTCCTTTACATCCAGTCTAAAGCTGCCCTCTTTCAATTAAGGTATTAATTCCTTCTTGTCCTGTCACTACACTGTCCAGCTTTCTTGTAGGCCCCTTTTAGGTACTGGAAGGCTGAAATAAGGTGTCCCTGCAGCCTTCCCTTCTCCAGGCTGATCAATCCCAACTGTCCCATTTTGTCATCATGGAAGAGATGCTTCAGGCCTCTGGTCATCTTCCTGGCTCTCCTCTGGGCTCATTCCTCCAGATTCATGTCTTATGTTGAGGGCCCCAGAACTGAACACAGTACTACAAATAGGGCTCACCAGAGCAGAGTAGAGTGGAACAACAACCTGCTGGCCACATGGCTTTGGAAGCAACCCTGGATGCAACTGGCTTTCTGGGCTGTGAGCACACAATGATGGGTCACATCAAGCTTCTCATCTACCAGCATCCCCAAGTCCTTCTCAGGTCTGCTCTCAATCTGTTCTAACAGCCTGTATTTCTTCTTGTGATTGCCGAATCCAGGTGCAGGACCTCACACTTTGGCCTTATTGAACTTCATGAAGTTCACACCACCCCACTTCTCAGGCCTAACATAGTCCCTCTGGATGGCTTCCATTCCCTCCACTGTGTTGACCACATCACACAGTTTGGTATTGCCAGCATGCTTGCTGAAGGTGCACTCCATCCCATGGTCCCTGTCACCAACAGAACTCCAGCTAAACAGCTCCAGTCCCAATACTAGTCCCTGAGCACACCACTTGCCACTGCTCTCAACTTGGGCATTGAGCCATTGTCTGCAACTGCTTGAGTGTAACCACCCAGCCAGCTCCACTGAGTCCACTCATCAAATTGTTTCTTTCCAGCTAAGCAAAAAGTATCTTGTGCAGGACGCTGTCAAATACTCTGCACAGGTCCAGGTAAACCATGTCACTCTGAATTTGTGTGTATTAGGGTTCATAATGGTCTCAAACATGACCTTCATTCTTCTACTCACTGCCTTTGCCTTCTGAAACTTGGACAGTGTGGCTAGAACACTTGCCAGTGAAGACTAACACTTGTGGGTACCTCAGCTTTCCCCCATATCCCAGGTTACCAGATCTCCTGTTTCCTTCTGGAGAGAACTCACATGGTCTTTGTTTTAATCATCAATGTACCTAGAGAAACTTTTCTCTTTGACTTTGATGTCTTTGGAGAGGTTTAAAAAAAGGCATCTCCAATAAATACAGTTGTGTCATGGCTGAAGTGCAAGTGGGATTTGATTGGAACAGGTATTATTTCTGCTACTTTGTGAGATGTTTAAGAGGCTGAGAGGGTTGTTTTGGAGGCCCAGCTTCCTTTACACCCACTTGGGTAGCCTGGGTATATAAGTTGTTCTGATGAATGTTCAGCACTGACTTTATCTTTTTGGTTATGAACAGAGTGTCATTTCACTTGGAAGAAAAATTATCTATTGTGTACCTATTGTGTGTTTTTGCTTTTCTTCTCCATCTCTTCTTGAGGCATCAAATTTTGTTGAGAAATCTCACTTTTGCCGAGTATCTCTCTCGACCCAAACATGAATTTGTGATCTATTCTATTGTGAGATTTCCAGAAAAAGGAAAAAAAAATTCTTAATCTTACACTTGTCAAATTAAAACTCCTCCAAGCTTAGAGAAGAAGGAAACTTTGATCTGGACAAAGAAAACAGTCCAATGGACTGTGCTTATAGAGTTAGATCGGTCAGATTTTCATGTCTGAAATGGTACCCGTAGGATCAATCCAGCTGTATTCAGTAAATGAGAAAATATACTGACGAGAAGGAATGTGAGTGCTGCAAAATAAAGATGGAGAAGAATGCTGCTAAGCCACTTTAAATCATTAGAGAAGACTTTCAAAAAGACTTCCTGACAACTTTTCAAGATGTTATGGATGATGAAATAATTTTGCCATACTGCTACTATATGGCAATTTTTTTACAAGGGGAAGGGAAAGGGCATCTGGATAGACAATTGAGGTGTTTTTTTGCATTTTCCTTGTATTTCAAGTATGAAAAAAAGAGCAGTTATAGTGGGATTTTCTTCTTTCAGGAAAGATATCACTGGCAATATTACACATTTTGGCTATTTATATCCATCATTTGTTTATATCTACATTTTCCATAACTGTATGATTAGTTGTACTGTTTCAAATTAATTCTGATCTATAAATAGGAATATATATGCACATATTATTTTTGTTGAGGTTTACCGTGAGGAAGAAGTAATTGGCTTCTGGGTTAAGAAAAGGACCATTAAGTAGTATTACTGCTCACTGGAGATCACTATTTTAACCAAAGCCAGCAATAGTTTTACCTGTAAGTCAGAAACTCTAGTCTGTATATGTTTTATTATACCTTTTAAAAATGTGTTTTCTTGTAGGTCCAGCTACTTTCTACCAGCTCTTATTTTTTTATCTGGCTCACAGCCATTAGTCCTACAGGCTGGCAAATGTTTTTAATTCCTTACATATTAATGGGGATTAGATGTAATTGTAGCAATTCATCTTATCTATTTTTTTAAATATTTATTTTCAATTCCAATTGTAGTTCATTCCAATTAGTATTTTAAAGATGAAAACAAAAATACCAGTAAAATGTAATGTGAAAATAATTCTCTGCTTTTCCTCATTATAACATTTTTTTCCTCCAGAATCACAGAAATGCTGGTTGTAAAACATCTTTAGGGTTTTCAGCCCCAAATATCCTGTCAAATTCTCACCAACACTAAACCTGGACAGTCATAGTGCTGTCTAGCTGAATATGGAGAGCCTCCTTCCTTAGAGAAGAGATTCCTTAGCCTCTTACTGGTGCTCTGCTACCCTGTAAGAGCAATGTTTTTTTCCTGATTCTTTGCCTGAATCTCCCAAGTCACTATCTGTGGTAATTTCCCTTTGTCAGGTACAATCTTCTGCACAAAAAAGTAAGAGTAAACCAGAACCTGTGTAGAAGAGCAACTAACAAAAACATACACACACACACACACACACACACACACACACACACACACACATATATATATATATATATATATATATATATTTAGGTATGTAATATCACTTTGAAATAAAATAGCTATTTTATTTCCAGTTATATTTAGCAACCAGAGCCAGTTGAAAGCCATAAAGTTAATTCTGCTTAATATGATTTGTCAGACTCCTGAGAATTAGCTCTAATCGTATTCATTAACCATATTAGATAGTGTCTTATTCTGAATAGAACATTTCATCATTCCAACTAGAAGAAAGATTATTTTTTACCCTTGAATTTAAAGAACTAAAATATAGAACAAACATTTCAGTACAAAAAGCCCCTCACTTTTTGACTACCTTTCATTAGCAGAAATCTTTATGAAGACGAGTAATAACAGTCTCCTGAATATTGAAAAGAGAGTAGTTGGAACATGAACTAAAATTAAAATTGAGTAAATTTTGTGACTTAACCTACAACCACAATTAAAAATAACAAAGGAGTGGAAAAATATATTAAAATTTTATTTTCATAACAAGCTTCAGAAGAACAGGAACCAATTGTCTGTTATATGCCATGGCTCATATTTTTTCATCTGAAACTGAAAGTACCATTCTATGCCTGTTCACAGAGTACATTCAGAACAGGTGGATTCTTCTGTGTTGGGAATGCTACAGAACTAGGGTAAGTATGGAGAGGGGCAAATTTATTGAAAATGCTCAATGCTGCAGGACATGTATATGAAGTGAAGAGATTTGCTGGATAAACTGTGCACTAACAAGATCTACCACTCAAAACATTAACATGGAGGCAGTATGCAGTTGTTTTGTTTTAAGCTGTGAACTAGATTTTGTTGCAAGAACACTTTTATGGAGAAGCCAGCCCTGAACTCAAACTGGAAAACCTCAATTACTTTAAACCAGCAGATTTATCTAGAAGTCATAAGCAATGAATTATTAAAAAATGTCTTGCACATCTAAAAAGAACTTCATTCTTCTACCTAGGTTTTTAAGCATATATCTTTTTAATGACCTCTCTCTTCTACCAACCAGTCTCTTACATAGTCATACACAAGTGAAAAAAGACTTTTTTGTTTTGATTATCACTGAATCAGTTGTTCAATTCTACTGCTTTTTACATTTGATTCTTTCTGTCTCTAAAGGTATAATTAAGGTCCAGTGCCAGACTCCAGCTCTGTGCTTAACAATTTTCTCCATTTAGCCACTTTTAGGAAGACAGCCTTATGGCTATGATGCTAAACAAACAATTAATGCGCTTATGTGTTAGCAGTACTTTAAAAAGAAATAAACGGTAAAGTTCTGATACTGAGGAGGCCCAAATTTACTTTTGGGTCATGTTAACAATCTCTGGACTTCTCTTCAGAAACATAGGAGAGCAAAACTGTACATTGCCACAAGATGAACACTTCCAGATAGTAAAAGCTTTAAACTAGATATGGTGGGGGTGGGGACAATATCAGGCTTGTCCTTGGCAAAGCTTAGAGGACAGGGTGCTGCCAGGGCCCTCAGCTGGTGACTGAACTGTAGTGGCCACATTGGAGCACACCTGTACTGAGATGACCCAGGAGCTCATGAGGTAGCAGAAGCCAACAGGAAAACAACAGGGAAATATCTTACAGGAGTTAAGGGGTGTGCCTCTAGGAAGACAACACAGCCAACAGACTGGCTGGGGTGCCCTTACTCCAAGGCACACAGCCTTGTGCAATAAGCAAGAGCTGGGAGCCACTGCACTGCTAGAAAGCTAAAACCTTGTAGCCATGGCTGAAACTTGGTGGATGAATCCCATGACTGGAGTGTGACTATTGATGACTACAGGGCAGAAGGAGGGGTGGAGGGTTTTCCCCCTACATTAGTACATGGATCAAGTTTGAAGAGTTGCCTCTGAAGAAGAGCCACAGGCAGGTCAAAGCCCTGTGGGCAAGAATCAGAGACTGAGGCAACAAAGGGAGCCTTGTGGGTGGTGTCTACTACACCCCCCTCATCAAGTGAGCCCATTGGTGAAGCCTGCTGGCTCCAGCTGCAGGAGGCACTGCTCTCACTGGCTCTTGTCCTGCTGGGGGACTTTGACCATCCTGACCTCTGTTGGGAAAATAGCACAGACAGTTGTAGGAGATCCAGGAGACTGCTGGAATGCATGGAGGATAACTTCCATACCCAGCTAATAGACAGCCCTACCAGAGGGGATGCAATACTTACCTGATGCTTGCCAACATATACACACATAAAGAGGATATTACATTTGGAGGGAGCCCAGGCTGCTGTGATCCTGATTTGGGGGATTTCACAGCCCTGAGGGAGATGGGTTAAGAGAAGTATGAAGTTTTGCTTTACAAAAGCAAAATTCCAGCTCTTCAGGAACATAATCAATAGGATTCCCTGGGTCACTGCCCTCAGGGACAAGGGTGTGGAACAGAACTGGCAGATCTTTAATGAAGTCTTTCACAGAGTATGAGAGCTAGCAATCAGGAAGAAGATATCATAAAAGGAAGGCAGGAGATTGGCATGGCTGAATAGAAAACTGTTGGTCAAACCAAGCACAAAGAAACAAATGCACAGACTGCAGAAATGACATGTGACTTTGGAAGGGTATACAGATGAAGTTCACTTGTGTAGGAAGGCCAAAGCAAAGCTGGAGCTGATCAAGGGATGCAAAACATTCACAAAAATGGTTTCTACAGATATGTTTAACAGAAAAAAATGTGAAAGAAGTTGCACTGTTCCATCCCCCCCACTCCCCACCACAGTATACACTGCTGAAAAACAAATAGCTATGGATAAGGAAAAGGCTGAGAAACTCAACACCTTTTTTGCCTCAGTGGTCAACAGAGTCCTGATGGATATCAGTGATAAGTAGTGTCTTAGGGGTTCATACTGGGGGCACTGTTACTTAATATCTTCATTAATGACATAGACAAGGAGATCAAGTGCACTGTCAGCAAATTTGCTGGTGACACGAAGCTCAGTGGTTCTGTTGCTACATCTGAAAGACAAGATGCCATCCAGAGGGATCTGAACAAGCTCAAGAAGTGGATCCGTGGGAATCTCATGAGATTTAACAAGGCCAAGTGCAAGGCGCTGCACATGGATCAGGGCAATCCCTAGTTCCAACACAGGCTATGGGATGAACAGGTCAGAGCAGCCCTGCCCAGAAGGACTTGGGGGTGCTGGTGGGTGAGAGGCTGAACATGACCTAGCAATGAGCACTCACAGCTCAGAAAGCCAAACGTGTCCTGGGCTGCATCCAAAGCAACAGGACCGGGGGGGGGGTGGGAATTCTGCCCCTCTGCTCTGCTGAGACCCCATCTGCAGTGCTGCATCCAGCTCTGGGGTCCCAGCACAGGAAGGACATGAAGAGAGTCCAGAGGAGGCCATGGAGATGATCAGAGGGATGGAACAATTCTTCTAAGGCTGAGAGAATTTGGATTATTCAGTATGGACAAGAGAAGACTTTGGGGTGACCTAATTGTGGCCTTCTAGTCCCTGAAGGAAAGCCTACAGGAAAAATGAAGACTTTTTACAAGAGCAGGTAGTGACAGGACAAGGCTCAATGGCTTAATGCTGAAAAAGAGTAAGTTTAGATTAGATATTAGGAAGAAATCCTTTACAATGAGGGTTGTGAGGCACAGACAGAAGTTGCCCAGCAAAGCTGTGGATGCCCTGTCCCTGTGAGGACGCCAGGTTGGATGGGGGTCTAAGAAACCTAATCCTGTGATAGGGGTCACCATCTATGGCAGGGGAATTTGGAACTCCATGGTCTTTAAGGTCCTTTCCAACCCAGACCACTCTATGACACTATGAAGATCAGATTTAATAAAATATGTTGATTTTGCAGAATAAGCATGACTGTTTTCAAGATCAGCATCTCAGGCTTGAACATAACAGGAAAAGATTTAATTTGTTGTGAGGAGGTACAGATTTTTTCTGAAGTAGTTACCCTGCTATTTGAAAAGAATAGGTCATTACTATAGCAACACCATATCATCTGACCCTCATACCCACAGCTGGGCCAGATTCAGATCTCAGTCTTGTCAATGTAAATCTGACATAAACCTGAATGATGCATGATTATGTATTATACAGACCACTGTAGCTGGAGACCACATAGGCCAGTGAGTATGCTACCTTCTGGAACTAATTCACATGATATATTTCAAGTAACCAATGTGTAAAGCCTATTTTTCTTGGAGAAAACAGGAAAAGGAGTAGTAGTATTTCTGCTAAATTTGGTTATAAGAACATTATTATTTTAATGGATCTCAGAATGTACTGAGGATTTCCTCAAATAAAACATTAGTTTTAAAAAGGAATTTGCAAATTAAGGTGTTGATCCTGCACAAATATATGTACACATTTAAAAATATGTGCTCGTACCAGTCTCTGGACACTCTCTTAAAAGTTATACAGCAAACTTATAGTCTATACAGTCTATACAGTCTATATACAGCCTACCAATCTTTGAAGGACTGGGTCCTAATTCAAGATCTGACATAATCAAAGGAAGTACCATGATTGGAAAAAAGAAAAGAGAAAGTCTTCAGCACATATTTCATGTCTGATGAAATCTGCTTCAGAGGATGAGGGGCAGTGGTTTGTACAGTTTCTGCTGTAAGTTGTGGCAGTGATGTTGCTGGGTGAATGACACCTTCCTGAGGGCTGCATTATCATGAAGCACAGCCCATGGGATAGTGTCCAACACACAAGAGGAATGTGTGTGTGGACTTACCATTGCAACTGCGAAAAGCCACTGCTCAGCTTGGCTTATGATCTTAAGCCCTTTGGCAATTCCAGGGATCCATGGTTAATGCCCATTGACTGCCCATATAGGCACACTCAGGCTTCAGACTGCACAGGAAGAGAGGCATGAGACAGAAAAACTTGGTCATGAGCTTCACCCAGCCTCCACATCTCCAAATTTCCAGCTCTGGTGATTCACCAACACTACACTTTGCTGAAAACCTGAAGAACAGGTAGTTTTCCGTGAAAAGGCAGCTGTGCTTTGTAGGAGCCTAAGCCTGGGCTGCTCTTTAATATTTTGGTACAAGAGTGTGAGTCCCGGAAAGCCCTCATATATAAGATGAACATGACTGAATCTGGAGTACATTTAGGAACAGTCCTTTCCCTTGGGCTTTTACAGAGTGCAGTTAGAGCAAATACAATGTAGTTCTGAAATACCTCCACATATTTGTAGGCTGCAGCTTTTAGAGTGCAGGGTAAAATGTGAGAGGACAGAAAGAGTCAACTAATAATAATGAGGTTACACAATAGCATTCAATGCCAGAGAGAAATGAGAGAAAGCTTATAAGACACCAGGCTCCAAATACAACCAGGTATGACATCTCTCCTTCTCTAGAACTTCATCCAGGTGTTAGAAAGCCAGAGCCAGACATCAATAGATATATCCAGTTCCAAGTTTGTATGGCTGTAGTAATACAGAGGTGTCTATTCTGCTTTGAAGGTCTTTAAAAAGAAAGACCTCAAATTTAGCTTCCTCTGTGTTAACTAAAATTGCTGATAAGGTTCCTTTTTTTATATATAGATATCTCAAAAAGTTCATGCTGCATATGTACTTATAGAACAAAGAGAGGAAATATCCAGACAAATCTATCCTTATATTCAATTTGCTGGAAAGCTTTTAGATCCTGCTGTGGTTCTTTGTGCATATACGAGTATAACCTTAAAAGGTTAGTTAACCTACATCTGGTGTAGTGGATGTAGAACTGCAGCTTCCTGTTTCTACATAAACCCATGCACATTTAGAGAATGAATCTGGGCCTGTGGTTCCCCCATAGGCAGTGGTGATCTTCACATTGCCTCTTTGTCCCAGTAATGAGGACCACTCTGGTTAGTGCTGCAGAGATGACAGGATTAAAAAAAATGTTGATTGATAATTAAAGATATGATTACTTCTCTTTACCTCAAATATGCAGCCTGTGTCCAGCCAGCAGCTTCCTTTAATTTGCAGCACATTATGAAAATATAATTGATAAAAAAATTGCTGTGTGACTTAGGCCCTATCTTTAACTATCACACATTTTTAATATTAGGGTGAGTTGCAACCCTCCATCTCTCTTTGTATTTGGTTCTTTTCACACACAAAAGTACATCAGGCTAATGCTTCAATGATTAACTCTTCTGACTTTGATTTGAGGCAAATAAAAAATTGAGGCTGGTGAGTGTGGTTTTGAGAGCCATGTGAGGAGCAAACCTTTAAAGAGCTTTTATTTCTGTCCCATCATCTCAAATTATCTTGTTTACCCCCTGAGTTTTGAGCAGGTACCATTACTGCACTCAGTTGTCCACATCATCTTTTGAAGGGAAAATTAATTCTGAATTACTGGCCCTATAACTGCCTACTTCTTCACATCATCTGTCAGCAAAATAAGCAGACAAAAGCTGGCTAAGTGGATTTCTGCTAGCTGTCATTTAAAAGGAAAGGGACAGGTGTTGAATGAAGCTTCTTTCTCTGACTGCTAGTTAACAATACATATAGAAGAAGTTTAATTGCTTGTATCCACCTGCACCCTTGTCATTTCCCGGCTTTATTGATTTTAATGAAAATATTAAGTGCACTTCAGGAGCAACAGCTAAAGTGACATGTTGATTGAAATATACAGAAAAATGTATAATAGAAGCAGACTATTACAGTTTTAATAGAATCTGAAAGAAGTAACATCCAGAGAAGCATTTTTCCCTGCTATTCTTCTGCATATAGTAAGTTCTGAAATGAGTAATTGGAAGCTGAATAAATGTTTAGTCATTGTTAAAGCAATCTTTCACCCTAATAACCTAATTGTTATTGAAAGTGACCCAGGCTTTCTGGCATATTTTATTCCATTAGGTACCTTTCAGGGTGCCACATAAACACAACAAAATATGGGTATGAACAGAATCCAAATCATGATAGCTCAGAATTGTACACAATTACAGCTTTGTAGCAAAACATAATGGCAGTCTGTCTGTTTTAGTAAACATCGGTGTGAATGGCTTGTAGTTTTCTTGAAGCTGCATTCTCAACTTTTATTTAGATGATTTTGGACTTAATGGAGCAAGGAATATAAAAACAACCATGGCAGCTTTGGTTCAGGAGCAACATTCAATGAAAATTTGATTTTTAGTTCTTTGCATTCAAGTCTCTTCCTGGTTATACTTGGTGCATCCAAAGCTGTCAAAGAGTTAAGATACATAAAACTCTAATTGAAGAAAGATTCTGTGCCTTTTCTGTAATAGAATTTCTTTAAGGAAGTTGTATTTTGGTGATGCATATTTATCATGAAGAAAGCTGCTCAGAGTCTTCTCTTTCTCAGTTCAATGAATCTTATGTGTTTTGAAACTGCTAATCTAAAACAGTTGCAAGCCCCAAACAAAACTGTTTTACACATATAATAATCAATTTCTGATATTTCTCTTCACATTAATTGCCAAAATTTTTATACCTTTAAAATGCCTATTCAGAAACCAAGGTCCCTTGTTAGTTGGTGCTTCCCAAGCACAGATCAAAAAATGCTGGTACATCAAAGGGCTCACAATCTAATCATAAGACTAGAGAGACAAGTTAGTAGAAGAAGCAGGTCATCTTAATTGGCAAAGGTCAACACATAAACTGTCTGTTTGTCTGTCACATACTTTTGTAGGACTTGTGGAACACCATGGACCCACAGAAAGATCCTGAGATTATCTTATCAATGTTCATGGGCATGTCATCCCTAGGGCAAGGAATACAACAATGGAAAAAGGACTTTTCCATCAGGAATGACCATACTGAGTCCACTATCTTGTCTTTGCTGTTACTAAGGGTGACTATAAAAACAGCAAATGTGCAGTATCATCTTCCTACAAAAACTCTACAGATTCTGGGAAAGAATTTTCTGAGAGAGATCCTGTCTGGGCATACCTTTAAAGATTTTTTTTCCCCTTGAACTTCCTTAGTTACTGTCTGAACATGTTTAGCATTTGAACACTTGCACTGCTTTCACAGCTTAGCTACTGGAAGAAATACCTCCCGGATTAATATTTGAACATACTGGTAATCACTGCGCCTCATTCTGATCCTGGAGGAGGCATTCTCTATCAGATCCTTCCAGATTTTGCAGTTGTCTTCCACACTGAATTGGTTTTGTACAAAAAACACTTTATGTGATCTTTTGTTATCTTAAGTTGCTTTTCCATACCACTTTACAGCTCTACATCAACATGGGAAAATTAAAATTACGGGCAGCATTCAATTACTAGTACAATAAAGATTTATGAAGAGGCATAAAGATGTTTTCCTTTTGTTCTCCATGCATTTTGTTAATGACTGACTCAGCATTCAAGATGTCCTTTCAGTGCTGCTAAATATTGCGTCAACATTTACAAAAAGCAGATTTTGCAAATTCAAGACTTTAGTTGTCAGCAATACAATATTCTAATTCCCATCCTGTTTCACAAAATTTGGCCTTTTTTTTCCTCTAACTATTACTTTGCATTTATGTGCATTGAATTTCATTTGCCATTTTACCCCCTTACTTAGATTTTCATCAATTTCATTTAACAAGTAGTCCGTATCTTTCCAACCTGGAAATCATAGTACAATTCCTGTCTTTTCCAGATCCCTTGCATATATGTGAGCAATATAGACTTCTGTGGGATTCCGCTAATAAGCTACTTTCTACTTTTTCTTTTCTCTTATTTTGATGTATATATGGGAAAATAATTTTTTTTTGTAAGTCAAGAGTCTCCCAGTTTCTTATTGAATATCTCTGAGGGATTTTTTAAAATGTCTTTTGAATAGCAATTGATCTATATTTTCTTTGTGTTCAGTGCCTCTTTTAAGAAATTGTAATAGATTAATGAGACATTATTTCCCTGTACAGAAGCCATCTTGATTCTTCTTCTATACATCATGTTTTGTCAAGTAGTTTATAATTATTCTTTGGGTTAATTGCTGTTGATCTATCTGGCATGCATATCAGACTTTCTGGTGTGTATTTCCCAAGATCTTGCTTATGACGTCTCTAAAAATTTTATCATGCTGCTCAGCATGTCCATGACATGGGAGAGCTTTAAATGAGAGATGGCATGTTGCACTTAGTAGGTTGTCTATTTCATCCTTGAATTCCTTTAAAGCTCTCGGGTGAACATTATCTGGTCCTAGTGATTGTTATTGTTCATTACAAGCAAGTGGGCTTGTACAGGTTGAACTGGACATAACCATATTGAGATGATAGGAGAGTAATGGGTTGGGAGCAGTGGAAATATCTTAAAATTAAACTCCTTATGGTTGACTTTAAGGGCAATAGAGGGATTTTAAATGAGGTGATTATGATCAAAGACATGGTTTCAAAGGATGATCTTCACAGAAAGATTTTTGAGTAGATCTGACTGGGCAAAGTTTGTGAACAGTGCAGTAAAGGACACAGAAAAATAAAGATGAAATGAAATGAATGGTGAAAGAAAGCATTCTGAAAAGGCTGTGTTTATGAAAGACACTGGGGGAAGTTTTGCATGTGAGAGCTTTATAGACCAAACTACTTGTAGTTTGAATCTCACAAACTGATTCTTAAGAAGAATTGGATAGCAGAAAGGATGCTGCCTTAGTGTTGTAGTCTGGCAACCATTTGCTAAGATTGATAGAAAAAGAGAAAGTTGTAAAAAAAAGTAAGAACTGAAGTGTAATAGCTTAAAATGAAGGAGAGCTGTCTACATGCAGATTCATACAGAATAAATATATATCGTGTCTGATCACGGGTGGAATCTCTAGGGAATTCTAAAGAAAAGTTAATTTAAAGTAGTGGACATTACATTTAATAATATGACTTTGTGCATTATTTGTCAAGTATTATTATACTTAGAAATATTTTGCAAAGGCAGTTTATTCATGTCAGTCATGTAACTATTTTGAAAAGCTGAACTACAAGAGAGGAACTTCATGTGTAACTGTGAATTTAAGCTGTGTAGGAAAATTGGGAAATAGGAACAGGATATCTGTACCATATACTCCAGATGTTGAAAGGGGCAATGGGTTATGAAACTGCAACTCAGAAAAATAACACTGAGGATATAAAAGGTTGCCTGAATAGGATTTTAAATAATAATTACTTGGTGAGAGGTCAATAATGCATACTCAGCCAGAATCTGAAAAATGCTGTCATCTTAATTTTCTGTTGTTTACATGAAGTTAATAAGAAAATGCTTCTCAGTTCACAAATAACTATGTTTTAGAATGAAATAAACCTTGGTAGACATTGTTATTTCTACTCAGCTGACTCTTACTGATGTTAAAAATCCAATTATGTGGACATAGGGAAGAAGAAAACTCCAAAAGGCATGCAGTAGTAATTCAAACTATCAACAAATGCAGTGTAAACAAACAGGAAGACTTGCCCCATGCAATACCCAGACCTGAATAGTAAAGTATGAGAAAAATAAAGAGAAAATACAGATATATACAATTCTCACAAAATGACACGAAAAAGTATTTTCCTTTCAATACTTTCAACACACACACACCTGTCTTTTCATGTAGGCTTTGGAGGGAGAATTAAGTATTTGTTTACATGCAACTAAATCTCTTTGAAATTGTCCTTGGTTTGCTTCTTGGAGCTAAATTCTTACAGCAAGACATGAAGTCTTTAAAAACATACAAAGCCCTAAATATTTTCCTTGTGTAATTTCTTACATATCAGTTTCATTTATTAAGTTGTCAGCACATTAAAGGTGCTTATGCCATCAGATTCTCACTGTGTGTCCTGGCAACCCTAAAAAGAAAAGGAAGTAAACCTGAAATGATATTAATATTTTTTTTAATTTGAAAGTGATTATATTTGAAATAACATTAGGAAAAATTTTATTTAAAATAATAACAGCTGAATTTATAACAAACATAATTGGCACCAAGTCTGTCTGACTTCAAGAAGTTTTCAAACAACACTCACAGGCACATGAGGGGATTCTTGGACTGTCCTGCGCAGGGTCAGGGGTTGAATACCATTGATCCTTGTGGGGCCCTTCCAACTCTGGATATTCTATAGCTTTGAGGATATGCAGATTGGTAATTTTGCAAAGAATATTTATTTAATAAATCCTGAAACAAAATACTATCTATTATATAAAATAGAGATGCTCAAATTTGTATATCATTCTTAATAAATTTTTTGTCAGTATTCAGCCTTTTGAATGGATTTTTTCTTCAATATTGTTGGTGAAATTAGCTTTTGATTTTTCATGTTTCATTTTGTAAGACTTTTTCAAGAGACATTTAATTCAGATAGTCAAATTTTTTCTGCATGTCTATTGCTGAATAAAGTCAACCTCTATATTGTAAAAGCTGATGTTCTGGAGAAAGAGATAAAAAACAAACAAACCTGTTGTTGATCTTTCGGCCTTGAAAAGCAAAGAGTTACCAGTTTTATCTGCCAACTTAGCTGCTGGTTCAAAGAGATTTGACATACACATTTTCCAGTTGGGTATACATAAAACGAGATGGGTGTTGGATCTATTTAATGACTCTATTCCTGTCTAATATTAATTAATAATAAAACATGATTCTATCAGACATCTGTTGTCTAATCTACTATGCCATAATCATGCAAGAATATATCTGTTTGCAAAAATTGTGATGTTAATAATATAATGAGTTTACAATTAACACACTCCAAATTATTTTGTTCATTTCAATGAATAACATTAGAGAGAGAAAAGTCAGACTTAGCAAATACCTTTTTGCTAGCCCTGGAGATCAGCCACAACAAGGAAAGAAATTTCACGTGGAAAAAATAAAACAACTCTTGGAGTGTCTGATGAATATTTCATAGTACTAGCGATTTTCAGTGTTCTTGCTGTAGTCTAGTCAGCACTGGGCTAGAGAACATAATTTTTGCTCATATCAGTAAGCATCAGTCACATACAAAAGACTACATTTTAAAATTGAAATATAATGTACACTTGAACCCTATAAATTTTCTTTACCTTCTGGAAAAAGCCAACAGGGAATTTTAGGGATGAGTTTTATCAAATTTGAAATGTCTTGTCTGCCATTTCCAGGATAAATAGGCAACCATTTAAAATAGATTATTTTTCTTTTCTTATAGTTCACTTCTGTTATAAATTACATCAAATATTTTTTATCACACCACACCCCGTCACACTTGGCATTTTGTGATCTCCATTCCTTTCCGTACTGCCTCTTTTTAATGTATGTACCTTTGCATTAATGCAACATGTTACTAATTTAACAGCAAATTTTTCATTATAATATCTTCTGAGGAAAATGACAGGAGTTTTCACAGAAACTGAAGAAACATAAGGTATAGAAATATACAATTAGAGAAAAATGTACACAATTAAAGAAGATGTAAGCTATAAATTTATCCTCCATTCAATGAGTGTATGGTATTAACACAAGGTAGTGTCTGCAGTTTCATATTAGATTAGAGAACAACTTAGATTAAAAAATTATGTGACTGAGCAAAAAAAAAATTTAAAGTATATGTGACTTAGAACAATTTTTTAAAATGGGTTTTGTGCAAGAAAACCACTAAATTTTGAAATAGGTCTTCACAGGAGATGTGCAGCAGATCATGCTTACAAATGAATAGGTTCAAAAATACAAGGCCACATCAAATACAATTTGCTTTCCACCACATCAAAAGCTGCTACATGTCATTTAGATGTTTCATTTCTAAAGCACATACCTTGACCGTGATTAATGAGTAACTTGAGTATTGCCTGGCATCTTTGAGTGGGAGGGATATTTAATTTCTCATAAAGAATAAAGAACCTGAACTATTCAGACACTACACTATGAATTTTTGAAATTATGATGGGATTTCTATGATGGAGATTGAGACACAGGTAGATGAGTAGACGCAAGTTTGAATTTTATTTGCATTTTTAAACATTATTTTCATATGAAGATGAAACCTATGCAACACATAGAGCTAGCCTCAGATAATGCAATAAGAAAAATTAGCCAAATAATTTAAAATTCAATTCTGCCAAGCAGGAATTTTAAAATCTAATTGTCCTGAATGAAGCACACCTTTCTAGTCAATAAAAGTATCAAGTTATGTGATGTAAAAACATGGTATTTAGGTACATTACTCGAGAATGAAAGACCAGGGTTTTTTTTCAGACAGAGTTTATGGTTAATACTTTCCCAACTTGCTTCCTAATATGCTTTTAATTTGATAATGTTTAAACAAATTTCTGAACCAAAATTACCAACTTGTTAGTCCAATACTACCTATCTTTTCCTCTATTCCCAGTGAAAAACTTTTATAGAGCACTACCTACTCTTGAGAAAGTTCAAGGTGATGGAAATTTAGCCTTCTTCATCATTACACAGAAATGGTTGGTTCTGAATTTGACTTACACACTGTCTTACAGGAAACAAATGAAACCCCAACTAAACAAAAAACCGAGACCAAAAAAACCCCATCACTTCTTGAAACTTGAGACCAAAGTAATAACTTACCTATATCCCTGAATTGAAAACAAGGTGTCTGTTTCTAAACTAGTTCTTGGGACTTTGAAATGTGAAATCATTTCCTGGAATCACAGAGTGGGTGAGGCTGTAAGGGTTCAACCTCTCTGCACACAAAGGATTCCCTACAGCACATTGCAGTTGTGTTCAGATGACTTTTGCATACCTCCACGGAAATATCCTCCATAACCTCTCTGGGTAATTTTTCACATCAGAAAGATGAGCAAGCACTGAAATTCCTCAGAAGATCAGGATATCCCTAAATAGGAAGCATAGGAAGCAAATACTATGACAGAGCTAGACAATTCAAATAATACATTTCTTTCCTGAGCCCCTTGTGTGGCAACACTGAGAATGTGCCATACTTGGCTGTGCTTGTTTATGCTACACATTGCAAGACAGGACCTTGGCTGGGAAATAAAGAGAAGAAAAACACTCAAGTAGATTTGCATTTGACAATTAAATAAGAATTATATTGGCTTGTGTAATGCCACAATTGAATGCCACTGACCAGATTGGTGCCGACTGGTTCAATAAAAAATCAGATATCTCATAAATTCTGTGTCCTGCAACAGTTAGAATGATTCTTCTGGTGCTTGACCTTCTCATAAAGAGACAGTTGGAGGAGGAAAAAGAAATACTGTTTGTGTCATGTGTTGCAGTCAGTCACAGTTACAGCTGTCCTATTGCTGTAGTGAGAAGAAAGGTCATTATCCTAACCTCATTCAGCCACAATGATTTATTGAAAAAATGCTACCTTCAGTTTGGGTCTGAGACTTTTTATATTATGCATACATCCCCTTACGTGTTGATAACTTGACACATACTGTATTGTTTATTTTATTTATTATTTATTATAATTTATATACAGCTACTGTATATGTTCATATACATGTTATACACACAAGCACAACCTCAAACTATATATAAATAGCACCACATTTGAGGGCATGTAAATCATAAATAAGACAACTGCAGACACAGTGACAATGGTGAAAGAACTGAGAAAGGACACCGTTATAAAGTCTAAGCTTGTTGAAAATATCGGATAGTTAAAGTGGTACATACTGGGTGCTATTCCCAGTCATGAAGGGAAAACATGAAGGAAAGAGGTGACCTTGCACATATTGGTTCTGCCTGAGAAACCCTGAGTGCATGGGAGAAGAGCTGAAGGGAAGAAAACAAAAGATAGGTTATCTGTATGTAGCTACAGCAAACACAGGGGAATCAATACAGTGGGTCACAACCATCATTAGCTGGGTCTAGAAAGAGGGCTCAGAGAGACAAGACTGCATTAAGTAGAAATGTGTGCTTCTTTTTAACAGGGATAGATTGCAAGGACGCTTTCATTTTTGCTTTCATGTCTTCTCAGATCATCTGCTCCTCACAGAGGAGGGTTCATAACCCCACATGTCAGGCAAGACCTACACTGTGCTGAGCCCTGCCTCTCAAGAGCAATTGGAACTTCCATGTTCACACAGTGGGATTGAAACTCTCATGGAACTTCCACAGAAAATATGTGATCGCACCAACGCTAATGGCGATAGAATCTTTCCAGCAGTAAAATCTTTAAGCAGCTTTGACACCACAGAAAGAGAGCCTCAAGGTATAATTGCTTGTATTGAATGTGATGTGTACAGCAGGTGTGAGATTTCAGAATAGAATCTTATTGCCAGGGGATGTAAAGCACACACTTCACAAAAAGATACGTGCTTATTAAGAAGGCTGTGTAGTCTAAATAAAAGTCTACTAGCTGGTTGAGGTATCTCAAGACTTCAACTGCAGTAGTGTTCATCCCTGTAGGTGTTCTAGCAGACTGGTACAGCTTGTGAGTTTTCTGAACATCTTTCTGACATTTCTGAAAAATCTTGAACTGAATCTAGTAAAGATGTCAGAGCCAATCCTTTGAGAATTTAGTGTCTGATTGAGACCTTGTTTTGAGACTTTGAGTAGCTGGCTTGCTTAGCTTTTTAAATTTTTTCCCCCAAAACGTACTACATTACACTCCCTTGTGCAAATTAAAGAATGAAAGAAAAAGCACCCCAAAGTGAAAACAGTAGGCACTGAAAAATATGTGACAATCCCCTTCAAAAAGCACATTGAAGGTGATGCAAACAACATTTAGTGTTCATCTTGTAATGCTTTAGATAGCTGAGTGCATTATCTGTTAATGTTTAGAATGTTGCTGTAAATAAAAATATTTTGCCTTGTCCTTTCCATCATGCTTAAATATAAACCCCCTTTAATAAACCTTAAACATAATAATCCCAGTATATTTTTTTTTTAAAAACAGCTCCAATTTGAATTTGTCTGAAGATACATAAGCAACTCCATTGTCTTTATGCTTTCTTCATTTAATGGGATGCACAGAGGTAACAGGAGACAGAATTGTCTCCACCCTGGAATCCCTGTGAACAGTTCTGTTAATAACAGGCACATTTGTGTTCTCTCTCAGAGACTCTATCCTACAAACAGAAGTAGAAACTTATTCAGAGGAGAAATTAAATAAGCCAATTTTAATACTATTTTATTAATTCAAATTTGTATATGCAGGCAATTATGAAGATCAGATGGAGCTGGGAAAATATATTTTTCAGAGCAGAAAAACATCTGAGTATTTGCTATTCCATCAGGCTTCAAAAAAGAGGAAAAGGGAAGAAATCCATGTAATCTGTGAAATATAAAACATTAGGAAGGCGTCCACTGTGATTTTCAATATGTGAGATGTAAGTATTTTCCTTTAACAATTCATATGTCAGCCTTCTCTGGTTTGCTTGTGAAATCCACCCTCATACATGCATGTCAGAACTTGTGAGGAATCAAAGAAGATCCTGTTAGTCAGTTTAAAAAGTATCTGGTGTATCGTGAGAAAGATGGTAAAGTCTTCAGAGTGTCAGATATAACTATGGGAACCGATAAGAAAGATGCTCTTTTGAAAGCACTGGCAGACAGAAGGAACACAACTGTGTAAACCTCAACAGGATTCTTATTCTTCATTTTTATTGTGTCTAGAAACTGAAAATAAGCAAACTCAATTTTCTGTGTTGTTATAATACAAGAGAAATGTTATTTTGAGTGACTCTTGTTCACTCTTACATGTTTTGCCCATAGCTTCTGCATGTCTGTGGGCTGGCTGACAATCCTGCAAGATTGATCCAGTCAGAGATTACAGCCCACAGGATGGAGTGAATGAATGAAGCATTTGTGGAGAGCATGACTGATGCTTTGTCATATTATTTCCAGCAGCTAATCTGATGGTTGTAGTCTTGACTAGATGACTCCTAAGTGATAATTCCAGCATAAGGTGTCTTAGTCACCTAGTTTTACTTGTTTGAGAGTTGTCTGCTTTGCTGGGAATGGTCTTCTCATCACCTCCAGATTTAGAGTAAAATAGCATTCCGTGATGGCTAGTATTTTAACTTTCAGATGTATCTTATCAATCATTTCTAGCAAACACTTTCTAGCATTATCTTGACATTTCATTTGACATGAACAATATTTTCATTTGCTTTTCTCAAATCTGCATTCTGTAGGTTGATCCACCAAACAGAAATGTTTCTAAATAATTTCAGTGTGTATAATTTCATGAGCATACTACAAAGTAGGTTTTCTGTCTCTCCTGTATATAGGGTTACCTGAAAGTGAGTGCATTGAACAAGCAAACACCCAGTCATCTCTCACACTGATGAAATCTTTCCGTATTGTATCATTAGCAAGAACTGTTAGAAATATTCTCATGTACTGACCTTATTATTGAAGCTAATTTTGGTTCCAGAGCAAGTGACTCCTCTAGTCAACTCTTTCTAATCAAGTAATCAAATAATTCTCCAACCCAAAATTTAATTTAAAAGAAATTACTTAATTTAAAAGAATTTACTTTTGACCATATGAGGATGTATTGTTTAGCATTGCATTTAATCTCATTATCAGTTTTTTATCTTTTTTTGTTTTGTTTTTTCCAAAAAACCTTGATGTTGCATTAACTGGTTATATCAGTGCAACAGGCACATCTGATATCCACTTTCACCACAGTTTATGAACTTAAGTGCAGTATTAACATGTTGAATAGCATGCAAAACAGCACCCTTTCCCTTTCCCTTGATAATATCCTTCATTGTGTTAAATCCTTGATATGGAGCAATGGTAGATGTCCCTTTAGAGATGACTTTTGTCTATTCAAACTCAAAGATTGATTTGTGCACCAATACCAAGTCATTGCATTCTCCATTTCTTACTATTATATAAATTAATATAAAATACTACGATTTCCTGAAATTCTTGGTAGGTACTAGTTTTGACTAGAATAGGTAATTAATTTTTCTTCATAGTAACTAATATTGGGCTGTTTTCATTTTATGCTAAAAACAGCATTGAAAAATTCAGGGATGTTTTAACTATTGCTGAGCAGTGCTTAAGCAGCATCAAGGACATTTATGAATGTCTTGAAACACTGTGACAGCAAGTAGATAGGGAGCGCACAAGAAGCTGGGATGAAATACACTTGCAGTAGCTTATCCCAACTGACCAAAGGAATAGTGCAGACCACATGGCACCATACTCAGCAATAAAAACTCAGGGAAGAAGAGTGGGACATTCAGAGTGATGGCAAGATGCTGTTCAGAGGACATTTAGCAAGATTATGAAATTCCATTCATAAGTGGCCTTTGCTGCATGATACGGCTCACATTTCTTCAGGGAAAAAAATAGAGAAACCGTGACTGATTCACAACGACCTGAATTTACAGTGTACACTACAAACACTAGTAAGAGCAAGTTTCATCACTGTGTAAAACTGAAGTAAGGTTCTTCCCAGTAGATTGCAGGAGGCTGAGAGGAACCAGAATGCATTAAGGGTAACACTACATGGGCTAGGTGAAAGAATAGTTCTAGTACCCTAGAAATGGTGTATCTCAACTGGAGAGCTGTGCTTACATTGCATTTTGTGTTCCCTACTGTCATTTGCATATGATAGGGAAACAAACAATTTATGAACACTACATTATATTTGTCCAAGCAACTGTTTTCTGTCTGTACTTTCAGGATACATACAGTGACTTTATGGATTTTTATTATGTACATTTACGGCGACCATAGTTATAGAGAGAAGCATGCCAGATTGGATGAAACCTTTTTCTATTTTTCTCTATTAATAGTATTGAGCAGGGGGGAGAAAGAAATACATTTATATATGTGCTTATGCACTCAAATAGAAAAGTGTGCTCTGTACTGTCCTACACACATTTTTACTGACAGAAAGTCCTCCTTCTGGAAAGTATAAGTTTCAACCCTTTTAAGTGTGACAGGCGAAAAAAACTTTTGCAACATTTTAAAATGGAAAAAGACACATAGGAAGCTGGTTTGGCGGTGCTTCTAGTTCAACTAACATAAAAGCTCTACAAATATTTCTGGAATTTACTAGTATTACTAAGCAAGTATTTTAATGTTTAAAAAAAAAAATCTGTTTTTTTTTTTTTTTTTTGTTTTTTTTTTTTTTTTTTTATTAGTACCTTTTAGGACAGGGAGAGATACAGACTTCACACTAAAATCGAAATCTTTCTCCTCTTACAGTGTGCTTTCTTGTTTTCCCTTTATTTTTGTTGACAGTAATTCCCTGGAAATAAGTACCTGAAGATTTTATTTGAAGACTATTAAATTAGATGGGAATGTTTCCACTGACTTACTTGTTCTTTACATCTGACCATATATTTGGAAGTCATCTAAAATGAAAGTACATCATTCACTACATAGGGAACTTATTGTACGGACAAAGGACTGGCTCCTTCTTCTATCTGTTAACATTTCTTAACTTCCACGGGAACAACCTAAACACAATAGAATCTGACTTTCCTTTGCCTTACACCTTCTGCAATCATTTGCATCTCTGCCCTGCGGAAACTATGGTTTTTCTTATAACCTCTCCTGTTGCTGTTGGAAATGCAATTCATTATATAGTGTTTATTATATAGTGTTTAATAACAAGATACACAGATAAGTAACTCCAGGATACTAGGAGTTGAAGATGGATTTTTTTTTAAAAAAATGTTCTTGTTCAGCTCTTTCAGATGAATAATCTAAACAAAGACACAGGAAATATAAATGTTTAGAATTAGAATTGTCTTAACTGAACAGGTACTTATTTAAAAAACTTGAATCCTTTTTGCATACAGCTTATACTGCTGAGCAATAGAGATGCCAGTGCATTTTCTGTAAAATATTGATGACTACAAAAAACTCAGCTATTGAGACTGACATTATCTCACAAGGAAGGTGGAGTGATTTGTTTAGGCTAATGTCACTACTTCATGCATTTTCTATATGAGAAGTAGGAAATGTTTATTTTATTTAATTTGTTGTTGATTGCTGCGCAAAAATTTGGTTAATTCAGCTTTATTCTTTTGAATTCACAGTAAGTCATCCAGAATAAGTATATTAAACAGTAGCTTCATCATGAAGTTTTCTAGGTGACTCAGAACACAATGACAAATTTGAAAATAAATATAGTTATTTGTGCATAATTTTGTTATTCACCATCAAAGGAAAACATTTCATAGTCTGACAGTCCTTCCATTTCCTAAACAATTGAAATCACTGGACACTGGAACAATTATCTGCAGTAAGTCATATTAATAAAGGCATTGCTAGTTATGCAATTAATGGGTTTCACAGAATCATTAGAGATCACTTTATGTGTTACTTTTCATGGCTTTGAAGGTTAATCATTCATGATTAACAGAACTGCCTCTGATGGTTAAAACCTTCACTTTTCAGAAAAATGTTAAAAAATTTCTTTCTCTATTTTCAGCTGTCCATCAGATAGGATATGACTTAGGACAGAAACCATTTAAGGTGATTCTCCCCTGATATCTCAATATTTTCAGATTCTAGTGACTGACACCACTATTTTGAGAAAGTGAGAATGAAGTTTCCTATCCAAACTGATGAAAAGTGATGCAAGTAGAATATAAAATAGGATAAAGTATGGATATGATCTGAGACTACTTTAGCAATAAAGTTGTAAGAATGTAATTTCTGGAATGAAACTATGGATCAATATAACAACCTATGCCCTAATACTGATGGAAATAATCATCTAAGTGTTACTTTTACACCCATTAGCCTCATGCAAATCTACCTTGCCCCAAAGTATTTGTGCTGATCAGGAATGTCTGCAACTCTTTCCCTCCCGACTTTGGCAGTCACACGGTGCTTGCTCAGATTTGCTTAAGCAAGTTGGCTGCAAAAAATAGTAGGCTTAGAATAATTTTTTTCCTTCCCTCTGAACAGTATATTCCACTTGGATATGTTGTATTCATAAATTTTGTAGTAAGTGCCAAAATTTTGTGCAATGTTTTGATTGCCTAGATGATACTAGGAGGATTTTTTTTTCCGCTATGTATCTCTGGGTAATTTTTCCTCATGACAACTGGTTGTACCAGGCAAAGTCTGAATCTGTTTCATGTCATAAGTTTTAGTTATAAATTCTGGTTGTCTGGATGATGTTAAAAAAGCCATCCTCAAAGAGAAGAAAACCCAGGATAGATAGGAATTTTTAAGTAGTCAGCAAATGCAGGAAAAGAAAGAGTAATTCTTGACACTCTGAATATGTATTGTTTGCTTGTTTTAGATTTGTTGTTAAGTTTAAAATTGTATCAGATACATGAATGACTGTGACTTGCTATTATCTCTCTAATCTTCTCCCCTGTGACTTTTGCGAGTTGCAAGATCTCTGGAAAGACGTATTAAAGTCCATTTGTGCCTATTAGAGTCTGAAATTCATCTTCTCTGTGGTCTCTGTGGGTTTTGTTGTTTCTGTTGAAGAGATTGAGCATTATATCTAAAGCTTGGTGCAGGATTCTCTGTTTATTTGTGTTCTAATGGAGTTGCAGAAGGAATAGAACTGTTTATTTAATTTCTTCCATAAGGAAAGGGTCTTTTATTATAATTTTGTAGTGCAGTACTTCTTATTGCTCCATTGAGCCAAGTGTTGTTAGCACACATAATTAAAAAGACAGCCCTTGCTGCAAAGAGATTGTGAAGAAAAGAATATGAGCATAAGTGAAGCAGCAGAGGAGTTGGGCAGAATAAGGTAAGGCTGGAATCATCCAATTCACCAGTAAACCAGAAGTCACAGAAAAATCTCACTCTGACTACTAGCAAAAGTTTACTGTCTAGTGGTGCTCTAATGGCAGGATACTATTCTCAGGAGGGATCTGAGTGACAAAGACTGGCAGTGCCTTCATGAAGACTGGATATTGTATATTTTTGCTTTGCATATGCTTAGCAGATATGCTTGTGATGGGTCCAATAGACATGCAGTTCTGATTTTTCTGTTTGATGAAAGGATCTCCTGGAAAAAAAATTGACATGTTGATATTTTATTGTTCAACTTGTTTCAGTTATGCTTGGAAAGCACTGGAATACCCTTGTAGAGTAATTGAAATGTGAGGTATGTGCTAACTCATTATTTTTAGTATAGTTTGTTCTTTTATTTGGATCAATCATTGTGAATTATTTTGAAAACCATAATACAGTTTTATTTTTGAGTTCACATGCAGAATGGAGAAAAGGACTAAGGAACAGGAAATCCTTTCTTCCTAACAGAAAAGAAATTGTTATGACTCTGGGTGCAGTTGCTAATTGCTACAAGTCTATAATGTACTAGTGGACAGGCATTATTGCAGCCTTCCTCTTACTGCTGATGTGCTGTGCTTATATTGTTGTGTATGTTTTACAGCTGTCATATGGGAAACTTCTTTCCCCTATAAAGGGAAACATATATATGTACATAAATATATACCTAAGATAAATTACTGTGAAAGCCACAGACTCACTTAGGTGGGTGCAGTGCAGAGATTGTCATGGAAACAGCAAAAAATTAATTTCTAAAATATAGTCTGAATCACAGAAGAGTTTTTGTGGGAGGGTTGGACTCGAAACATAAAGGAACTACAGAGAAGCATTTTCTCTTTGTTTGGAGGGTGGTTTTCTTCAAGCATAAGAGACACACATATGAAAATATTTCATTATTGCATTGAATTTATTTTAGCTTCTCCCAGATGTCCTGTCTCAAACAAATAAACAAAATGCTATTATGTCCATAGAAGAAAACAAAAAAAACATGTCTCTGAAAACATGCCAGATGATCATAAGACACATACCACAATATGAATTAAACACACACTCTTACTACTGGTACGGGTTGTCTCTTGTTCCCTTGGGAATACTTTAAAACTGCTGGAACTTTGCTCTCTGTGCTCCAGTTGACTTACTCACTCCTTACTTACTTACTCCTCACTTACTTACTCCTTACTTACTTAAGGAGTTGCTCTTTCAGTTTCAGTGCTGTTTCTTTAAAAAGATGCTATGAGAAAATGAAATATTCTTAAATACCTGCTGTAGTAAGGTGGTTTGCCTTAAAAGTCAAAGTATTGACTTTTATTTGCCTGAAATAAGAGGACAAGAATGTAAAAGCAGTCAGAAAAATGCTGGATTTTACTCCTCCATTGCCTGCCACATAAACTGATCCATTAAATCTTTGTTATTTAAAATATCCCCAGATCTTGGGATGAAATGTAGTTGCAATTTTGTTTAAATACCACTTTCCAAGTGTATCCATGGTTATTGCAGTCTGAACTCTTGTGGGAAGAGAGTTCAGCGCAGCCAAGGCACTTCTAAAAGTGGTGCCACATATTATGAAAGGAGTGTTATCCATGTGCAGTAAGGAAAGAGGTGAGCCTTTCATTCTCTCAAATTCTCTGCAAATAATTTAACTTTATTTCTTTCTCTTCAGAAAGCAAAGGCAACAATACTAGAGTCTGTTGCAGAACCAAAATGTTGGCACTAGAGTGGTATGCTTTGTTGGAAGAGAAAGTTGCAGAGACAAATAGTCAGACACAAGTTATAAAGACATATTTTTAGTTGACAGTAAATTTCAGAGCTACTATTATGCCGCAGTGTGCTGTTTAAAAGCTTTTCTGCATATATAAGTTCGGTTTGCAGGTTAGGGGTACCTGGTTCCTCCATATAAAAAGAGTTTATAATAGTGATCTAGATCTCTCTGAAATGTAATGCAATTGAAAAGATGAAGTGAGCTGTAGGCTGCTGGCCTTTGAACTAGATGCATGATTAGGTATTTGAACAAGACAAAGGAGAAGAAAGAGGTTTTTCAGTAAGCCTTGAGAGACTTTATGCTTGTGCTCTCTTGGCTCTGGGTATGTAACCATGCTGATCACAACTGCATGTGAGGGTGACGTTATGGGCATATTGCTATCTATACCAAGTGATTATCCAGCTCGAGTGCTGTGGGGCGCAGAACCATAGGGTAAGGGGCACACCAGTAAGACTATTACTAGAAAAAAATAACAGCATGATTTCAGTTAATGGAGCACTGAGGTAAAAAACCTCTCTGTCCAGAGGAAAATCAACAAAACAGCCTCAGATGATTCCTGCTCATTTGTGTTCTAAATTAACTGCAGTAGCTGAGTAATGTGATCTTAAATGTCATTACCTAAGAAAACTCTATGGAATTATCTTTGTTATGTGAAGTGAGGGGCGAAGTAAATAAATAAGCAGAAAAGAACAAAATGAAAAATGCATCATTGAATACATGAGGGGTGGAATTGAATAAAGATACATACAAATAATTTTATTTAAAAATATGGCAAGGTCATGATATTCGCATAGTTGTTGCAGAGTCAACAAGTAAAATCAACATAAAATTTTTTTGCACTAATATCCATTTTGTGGAATTCATTGTCATGTTACATTTGAGATGAAAGAGAATGCAGAGAAAAGAAACAATGTAGGAGATTTGGTTTTTAATATTGCTCTCACTTGTATGAAGACCCACAATTTGATATGATTTTTGATTTACCCAATATTATTGTAATTATTATAATTCTAGGGAAAAAAATATATTATTATATATATATATCTAGAAAAAATATATTATTATAATTCTAGGAAAAAAAAATGTATGTATTTCTTTTAGGAAACATACACTGGCAGTGAAAAAAAGCAAAGCACAAATTAAACATAATTTGAAATTGATGTTATGAAGGAAAACTGTGGAATAGTGATATAACTCAGGCTGATAAAATCTGTGTTTTATGAATGACCTATAAAGTGAGAAAATAGCAGGCTCAAGATATAAAAAGTGTTAAAATGACATGTGGTTTCAGTACTTTTTTTTCCACAAACCTATTAATACAAGCCTTTTAATTGATTGTTTGTCTCAAGGTGGATTATCTTATCAATAAGATTCTTCTGGAAGATTTTTTTTTTCCCCCTAACCAGAAGAATCACGAGTATATGTGAATGACCACAAGATTATTCTTATTATTACTTCAAGATATATTTGAATAAAGATAATAAAATTTTGTCATCAACCAAAAAGTTTTGAACCCATTCTCTTTCTATTTTTCAAGTGGATTTGCTACATATCTGGACAGAACTCTCCTCAGAAGTTATTTTAAATATCTGTTCAACGAAATCCACCCAGTAGGAATGATCACAACTTAATATTCAAATATTTTTTGAAAAATATTTCAGGTTTTACATTTTAAATTATCCTAGAGATTTTAGGTAACCTTTGGAATCTGAGGCCTTCTCAAGAAGTCTTCTGCAGCCCAGAAGCAGTGGGTGTATCTAAACTGTTTCACTAGAAATATGTACTGCCCAGGAATTCAGTGAAAGCAGGGCAAGGTGCAGTACAGCTTTCCCTGTCACTGCACTCATCTCACCTGCATGGGGCTGTCACTCAGCAGGAAGCCACAATAAACAGTGGTTCAACAGTGGTTGAAATAGTCAGAACAAGTAAAAAGATGGGTGGTTTTGCATTGGCAGATGCCATGATGTATGGCAGGTTGTAAAAGAAGCATAACACCATCTTCTGAGTGCAGTGGTCAAACACATTCTTGGAATTCACGAATTTACCTGTGAAATCATCAACAAGAACATTTAAGCACAAATACTGAAAAACTAATGATGCCTGGGATTTGATTTGCTTTGAGCTCTGTCATTTTAAAATTTCATGTATTTCTTTTCTATAAATAATCTTTTTCTTAGGACTCCTCCATCCTTGTGATGCATACCAACTCCTATTATTATGCCTTTGTCTTTTCTGTGACAGTAGCCTTCAAACGTGCCATCAGTGGGTCTACCCAGAAGATCTGTGATTTGTCTGAACACTTAGCACTGCAGAAGTACAATTTTTTCCTACTCTGGTGCCTCTTTATGAGCTGGCACTGTGAGAGAACTGTCATGAAAAATTTGAGTTGAATGTGCTTGATTCAAAGCTTGAAGGAGAGGACAAAGACCTTTTTGCTTGAAATCTGCCTCTCTACTTTAAAGGTGCATATGTGACTGAGTGACACAAAAAGATGGGCTGGAGCAGCTGTAAGACACTCCACATAAAATGTAAAATGGAAATATTAAAAGGAATAAGTGAAGAGAAATGAAGAAAGGTTACAAAGCCTGACTTAATAAATTAGGAGGAAATTCTGAGATGTGACATGGACATTATAGGGAAGAGGATGAGTTGCTCCTTGATTGAATTGTAGTAGGGAAGAGGGAAGATTGAGTAAAAACTGAAACAGATGTCAGGGTCATAAGTCCAATAAGAAACACAAGGTCTCCAAAGGCTGAGCAACAAGAGGAAAAAGAGGAAAGCTTTTTCAACATTTCATCATATTCCCTGTAACTTGGCTATGCTCTGTGGGTCACAGGTAAATCCTCCAGATTCATTTATTACTGGTGACTTCCAGTCAGTAGACAAGAAATCTGCTAATGTGTCTCTAGGTATATAGTGTGATGAAAACATCCCAGTGTCTGTAAGCTGTAATATGTTGGCTCATCTGAGCATTATATGGCCTTTTTCACCATTTGCTAGTCACAAACCTTTCTGTATTTGCTGCCTGGGTAGATTTGCATAACTATGACTCCATCTTTGGCAGAAACACATGCTCTGCTGGGAATATCCCACCTGCATTTTTATGAAATCTGTTCAGTAGTACAAAAACGCATGGATTCTGTGGATTGAAGGAAACTCAGTTTTTTAATAATGGTAGTTTCTTTAGATTGCTGCAGAAGGTAGAAATATAAATTACCTGAGAATTTTTCTTTAAGTAAAAACACTTAAGATTTTCTGAGACATATTTTGGTTCCACTATTTTGTTGTCACACTGCTTATCATGATTATTTGCTTGAAAACTGATTGAAATAATGGTAACTATGACATTCACTTGGCTGTTTCCTTTGAACCAAAACACATTGCCAGTTTTCTTTCAGCCTTTTCTCTAATGGAATGGAAACAAATCAACGTGAGACACTTAAAAAAACGCACTCTTTCTGTGTTGACTCTTCATTTCAATTGGGCTTTTACCTCAGACATGGACATGTTTTTCTATTTCAATTTTTTAGAAGAAAAACATCCTAAATCAACAATTGCATTTTCCTTCTAAAGTCTTGCACCTTGTCTTTTAAGCAAGTGTGTGTGCTTTGACAAATGTTTCCTTCTTTAGCTCATATTATCCCTCTTCAGGTCCTTACTCTCCACTCTGAAAGTTTGACTGCCTGATGATGTTGTACTCCCCAAACAGAGGGAAGGTCCTAAACTGCCATACTGCTCTCAGTATGAATGCATATTTGTACATTTGTTAATGAACAGGAAACATAAAAGAAACACTCAGCCTTGTTGTACCAGTTCATTTGGGGGAAAAAGGATATAGAGGAGACTGCAAGAAGGCTCCTCTGCAGTTGTCAGATGCTTTTGTAGTCTAAATTGACATTTATTTAGAAGTACACTCATAGTGTGCTGAGTAGCTAAGGAGTCAAAACCAGATGCTAGTTTGGAGGGATTGAGTAATGACTGAGTCTCTGTTGTTCCTGTCTCTGATGTTTGATATCCAATGTGCATTCGGGTACTGGCTCTCCTGCTTAAAACTTACCCTTTGCCATAGGATGAATGCCAGCAAGGCAGCAATCAGTTCTGTTCCACAGCAACCAGAGCTGGAAAACCATACAATATTAAAATCATGTCACAAGAATAAATACATAGGAGAAAAGAGAGCAAAGAAAATGAAGGAGTGCACAGTAGAGAAGAGTTTCAAAAGTATGATTTTTCTTGACCACTTCACTAGAAAATAATGACACCAAGTTACATATAGGCCAATACATATATCTAAGTATTGATACAGATTCTGTATGGTTTCTTCACATTTTTCTGCACACTACAGAAATTTCTGGAACATTTTAATCCACTTCTTGAACATAGTCTGTCTGTGAAATTAGCTACACCTATTACATGACACATTTTAGACTTGGCCAGAATGATATCCAGAAGGCTGCTTTAAAAGAAATTTTCATCACTTTATGTTCAGATTAGGCTTTTCTGTCTTTTTACTGCAGTGTGTTCTGATATGCATTGCATTTGCTAAAGTGTTACCTCCTCCTGCACAGGAAATGGACAAGCAAAACTCTTAAAACATTAAAACTGATCTGAAATTATTCCTTATCTTTTATACGATGTTAATTGTAGAAAGGTCCTGTATTAAAAAAAAAAAAAAAAAATTAGGTCTGCAATTTGCAATATTCTTGTGGCTGCTCATGAAGCCAATACAGCCACTGAGATTTCCCAGTTCCCAGCCTCCTAAGAACTTAAATCTTTGCATTTTTACATGCTAGTGCATTGATTCGTTTTTAAAAGTGGGCATAAGATAAAGATAGTGAACCTCAGTATATTTTCACACAATGGAAATTATCATATCAGTTTCTTCATGGGTCTAAAGTTTTGACTGCCCACCTTCAAAAAAAAAAAAAAAAAAAAAAAAAAAAAAAAAAAAAATCTCCCTTACAGAGTCCACAGCGTGCTTTCCAAAACAAACTAACATAAGTGCAAATGCATAGTAATATCATGCACAGTTTCATGTGTTCAAGTAAATATTAGAAAACTCATTTAATGCATTTTTTCTTTCAAATATCTTTTGCAATAGGACCTTTTGAATCTTAAGTCTTCAGTTTTCTGGTTGAATACTGTATTTAACCTTTGTTGGAATGATCACTAATTTATGAAAGTATTTGGATTTTCTTATTTGTACTTTACTCTTTATTTTTAATGGTTTAAACCAGTCCATTAATACTATCAAAAAACTTGCTCAACTTTAGCCAAGCCCCATCTAAAAATTTCCAAGTATTTTATTAAGAGCCATCTTTAAAAATCTGCAACATACTTTTCAGGTAGACAGATTGTGTTAAATGTCATTTTCATATCCATTTTTCAGCTGAAATTCTTTAAAATCTTGACTCAGAAATTGTGTCAGTAACAACACATATCCTGAAGAGTAATGTATTGGCATTATCCTATGGCATTATCCAAGCATAATCCTATGTTTGGTTTGAGAGTAATTTAAAAGGAGATACTGATTTATGTGACCATTTAATTACTGTACACAAAAAAAATAGCCTCATATGAAAAATATATATTGAAAATGTATGATGTATTAGTTGACTCAAGAGCATCTGAAATTCAAGAACCTTAATGTAGAAGACCTAACTTGTAGCCCTCTGCTGTGTTGTCACCTACAGATTATATTGTCTAACCTGCAACAATTTTTCCTTCCTTCTGCTTCCTTTATATTCTGAGATTTTTCTGCTGTCTAGAAAGGTTGCCATGATGTGATCAAGCATTTCTGTAATTAAAAAAAAAAGACAAAAGAAAAAAGAGAGAAACAAATTAACAGAATACAAATTTGATCTAAGTCTTGAGAATCAATCCAAGTATGTCCTGAAATGTGCGTTTTTGCTGAAGAGCATGCAGCTTTTTTTCTATCCCTGGAATTCTTTAATCTTGGCAAGACTTAGGACTGTTTCATTTCTTAACTAATCTTTATAAGTTACTCTTCACCTGCTAAACATTGAATCTTCCAAAATATTAGAGTTTTACTATGAAGAGACTGCAAGACAGATGGATAAGGCTCAAGAAAGTTGGTTTCCTAGTCAGCATCCATATAAAGTATGAGTAAAATATAGTCTACAAAGTGTGATCTTACAAAGTTCTTGTGATTCTGGTGGTTGGTACAGCACATTTCCAAGAGTTAAAGTAGGTAATACTTCTAAGACTTCTAATGGAACTGAAAATAAAAGAAACTTTTGAATTGGAATCAATAGTTACAATGAAATAGCTAAAAACATGACTCAGGAACTGACAATGTACATAGACAAAATTGCTGTATATTCCTCAAATTGTTGCTAGATTTTGATTAATTCCATAATCTAGCTACATTCTCCATAATACTAAAATATCTGTATTTTTTGCACAATTTTATTTCCTCAATGGTATTTTGTAAGTTTTATTCAAACATTGTCCAAGATAAGCTACTTTTCTTTATTAAAACAATAATTGAAAATAGACATCCTATTACTTGAACTTTGTATACTTGGAAACAGACCATCTTAGATTGTGCCATAATGTGGGGAAAAATTCACTGATTGTAGGTGATGTTGAACAAAAATCTTAGGAGCTATAAATCCATGAGAAATTTGTTGCCAATAATACCTTTTTGGGTCTATATTTGCGAAGCTGGGGAAATACAAATCAAATAATTATTTGCTATTTTTTGATTTAGAGTAGGTTAAGTTAGATTTTAGGGAGGAATTCTTTACTGTGAGGATGGTGAGGCATTGAAACAGATTGCCCAGGAAAGTTGTGGATCCCTGGATGTGTTGAAGTCTGGGTTGGATGGGGCCCTGCGCAACCTAATCTAGTGAGTGGCATCCCTGCCCATGTCAGGGGGTTGGAAAAAGATGGTCTTTTTGTCCCTTCCAACCAAAGCCATTCTATATTTCAATGATTTCTAAAAAGAAAGCTTGCAGCAGAACCCATGAGTGTTGCTTTTGCTCTGTGCAAGGCAAAACACTGTTATTGCAAACCTACCATCAGGGAAAATCTGGAAGAGGGTGTTTTCCGGGTTCTTTAATCCTGCAGTGATAATGGAACCCAACACTGACAGTGTAAAATTCTAAGAGAAACTAACAAAACAGACCATCCAATAGGTAATTGCTGAGCAGCTCAAAGTTCACCTGGCTTGATAGACTCAATGCTGCTGGTGGAGGTGTTGATATCTAGCATCAGCCCTTCAGGTGAAATTGAAAGTGTCTGTGCATGCTTAAAATAGTTTCTCAGATAAGAGAAATTTAAGTTTTCAGAAGCAAGGGAGTCTTTGGAGGACAGAAGAATCTATGATATAAGAGTAGTCTCTGCCATAATCAGAAGGAAACAGACTATTTTAATGAATATTAAAAAGGATTAAACTATGAGCTGGGAAAGACATACAGCAAAAAAGACAATTCATCTAGGAATAATAGCAATACAAATGAAATTGTTTTATGTATCCAATAACTAGAATTGGGACTGAAATTCAATTGCTAAGGTGATATGGGAGCAAAGAGGAGAGAAATCAGAAAGGCAATAGGGGTCAGTGGAAATGATCCTTCCAAATCTACTAAAATAACAGGTCAGTAGTAAAGAGGTCAATGAAAATGACCTCATGAAATTAAAAACTAAAAACACTTATGAGAGAAAGCTTGAAGACTATCAGAGTTGGCATAGATCATATGAAAGTAGAAAGTAAAAAGAGGGAAAAGGCAGAGAATACCTCCTCTTCATCAAAATTCTAAGACAAAAAAAAGCCTTCCTTCTCAGTTCTTTTCACTATCTCTCTGTCTCTTTCTGTCTTTCTCCCCCCTCCTTCCTTCCTTTGCTTCTCCCTTCTTTATCCTTTTTCTGTCTTTTCTTGTCTTCCTCTCCTTCTCCCCTTCCACCTTTCTCCATGTACTTCAGGCTAATTTTCAGTGCTCCAGTGTTAAGCTGTGTGTTTAGCTCTTTTGCATATATGCAGTTCTTTACAATTCTTTCTCCTTTTTCCTTTTAATCTTTTTACAGAGGAAAGTAGTAGCAATGGAATGTTCACTTTGGACTAAATGTTTTTAGGAGGTGTCTCAGCATGTTGTTCTTCCTACCACATATACTTTTATCTCATGTATTATTTATTTTGCCACACTAATTATCTGCTGTGGAAAGTTGGGGGGTGATCATATATTTGAAAAATTTCCACTGTGCTAAGCAAACAGCCTGAAAACTGCAATTTATAACCACAAACTGCAAAGCTGAAAGTTGAACATGGATGTTGTTGAACCCAATTCTAGCCTGAATGCCTAGATATGTGTATATCAGGAAAAAAAAATTAAAAGCTTAAACTTGTGTTTTCAAAAACTGTTTGGGAGAGAAATCTTTATTCAGATTAAGGTGTACAAACATGGGAAAGCTTGCTTCAGTTTCTGGCAGCAAGGTTTGATAACAATTCTCTTACTGAGTGCCTAGGTTTCCATATTACTAACTTAAAAAAACAGTGTTTGGCAATCTGATTTTACAAAAATATAGCAGAAAAACCAGAGGGAAGTCAACTGACATGCTTAGATCTATACCAGTCTTGACACAGGTAAAAATTAAGAATATCTCGTTCTAAGTGGATTTATGGAATTAGCTAGACACTGAAGCATGTTATGCAAGGACCTTCTTGTCCTTGGAATTTTGAGAGATGTGACTAGACAAAGTGCTAAGCCGTCTTTTCTAAATTTGGTGCTGAATTCATTCTGAGAAGAAGGCTGAACTGAAAAAACCTCTAGATATTGTCCATCATGTGTGTTTCTGAGATTGTAACATGAAGTTCTTACCATATGAGGAATGATATATGAATGATTAATGCCATGATGAATTCCATGGAACAGGTTGTACATTTACCTTCTATTTTTTTTGTATTATCAGAACAAAAGTGATAATATAAGTGGAATTATAAATGAATATGAAGTGAATATGTATTTATGTATCTATATCTATGTATATATCATGTATATATATATATACAAAATAGACAATACTTTAAAATAAACATCCTGTTAAGTTGAAAAACTCCCTGGTAGTAGGCAACTGAATAAATATTTTTTCATAATTTGAAAGGACTCCCATTTTCAGTGTCCTTTTTTTACAGCAATACAATAGAATAGAAAAATAAGAGCTCTTTTTAATTTCTCTCTATGGCTTGCTGTTGCTGTCAAGCTATGTAAGGTCAAAGAGTAGATTCTAGATCATTGTTGAGAGGTGGGAAAAAGAGCAGTGGCTAGAGACATAGTATTACCATCTCTCTAAATTCTGTAGTGTTGCTAGTTGCAGAAAACTCCTAAAGTAGAGGAGCCAAGTGAAGGAATTGTGATTCAGATTAAAGGCTTTAAAGGCCTTTACAGTGGAGTTTCCTTGGCAGTGTAATTGTGTATCATATGTTACCTATTGTTATGTACCATTGCTTACCCAAAGTGAGATGTAGAATCAGGTTCATTACCAGAGACTGTTTGTTTTTCTCTGAAGTACTCAGCTTTGACCATGGTCAGATAACATACAGCATTTTTCTTGTACAGTGCATTGCTTTCTGTGTTCCCAACTGCTGGAATGCCAAGAACATTATTTTCCATTTGCTGGTGGAACTCCTTGGGGTTGTAAAGAAGAAAAAATGTTTTAGAGATCTAAATATAAAGGAATGCAATTTTAACTTATTGTGTCATTAAGAAATTTAGAAGCTTTTAGACAGATTGTGAAGGTATCAGAAAATGAGATGCAGTGTTGCATTAGATGTGTTTTTAGTATTTTCTTCTTTTTGTAAAAGCTGTAATTTTCAGAGTTTAGAACCAATTTAATGTCCCTGGAGCTAGAGCTTTTTTGTATCCATTGTCCATTAGGTGAATTGCTAAGCCAAGAATGGAATCCATTTATAATGTATGAAATATAGTAAAATGCTTTAAAAACAGTCTAGGTAGGGAAGAAATCATCAGGAGTCCATTAAATTTGAAGATGGTGAGTTCTGAGGTTCTTCTTATGATCAGATAATGTGTTTTTGTGCTTTGATAGGAGGCATTAGATATAGGAAGATTTATTTAAAAGTTTGAATTCAATAAAAATGTATACAGAACTAATGCAAAATGCATTCTGTTTGACATTTGAGACAGATTTCAAAATAGTATTTTGCTTTAAAAAATAGCCCATGACTTCAGTAATATTTATTATGTTTTAATAAAAATTAATAAATAAAAACTGAAATTATAGTGTCCGTGTTACATTTAAAGAGACACCTGTCAGAATTCCCTGTAAAGCTACATTCTCGTGGCATCATAACTTGGACATGAAAATGTGGTCTTATCAGGAAAGATCATAGGCGCTCACATATTTGTTAGCAATTAAGAGTAAATCTCTGCAGAGAATTTAAATTGTTAAGAACAATATGAAGGGAATATGAAGGGAATGACTGAATCTAAGACTCCCTGCAGAAGGTTCCAAGTTTCACAGTGTCTCATTTGTGCCCAGCCTCAGCTCACAGCTCACAGCTCACAGCTTACAGCTCACCTGTGTAAGTGTCCTCTAGCAGCTCGTGGTTGACCTGCATGTGCTGCCAGGGCCAGCGGCTGACAGGAGCTGGCCATGGTAGAAGCCCTCACTAGGACCCTTGCATTTATTTCTGCCTGGTGACTAGAAACACACTGAGATATCCTAGAAAGTTTTTGCTGCACTGTTGAATCTTGATTCCTCTGTGATTTGGTGCTTTTTATTCTTTTTATTCTGGGAAGAAGATGTATCTCCCAGTAGGAATCTGTTCAATGTACAGACAGGGAATTAAGGAATATTCTGGATTTGATAATCACAAAGTTAAAAAATCTAAAAGTTATTTTGGATTGAAGTTAAAAACAGAATTTTCCCAAACTTTTCATTGTAGCAAATATATTTTAATGCTTAGTCAACATAGATTAAGTATACTTCATGTTTGCTATGTTTTTTACCAAAGTGTTTTCTTTTTTAGAAAGTATTAAACCCATCCAAATATGTCATTATTTAGTCTATTTTCTGTGCATCATTCTAACATATCTTTGGCTGATTTACATATATTCTTGTAGTTCTTCCTTCAATATCCTTATATGGCTTCTAGTCAGATTGGAGATGTTTATGTGAAGCAACAAGATGAAAGCAGTGATGATTCCTAGGTTTTGTTTTGGACTGTTGAGCTGACCATGGGGGACGGAACAGTGTAAATGGCAATTTTTGCAAATCAGATATTTGAAGGGCCAAAATATTCTAGAGTGAATACCCACTTCAAGAACTATGTAGGAACTGAGAAAAATATTTGAAAACAACCAAGATGCATTTAGTGGATGATTTCCAGGACAGACAAGACATAGACAAAACAGAATGTTACAATTTTTAGTTTGTGCTTTCTATCCTGCCTCTCCCCTCCTGTTTCTGTGTCAACTTATCTTACATACATATTACAGTTTTCTGGCTCCTCCAGAGCTCTCATGATGGTCTGGATAAATGGTATACATTTCACAGAAAACGTGCATAAATGTAAATTCGCCCAAGAGGTTTAACTGATTCCTTGGGGTTAAATGAAATGCATGTTAATGACATTCATGTATAGTAAGAAGCACAGATTTTAAAAATACAGAATCAAATTTTACACATACAGAATCAGAGCTGTAGCAGAACTACCAATTAAATCATAGCATGTATGCCTCCAATGACACTTGAATTGCAGACAATACTTTGCATTAGAATTTTGCACCTTCAAAAATCTATCTTCCCCTGTTTTGAATTAACAGGCATTTTGAACAGTACCGGAGAGGTCTCAAGATCCATTATGAAAATTGAACACACCATCAGTGGAGAGAATAGTGGTGACTCACCACATGGATGAGACACAGCAGACACTCAGGACAGAAAGCAAATATGAGATAATGGGATAATTCCAATACAGGAAAAAGATGTTAGTAACCTCATACAAGGCAATGTGTATGCAAAGAGAACTTGTTTGTGTTTTACTTCTTGATGCTACCACCCATGCCCTTAAAATCAAATCAAACTACAACAGCTAGGAAAGAAAGCTATGGCAATGGCCAGTGGAACGCAAAACATCATTCAGGAAAAGTTTAACAAATATGCTTTCCAGAAGAAAAATGTAGTCAGAGATGTTTTAACTAGTTATTTTCTGATTTATTGAACACTAGTTTTTAACTTGTGACTGTTCTACAATGTATTTACATGCTGAAGGTAGTTTGTGGTTTTCCAGACAGAGCAGTAACAGAGAGGACCCTGAGAAGCTTTAAAATAAATATTTTATAATTTCTGAGAGAGATTATTTGGTATAATTGCCCATGGTAGCAAGATCCATAGTGGTATTCCAGGAGGGCTTTTCTACTGTCCTGTGTCTATGTTTCCAGCACTAAATGTAGAATAAAGTACTAAGTCACAGATCCCTTTTGGGTCTCTAGCCAGGACTCCAACAGCTGATATAGGAACTTGGGGAGTTACCATCTACTGCCTCTAAGAATCCACATGACATTTGGGCACAATGTGAGAGAAAAACAGTGTGCTCACCTCCTCCCACTGTCTGCTGGAGACAAAGGAACTACTTATGGCTTATTCACATGTTCTGGGATCTCCCATGACCAAGAGACAACGCCCTCCCCAATGGGCGGTTTTTTTCACAGTTTGTACTTCCTGGTTTGAAAAGAAATAATATCTGCCTCTTTGAGCATCGCTAATAACTGCTTTGAGGTCCCCAGCATTCCTTTTTTATTATTTTTTTCTATTTTCAATTATATAAGTTGTATTATGAAGACCAGAAAGCAAAGAAAGGAGAAAACCATGGTAATTCAGGCAACACTTGTGAATCCAGGATGACATTTTCTCTGTAAGGCAAGCTGGTTTAAAACTAATGCTTTAGCAGAACATTTTTCTTGGCTTTTGTGATTGGGCTACAGTGATATTATTTGTGTTATGATTTAATATATTCACCGGACTTGCATCAACACCCTTCCAACAAAGACAAATGGTAAGTCTTAGAGTAATGCACAAAAGAGATAGAGAAATGGTTTGCTCTGCTTTTGACTCTGCTCAAGTAGCAAGAGGAAGACCCAAAAATTAGAAAATATATGCAAAGATATTTCTGTTTAACTTCTCATAGATACTCTATAGGTGGCCTCACATCTTGTGTCTGTGCCTGGACAGCAGTGCCTCTTGTGGAGAGCAGCATGCGACCAGTCCATTACTGGAGGAATAGAAACTCTAACTGTGCCATTGAGAGCCACTCTCTCTTCCCTTCCTTCCCAGAATAACACCAGCAGCTTGGTAAGCCACTGCTGCAATGCCGCAATAACAAACTATAACATGTACAATAGTGATCTTGGAACATCCAAAAAGCATTACCTGTAATATAAATCCCTGGTCCTTGACCTCTAGTTTTACTGCTGTGAAAGTATAAATCTCCAGGTTCTGTACAGCCCTGTATTGGGCAGGGCCAGTGGTGAAGATGAGCCAAAAATGTTGGTTGGAGAGGAGATGACAGTAGGGTTTCTACCTTTTAATGTTTAAAATTTATTACTACAAGATACTAAACCCAAAAATAGAATAAATTACAAGATAACGGACATGCAATTTTTATTCTGAGAAGGAGATGAAAAATAAAAGAACATGCTAGGTGTTCATCATACCATTTAATGTACACTGAGTTACGATACTGCAGTGCTGAAGTGATGCTCCAAAGCTAGTTACATCTGAGGAAACCAGGTAAGAAAAATTAGACAATTTGCTGTTATTTTTAGTTGCAGTTTGGCTACATCTCTGTTATTTAGAATCTCTTATCTGCTTAGTCATCTTTCAAATGAATGCTATTGCTTCACCAGTGTGAGGCAGCTGCCATTGCTTGTTTGCCCTGTTAAGGCAAGTGACCTTTGTACACAGGAGATCCAGAGATTAGCTTCAAACTTTGGTTCCTTTTTACAGGATGTCTGTAGACAAATTTTCCAATGGCAAATAAATAATGATCTAGGAAAATTCTGGTGTAGCTGCATGGCAAGTAATCAGGATTTAAAGAAGAAATAACAGCCTAGTTTAACAGTTTAGATGGCACTACTTAACCTCATCACTACATTTCTTTTTATTACTACAGTTACCTTTCAAAGGTGAGATCAAAATCACATTGACTTGGGGCCTTCAACTTGTCATGAAAAAAACCTCTCAAACAAGCATTCACACATAGTCACTGCAACCATGGGAGCAATCTGATAGATAGAATACATATACCAGTGTATGTGACACGTTAAGCTGGGAAAGGGAGGACTATTAAAACTTTAGGAATGAAAGAAAAGTAGAATATTTTGGTTTTGGTAGAAAAGTAGAATATTTTTGTTTTGGTAGCTGTAATGGTAGTATAATAAATAATAATTTTTTTGTTTTATTCTCCATGTATTAATTTTATCAAACTTTATAATAATGTTTATCCTACTGAATTCTCTCATAAATGGCCCACTATACCTATTTTATGTCATAGGGATACCTATCTTTCATCACCTTTAGTGCATTTTATATAATTTTCTGTTCTGCTATCTACTTTTAAGGAGGGCTATAGGACTAGAACCACTCTACAATAAAAATGTGACCTTGCCAAAGACTTACAAAAATGTTTTTCATTTTCATGTTCATGTCCTAATATTCCCAAAGTTATATCTGCTTATTTAATTGCTGCAGAGCACTGAATTGACATTTTCAGAGAATTACCCAGAATGACACTGAGTCCTAACAGTCAGTTCAAAAGACATCATTGTCTGTGAGCTCAACACTGTGCCCATCATTATTTGTTACAAATGGAAATATCTAAAACAATAAAAATATTTGAAATTTTGTAAACCAATCATTTGATCTCCATTGAAATGAAGGTAATTAGAAAATTAAGATCACAGAATCATTGACTATCTCAAGTTGGAAAGCAACTATAAGGGTCACTGAGTCCAGCTCCCTAGATTCTAAATTTAAATTTACTTTCTGCTACTAATAACAACTTAAATTATTTTTATTATAGTAATAAAATTGGACTTTGTTATGCTAAAAAACTAAAGACTAACAAGCTTAGAAACTATATTGCACAGACAGTGGAAATAATGTGCTAAATTTGTCTTGGTGGTGATAACTGGAGGAAAAAAATCTCTATTCAGGCATATAAGCTTCTATTAATTTGTTCTCAGTTGCTACAGCATTTTTGGCTTTGTCTATGGCAGGATCAATATTAGTGATGAAAACCAACAGGTGCAGTTTGGTAAGGACAGAGTAAAAAACCAGTTTAAGAAAAATCTGTTGTAGCATCCTATCCAATACATATTGCAATACTGCTGTTCAACTCAGTCCTAAGAAATTATCTGTCAGACTATATCACTCCATTTGTCAATCTCACTCCCAGCATGAGGGTCTCTAGGACTTCTCTTGTTGTCTATAGGGTTTTTATAATTAATTTTTTCAAGTAGATGATCAGAAGAAACATTCAAGTGACTACTTTCCCACTGCTCAGTCTTGTTTTGACTGGGAACTTTGAATGTTCTGTGACAGAAATTTCTAATCTGCCAGAGATTGTAGGAATAATGTAGCTAAATTCATTCAGATAAATCATCAGGATTGAATTTAAGCGCAAGTGATGGATTTTTATTGGACTCAGGCCTGCATACTGAATAATAAGAGATGGTGTGGATTAGAGAGCTACAGGTTTTATACATGAAAATACTCGTTTCTCCCCTGACAAAACTGAAATTTGCATTATTCTTTCTACACAATCTTCTTGTTATCTGTGATCCAAATCTTTGCCCTATGCAATGCAATACAAACTTCAACACATTTCAATATGCACGTATCCCATGTGTTCAGCCATACTGAGTGAATCTTTGGCATAAGTCAAGAGCAAAACTAAAACCAAAAATTGCTATAAGGTAAATAGGAAAAAAAATCAAAGGAGTGTGATAGAGAAATAAATTCAAGCTAAACAACAGTTAACATAGTTACACAATGAGTGTGGTGGATATAAGCTTGCCTTGAAATTACCATTACATGGCATTAAAAACAATTTTATTTTTTACTTGACTTTCTGTACTTTGGAACATTTCTATACACTCTTGGAAATTTGGCAAATTCTTCTAGCACTATAGAAAAAGATTCTCAGAAAGTCAGACTATTTGCAAGAATTCGAGGAAAGAAATGAAAATGAGATTGTAAAACAGGGTCCCTAGGTCACAGATTATCAAATTTACCAGCCTCAACCTCCAAGACAGCTGAAATTGTCAGGAACAGAACTGGACACTGAAAACTGAGCGGTCTCTCTGGTGAGTTTTACAAAATTGCAGCAATATCTGTCTTTGTGTTCAGTTTGGTGAATAACTAGTAATAAGAAAGCTCTGTGGACCCAAGTTCAGGGAACTCTCTTCACATTTCACAAGAAAGCATAAATATCTAATACTTTCAAATATCTCTTAACTTTAAAAGTTTTGGCATTTGGTTGTTTTGTTCTGGTTTTTTACTGTAAATCAAGGTTACTTTCTATATGTTTATTCTATATTTACTTTTATGTGTCTTCTATATAGATTTCATTGCTCGTGCAGGCAGACATAAATAAACCTGAAGTAGAGCTTTTGTGACCAACATAGATGGTGAGAAAAAGATGTGGGCCACCATATTTTCACAAAACATGAATTGAACATATATTTTCTTCCTTCTGTATACTAAACTGTTGGGGCAAATATAATATTTAGAAAGAGAGGGAACATTGGGATTCATCCTGGCATTGTTTGTGTCAGTGTTCGCTGATAGTAATTTTATAATCTCATAATTTCTTTCAGATGTATGTCAGCTGAATGAGGCACTTTATATATGGGTTTGGTCTCTTGCAAATATTAGGAAGTGTTACTTTTTCTCTATTACTGTGGGTTGAGATCTCACTGTATTGCAGTCATTGAAGTTATTACATGAGTGAAGAAATTATTGTCATAATACTCAGCTCATGAGTGGTAACTTGCTAAGACAAAATAGCCTGATGGCTCATCTGGACTTAGTAGGCAGAATGATATACAGTCTTTGTTTTTTTCAGAAATTTAAAAGCATTTAAGCTAACTTTTTTTAAAAAATACCTAATAAAAATTACAAAATTAATTGAAGACAGGTATTCAGATTTTTAAACATATTTAGGCCAGGTCTGCATATCTCTCATATGTAGGGATTGTACTAAAAGAAGGAAAAGAGCATTTGGTAGGATCTTGGCATCTTCCTGCTCTGCCTATTTCCCACTATGACTACATGATGCAATTGCTTCCAAGTGAGCAGTGAGACTGTTTAATTTGATTAAAAGTAAAACTTTATACCCTTCTTTGACTCTATCAAAGATAAAAAGATTTTAATCCAGCAGCAGTGAAAGCAGCACTCTGACACTAGGTACCTCTAACAGTCCTTCCAGGGTAATTTTGCCAGACCCCGTCTATTTCTGAACTGTGTGCAGTAAAATGATGTGCCCTTCTCTCTCTTCTCTCTCTCTTTCTCACCCTCTCTCTTGCTGCCTCTCCCTTTCACTGAAATGGCAGCTAAAGAACAAATTGCCTTCTTTGTCTGAAGCCTGCTTGTTCACAGTGGGGCTCTTGATATGAAAAAACCCAGAGATGTCAGGCTGTATAAACACTCAGGGAAAGATATATTTCATAAAGGTTCCCACTCTGGAAAATTATATGCTACTTTCAAAATGCTTTGCCACTTTTAAAAGTGTAATTATACCCTTCTCCTTAATGACTGACGTAGCATATGTTTACACATGTTTTGGCTGACTTATGACAGTACACAGAAGCACATTGTGCATATGGTTTTAACAGCTAAAACAAAATGGGACCAACATCTGAACCTGTCTGTTAACATTGCCCAAGTATTTTTGAACACAAAGTACACCTAGTGCCAGTGCTTGTGACCTCCCTGTCCCTTTCTCTATCTAATAAATTATGTTGTCATATTTTTCGTCTAGTCTGCAATCCATGTCATGTCAGCCCTTTCAATTCTGTTTCAGAATTTTTATTTCGTTGGTTAGTTGTGGTGGGGATTTTTTCTTTATTTTGTGGGGGGCTTTTCTATTTGCTTGCTTGTTTGGAGGTTTTATTTATTATTTATTTGGTTTTTTTTTTTGTTTTATTGGTAATTTTTCCTCAATATTTTCTGAATGCTCACTCGATCATGCTGGTTTGGGCCCCTATTATAGGAAACCTGGAGAATATTTTCCTATTCTGGCCTTAAAGAGCTAGATGGAACAGAGAATTAGTTACAATACGGGAGCCTTCCAACTTTTTGCTCTTGGGTGAATATATCCCCAAGGGTGTGGTGGCTGAGAATTATTATGCTTTAGTGTTTCCTACAGAGGGTTATAAACCCACAAAGCTGTTCTGTCCTGACTATCACCAATCAAGCATTGCTGTCACAGTAATTGCTACCTCCTTTGAAGGTTTTGGAAAGGAATTCAAGACCCAGATATTGAAAGAATGCTGCTTTGTGAACTGCTGAGGAGCTACTGCCAGGTAGCTCGGTACACAACAGCAAGAGCTTTCAGCACTCCAGGAAGGCACACAGGCACAAGGAATTCAGTGTGCTGGTTAAGCCACCAACCCCAGAAAGCTTTTGAGATGCAAACATAAGTAGAACCGGGCCCTTGCCTACACTTTGTGAAAAAGACACTAAACAAACATAGGACCATCTGGTCTCACTGTCTAGGCCTCCAGGGTTGGGAGATCTACTGAGAAATAGAGTTCAGTCTCTTGAGGGAGAAATTGCCTTGCTTCACTAAACTAGTGATAAGAAAGTTGTTCTGGCAATTCTAAAGCATGCACTAGGGAAAATATTTTTGCACCATTTTGGTCTTGCTAATACAACAGCAAAAACTACTTAAAACCAAAAACTAAAACTACTAAAGCAGTGGGCAAAAAAATCTGTAAAAAAATGTTCCTGATCATCTCTACTGCTACCACACACATTCACTAGACTGTCCTTCAGAGCTAACACTCTCCCAGCAGAAGCATTTCTGTTAGTTATTACCAGTTATTACTAAAACACATGGACAGCTGCTTAGAACTAAAGAAGTAAACAATTCCCTAAACTGACAAAGGGCACATCTAAGCAAGACAGGACATTAGTCTAGCAGGCTGGATCAATGTGTTTTTCCACTTGTGTATTGTTGTTACATTGCCTTCCTCTTTTCAAAATTAATTTTAAAATTTTCTAATTTTCTATATGCAAATCATGAGCTCTGGCACGTCTTTGTAAAATACCCCCCAGAGAAATGTAAATCCATCTTTTTCTTAATGATTCAGATCCATGGAACCTTTTACAAAACTTCTCAACAACAAAGATGCAATAGCAGATAACCTGGCATAAACATCTTCAGAATATAAACATCATTCAACAAACTTTTGGGAGACTACCCCGTGATAATTGCCTCTTCATTGGTGTATCTTTCTGTCAACATAAAACTATGAACCCAAAAGATCAATTGATGTCTGAGAAAAAGGGGTTGAATTCAGAGTTGGTGTGGGGTTATATAGCTCAACTGAAGTCAGTAGGAAGTGTTACTATACCTTAGTCAAGGTGACTGATTAAAAAAGAGTTGTCTATCATTTATATGATAAAAACAATTAAACATACTTGCTTAATCATTATAGAACTGCTGAAGTTACCTCTCACACCCTTTGGAAACAGAAAGCCAGTGAACTTGTCTAGAACTAATAGTGATTATTTGCTTGGACAATCAAATCAATCACTGAAATAGATTTAACTTGCTTTGAAGGTAGAAGTGGAAATTTTGCATTCACAGTGGTCAGTGGCTGTGAACTCTTCCAAAACAACTTTCTAGGGTCAATCTCATTTTGAGCCACACAGAAGTCAAACAAAATCAATGCTTCCCACTAACAATCTCCCACTGCTCAGAGAATAGTAATTCCCTAAGGTATGTTAATTTATTTACAGCTTTCACTTTCCTTAGCAGTGTTAAAGCTGAATGTATTCAAAAATCTCTGATCAGTTCAGTGTAATTCAGTCTCTGATTAATGTAATTAAAAATGCCCTTAAGAAAATACCTTTCTCTTTTAAAACCAGTATACCTCTGAAGCATCAAATTGGAAACAAAATTACAAAGAGGGTGAAACTTTTTTAGAAAGAATAAAAACTTATTTTTATTGTAACTTTTGTGTCTGCACATCCTGTGACAAGAACATGACTTCTAGGAAAGGTACTTTATTGCAAGAAATCTTAAATAATTAAGAATTTAAGTTGTTATACTTTTTATATGCTTGCCATTATGTCTGTAAAACATTTGATTTTAACATGATGATGAAATTCTATTGGCACTTTGGCAAACCTCAGGCATCTCATTTACATTTTATAGTTATAACTCACATTCAGGCATCTAATGACACTCTCAGGTAATAAATACTATGTCAACGTGAGCTGAAGAGACATAGTGTCTCTGAAATCCAGATCACTCACTGAGTTGTGTAAATATTGGTTTAGACTTTTCTCTTCAGACACTTTAGCCTGACAACTTTGTCCTTAACTGGTAACTTTGTCTCTATCCATCCTGTGCTGAAGATGTCAGAAAAAAAAAACCAACAAAACAAAACAAAACAAAACCCAAAAACAATACTTGATTTTTCTCTTGTTTAACTTTCTCCAACTAGTTTCCAATGTTTTCCTAACATCCTATTTTCTTCCCACTCTCACTTATCAGTTCCCACACCAAAACATGTTGTTGAATATATCAAAAGGAGATTATCCCTAATTTTAAGCTTTTATGGTTCTACAAACCAAATATATTTTCTCACTGGCTTTTATTATTGGTCAAGATTAAAAAAAAAAATAAAAATCCAATTAACTGGACATTTTCCTGTCTTTATTCCTGTCTCTCTTGTCTGCCTGTATTGGTTTTAAACTCTGATGACCATATCAAGCTTCATACAACTGATATCTCCAAACAGTTTGCACTGTACTGGTGTAACCAACATGAAGAAACTTCAGTTGTCCAGTCTTCTGGACAACTTTGCGCACAGATTTTCTCTGTCCTGGACTTACCTCCTTTAGAGAAATCTGTCTAAATAATAAATTGGCCAACTTGCACCTTCCCACCTTTCAGGACTATAGTTTCTTAATTAGTTGTAAAAGCCAAGATGACAGAAATATATAGGATAAGACACCAGGTTTTCATCTGAGGGAAAGTCTGCTTACCCGAACAGTGTGTGATATGTGGTGCAAGGACAACTTCTGTCCTTCTGGTCCTACAGCCTATTGACCTCTATAATACAACTGATAGTCCCTAAGTTAGTCCACAGTCTTCTCCTTTACTGTCCATGCTGGATGGTGTTGCACATGGTACAGACTTAGCAAGGTTTTCACGGACTCCATTGTCTTAATTTCAAAAGCATTAGGGAAATAGATCTTGGCAGCGGTTAGAAGAATGACAGCTGAATAGAAAAGAGACTACCCTGGCATCAAATCACCATGCAGTGAGGACAGAGAGATGCCAAGAAGCAATGAATCCTGGTGGTAAGGACAGAAAAATGAAAAGAAGGTGCTGGCTTTTGTTTGTTTCTCGGTAGAACAGTTACAGGTTCTACTTGTGTTCTGAAGATGTTAATATGGCAAAGAGAAGATAGCAAGGAGTACCCTAAATTTTATGTGGCGAATTGAAAATAATGTTTGAAACTTAGGACATTTAACTTACTTTAGTACAAAAGATTGAACATTCATTAACCCAAGTGAAAAAAAAATGCTAGAAGCAAGAGTTCTGCTGCTGCTATATTCTCAGAGTATTAGGATTCACTTTCTAGTTTGACTTTGACAATGATTAAATTATTTAACTGAAATGAATAAGCAACTGGCACAACTAATGTATTGGGCTTGCATAGCAAGATTTTGGTAGCGATGGGGCCGCAGGGGCAGCTTCTTTGAGAAGGTGCCAAAAGCTTCCCCCATATCTGACAGAGCCGATGCCAGCCAGCTCCAAGATGGACTTGTGGATAGCTAAAGCGGAGCCCATCAGCAGTCATGGTAATGGCTCTGGGTTAATGTGCTCAAGAAGAGGAAAAAGTTACTGCAGAGAAGCAAGTGGCAGAAAGAGAAGAGAGTGAGACTATGTGACAGAAATGGCTCTGCAGACAGTGAGGTCACTGAAGAAGGAGGGGGAGGACGTCTTCCAGGCACCAGCACACAGATTACCCTGCAACCCATGGTGAAGACCACAATGAGGCAGGATGTCCTCTGCAGCTCATGGAGGTCCATGTGGATCAGAGATCCACCTGGAGCCCATGGAGGACCCCATACTGGAGCAGATGGATGTTTGAAGGTGATTGTGACCCCATGGAGAAGAGCAGGCAGGATTTGGGACCCCACAGAGTATCCACACTGGAGAGTTCCAAAGGGGCTTCACCCCATGGAAGGCACTCACACTGGAGTAGTTAATGAAGAATTGCAGCCCATGGGAAGGACTCACATCAGAGGTATTCATGCAAGACTGTCACTTGTGGGAGGAACCCTACACTGCAACAGAGGAAGAGTGTGAGTAGTCCTCCCCTTGAGGAAGAAGAAGCAGCAGGGGCAACATGCGATGAACTGACCATAACCCCAGTCCCTATGTCCCTGCACTGCCTGGGGAGGAGGTGAAGAATGGGGAATAAAGGTAAGGCTGCTGGAAAGGGCAGGGTGGTGGGAAGGTGGTTTTAAGATTTGGTTTTATTTCTTTTCATCCTACTCTCATTTGATTGTAATAAATTCAATTTATTTCCCTAAGCTGAGTCTGTTCTGTCCATGACAGTAATTGATGAGGGATCTTTGCCAATTTTCTTGCTCTTAGGGAATAGATCTGTAATGCAAAAACAAATAAGAGGCTGATAAAAACTCCTTAGTAATTTTACCTTCATAGTGTAAACATAACAGATATTTGACACTTTGAGAGTGTTTATGTGGACTCTCATTTTTGTGATATTATTTTTATGTATTCACAACATATCATTCTTTCAAATGACCTAGGGTACAGCAAATGTTGTTCTGAGATTGAACTTCCTAAGTGACACTGTCTACTCTAAAATGACTCCACCATTCCTTTCTTTGCTCTTTTCTTATTATTTAAATAGAAATTATCTTTGGAACAGACACATCAGCAAGAAATGCTTCTACTATAAAATAGATACGAATTGTATTCTTGTAAGAGTTTTGTTGGTATCTCATTTGAGAGAAGGAATTTTGAATAAGTAGGAACTTGTAATATTTATGTGAATGTGTGGATTTATTTTGAATGATGCTCTCAAATCTTTAAATGTTTAAAGATTACATACTTCTTAGAATGTTTTTTAAAACAATTGACATATATATTATTAATATCACAGAAACAATTTTCAGAGAAACACAAAATAAAAATCTGAAGAAGTCTTGTTGTTTCAAATAATGGTAATGAAAAGTATTGTGAAATTTTGAAGTGAAAATATGAAAATATTTATTTTAAATAGTATACTATTTTTGGGGAATGTGAGTACAGTTTTTATTTTCATTTATAATCTATTTTTTCATTTTTTCATTTATAATCTAGTATTTTTCTTTACAGTTTAAAGCACTGTGCAGACAAAGATAGCAATTAATAGTACTGTGAGATACTCTGCCTTTTTTGCACTCCTGTAATTGATGATAAAATTATGGGTCATCTAGAGTACAGAAAACAAAATAAATATTATATTCTTGGTGTGAAACTTTAAAAATGCTACTTTTTCAAATCTTGTTAAATTCAGAACTTGTAAACACTCTTAACTTACAAATATTGGACAGATTTTGAGCCTCTTCTTTATTAAATCCTCTTCTGTTTTTCAAAAAAACCCCATAGACTTTGAACATTAAAAGATATGGCAGTCTTCTGTCAGTATATTCTTCTATCTATTGTTACAGGGAGATTTTAAATGGCATTAAGGTGGGTTACCCGATAAATTCTTTTTATAGAGACCTTAATTCTGCATCTTCATGCCTAAGTTTAAAAGGCTATGCTAGTTCATAATTACACAGTATGTAGTTTGGGTTCCTGAAAGCTTAATCTGTATCACAGAATCATAGAATCGTTTGGGTTGGAAATGACTCGTAAAAGTCATCTACTCTAGCCCCCCTGCTGGGTGGGAATATCTTCAGCTTGATTGTCTGTATATGAAAGTCTATACCTGCATATCTGTTCTATGCTTACTTGAGTATTTTCCTTCTCCCAGTATCACAGCTTCCAAAACACTACATTGACAAATGGTCTAACCTGGCTAAATGCATGTGAAAAAAGTAAAATACACTAATTATCTGTAGTTCAACACACAACCCTTGCTTGGAGGTGCGGGCATGGCTAAAAAGAGGTGCCTATAAGTATATGCATGCATTCAAAGGTGACTGCTCTGTTTCAGAACACTTGGACAAGAACACTCAGTTATGGCACATAAGTGACAGTAAACCAGTCTTTAATTACTGTGCAGCCCTCTCTCACCCAAGTATTATCTTAGCCTGAGGCAGGAAATGCATGCACATGGAAAAATGTAAGAGACCTGTACTGGAGGGTTAAATGCTTTGTACAGAAACAAGTACAGGAGATAGAAGAAAGGGAAACAGGTGAAATAAAACTGCCAGGAGGGTAAGGTTCATAAGACACAGGTTAGCCTTGTCATACTGACAGTGATATTAAGTGTCCCAAACCCACATTTTTCAAAATCAAGCTTTTCATTCCTACAATACAAGGCAGAGCCCAACCTCAGCCAATGCACAGTCCAGCTTGGCACAGCCATGCATGGTAAGTATTGAGCAAAGCCACTATTTCTGCAGGCAGATTTCAGATCCAGGGGACAAAGTAAAGGAGAAATCTTTGGCAGCAAACAGCTTCCATGACCTGCAATGCCACTAACATGTGCTATACTGTTCTTTGATGTGTGGAACTCCTGGAAATCTGACTCTATCTCACACATTACTCCCTGCCCACCTATGATGTGTTGGGAGTCCCATTACTCACTCAGGGAGGATGGTTGGGCATGATTTAGGAAGCTGAACAGCCTTCAGGAACAATATATTTCCCATTTACAGGAAAGTATTGTTTTGTAGCCTTGCTAAACATATATCACTACACCTCAGGGAGTAATATGGCCTAAGGACTGAATCAAGGGACAAATTATCTTCACCTAAATTCAATAGTTAGAAATTAATAGCCAGCAAGCTGTCAATTCATATAATACCTATAGGTAGCCACTGTACATGACATAGGAAACAGACATATGTGATTGACTTAAAAGTCCTGGCCATAATGTCACATTTCAAGGACAGTCTTAGATGTCTTAGTCACTGTGTGTGTCAGCCTATCTCTGTACCCAGCAGAGGCTAATATCATGCTGTTAAACATTTGAGCTCTGATTCTTTACAGGAAATGGAAGCAGCTTCCAATGCAGTACATTATCGAACTTCCAGTTACCTTAATCTCATCATACTTTGTAGTTTCAAGGTTTGTGGAAGTCTGCTACATTCGTTTTCTCTTCTATGAAAATGTGACTCACCTACAACCTAGTGTGTCACTCTTCATCCTTCCATCTCCCCTGCATACATTTAGCATTAGGACTGCTTCATCTCTTATCCTGCATATTTGTCCTGTTCTCTTACTGAACTGAATGGTTTCTGTACTTACATGTTGTTTATTATGTTATTCTTTTTACAATTCCCCATGTTATAGCCTAGGTCCTACATCAAATTCCACAACTGATGTCACTATTTTCTGCTGTGCACAGGGCTTGTATCTACCAATTTAATCAAAGATTGTCTGGCCTCCTCTATGCAACTGGATTTCTCTTCTCAGTCATTAGCAGGTGCTGCCCTCATGAACTCAAACAAAGGTTTCTTTGAATAAAATTACATTGATTTTCTCCAAATTTCTCAGTTTTTTCTTAATCTTGATGCTCCATGACCTCTGTGACCTGTCAGTGGATGTTACTACTCCATCACTGTGCTGATTCCTTACTTAAGGAACGTCACTGACCAGAGATAGAAATAGTCAGTTCTCAGGGGGTTTCAGTCAACACCAGCTTCTGGAATTACCTCAGTACCAGAGTGCTACGCTACTCCTGGGGCAGCTCCAATTAAAAAAAAAAAAAAAAAAAAAAAAAAAAAGGAGATGCACAGATTCATTCACAAACCCACAAAAGCCCATGGTAAATCTTTAATCCCGTCTGGATGTAAAACTATGGAATAGAAATCAAGCCTTGTCCCTTCATGAATTCAGTAGCAACCATGCAGGGATCAGAAATGTTACCTTCATGCATATGGTCCAGAAATAATTGGTGCAATCATTGCTAGAAATATATGGAAACTAACCCATTTGAGGTATCTGGCACTAGAGTGTTTGTGGGTGGTCTTTACAAACACTGCAGTGTATTTGTCTACCAAAAAAAAAAAAATATATCTCTTTCCATGTTTTAACTAAATCAGAAAGATTGGGAAAGAGGTTTTTTTGTTTCCACTAAACACATCTGTCTATTCATCTATATACACTCATGAAGAAATTTCCAGTCACTCAAGTCTCCAGGGTGTTTGAAAATGTCTGAAGTCTCTTTAAAGAGCAGATTAGCATGTATCCTAAAAGTTAGACTGTAATACTATTTAACTGCTCTATTTTTCCATTATGGGCCTGTCAGCAGGAATATGTTGCCCTATAGTACATGACAAGTGAAAACGCTAGTAACATTGTTTTTCATAGACAGAAAAAATACCAAAGAAGCAATTTCTTAGCTAAAATGTCACCTGTTAGATGTATGGGGCTCACTGTATTTCTGTTGCCCTGGTAACGAATGGTGTAAAATGACTCCTTTGCACAGCTCCATCAGAATGATTGCATCCTGGTTTTTCCATCATTTTACAAGAGGCTGTTTTCATTCTCCCTTCCTGACCATATTAAGTGTAAAGAGATTGAATTACTGTGCTGTACACTCTCCATCCAATGTGGATTTAAGAGTTGATATTGATGTACTGAGAACTGCGTTCTTCTTCAAGAAAAAAAAAGCTACAAATTATAATGAATTTGACTTTTATGTATCGACCGCTCCAGTAGTGAAGTAGTGTTTCTGCACCCAGGGGATAGACATGGCATGATCAGCATTTTTCACTTGAACGAATCCAATTGATAAAGCAATATATTCAGTGTCACTTTGCTTGATCTCCAGGTTTAACAATAGTCATGCTAAAAGTAGATACATTACTCCATAAATTTCACTCATAAAAAATGTGCTATCCATTGCTTTATACAGCTGCACTCTTTCCAACTTTCCACACAGCAGGGCAGAAAAAGACGAACAGAAATATTGTGCCAAAAGCATGTAAGTGTGGGCAAGTGACTGACAAGTATTGGTAGTACTCATGTGTTTACAGCTAAGAAAACCCAACACAACACCGTGAGGTGGGTGGTGATTAGCTTAGCACATGTGCACCCCGATACTAATGCCATTCTTACATTGATAGCTTCCTAAGAAATAACAATGACATAATGTCTAGTTTTTGAACTGCTGACAGTATGCACTTTGTTACCCTAAAAAAGCTGTATTTGATATAAAGTACTGTTTTGATTGGTTTTGTTTTGTTTTTTACTGTGCTGTAATGATGGCATAGAGGATAATCTTCTCCCTTTGGGGGAACCAGTATAAAGGCTTTTTCATTTTGTGCTCAATCACTGAAACCATTCCTCATCCATATTTTAGGGAAGGTGAAGTCTGCCACGCATTACTGCCCTGTAAAAATACTTCCTTTTTAGGATTATGGCAGCAGGAGGAACTAACAAGCATGGAAAGCCCTTTCTGGAGTGCGTCACACCTAGTGGGCATGGTCAGTCAGCTGAAAAATTTCAGGGTGGCCGGGAGTTTGGGAGATATTGCACATATCAAGGAAAGAAATGTCATGAATGGTTGGAAAAGCAAAAAGAGTGGAGTCATAGTGGCAAAAAATAACCTGTTCTAACCTCCCTCACCTTTGAGATGTTGCTGCTGTTGCCGTCCTGGCTAAAAAAGGCTTCTTCCCTGCCTTCTCAGCAGTATTATGAAAGTAATGACTAATGTTTTGGATTCATAAATACACTATACTTAGACCAAACTGTACTGCTGCCCTCTCCAGAAGAAAATAGGCTGACAGCTTCCTTTATGCACCTCTGGGTTAAATTCCTGATTATCATTTTTCCTGGGCTGGTTGAAGAGAAAGAGGTGGGGAGAGGCCTGGAGGGGAGAAAGATTTTTTCCAAAGTAGTTGGACCACCTGCTTACAATCATCTCTGACTTCTGGATAAATGGAGGATTCCACTTTGCTGTGCTTACATGGTCCTTCAATACTTGCAAGCATAAATAAGTCTCATTTAAAAAAAGGTAAATCTCTCTGTAAGGATAATTAAATGGTGATGAGAAACCCTACCATAATAAAAACTCTCAATGGAAAATGAACTTTGCCTCCCTTATGTATGTATGTGTGTGTCTGTGTCTGAGTGTGTGTGAGATAATTCATCCTACAAACACATTGACAAATGTAATATTTCTTCACCTCTATTCTCTGCAATACTTTGCAGTAAGGCAGTACAATTGTTTTTCTGAAACTTCCATATCCCTCTCTTCCACCTTGTCCCACTTGGAAGGTAATTTTAAAATCTCTTTTGACAGTCCTAACCAATCTTATTATAAATCATCCAACACACACACACACACACACACACACACACATACACACACACACACACACAAAGGCACAACACCTAATCAGGATGTTGCTGACTAATTTAGGCCCACTGATTTGATATAACTGGGTAGAGTTTTATTATACCCTGTGATTGTAAATATGTCTGCTCTCACTCACAGCCTGGGGAGGCTGGAGGGCCATTACACCTTAATTGAGTAATTTCTTTTTAAATCTCCACAAGCCAGGTTGCTGCTTCCGCAGTGACGAATCCAGGGCATTGATCTCAGTCTCTGCCTGGCTCCAATAAAATTCTGCTAATATGTCTCCCACTTATTTCTGCAATTTCGGTTTTTAGGCGTCCTAAAAGGCCACAACTGGGTTTTTTTTTTTTTTTTTTTTTGTATACACGAGGAGAACAGCCTGGAAGAAGATCACACATTCATGTTTTGATAGACAAAGCATGCAACCACACCTGGTGGGGCCAAGGGATGGAATGGACTGAGCTGTTTGGTGGAGAAATTAATCAAGAATATATACCTATGATGGAAGATGATTAGAGTGATCTTCATGTTTTCTCATATCCAGACCTTGAGAGGAAACTGAATTCAGTTTTCTATGTGGAAGGACAATAATTTTGGACTTTCATTCCTCTAAAGTAGCAACATTGCCTTTAGAGAGATGTATTAAAAATATTTAAAAATTGTAATTATGTACATGCATCCAAGCACAGTTATGTATAAGTTTTCATATATATATATTTTTTTTCTTTACATTATTTGTGGATGTATTTAAGAATTGTTTACCCAGCAAAGAACAGAAAAGCCAAGGATTTATCACAGTTTTTATGTCTAAGGTCACTGCTACAGAAAATGTTTGACTGATATTTATAGGCTGAACACCAGTCCTGTAAAATTATTTTTTGCTCCAAGTATGTCTGGGCAATGTTAGAAAAACTACTGATGAACTCTATATTTTTCTTTTAATTCATATACTTGTAGATTAAACTTATGCCAGTTTAAGGGCAGACACTGTAACTTGTTCCAGTAGGGGTTGTTTTGTGGTCTCAGTCCAATTTCAGCTGGAAAAGGAAATGTTTTCATCCAAAACACAGGCATCACAGTTTGCACTTCAGACTAAAAGGCTAAAGAGCAAGAGGCAGGAGTAGTCTGACCAACATCATTCCCTAACGTGATGCCTCAGATGGCAAGAGGCATACCAGTGTTTCTGGAGAGGGGAAAACACCATGAATCAATTTTATGGACAAAAAGTCGCACCTGTCCAGTTGATACCTGTCTCTACCACTAGATTTCTTTACCTTGCTTTAATGTTGATTTGAACAAAAAAATGGGCCGCATCCTCATCCCAACAACCCCAAATATATGGTTTCTAACTATTTTAGATTATGTGACAAAATCTAGCCTTTTGAATGCTTCAGGCTGCATGGTAACACTGCCAAAAGATAAGCAGGAGCGCGCATGTACTGTTTTTGTAAGAATAAAGACCAGGGAGTAGGAAATCATGGGGTGTGATTCCCACAATCTCTGAATCTACTCAGTTTTTTTTTCTTTAAAAAGAGGCAGCAATCAGTGCTGATTGAAATACCTTTGAATGCAGTTATAATGAAATTCCATTTCTCGTCCATGCCAGAGTTGCAGCCATTGTTGGTAATGGTCTCCTTCAGAGCAATACAGTCATTGCTGCCTTGTGCAGTACCATGCGAAGCAGAGGTAGGCAATCCCTGAATACAATTTAATGAGAAAAGTTTGCTGTAGAGTTTTACCCAGAGCTCATCTGTCTGCTTTCTGGATCTGTCCTGAGAAAAGAATAAACTGTGCATATTCTGTGGGAACAAAGAAGAAGACCTGATAAAGTACATTTTTATTTCCAAACTGGCAATTTGGGTAATTTTAATTTCCTGTACAGGTCCCTATGATGGTATTGTGTACATACAATGATCCATTGTTTGAGATATTGATTATGTTGTGCTATAACTTGTTTTGTGACAGGCCAGTTCAAACCTACTTTAGTTTGACATGATATAACACAGCTCTGTGGATGAATCAGAAAAACTGCAACTTTAAAGGAACTCTGAGTGAGAAGCATACATACCGCTCTAATAACTCAAAATAATTTCTTTGCATTCAGTCTTGTTATTGATACTGCAGTGAGTGATACTGCAGTTGATTTTTGTTGTTATTGGATATGATGCAGAAATTAAGGACCTTTCATTATTTAGCTCCAGTTTAAAGATTATTACTTGCCAGTAGGGTTTCTTATTTTCCCATGTGAGTAAACACACAAAAGAGCTTTGGTGACAGATAGTGAAAGAGTTTATCTGGCTCTAATGTTTTCAGTACTGATAATATGTAGTGCTTCCTGCATCAGCTCCAAGATCCAATCCTCTCTGTTAGTTTTAGAAACAGGTTTATGTGGTCTTTCATCTCCCTCTAAATCTAGTTCCTGAAGAATGAAAATATCCTGAAAAACAGATCTCTTTTTGTGGTGGTTTTTCACAGTGTGGAATGCATTTTGGCCTTGTAAAACATTCTTCACAATCTTCCTCTTTGCTTTAAAATGAGAGTCCTTGATGGACTCTGATATCACCAGCGCACCCCACTCAGTGTCAGGAACTTGGAACCTTTAGTGGACTACTTTCAATCCAGATGAGCTGCAGCAGAAGTGCAGATGATGGAAACACTTGTGAGTTTACAAAATTCAACATCTATGTTTCAGCCATAGGACACTACATGAAACAAAGAAGATTTTACCAGTCATTGATCCCTGAATTCTTTGCCTGCTCCAATGGCCTAAAAAGGCTGGATTCTAGTAAGGCTATTGCAGTTTGTAAGTAATTCTAAGTGGGATGGAAGCCGTGACACGATCTAACTTTAGGCAGTTAAGGGGTGGGTGCCCTCTGCCCAGAGAGTCGTCATTGTGCAGTGAATGGGAAGAAAGAGGAATGTATTTGAGTCCATCTTGATTCAATGAAGGCTTAAATAGGTCAGAAAGACTGCTTCTTATATGTATCACATTCTCTATGGGCACTGCAAGAAGTGTACACTCTTTGTACAGCCTGGTGTACACACACGCACACATGCGCACACATGCGCACACACACACACACACACACACACACACATTCTGTGAACATCTAGAGTTACTGAGATAAATCCACCATGGTTTTTGCTGCATGATTCCAGCTAAAATCAACAGAAGTGACATGGTGGAAACTTACCTTGAGAATGCCTAGCTCTAAGAGCTGTCAGTAAACTAGCAGAAGGAGAAAACATTTTCATAGCATTAGTGTCCTTTCTAAAATATTGGAAGCCTTTAAAAGCCACCACACAGAACAATAAATGCGAAATAAGAACTCTTGTACTGCCATAAGAATATTTTAAAATAGGCTTCTAGAGGATGATTTGACAGTACAAGTTTAAGTAATTCTTAAAGAAAAGCCAAGCAAATGAAGATTTTTCCTGACCAACTTCAGAAAATTACTTGTCAAGAGTTTTATATTACAGTGATATTTTGGTTTCAATTTGACTAGAAGGGGCAACATGTCTTTAAATTTTGTGCAATAGGGAATGTGTTGCATCCTGGGTTTTAGGTTCAGATTTGGGGTTCTAGTCTTTGTTAGCTTACCAGTTCCATGTATCCTCGTGTATCCCCCGTGTTTTCCCCCTCCACGGAAGTTAGCCCCAGGCTGCCGGACATTGGGTTCTCTTCCCTGCCTCTCCTGTGACCACTCCCCCGTCCAGTCCTCGGCAGTTCCGTGTCCGTCACCTCATTCCCACGGTCACACTGGCCCTCAACCCCCGTGTCCGCCCCTGTCGTGTCCCCATTGGCCGTTGTGGCAATGTCACAGCCACGGCGTCTGTGCTCATTGGGCGGAGGGTTCCTGTCCTCCCCTGTCCCACCCCTATGGCCTTGGGGCCAGATTCGTCCAGGCAAGGCTGGGAGCAGCTGCGGCTTCTCCATTGCGGCTCCTGTGACCAATAAATCATCCAGCCGCCATGCAGATGGATTTGGACAATTCCCTGCCTCTTCGTTTCTGTCCCTCGTGCGGACGACAAAATGCGGCCAGCCCACCCCGGGGCACAGCTGCAGAAGCGCCCAGAAGTAGCGGCGGCACCGACCCTGATGAGAAGCCGAGGCGCCAAGCCACGTTCGTGGGAGCCGATCGGGGCAGGAAAAGTGACGCGCAGCTGTAGAGTGTGTACTGAAATGCCTGTGTAATTCAGTAACCACACTTTGGGTGAGATCTCCTTTGTGAGACAATGTCCTGCTTGAGAAATGCAAAACAAGAACTGATGGCTGGACCTGAGGTAATTTCAAACCCCAAAGTTATTCATTTCTAATAGCAAGGGTGATTTATGTTTTTGCCAAAACACAATTTATGCTTTGGCAAGACAAAACTTATATTCTCAGTGTATAGATAACAAGATGATGTTTTGAAATGTGTGATATGAGATGAGGTGATTTGGGATGATCTAGTGGATCCTTCTGGCTGTGTTTCCTCAGAGATGTAATATTAACCATTGGGGCGCAATAAGAAAAATTTTACTTCTTTCATTGACCTCCCTTCCTCTCTGTACACAGTGTCTTACAAGACAGCGTCTCTCACATTTTACAATAATGCATTTATCATCTGATTCTGCTCCCAAGGCAACACAGCCACTTTAAGTGGGTGACATTTATTTTCCATGTTTTTCCTTCAAGGATGCTGCCACGTATTAGCCAGATAGCCCTATTTGACAATCTTGCCAAGTTGCCTGTTTTAAGTTGACTTTCACAATACTGAATCAGAGCTTCCAGAACCAGTGCATTGTCTGTCAGCATGCATATTTTCCTGAGACAATAAGCAAAAAAAGTTCAGGACATTAGTGCATGGAAACCTATTGGCTGCTCCCCAATATGATGACCAAGATCCTTGTACCTTGCAGTGTTCAGCTCCTAGATTGTCTTCAAACATAAGTGATCCCAAATTCAGGTGCCAAGGGTCAATTTATTGCAAAAAAAAAAAAAAAAAAAAAAAAAAAAGAGAAAACCAGAAATGCATAATGGTGCATTGCATTTGAATTATTGTGCTAGATGAGGAAAATAGCAGTTAGAATTTATCTCCTCTTTTAAAAGACAATAAGTTTCTGTAGTTCATTTACCAATGAAAAAATCACAGAGGCATGACAGCCATGAAAATGTGGGACTCTGAAAATGTGGGTGCTGCTCTTAGGCTTGAACAGAGAGATCATAAGAACAACACTGAGAGATAGAATGGAGTAACAGCAGTGGAAAGTGAGAAATTCTTGAGAGATACATTGATTAATTTTCTGTTCCAGCTGTGTTAAGTCTTTGAAGCCACCTTCCTCAGTTTGTATATTTGAAAGAAATGCACAGAGCTATTTGATTTATACTTGGCCTTCATGAAGATCAGACCATACTTTTCCACAAATATCAAGAAATGAGGAAAAGCCTGTGAGGTATACTTTCTGGAGTAGTCTTCCACCAAGACAGCCAGATTTGTGTTTGCATAACAGGTAAGATCCATTCTTAATGTATTGTCAAAAGAAGAAGAATTTTTTCTTCTGTAATGAATTTGTGTCTTTTTTTTCTCAGTTCTTCACATGCAGAAAATAGCTTCCACATGTACCTTTTCCCTGATACCTTCTTGAAACTGCTCAAGGCTAAAAAGGAAATCACAGTTCCCAATTTCTCATGGAGTCTTTCCATGACTCCAGCCCAATGAAAACATTGCAGGAAGGTGTGTGCTAGATGTCACAGTTCCGGCTGTTTTGTTTGCCAGGAGCTAACTCTCTGTTTCTATAGGGTCTCTCACTGTGCAGATCTAAAGATGCAATCTGGCCTTGAATCTTTAGCTAGTCAGAATACAATCCTTCAAATTAATTGATCTCATTTCCTGCCAGGCTTCTGTGCTTATTAGCCAATGTGATGCCAGCTGTAGTTCCTTAAGTACACCAGAAACAAAGGGCCATTATTTCTGGCTAAATTCCAGTAGGCTCATTACCTTCTGCTTCTTTTAAAATTCCCTCTGCAATTATACTACATAAGATTTTATTTATTTATTTATTATTCTTTATACTGCTTTTTGTATAGCTATGCTCTGTGTGTTATCTTAGAGGCTGCATTTAAACAACAAAGAAAGTAATGTCTCAAAATACAGTAATCTGATATATAATAGTATAATTTATTATAGGTGTTTAATAATTTTAAATTTTACCATTAATATTATCCAGGATTATTATCATTTCTGTATAATCAGGTCTGCCCTGCATTTTGGACTGCTTAAATAAAAGGTGCTGTATAAATTTCATGAGATGCAAAAGGTGCTTTTGGAGGTGGATGTGTAAGGCATCTAGAAAAGTAAGACTTTCAGATCAGAGTTGCAGGCCATTTCTTAGCTGACAAATTAACTTCTTTGACAAGGGTTGGTGATCAGCACAGCCTGTTCCAAGAGAAAATTTCCCTCCTTTGCAACAGATTAATTCATTTCCCCCTATTAAAAGACATTTTAAATCAGAATATTATATAATTCCTGAATTAGATTTTGCAGAAAACAAGGCACCCCAATCTGATAACAAGAGTTATCAGATTGCTTCAGGAATGATGGATGATGCTTTGTGTGACATTATTTTCTTGAGCTTTATGGATTATGTACAGGCCCATGATGCAATCTATTATTGAACTAACCTGTGTGAAAGGGTTTGTTACAAGGCTACTAGGGTAATGAGTATAATCTAGGAGTTTGCTAGGAAAAAAACAAACAAACAAACAAACATGGGTGTAGAAATATATTTGTCGCATTTTCAGTGACTGGAAAATAAAAAAGGGAGGGTAGGAATCCTCGGTAAATGAGGTTTTAAGATGAGTGATGTTCCTTCAGGTTCTCTGGTGAGCAGCTCCCCGGCCGGGGTTTGGTGCCCGAGGCCGGGCTGACCGCAGCCGGGGAGGCAGCAGAGGGCAGTGCAGAGCTGAGGCTGAGCCGCAGCCGCAGCCCTGGCACTGAATCTTATTCTTTATTAAATAAATTCATAGGGCTAATTTAGCCTCTGAGGAAATTAAACTGCTAATTACATGTATATAAACCACCGAAAATGGACCCGGTTTTTGCATCCAAATGGAAAAAAAAAATGAAAACTCAAAATTGCCTAGCTTTGTCTCTCATATTTAAAATATGATGTTTTGGTAATGGAGAATGGAGATGACTTTGAGGAGATTTTGTTAGGGTTTTACGCATGTGCTTGCCTGTGTATGTGTACTGTGCCTCTATGCGCGTGTGTGTGTGTGTGTGCGCACGTGCCTGCATGCATGTGTTTATAAGATTTTGTGTCTGTACGAGAGGGTAATCTTACCATTTCCACAGTCCATCTCCTGCTGAGTAAACAATAGTGCTTTTTTTCTCATTCATTTATCCAAGCCAATGTCTTTATAAATGCTGGATAATATGCCCTTGGGTAACATAAGGGCAAAGCTCTAATTGAATCAGGTCAAGACTCCACACATTATCTCTGATAGCACTTTTAAAATGTAGCTTCCTCTGTCAGATCATCTGCCTCTGAATCACTGTATTGGAGATAATTCTAACATTAAGATATTAGCATTGCAGAGCTTATAAATACACAGTTACAAGAATTATTGGCTGCTGATGTCAAGCTTTCTCTGAACTGTTAATAATTCTGATAATTTTTAAAAACTGTCTAAGCAAGATCAATGGACATCTTAGAAATGCATGTAATCCATAAAGAAGGATAGACATCTACTGTTTTAGATCACTCGAAAGACTTCAGTATCATGAAATGCCTATTCCCTTCACATGTCTGTTCTTTTAAAACGTTTGAGATCAGAGCCCAAAGCACAGTCCAAAGGAACAAACCAGATATTTTTACTCCATGCCAGGATTTAGCAGCCTGCATGGCTGAAAGATTAGACATTAAAACATAACTGGGCACTCACCCATGCATCACTATCATAAAACTTGTCTGATTGACACCAGCTTCCAAAAAAAAAAAAAATTATTTGGGAATATCCTGTCCTTACAGTGACAGAGGGCTTCTGGCACTAAAGTTCTCACTTCCCTATATGTCCCCATTAATAGCTCTGATGGTTTCTGCCTGGAAAGATCTCTGATTTGTATTTACATGCAGAACTGAAGAGGCACACTAAGAAAAGTATGGAAACACATTGTGTTTTGGTACACTAACTGGGGCATTCCTAGGACATCCCACCTCATGTAATGCAGTCAATACTAGAAACACGACATGAATTGCACCAGCACTGTAAGATTGTCAGGGCTACCTCTTAGGTGAAAAGATTAACATATAGCTCTCTTTCTCTCAAGATGAGAAATCTTGTCATCTGAGAAGGCAAAAACCTGATGTTTGCCCACATTGAATACTGGAGGATATATCTCACATATATTTTTCAGTTTGCTCTTCTAAGACTTTTAAAGGTTTCTTGAAAAGATAATAATGATCCATTTTACTTATCCATCAAGAGCTTTGAACTGAAGGCTTTTTCCTGAGTATATAGTTAGAGCATTAAGGGCAGTATGGGTAGAACAGCCAATCAGAGTAATGAGTCTCCACTGCTTGAGAAATCCAGATTAATCTAAATCAAATACTTTCCACTATAACAATTTTAACTAATTCCCTCATGAAAGTATAAGAGATATATGAAACCCCTACAGTCAGCATAAACCTCCTGGTAGGGCTAGACAGGTAATACCTTTTAAGCTTGTTAATGTCTTATCCTGCTGGTTTCTACAACTGACTCAAAGAATAGCTGTGTACTTCTCAACCTGTCATTACAGAGGAAAGCAACTTTCAGCATGGGAATGGAAAGGGTGATGCTGTGTTTTGTATATCATGGCTTCATAATGCTAGTATGGCTGGATCTCTCTGGACGGATGTAATTAATGCCTTTATTAGTTTTCTCAATGTGTTTGTAAAATGTAGATAAAAATATTCAGGGTTGAAATTCTTCCAAAAGGAGAGGCTTATTTATTTATTCATCTGTCAGTTAAACATTAGTGTTGAACCCACAAGTTTGTGCGTGTGTTCACAAAGGGGACTGTAGGCACACCAGACTCAGGTGTAACAGCTGCTGCATATGAAGAAGATATGAAGTGCTACCACGCAAGGTGGGCTAGTTTAGCTGCAATTCCTTCTATTTTTGATGCAGCTGCAATTTCTATGTGGCTATTTAAATCCTTTGCAGTACCAGAACCCATGGTTTGGCATTGTTTTTTAAACACAGTGTTTTATGAGCTCTGTGCCCCAAAATGTCAGCAGTTGTACAACAGTAACAGCAGAGCTATACTGATTTACATAATCTGAGAATCTGTCTTTTTCCCCTCTGAGGTTCCTCTGATCAGTGTTAAATGAAGATTAACACACTGAAAAGTCTTTGCAAATCTGAACATTATAAATGAGGGAACAGGAGGGAGAAAAGGTTAAGAAATATATTCAGAGCCACTCAGGAAAATTCAGAGTGTGAATTTCCCTATTTGTGATTTTCTCTATTCCAGAAAAAAACAGTCAGCATGTCTTTCCAGAATAAAAAGAAATCACAGGGCATTGTACAAGTGTGGAAAGGGCTGCTTTCAGTGAAGTAGAAATTTCATCTATTTCCCTTCTGATTTTCAGTCACTTCCCGAGTTTGACTCCAGTCCTCCCACAAAAGAACAACTCCCTGGTGGCAATGGTCCTTTTGATGCTGCCACTGAACTCTTCTGCAATAAGAGCTGTTGGGGTAATATACAAAGTCATGAAGAAAGTGTGAAAATGCTGCTCACATTTATTGCTTCTATTTTAATACAGGAAAAAATTCATACCAAGAACTGAAGTATTTGCTCCTATTTGCAATGAATGTCATTATCCCCAGGTTCTCTAGTTATGGGGAGGTAGGTTGTGTTTGTTTTGTTTCCTGGGGGGCTTTTTTGGGGGGGTTTTGGATTCAGAGGTAATTGAAGAGCATCACTGAATTGTTGTTTTTCTTACTGTTCCTATTAGACACCACATCTCATGCTCTTAATAAACTCTTCTACAGACATTTTGATAATAATAGGACAGACATCCTGTGCTAAAAAAAAAAAAAAGGTGTTATCAAGCACCTAGCAATTTAGCACTAAACTTTCAGATACTGGATACTGTCTCAGAGTTCTTGCAAAAGAGACTATTTAGACATCAAATGTTGAGATTATTTTGTCTCTATAAATCAGCTTGGTTCTTGCAAATGTGTAAATCAAATAGCTCTTTAGCCATGGAGGCCATGACTAGACAGTATATACAATCAGAATAATTTTAACCTATTGATATATATACATATATATTCCAGCTCTAGTATGAACTGGTACCTTTTCTTCCCCCTTATTGAGGGAAAAATTATTCATAAGTCCCTGTGAACATATAAGTTCTATTTAAATACTACCTGTGCACCACGAGTTTCCCCTTTTTGCCTTGCATCCAAGGTATAATTTGCTTAAAATGCAGCCATGTAGTAGTTCAGAAACTAGGTAAAATCTATAAACAAACTGCTTTTCTTGGACAACAAAAACTATTAATTACATAGGAAAAGAAGGGTATAGATGACTGGGTATTGAAAATATTCATAGTAACATTTCTCAGTTACTTCCCTAGATAACCTGTGTTCTTTGATAAATTACTTGGACTCAGCATATTCATTTTGGTAAAAATTGTGAGTTCTGGTCTCAGAGGTCACCCAAGAGAGACCTAATTCTTTCACCAAGCCTTTGGGTCACATTCTGCTGTGAAATAATACGAAAAGCCATCAGAAACAAGGTCCTCCTCTCAACACCCTGGCAGTCCTGCCCTGGTTTAGCCTAGAAAGAGTTGAGTCAGATGGAGCTGCTGTCTGAACTTCATTCACCTAATCTACATCCTGGTATCAACCTCCTTTGTTCCTCTCTGGCTAAACAAAGTGAACTATTATTTAGGAATTATTATTATTAGAACTATTATTATTTATAATTATATTATTAGAACTATTATTATTTATTTCAGTCTTCTACTGAATGGACCATTGCTGAGGTGTTGTGGGCTCCTAAATAATAGTTCACTTTGCCCACAACACCTCAGCAATGGTCCATTCAGTAGAAGACTGAAATACGCTCTTCCAAACAGCTATGGGTAAATCACTATGCTGCAGAGAAGGACAAATTCACATGTACTTCATTTCAGTAAGAAAGGCAGTAAGAAAAATAAGGTGAATTAAAGTGGAAAAGATAATTTCATATAAGAGGATATCTCCTTCTACATGTCAGACAATATTGCAGGATAAAAGAAACATAGGCCATAAAATATATATTTGGTTATGTCTTTTTATGTAGGCACTGCTTATTTATGCCATTAGAATTCAAGTAACTGCTTGAAGTAACTAACAGTCTCCAGCTTGGAGAACTGGCTCCATTGGAAGGAATGGGTTCATTGCAGAGGCTACAGAAAATAATGCATATACGGTCTGTTGCTGACAAAATATTTTCCATTTTTTAATCACAGAAGTCTGCATAAATCAAATCAATGTAGATAATTTAAAAGGCTACTGAAAATAATAGTTTAATAGAAGTAGTTTGGGATATATGTCAGCAATCTTTGGAAAAGTCTAAACCTAAGGACAAAATATCCCGATACAATTTATATATTGCAAACAGTTCTGCCAAAATGATTTTACAAGCTACTAAAGAAAGTTTTATTGCTTGTAATGATAGACTTACAATAAATTTTTTTGGAAACAGCATATTCATAGGGTATCTGTAACAGTAATTACTGCTTTACTTTCATCAGATACTCCTATTTGTAGCATTACATACAAGGAAGATATGGGTTTACTCCTGGGTTCTCTCTCAGTTCTTGAGACAGTGTAGAAACTCCTCTCTTGGGACATGTGTCCTCAGATTACCCAAACTGTATGAAAACCCTGAAGCTCAGATTTTGACATTAAGACTATGTGAAACAGACTGTAAAATTCAAGTCCTTTAGAGTAAATATAGATATTAAATTAAATAAGCATTTTTTTCCTTCTATTTCTTACATCTGCTAATAAGCTACTTCATACTCAAGATTAGGCCTTTGCTAATTGGAAAATCCAAAAAGAAGATTTTCTTTTCTTTTTTCATCTGTTCAAACTCCCAAAGATTTTTGGGTCTATTTTTTTTTCTGAGGTTTTATTATGCCAAAGATGATGGAGTACTGATGTCCTGGAAATTCATTGCTCATTAGACTCCCAATGTGAAATCTCCATCCCACTCTCTCTGTCTGAGCTGCTAAGATAATTTCTGGGGATTGTTCCTGACTGGTGAACCCCAGGCAGACATGCAGACACTGTTACATTTTTCTTTTTATTTTCTATGACAAAACCTCTTTCTTTAACTGTGGCTTTTTCAACTTTCTCCATTTCTTATCTGTCAGCATAGTTACCTACACATGAAAAGTAGAGTCTTGTCCTTATTTTTTAAGTTACAGAAAATTTTGTAGCTAATTTTTTATTGCCAGAGCTGTGGCCCAGAGAAATTGATCACTTTTGCTAAAGTTACAAGAGAAACCTTTGCCAAAACCAGAAGCAAAAACGACAACTCTTCAGTTCAGTTCAACATCTCAACCACAAGGCAATAGTTCCTGCCTCATATAGAGTATGTTAAATAGCTTTAATTAATTGCTGCAGTAGTTCCCAGTTTATCAAAAGCAATAAATAAATTAAATGTACATTTCCTGAGTGATTGAAATTCCATCTTTCAGTCTCAGTGGGTAAATATGATGAACATCATCTTACTCTGAGTAGTGTTATCAGGCGTGATTGATTTGATAATAGGTGGGTTTCATTTAAATATCAGTGACAATGAAGGGAGAGTGGAATAAGAGAGTGGTACAGTATATCAGGCATTTAACAAAGACAGCCTGAAAATCAATAATAATCCTTCACTGGTGGCTCAAATTTTCAGACAAGTTAAGCAGATGAATGGCCCATAATATCACTCAGTAGTATTAGTCTGTTCATAGGCTCACTCTTCCAGTAAGTGAGAATTGTTGATTAAAAATCCATTCTAGGGATGTCCACAAACATATTAAGTAGCTCTCATCTTCCCAGTGGAGTGAAAGTATTCATCCTATTCTTTTTTTTTTTTTTTCTTTTTAGCCTTTATCCAGCACAGTTGATCTCTCAACACACCCTGCTTTATCTTCCTAATCACTGTGAGTTACCCAGTGTGATGTTCTGCAGGCCATGTCCCACTGTTCCCATGTGGCCATCAGTGATGTCCTCCTCCAGTGAAGGATGATGTCCATCCATCACTGATGTCCTCCAGTGAACAGTACCATCACTGGTACAGTTATCTTCACATCACAGAGGCAGCAGCTCTGAGACACTCTTTAAGGTATGTAGGTGGCATCTGTGATAGCATCTCATGTTACTGAATGAAATTCTTATCACTAAGTCCTACAAAACTGAGGGGGGTGGCTGGTAAACCTGAAGGCAGTACTGCCATTCAGCAGGGCCTTGTTAAGTTGGAGAGTTGGGTAGAGGGTCCACAAGGGCAAGTGATGAGTACTGCACCTGGGGAGGAACAGTCCCAAATGCCAGCACAGGCTGGGGCTGCCCTCCTACAGAGCAGCTCTGTGCAAAAGGACCTGGGACTGCTGGTGCATCACAAGCTGTCCATGAGCCATCAGTGCCCCCGTGGCCAGGAGGGCCAATGTCATCCTGGGGTGCATTGGGAAGAGTGTGACCAGCAGGTCGAGGGAGGTGATCCTCCCCCTCTACTCAGCCCTAGTGAGGCCACACCTGGAGTGCTGTGTCCAGTTCTGGGCTCCTCAGCACAAGGGACACAAGGAGCTACTGGAGAGGGTCCAGTGGACAGCCACAAGGATGATCAGGGGTCTGGAGCTTCTCTCTCACGAGGAGAGACTCTGGGAGCTGGGACTGTTTGGTCTGGAGAAGACTGAGAGGGGATCTCATCAGTACATAGAAATTCATAGATGGGTGTCAGGAGGATGGTGCCAGACTCTTCTCAGTGATGCCCAGAAACAAGACAAGGAGCAATGGACATAAACTGAAACACAAGAAGTTACACCTTGACATGAGGAAGAATTTCTTTACACTGAGGGTGGCAGAGCACTGGAACAGCTGCCTGGGGAGGTTGCGGACTCTCCCTACCTGGAGACATTCAAAACCCTGTACCTGCTTTCTCACCTTGGCATGGAGGTTGGACTGGATGATCCCCAGAGGTCCTTTCCAACCCTAACAATACTGTGAAATTCTGAGATCCACTGAGAATTGGAAAAGCAAGAATGGGGCAGAGGGGGCCAAGGGGAGGTGGGGCAAAAATTAAGAAAAAAGAAAAAATACAGATGGCTAGCAAGCCCAAAATATAAAACTTTCAGAGTAATTGGAGCAAGGTATTATGTTGCGTCAAAAACGTGTTTAAACTGAAATGCGAACTTCACTTGACTACCACAGTACATTTGGAAATTGTAAATAAAATGGCATACGCAAAATGGAAGTTACCCAGTACAGGTTGTGGGAAATGGTTTCTTTAGCATGGGAAGTTTCAAAACAAAATGCAGTTATTTAAAAACAATATTTGTTTTCCAAGTTGTACTACAGAAAAAAATGAAAAGAGAAACTGAAATGATTTTCTTTCAAATGGAATATATGTGTCTTATTACTAGGGGAAACATCTGCCTTAAATTTAAATTGAAAATATCAACAACCTAATCTGTTTTCCTTTTTTAATAATAATCCCAGGTGCTTGCCTTTTTTTAAGCAGGTTTTTTTTTTTTTTTTTGGGGTGGGGGTTTGTGTAGTTTTTTTGTTTGTTGGTTGGTTTTTGGTTTTTTTTTCTTTGTAGCATTCGTTATAAATTGGAACGTGAATCTAGATGCACTTCATGGAGGGAATTGCCAAATATTGATCAGCCTTATCAATTATGAACAAGTTCCACACCAAGGTTCATGTTATCCTGGAATTGTGTGAGCCATGAGCATTTTACAAGATGAAATCCACTCTTGAAGAGATCATTAAGTCCATAGTCTCTCATGGGTTTATAAACCATGCATATTTTCATTAGCTGCATATAGTCCTTTTGATTTCAGTTGGATTGCTTGCATAAACGAAGTTATACAGACCTGTGAGTTTTTGAAGATCAGAGCCACTGGGGAAAAGATGCAGCATATAAAATGCAACAGGAAATTTAAAATGAGGTGGAGGTGAGGATGGCATCTAATGACAATAGATGGTTATGTGCTCTAGCTATGGACAAGTGGGTTGCAAGTTTCATTTTTTCTCCAATACATAAGTAGCCATAGATTATTTCATTCCTGACAGTCTGATTGTTATCATTCAGGGACTTACTGAATACAGTGGGCATCCTCCAGGGCAGATTCTTGAGAGCTCCTGCATGAGTGAAGGATAAAATTCTGTAAAATAGATAAAGAGACAGAAGAACAAAATATTATTATGATACTGTGACTTGGAGTGAAAGCAGGCATTGGTTAATTTAATTTGGATTGTTTCATATTTAATTAACTAATAGTTGATTGAAGAATTCTGCCTGAAGTAAAATAGTAACAGGAATTAAAAATCTCCAGTAGTGTAAGTGCTTGTAGCATGTCTTAAACTGTCTAAAATCAGGGAAAAAAAAGCTATACCTTTTTTCCTGACAATGCTAGTTATTGATCCCACTTCATTTTGAATTTTCCTATTGTGCACAATTGCTTGTCCACCTCCAATGTCAGTTTGCCAGTTTCTCTTGTGATTTATCAATAGCAGTTCCCAGCCAGGAGGCTATTATAGTTCAAGTGGAATTAATGTGGCAAAGGAAGTCTATGGGCTCAATGAACAGAAAGATAGGATTGAATTATTACCCAGGAGATGGTGCTTCTCACCCCCTCGCAATGAATTCAGAATCAAGTTGCTCTGACAGCCAAAGGCCAGATTAGTGCTACCTCTATTTTTGCTATCAGCTCTAAACCTTTCACAAACAATACATTCATTATTACTGACTCAGGGGGAAAACAAAAAAGAGGCTTCAGCTGTTCATTGACCTGACCTCATCATGTATAGAACAGGGTAGGAAAAAGACAGTTACAATGGCAGTATATTAAAAATGAAGTGTGCTGAAAGAAGTGTTGAAACAAGTCAGGTGTTTAGTGAACTATCAGCTTATAATTTTTTAGCTATATTGAGAAGGAGGGAGTAAAATCCAGGCTGATCTTGACAAGACTTTTTAAATAAACACACCGTGTTGACACAGGTCAAACTCTAGTAAATTAGAATTCTAAATGGAAGCAGAATCAGTTGTGGTTTAACTCACTATAATAATGGTTACAAGTGATTTCCAAATTTGAAATGTGAAAACTAATCAGGGCTGGTTTTCTGATGAGAACAAAGAACATATATTAAATAAAGACAACAAAAGATCAGCAGTTTTTGGCTTTTGAAAATTGCATGGGATCCAGGGCTCTTAATAGATTTAAATAGGAGATTTGCTGACATGGGACAAGCTGTATTCTCACCTCTTTTTTTGGTGGGGTAATTTGCTGGAGAACCTGTATGCCTGCCTTTTCTGTGTTTTAGAGAGCAATGGGTCTTTTTGTCAGCATATCAGCAACATCTTGCACCTGTGTTTCTGCAGGAATCAGCTCCACAGAATGCAGGGAAATTGAGATGTAGGAGGTGTTACTGATATTGTATGTACAGGTAGTTAGCTTTCTACCCAGCTCCTGCAATGTGGTCAAACACAGTACTTGGCAAAGGCAGTACATACCATGACTTTTTAGACTCTGTGCATGCTAACTGGCTTACAAAATGGAAGCCATTTACCCCTTTCTCTGTTCAGATGCCAATTTTCATGACATCTGTAGGAACCTAAGTGCCTTCAAACTCAATCCTGTTGATCAGATTCAATTATATTTGACAGAAGGGTATAAAAATTGTTAGGAGAGGGCAACTAGGCAGCAGGACAGAGACAACAACTGAAAAATGTGGAATCCTAAAAGATAACACAATGCACAAGGCACATCATGATGAGATATAAAAGAGTTCTTATTTGCAAAATCCTTGCAAGAAGTGCTGTATCAGAGTAAAATGGGGATTATTGGATTAAGACTAACTAGTCTGTGATATAAAAACAAAAAGGGGTGTAACTAGATAGCAGCTTTTCTAATGTCCTGATTCAGATAAATGTTACTTGCAGTGGCAATAAATTAATCATTATAGAAAAGTTTAGATTAGAGACTTCAGGAATGGCACATCTCATAAGCAGATCATTGTCCTTTTTCTCAACAAGGGCTACAAAATAAGTCCAAGATAGTGCAAGGCTTTTATCTCACTGTTCTCATAGTGATTAATTCATCATAACTGCATTTCTCCTACCATAAGTTCCCCAGCTGACATGCTGTTCACTAAATTCAGAAATGTCTTGTCTTGTAATTCTCCAGTCTTCATGTATAAATCTCTCCTCAACTCAAATATTTTCTGATTGTATTGGAAGTTATTACACACTACAGACTGTATGTGTATGCAGGTATTTTTCTCCTTTTCGCAATTAACAGATTATTTGATTTAATTGTGGATGGAGATTTAGGTGTGTGAAGTTTTGTCCTTCTGGTTAGGATGTTTTTTTTTTTTTTTTCTCCTGCTACCATTAATTGGAATAATTCTAACTTGATTATGATATTTTCATCATATTCATCTGTATTCATGGTCATCTGACTGGGCATTGGAATGGGCTGCTCAGGAAGGTGGTGCAGTCACTGTCTCTGGAAATGTAGAAAGACTGGATATCCAGTGGCACTCAGTGTCATGGTCTGGTTGACAAGGTGGTGTTTGGTCATAGGTTGCACTTATGATCTTAGAGGTCTTTTCCAAATTAATTGACTGTGTGATTCTGTGATTCTATATTTTAAGATAAAGCTTTATTGGCATTGCTTAGGGTTAAAAAATTTTAAATACATATTTTCATTTTGGAATGCTTCATCTTTTTGGACATCTGAATTGCTGAGGACTGTGTTTTATCTATTAGAATTTAATAGAAGATCTTAACTAAGTTTCTAATGCTTTGAAAAACAGTTTTTCCTTGTTTCGATAGTTATCTTAAAGCAATTGATTGGTTATGTTCTGTTTACCTTTTGTTATGGTCTTCACTTCTTACTTGGGTTAATGCCTCCTACAGATATTCATAGTTTGCTATTTGTTACAGAAAGAACTATTCATTTTAGAATAACACAGGTCTATTGCTGGGTGCAAATCCCAGTTCAACAAGCAATTATGCATTAATTGATGGGAAAAATACAGGGACAGGTCCTGAAATGTCTTATGTTTTACTTGTATACAAAAAGGAAAAAAATAAAAAAAGGAGTATTACTTACGTTTGTGTTTTCACTCTCCAGAAAATGATATCTCATGCAGTTGAAAACAGCCACTATTGTGGCTTAGGAATGGTAGTCTCCAGTTTAGTACTCTCACAGAAAAAAACACACACTGCTTTCCCTCTCCTGCCCCGCTCCTGCTGGAGCCACAAAGGACAAAGATCACAGGTTGGGATTAGAGCAATTTACTGGAAACAGCAATGAGATACAGAAATGAACAGTAACAGCGACAATATTAATAACAAAAGGTCTAAGAAGATGAATGATTCCCACAGAAAAAACACACAACAATAGATAGTGGCTCCTTCCATTTTCTCAGTGGAAGGAACCCCTTCTCACTGGAAAAGACTGCCTTCTCCCTAACTCCTGGCAATGACACGAGGTGGTATTGAATAACTTCTGTGTCCTAGCCATGTCCCCTCCTGGCTACTTGAAAAAAATAACCTTTTCCTGGCCAGAACCAAGACAGCCACATTCTGTGAGGGCTCACATGCCCGATGTCCTTCCCCCTTCCCCACCCCCCCCCTCCCTTTTTTTTTTCTAAAATAGAGAATAGAATGCTATTTGGAGCCTCTTATAAACTCATTATTTCAGATGTGAAATGTTAAGAAAATCACCTAGTTTTACAAGACAGATGCCAAAATTGTAAAAATTGGAAAAATGGTGGAAATGTAAAATGAGTGAAATTTCCATGCTCTATCATCATGTATATGTTCTGCAGAGCTGCTAACTTGTAGACAGACAAGGTACTTTTCCTATTCACATAGATAGGTCCATTCTGATGTCTGAAGAAAAGGCAGACTTAACACCACCTCTTATCATGTATTTACAAATAATTTCTTTTGGCCATAAGATCCTTTCAATCTTTGCCATGTTCATAAAACATGGTAAATTCAAAAGATCTATGTTTAACTCCTGCTATATGAATTTTGAGAGTGCCACAAGAGAATAAATTGCATCAGAATAGATTGATTTTCTTTGGAAATATCCCTACAGAACATCAGGATGGACCATAACACCACTTGAATTCAAGTAATTTGACATCAGTGTGGAAAGGATCTTGTTCAAGAGATTTTAAATATCATGATCATATTGTCAACCTTTATAATGTAAATTTCATTACAATTTGAGCTTTGCAGCAAATGCTGTTTTGTCAAATCCATTTTTTGAAATATATATTAAGGAAATGCATTTTTGTACTGAAGGAACATTAAAGGAATTAATGAAACTCTTCTTTGTTGCTTCTGATTTAAGGCATTAGCCTTTGCTGCTGCTGCAGTGGTAACTGAAGAGCCTACTGCCGGTGATGGGTCACACAAGACAAGCTGGTGCATCTTGAAAAAGTTTGAACAGCATGAAATTTGACTCAGGAAGGCAAAGCACTGACCTCACGACCCCATCCATCTTTAATGAGAGAAATGCACTAATTCCTTTTCCTCAGTAGCATACACTAATCTTTCTCTAGATCTTGAGCCAGCTGCCAAAATGGAAATCCATGACTTGTCATAGGCTGAGGAACTTCTCATATATTCCATTCACTCCCTACTTTTTCTTTTCTCCTGAAGCTGTAGGTGAACAGTTCTTTTGCCTAACTCATCTAAAATGCTGTGTTACTGTCATATTTGTGGATTAACTTTTCTAGTCTATCATGCTTTTTTGATCTTTTTTCTTTTTCTTATTGTATTTTTTTTTTTTTTACTGACTTTGGTCTCTTGACTACCAAACTGTGATTGGTCACATATGAAAGTGTTTCTTGTTATGACAGTGGAGTGGTTTTCAGTGACATTCTTTTTTTATATATGTTTTCCTCAGCTGATCCCTGTGGTTCTACATTTGCTCATATTGGTTGTTATTATACCATTTCCATCCCAAAGAAGAGGATTTTCATCTCCCTGATAAGCATGAAAGGCATACAATACCTTAAGCTTTGATTTTCACATATTCACTTTTGGTCTGCTGATCATGTGGTACACCTTCTTGTCTTTAGAGGTGGACACCACCATTACCTCATCACAGAAATAATTAGCTCAAAGTTCATGGCCACCACAATATCTCAATGTTGTTTAACCTTAAAACTCCCTTTGTTATTCTTTAATAAAAATAATCCCAATGTAACTGATTATTCAAATTTGCTACTGTTTTAGCTCTTAAGCATGTAGAGAAGTAAGAGTAAAAAATATATTTACTTCTGAGGAAAATCAGGCCTTTAATAATGATTTGTGGCTGGGTAGGTTCTGCCAAGGGATTAAGTAATTCAGAATTAACAGATGAGCAAATATGAAACAGAGGAGTAGCATTCAAGTGCCCACAAGCCTCAGCTTTGTGGGCTGTGAAGCTAATACCTATTCCACTGTTATTCACAGTGGGTGGCATGTGCTATATTCAGATGTTGGTGCTTTAATTTATGCTGCTCACTTCACATATATTCCAGTTTTATTTTATTTTAAGATTGTTACTTAATAGTCTACAGTTCTATATTTTTAGATCCTATAATATATTTAGGAGGCTAAGATAAAATTTCATAAGAATAAAAGTCTATGCATTTTCTATAACCCCATGTCAAACACTAATTAACATAATAAATACTGATTAAATAATTAGTATAATTAAATTAAATTAATAATTTAACAAAATTGAATACTGATTAAGTGAAGCACTTGAATTTAGATTCAGCTTCAGAAAACAGACCCATGAGTGGTTCTATTTACTAAAAAATAGTGACCTCTGAAGTTAAGTGTTTGCTAAAGATTTTCATAGGATTGTGTACTTTAACAGTCACCTCTCCTTTCAGCCCATTTAAAATGTCTTCATTTTAAAAATAATAATGATAATAATTATTATGATGATAATAATAGTAATAATAATAATTTAAAAAAATAAGAATAATACCACCACTACCTTATACACTCACACCTTATATACTCACTGAAGCATGAAACCATAAAATATTTAGCAAGAAAATGTGAAAGTGCTGCTGAACTTCAAGTAGGTAATTGACTTCAGAGGCCAGTCACAAATTTCATGCTCCATGTAATTAATGACCCGTATTTTCTTTATTCCAGTGAGAAATCCTTTGGAACAAACTCTCATCTTCCTGAAGAAATTAAGTGCTCAATATATTGACATAAAAACAATAAGTCAAGTACATTAAAAGAAATTTAAATGAAGTACTGAACTTGTAAATATCAATTTGAATCTAACACATAACTTCCTATTTAGATTATTTTAGCCCTTGTAGAAGCCTGATTTTTAAACAAATTGCATTGTTTTAAATATTCTTCAAGAAATTTATTGTGATAAATGTTGCCTCTTTTTGTAACTCATCTTAAAACCAAGTTTAATTTTCATCTGAGGCTGATTAAAATATGACCTTAGAAATTCAAAGCATGGCCTGCATGGTATGAATATAGAACAAGACATGAATAGTCCATATGTTCTGGTGCTGACAAAAAAGTAAATAGTGAAAAAACATCATAGTCTGGCAATTCTTGCCAGCTGATCCATGAGTTAATAGCAAATACCTGTTAATCATACCTGTTAACCTGACTCATTCTCTGTTCACAAGCATGGTGCTTAGTTAGATTAGAAGCAAATGAACTGAATGATAAAATGTGGAATTATACATAAAGCTTGAGGTTATTTTGTTCCTAAATTTCTCAGATGGAGAAGCAACTCACACTACAATAAAATGGGATATCATGCTTATGGAATTTACTAAGATATGAGAATAATATTTTGCAGTAATTTGGTAAGTTTTCTTTAGGAAAGTCAGCATTAATCTCCAAATGCTGAAAGTAGAGGGTGCTTTTTCTAGTATTTTTAAAAAACCCCAGTTTGTCCCAGCCGCTTAACTCAATTTTTGTCCAGATTAGATTAGATTAGATCCACAGTAATGAGTCTCTATCATTTTAACACAAGTATCTTATTGCCAATGGCAGCAGAATAAGAGCTATGGTATTTCAGAGTATATATTTTACGCCTTTGTTATTAAATGTAAGAAGAGAGGAATGAAAGAGTGAACAAAGCCTTCAGAAACCACTAACAAAGGTATTGACATGCAATGTTTACTAACTTAAATATAAGCTTTGAGTTTTTTGCCTGTAATGGAGAAGGAGAAAAAATTATCAAGCGTATTTTTTCTATTGGTTCACCCACATCAGAATGCACTGCCAAGAACTTTTTAGCTAATTTAATGTACTGCTCACAACATAGATGAATATCTTCATTAGTGATGAGGTATAATATATTAAGAAAGTTACCCCCAACATTTTTGCCAAGTGTTCTCATGTTTATTATGAAATGAGTACCAGTAAGATCAACTTCAATGAACTTCGAAGTTTCAATGAACTTACCAAAAGTAGGAAATGCATGAGATCTTCACAAACCGTTGTTAAGAGCTACTTGTCTAAAAGGATTTGTTCTTTCAATGTTCATTTAATGAATGTGAAGAAATTATGACATATCTAATGGTTTCATATCTTGTCTGGAAACAAATCACAATTAAATGATTAAGGGTTGAGTTCACAATACAATGATATGCAGTAGTCTCAAAATATTTACGCAGACTTTTTAGTAAAAGAAAAATATTCTAATTCCAAGTTCGGGCGCTATGATTCCTCTCTTTTGCCAAAACAAAGAGTCCTTCTCTGTTTACCCAAAATGCCATAAAGTTACAGAAGTATGTGTGTAAAGGGCAAATAACAATGGTAGCAACCTTGTCAGTAATGGAGTTATCTTAATATATTCAAGAAGAGGAATTGTTTGAGAAAGATAATCTGACTAAAGTTAGATTAAGTCATTCTAAATCTGTATATGTTCTGTATAGGTGAGTCATGGAATCATAGAATCAGTAAGGCTTGGGTTGGAAGGAACCTTAAAGAACATCTGATTCCAATCTCCCTGTCACAGGCATGGAAACCTGCCACCAGACCAGGTTGCTCAGAGCCTCATCTAGCTGGCTCTTGGACACATCCAGAGATGGGGCATCCACAATTTCCCTGACAACCTGTTCCAGTGACTCACTACCCCCGTGGTAAAGGACTTCTTCTGAATATCTAGTCTAAACATACGCTCTTTCTGTTTGAAACCTTTCCCCTTTGACCTGTCACTACATGCTCTTGAATGAAGTCGCTCTCCATCTTATATGCTCCTTTCAGAGACTGGAAGGGCGACAGTCAGGTCACCCCAAAGCCTTCTCTTCTCCAGCTCCAATTCTCTCAGCCTCTTCTCATATGAGAGATTCTCCATCCCTCTAACTGTATTTGTGGCCTTCTTTGGATTCACTCCAACAGGTCCATGTCCTTCCTGTGCTGGGACCCCAGAGCTGGATGCAGCCCTGCAGGTGGGGTCTCAGTAGAGCAGAGGGGCAGAATCCCCTCCCTAGCCCTGCTGGCCACGCTGCTTTGGATGCACCCCAGGATACAGTTGGCTTTCTGGACTGCAAGTACTCATGGCCAGCTCATGCCCAGCTTTTCATCCACCAGCAGCCCCAAGTCCTTCTCATCAGGGCTGCTCTGGATCTGTTAATCCCCATCTCGTGTTGGAACCAGGGGTTGCCTTGACCCAGGTGCAGTGCCTTGGTCTCATTACTTTAATGAGAGCCCTGTGGCTCACTTCTCAAGCTTGTTCAAGTCCCTCTGGATGCCATCCTCTCCTTCAGGTGTATCAACTGCATCACTCAGGTTAGTGTCAAATTTGCTGAGGGAGCACTTGTTCCCTTTGTCATGGTCATTGATGAAGATATTAAATAACATTGGTTACAATTTGGACCCCGAGGGACACCACTTATCATGGATGTCCATCAGAATTCTGAGCCATTGACCACTACTGTCTGGATACAACTGTTCAACCCATTCCTTATCCACCTAACAGTCCACTCATCATGTCCTTCTCTCTCCAATTCAGAGAGCAAGATGTTGTGGGAACATTTCCACACATTCACAGGAATTCCAGAGAAAGAAAAGCACACATTCATATCCTTAGTTATCTAACCTGAACATGGCACTGCAAGGAGGCGACATGCTGCACAGAAGGTGACTGGCTTGTGGCAAAGTGCCTTGAACAGACTCTGCCACTCCATGTTTCACATCCTTCAATGGTCTGTTCTGACTGACTGCACAGTCCTTTATTCTAACAGAACAGAACAACAGAATGGCAGAATTGGACTCTGCTTCAGCAGTGACCCACAGCAAATAGAGACAATGAAAGGAGAAGAGCAAAGGCCATCCCTTGTTTCAGGGTCTCAAGGAAAAAGGAGGGTAGATATCAATTGTACTTTTACTGTGACGGTTCTCACCATGAGGATCACACATCTGTGGGGCAGAAGACATCAGCAGCCTCATCAACTTTACCATTAACAGCACAAGAAAATATCTGTGGACAACTTTAAGACAAAGGCTGACAGGATGTGAAGAATTACCTTTTTATACAACTTACAAGATGTGTTAAGAAGATGCCCTCAGGGCAGGGGAGTAAGCAACAGGATGCAGATATAGTCATAGCTTGTGTTTTAAGGAAAGGGTGGGATAGCCCCAGAGTTACAGCGGGTTCATGCTCATATGAAACTCAGTTTTGTAATCTTTGCTAAATTTTTCCTAGGGCCACACTAATTTGAAATCTAGGGATGTCACTTTAACTCATGTGCACTCCTTCCTGAGACAGCATAGCCAATATTTATTTTAATTTTGGTAATTGAGATGGAAATTTCTAAATTATAACAGGCACATCCTATTACCCAGTGAGAGGTCCACCCAGAAAACCCATGGTGTTTTGCCTGAGGTACTAACACAGCAATTTTAGTTAATTTTAGCATCATCTGTAAAAAGAAGCTGAAACTTTGAAGTCCAAAAGATAACCTAACCACGTAAGTAAGATCTAGAGATGCATCAGCTGAAGCGAGACTGAAAATCTAATGCTTTATAAATTGCACCCAAAATTTGAGTTTTGAACCATTTCTATCAAAACAAGCTTCCCTGTTTTACAGTTTCGTTGTAAGAGATAAATTTTCGTTTTCTTAGCTTTTAGATCCTTTTATAGAAGACTGAAATTATACCTCATGAAACCTCCATACATATTACACTCTATCCATGAAAATTTCAAATAATCTGCATTCAGAAATAGTTATACAGCATCAATTTTCTTAGTGATTTCTCTAGGACTTAGGACTTTTGAATATGAAAGCAACTAATGAGTGCCCACACTAAAGTTTTGAAGTCTTGCTATCTAGTATCCAGTTTTTAAAACCTTGGTCAGAGCTGTTAAACTCATATACAATTAAAGATTAATTATAGCCCTTTCTGAGACTTCACTGTAAAATTCAGAACAGTGAACTCCCTAAAATCAGGAAGCAAAATATTTTTGGTGAGAAAGAGAAACTAAGAAGCCATTGCATGGGAAAGAATAAATATTAAAAGACATCAGTCAATGTTACAGCTGTGTGCAGGATAGCCTTAGCTGAAATAATGAGGTTTAAACTGCTTTAAGTAATTTAAAAATATCAAACCCAGTTTCTTCAATCTGCATGTCATGGATAAATGGTCTATTGAAATCAAGTTGTAACTTCTCAGATGCATTGATCAAGCTAAGCTGAGTCTGCCTCCTCTGAAATCCCATCTTCCTCCTCACCTCAACTTCTTACTCATGCCTTGAATGTGAACAGATATTTATAAAAACAAATCCCTACTTTTCAACCAGTGATCTGACTTGCTACCTAGGAAGACAGGTATGAGCAGCCAAGAAAAGACAGTGTTTGGTCCACTTTCAGCAGTAGTGACAACTTGTCTTATTTGCCAAATTATGGCCTCAGTAAATGTTGGGATAGTCACAGCTGACTCTGAAGTGATGCAGAGCTGAAGTGCATCATTAGAGATTTGACTGTTTCAGTAAAATAACTCTGTATCCAAATGCTCATCCGCTTCTCTCAGCGACATTAACTGCTCTCAGGCCAGCACAATTTCTGCTTGCCACAGCTAGAAAGTGTAGAGTTTCAGACTCTTGGCAAAAGTCGGGTTTTGAACTTCAGAGTTCTAAATGCTGTATTTTTGTTTCATATTAAAAAAGTCATGATTTTAAATGAGAATGTGGATTATTATTTTTCAACCACATTCAACTAAAAAAAATAGCTGCAGGGACTCTAAAAAGTACTTACTTTCAGGCAGAGGTAAAAACTGCAAAAAAACTACTGGTCCCAAAAATGAATAGTCCAGGAAGTCATAAGAGAAGTATAATACAAACTATTTTACAATGTTATATGTTGCAGGTGCTACCCATAATGTTTCTACAGTAATATAAAACCATTTGTACACAAAGAAAAAAAGCATGTCATCAGAGGTTTTTTGAAAGGATTGATGTTGACAATATTTGTAAAGAAAATTTCTGTAATACTCAGATGTGTAGTGCTGTTGAATACTCATTCAAGTTTACCTGAGCAACTACTGTAGTTCTCTGCTTTAACATCTGTTAAATTGATAGTTGTGTGGAAGATATTTTTACTACCTTTCCTCTTCACCCTTTACACCCTTCTTATGTGGTGGCTTCCAAACATTTATTTTCCTTTTTAATCTCACAATATGAAAACAGATATTTTAAACTATATATTAAATAATAAGTTAAAAAAAAAAAAATCGGATTTTCTTTCTGCCCAAGAAATCTGAGGAAGTGTAAAGTGATTTTTTTTTTTCTATACATCTGTTTTTATATGAGAACCAGTGAATTGGTTGATCTGAAGAATTCCTCTATGAGAATTCTTTTACATACAGAGTCTTGGGCCAGTGCAGAGATGGGACTATGTCTCTTCTCCCAGGAAATTACTGCCAGCAGGAGCCAGGGGACCAGTAATCCCCGGTCTGTAAGTAAATATTGTCAGGTGAATAACAATAGCAGCATATATAACAGTAAATATTGAGCAGGTGTTAGCAAGGTGCAATCAGAAACCTGGGAAGGACTTTGTGTAGAAGAAGGTCAGATTTTTAGTTCCTTGGGAGAGAAAAATGGGTTGATATAGAAACAGAAGAGGTGAACTACTCATATTGTATATCTGAAAGAGACATAGGACTGTTACTTCCTGCTACCTGTTAGTAGCAGGTGGCTCAGTGCTTTCTCTGACTGTGTCTCAATGTCCCCTAAATGCAAGCCAATGAAGAGATTTCCATAGAGAGGCTGCTCTGCAGAAATGGACAGAGTGGTTCAAGAGGCTTCCTTAAAAAGGGATTTTGGCACTGGCATCTTTATGATGACAAACTAAAATTAATCACTCATCCCCTTTGTGTGTGCTGTTCAAATTTTTCTCTGAGCCATCTAAAGCTGAACTCTCCTCTGGTTTCAGCTCTTCTGCTCTCTTACAACTACTGCAGTTGCTAGTACATCCATTTGTGAATTTGTTGGAGCACAGGCCATCACAAGGCCTGAAATAGGTATTGGTAGATAAAGAAGAAAGACAACTACTGTTTTCCTTCATATCTTAAATGATTGAGAGACAATTATTTGACATACATAAAACATATGTTTTATGTTTATATAATCCAAGTTTATATACTTTCTATGCGTTGATACAATTATTAAATAGTTGCATCAAACAAGAGCATCAATAGTGATTTCCTTTTAAAAAAAATTTAAAGAGACAAATCTAGATGATAACAAAAATTATAACAAAAAATTATGATATTCTTTACTTTGCATGTCACCCCCTGTCTCTGCAGGAAAAATGGAGATGAAGTTTTTTCCTTCTTCTGAGTCTGGCCTAGATTCTGCACTTAAGTGTAGGTGGCTATCAGTGCACTGTAGGAGGCTGCTTCATGCTGATTTAGACAACTCAAGCTGAGTTTCTGATCCCCAAGATTTGACAGTGGCTCAGGCTTCACCTGGAACAGGATCCAGTGAGTTATTTATGATTTGGTACCTACCAAACTAGCAATCAGTGGCTTTGTCAAAGCCTTCCCATGATTACTGCACTCTGAACATGGGTGTCATTTGAGGAATGGTGTAACTGAAAGGCAAGGGTGGTATGGAGAATGTACTGCAGTAATCTTTTTTTCCCCTTGTCTGCTGAAACAAGTTTTCCAGTGGAGGTATTTCCTTATAATAAGAAGAACCATGAACATATGGACCATATGGTAAATCTACAGGATACTTTTTAGGATTTTATTTCTAATTAAATTTTAGCAGTGTTTGAGCCTAAATCTCTTTATTAGTTAACAGGATTTGTCAATTAAACTTATGTACCTTGGAAACATTTTCTCCATTAAAGTATAGTCTTTGTACATTGCTAATTTATTCATGTATCTTGATTTTTTTTAGGGGTGTGCCTAACCAACCATATTTTTTTCAGCATTGTAAATTCATGCATTAAATTTATTCAATTAAGGGTTGTTTTAATATATTTGGCCAACCTATCACTGACCTGAGTTTTCATTTGGTTTTGGTTCTGTCCCCTCATTAAACATTCTTTAAGAGGATTTCACTTTAGTTAGAGTATTTAAATTACTGTGCAATAAATCTATTCTTTTAATGAGTTTATTCCTGTTTTAAAGTATTAATTAAAGTAGGTTGTGGAAGAACTAGCTACAGTAAATGGATAAAGTAGTGTCCAGGCAAAAGGTTAAGGATTTGCTGTCATTATACGGAATGAAAATCTTTCTGGAGACACCTCATTAATGGAAAAACCTTTCTCTCTTACATGCATCAACAAGAAGTTCATTACTCAGTGAACTTCACCTTATCAGGGATTATTAGTTCTTTTTTTCTTTTAGAGGGACTTTATCCTCTAGTAACTAACACATCCATGCCTGTGGCTTAACTGTGTAAAATAGTAATGGATTCAGACAGTTTAGCCCATGAATTTCCTTACTGGCAAAGTGGGAGGCTGGAAAAGTAAAGGACAACATCAGTGGACTATTTCACATTCAAAGTGAAAAAAATCTTGCAAATTTAATTCACAGACTGGGAATGGAAATGTCATTGCCTCGCTTAGAGGGTTAATCACTTTGTAATTTAAACTGGAAAATTTTTTAATGACACTGTGAAATTAACAGCATTTTATTGTGTTAATTATCTGCAGGCCACTACATCATTACTTCTAATAAATGTAAATGTGATTGTCTCTCCTAGGACAATATAGAGACAAGGTGAATTTTTATTGGCTATTTACTCAATTTCAGACAAATTATTCCCCCCCACCCTACTGCCATGTAATGCATATTCAATATGGTTTAGTACACTACCTTGTCTCCTGTGAATTTTAGTCAATAAAGTATATACAGGTATTTTAGAGGTCAGTACAGCTCCTTACTCGCTCAAGATAATTTTCACTTAAGGCAAGGCTTATGCTAAAAGTCACATCAACTGTATTAGAATTAGGATGTAGGATTGTAGAGTTTAAGTATATCAGTAATTAGATATTCAGCTTTTTTGACAGGCCCGAAATGCATACTAGCATGTGCCTTTGTCAAAACAGACATGAGAGAGCTTTCCAGTAGGTATGTCACTCAGCATGCTTGATGCTGCAATATTAGGCAATGAAACAAATTACATAAGAGGCATATACAAGGCTTTACAGAGAAGCAAAAAAGTAGAGTGTTCTCCTTTGGCAGAAACTCTTTTCAATCAAAGATATATAAAACTATCAGACAACAGAAAAGGCAGGTTTCACACCCATAATGTCCAAAATTCAGAATTCACCATTGCAAAACTACAATCAGAGTTCTTTCCTGGTGTATTGGTTTGACATGGCCTAGTTTTTGACAGCAGAGCAGCCACAAAGGTGGCTCCTGCGAAAAACTCCTGAAACCTTCCACCATGTCCAGCAGAGCCAATGGTTGATGGCTCTGAAGATGGACATGCTGCTGGCCAAAACTGGGCCAATGAGAGAGGTTGGTAATGCCTCTGTGATGACACATTTAAAAAGAAAATTAAAACAAAGTCACAGGGTTTTTGCTCCTAATCAGAGAAGAGAACATGTGAGGGAAACAAGATCGAGACACCAACCAGTGGAGAAGGAGGGGCAGGAGGTGCTACAGTCACTGGAGCTGAGATTCCTCTGCAAGCCGAGGACCATGGTGAAGCAGCTGTGCCTCTGTAGCCCATGGGGATCCATGGGGGATGCAGAGATCCACCCACAGCCCGTGGGGATCCACAGGGGATGCAGAAATTCACCCATAGCCTGTGGGGGAGGTGCCCAGGCCAGAGCAGGTGGATGCCTGGAGGAGGCTGTGATCCAGTGGGATCACCCAGAGGAGAGGGAGGGCCCTGTTTCCAGGCTGGAGCAGCCTGTCCCTCGGGGACTGCACCTCGTGGAAAGAGAGACCCATGTCGCAGCAATTCTGACCAAAACCCCTTTGCCCTGTCTCCCTGCACTGTCAGTAGGAAGAAGGGACAGGCTGGGGAGAAAAAGGTGCTTTAAGGGCTTATTTCACTTCTCATTTATCCTGCTCTGGTTTTGCTAGTAGTAAATTTCAATTTGCAACTTCAGTTGAGCCTGTTTTGCCCTTGAAGTGTTTCTCCTGGTCCTTATCTCAACTCATGAAGCCTTTGTTAACTTTTGTTTCCTCTCTTCCCTGCTCTGCTGTGGCAGGGGACGGTGAGCAAGTGACTCTCATGGGTGCCTTGTGTTGGGCCAGTGTCAAACCACAATACTTGCATATACACTTTTCTTCAACTAATCTATCTATCTAATTAGCTAGCAAGCTAGCTATATATCTAGTTACATACCTAGCCATCTAGCTACCTATCTATCCATTTGTCCATTACAGTATGTAGGAGATCAGATTTTTAAGTGTATCTTTGCCGTTACATCAAGATCCACATTCCTAATCTCTTTATGTAAGGATGGAGCATTTCAAGGAGGGGCTAGTATTTCCATGGCAGGATTTCAAGATTTTTGAAGATATTTCTGAACTTTTGAATGTTTATCTGATTGTTCTCGCTACTATTATTTTCAATTTCTGTGGAGAATAGCTGGGGAAGAGAACTAAAGTCAGAAACAAAAAATCTATAGATCGTAGAATAAGAGAGTGCATTGATAGCATAGACACTAAAAGAGCATGGTGTTTTTCTGAACCATAGTCACTTCCCTCAAAATTTTGGTCTTTAGTGATGTCACTGAAAAATTACTCCATAATTTGGCCTGCACACTTGCTACATTGTGAGCAAAGACACCTCTGAACACAAATCCTAACCAGCCTAAGACTTGAACCTGCTGTCTACTAATGATATTCATGATGTCTTTATTGATTGCCTGTGATAATAGTGGCTGGTCATGAATCTTTGGTGATCTCTCTCTTTTTAGATGTCATTACATAGGCAAGCATTTCCCAAGTTGCCATGCTGTTTAGGAGGCACGCATCCAGATGGCTTCTGGCTCACCAACACCAGTTCTTCAGAAATAACCTCCTTAAGCCCTTTCCCCTTGAAAGCAACTTTAAGTGGCTGAAGGTCATGATTGTTCATTCCCAGATCAATATACCATTAAATTGAGACAGAAAGCACTACCACACTATTAAGTCTCCAGTCATACCCTCAATAATCCTGATAAAATGATGAACTATTTTAACCTCACAATGGCTGCGAACAGTATCTTGAAAACACATCCTAGTAAGATAAAACCTATGGAAATCCTATCTTTCAGATATTATTACCCTAAGTGATACACCTTGTTTGCTTTGCACCCTTGTCTGTATTAAAGAGCCACACACTACCATTTGAAATCAGGTTGTGCTAAAGACTCAGCAGAGGCTGTTTGGCTAAGGTCTCCCAGTCCTAGCAGAAATTCCTGTTAGTCTGAGGCCTCCTGTAACTACCCTCTTCTAAGTAAAGAAGCAGTGATGTGTCTCTTTAGCTGCTTAGAGTATCTTGGAGTAAAGGGGGATTTTTGGTGAACAAGACACCACTAAGTGGAAAAATGCCATAACTTCACTCACATGACAAAACCTATTGTGACTGACATGAAAGGAAATGTAAATTGGTTGCATTCATTATATCTCCCTTTCACTCTCATACTAAAATGCAGCATATTGGACAAGATACTGCAGCATACTGGACAGCCCACTGTAAATGCAGTTTTATTAAAAAAAATTCCCTGAAAGAGAACACAAACACCAACTGAAAACTTCTGATATTCTGGCAGTTGACTTATAGCCCACACCTTATCTGTTTTAGCCATCAGCCCTCCTTAGCCAGATCTCCCTTGATATGTTATTGGCCTAAATGTGTGAAAAGATGGGAAACAACCAAACTTCAGGTAAATTAAGGCTTCTACTGATCTAGTAGTGTATCATGTGTAATGAAGGAGCCTAAACTCTCTTGGCTGTATCCTAGATACCGTCCTAGATACTTTAATTAGGAAAAGAAACCCTGTTTTAGCGGTACTAATAACCTCATCTAATTTATCTTCAGGGTTTTTTTAGACTATAGGAAGAGGCAGCATTTAATTTCATTTGCACTTCTTTGACATTTCTAGTATTTCAGGTCATCAGTCTTTTATAACACTACAATGCTGAGATTTTCTGGAGCATTCGAGCCCTCCTATTAGGTAAGGTACAGATCCTGAGGAAGACGTGAGAAGAAAGAAATCTAAAATAGCTTTTTGCAATTCATAAAACAGCATTAGAACATTGAATTGAGAGATGGGATAAACGCACTTTCCACTAACATGGAAGACAGTGTCAGAAAAGGCACCAGAGCTGGCCACGAGCGGAAAGTCTGCACACTCTGTGGACATACCTAGGTGAAGAGATTGATAGAATTTGTTAATCTGAGCTATAATCAGCATTTTAACTCAAGGCTTTCCCTTTTTTTTTTGATATACAATAGCTTATTTAGCACTTAAATTGACAAATGAACCCAGAATGAAGCAACACACATGACAAAAAGTTAAAATATTTATGATGATTATTACACACTGTCATAGGGTTGATAATGCCTAATGCAATTGCTGGGCTTTGAATCCCCTGTACAAGCCTTGCATTTAAAACTATTTAAATGAATAAAAGAACTAGTCCCAAGAATGCTTTGCAGCTGCCTGTAAAGTAGCCTCTATACTACTTTGTGGTGTTCTAAATTAATTTCTATTTTGCAAAGTCTTGAAATCTCTCAGCAGGATGTCAAGTCAAGTATCTGGCATTGGATTGTTTCTACAAGGAAATCTTTGTCTACGATATTAGCAACCAAATCACACAGTAGTTTGCAATACTAGCTAATACTTCCCCAATGCATGCATAAAGCAGTTTTTAAAAGACTTGTTTACTTGTCCTTTCTTTCAATCAGCACAAGCGGCTTAAAAGCCCGCTTATTTATTTATATGAACAAGAATATGTTAAACTTGCCTAAAAAGAGAAATATACTTATGCCTGAGAATATTCATACCAATTTAGCCAAACCATTTCTTTTTTCATAAAAAAATAAATAAACAGACCCTAAGCTCTGTCCTTATAGCATATTTCTACAGGTTACAAGTAATGGAAATTGGAGTTTAAAAACTTCAGTGGAATTTTAATATAAGTGGTTGCCATTGGCTAATACAGGAAAAAATTACTGCTTTACATTCCTCAGAATTTAAGGTTTTTTTTGCAGGGATCTTTATTTCACTAAAACTTGTTAGTCAGGAAATTAAAATGTCTTATTGTATCAGAAGTACTACTTTGTACCATGCATTCAAACTGTAGCACAATAGAATCAGTACATATAAAACAATTGTGTCAGCACTCTTTTTTCTGTAGTCATGGGTCCCCCCTCTACTTGTACCCATGATTTACTGTAGATTTCAACATTGAGTCTTAGTCTCAAATGGATGTCACTTTCCATTAGGGTCTAAATTAAAAATAAAGAAAATAAATGTGCAATGGTGACATACCATTTCATTGACGAACAAAGTCCTCTTTTGCTCAGAACACACTCTGAGTTCAAACAACATGGTTTTTATCATACACATATACTTTTGGTGCAAGGAACCCACCTGGAGCACTGTATCTTGTTCTGGAGCCCTCAGCACAAGAATGACATGGAACTGTTGGAGGTGCTCCAGAGGAGGCCCACAGGAAAGATCAAAGTGATAGAACAACTGAGAGAGTTAGGGTTATTCAGAGTGAGGAATAGAAGGCTTTGAAAGACAATCTTGCAGCCTTTCAATACTTCAAGGGCTTAAGAGAGTTGGGGACATCCATCCTTCTTTCAGCAGGACCTGTAGTAAACAGGACAAAGGTAGTGGGTTTAAACTAAAGGAGGCTAGATTCAGACTAGACATAACAAAGGATTTTTTACAAGAGAATGGTGAAATAGTGAAGCACACCAAAAATGTGGTGGACATTCCCATCCCAGGAAAATTTCATGGTCAGGTTGGATGGGACTCTGAGCAAACTTGACTTAGTTGAAGATGTCCCTGCTGTTCACAATGGGGTTTGAACCAGATGACCTTTAAAGGTCCCTTCTAACCCAAATCGTTCTATGGTTCTATGTAGAGCCTGCTACAGCAGAACCAAATAATGATTTGACTACATAATTTGTTAGCTCCTTCTATCAAAGAACTATGGGTATAGCTATGCAAACTAACCTTCATTTCCTCAGAAATAAGATAAAGTGTGTTTGAGTTATTTTTACTGGTTAGACCAAGAATTACATTTGAGTTCTAGCATAAAAACATTGCTAGATCTGTATTTTCTAATGTCTTTGAACTGTGGTAAAGTTGACCATCTCACAAAATGCAAAGCTCTGTCGTTCATGTCCAGCTGTAAGCTCTTTGCTGAGAGACCACAACATCCTTTTTTTTTCTTTTTCTTTTTTTTTTTTTTTTCCAATTTTTCTGGATTGCAAGGTCACAGTCAGGAAGGAAGACTATTTGCTTTTCTTGGCAGAAGATCACAGGTCGCTAGCTTTGTTCCTGCTGTTCTGCAATGAACTAGTAAGGGTCAGGCAAAGATGCCTACTATGCAAAGGTTCTCTTATATGTTCTTAACCTCTCCTCCTGGAATATGATGATGTACAGCTGTCATCTTTCTCACCCTTCAAAGAAAAAGGGTGCATTGGCAGCTGTAAAAACTAAAGGAGCATGAAAAAAGAAGCACAACAACCTATTTTTTTTTTTTTTTGTCAAAACAAGAGAATAGAATGACAGTCAACTAGGAAGATGATATTTTATCACTAATGTATAACTGAATGGAAATGGGTAGAAGGGGGTTATAGGTTTTTGGACTATTTCTTTTAAACATGGTTTTATTCAATGATATTGCTTTCCAGCTGAGTGAATTCACATTGAACACCTTACTAACAGCAGGCAAACCTCAGTCTTTGCAATTTTCAAGTACTTCTGAAAACATTTGATGTATAAGAAAGCAGAGTCAGAGAAAACACTATACCTTTTTTCAGGGGGAGGGGTGTGCTTAGTTTCAAAAATAAACAGCAGGTTCATTATATGTAGCAGGATAGAATCTTCCATATGCCACCCTTCCAGAATTCAAAGTTCTATTCATGTCTGTTGTAGTTGCATAGCATATGTGACCCTGCATCTGTGTCCATAGAAAAAAATCTTAAAAATGCAAGAGTATACTGCATTTATTTTTTATTCAAATTTTCCCAAGTTTCATTTTTCTTTACATCAGTTATTTCTTGATTTTTTTATGTCACTTTTTTTGCATAAGAAGTAGTGCATGGAAGAAAAAATTATACTGTCCTCAGCTGAATACGAAACTATGTCTGCTTTTTATCTTGAGGCTAAAGAAAAAAATCCCTTTTTAAAATGTTTTTTGAGGAAAAAAAATTAACATGTCATCTAGTATTGTTCTGCATCCAAAAGTATAGCCTGCTGAAGATGTATCATTTCACAGTCTCATCTGCATTGCTAAACAATATTTGAAACAGAGCATAGTTCCCTTGATATATAGTAACACTATCACCCCCTCTCCGAACTGTGAGTAGCTTCTTGTTTCTGAAAGATTAAAATAATTATTGCAGTTACCTAAAAATCTGCTGAGTCAATACTTGATTTGAATGCTGATTGGATCTCTAATGAGCTAAACGTGCATTTTGAAAATTGGATACCTCTGAGGAAAGTAATTAACAAAAAATACATAGCTGCATATACATTAGCTAAGTGCAGAACCCTAACTGGATCGATGCTGCAGCTGGGGATATCTGCAGTGTGATAATATCACCATGCCACTCTCTTTATTAGAAGTGAAAAGCCTGAGAAGAAAAGTAGGTAGATGTCTTTTACAAGTCACTGTGGTCTAATTCCTAGTGCACTTTTTCCTAGCCCATCTAAAACCTAGTGTTACTTGGCAAAAATAGACATGATTAGAAATCTCAGCAGAGTGCCAGCTTGGAATTATAGTGATACAGTAGAAGTTAGGTCCAAAATTCAATTTCCAAAGTGTGATGGAAGGATAGCATGATGTCTGTGCTACCTGGTGTTATATATGGGTGAGTTCACTTAAGAAATTATACAAATAATCATCCCTTCCCTCATGCCAAACAAAGACCATCCTTGCCGTTAAAAGAGCAATTGGTTCCTAACTTGCTTGCTGTGGATAAACAGAAGAGCAGCTGAGCATGGAACCCAATGATTTTGTTTAATAACAGACATAGTAGCACACATCTAGTCCACTATCTTTCAGCTTATGCGCTTTATGTAGGGACAGTGTCACTTCTCTAAAATGCAGCTGTCTGGGGGCTTGAATGCAGTCCAAATGCTACAGTCTGTTAAGTTACCTATTAAAACTGTTCTTTTTGCTCTAGTCAAATTTGTTGCACTTCCCTGCATTTTTTATCTTTCCACTACGTCCTATTGGAAGAAGGGGAACTAGACAGACCACTATCTGGTCACTTAGCATAATCATATAGTAATAATATTTTGCCTTTTTCTTTTCTTTACCCCTTTTTCAATGCAGCCAAAAAAGTTTGTTGACACTTAAAAAAGGTTTTTCTAATTATCTACATTCAGTTTAAAAATGCTTGATATTTATTGGCTCAGAACTTTTTCCTTTCACTATGTTCTGCCTTATGAGTTTCTGTACCTGCTATTGTATTGACTAAACACATATGTCTAATCTAAAAAAGAAGATAGAAAACTTAAAATGTCTCCTTCAAGTTAGGCAGATGCGTTAAGCAAATGTTTTGGGAATGACTGTTAATCATCTGAATGAGAAAATACGTGTGCATGAATGAAAATGCTAATTATTTGTTGTTCACTGTTTTACTGTTTACTCTACTGAGGCAGTACAAAAAATATTATAATCTTTAAACAACCAGAAATATCACAACTGAAGAATTAGTCATATTAGAGTGTTCCCTTGAATCACTTAACAAACTGGAAATTATTCATGTGAATTTTGTAGAAATATAAATATTTATCACAGCAGGCAAAACAAGGATCTGATTGCAAGTAATTCATTAACTGGGTCTTTTCTAAAATACAAAAGTCCTTCTCAAACAGATTGATGAGTTCTACTTTTACCTTTCTTCTTACTTGCTTCTTTTTGTTCTCATTTGAAATTTTAGTCTCAAATTTAAGCATTAGAAGGATAACGGATTAAAATTTACAGTGAGATGTGGATGTGGGTTATGGAAAAAGGATGTAAGATGAAACACACAAGGCAAAAGGAGCAGGATGTCTTAGCAGATGACCAATGCAGAGTTAAGCAAACAGTAACTCAGATTAAGGAAAGGTGTCCACGTATGGTGAACTGTGATGTTATTTGTTAAGGAAGAAGAGCAGTGTGTTATCATATAAGGCAATGTTAAAGGTCATTGCATGATTGTAGTGTTAAGAGGTCCTACCTAAACGCCATATTGAGCCCAGTAAATCAGCTTCTGATCATCAATCAGTCATCTCTGCCTCTTGAATCCCAACAGTGAGATGTTTCAAAAATATGCACTAATTCCCTAAACCTCTCTTACTTCAGTATAACCATCAGTGATCTTCAAGTAATCAGGTTTTACAACAATCACACAAACATTACAAAAAACTTGAGCCATTTAACTTCATGACCACAATACTGAAAGACATCTGGCAGAATTTAGTGAGATAAGGATTAATGTAAAACACAGGTACTAAAGAAAATAGTTGTTCTATATGTTCCTCTGATGAAAATATTCCAAGGCATGTTTCTCTGAAATGGCTGAGGAAGGTGGATATTCAGACCGCATCAGATAGAGGAGGGTGTGTGAACATCAAATTATGAGAACACTTCTTATTCTTCTGTTTTAATCATAGGAAACCCCAAAGTTCTCTGGGAAAAAAAAAAAAGAAAATGAAAACTAGAGTGAAGCAAAACTAAATCTACAACCTGAATGTAAAATCATAAAAAAATCAGCACATGTTAGGAGGCTCTTGGCAGTCAGATCAGTTAGATGTCACCCAGAAATGTATGAGAGTGAATTAAAATCTGCACAGACAGAAATTATAAATATATTGGGGTTAATAGGGAAAAGCTAGGAACACTGAAGCAAACTAAGTCACTCTAAAACAGCAGTATTAGAGTTCTGTAAAAGTAGTAAAAGATATACAGAGAGATCTGTGTGATGACATCAGCAGAGAGGAACTTCAAAAGGCACAACATGGTAAGGGAATTGATCAGAAAAAAACAAACTAAACAAAACCTACCCAGGATTTAATTAAAAGACTACCTTACTGAGTGAAAAAGAAGACATGCTTAGTGAAAAAGCAATAGAGTTTAAAAACTGTATAACGGATGTCAGGTAAAGAAAAAGGCTTAGGAATCTATGTTTGGATTTGAGAAGCATGGAAAAGAAAATAGCTGTAGCTAGGATAACTTATTCACAGAATGCAGGAAAATATTCAAAGTACATTAGGTAAAGTTTCATAGGGGCAGAAACGAGGAAATCTCATCAAATGTCAAGTAACTACAATTGTCTATGTATACAGCAACCTGCATTGCAATTGCAGCTAAAGCATTCTTGATTTCCTTTTCCAAATCAGTGTTTCTGTGTACATGCACATGAATGTGTGACTGCCCAAATCGCTTAAATGCAGAAGGCAGTGGAGCAGAACAGAGCAGCTGTTTAGAACTGCACAGCAACAAGACATGGCACTTTAGAACAGGAAGTAAAGGAGAATATGGTATCCAACTGAAGCTGCAGAAGGGATTTTATGTCAACAGAATGCAATTACTAAAACTGGAATATTTCCAGAACAATAGAACTAGCATAAGGGAATAATCATTATTGCCTGAAATTGAATATAGTAAAAGAATTAGTTAGGCAGAGATAACTTGTTCAGAAAAGGGAACAAGATGAGATGGCAGAAGAAATTGGAAAGGGTTGTAAAAGGCATAGTCTCCTAATAATGAGTGATTGCAGTTATAAACTAGGTCATACTGAGTGATGGATATGAATCAAGCAGTTTTACAGATGTTAAAATGATTTGATCTTTTATATTCTAAAGAAAGGTAGGAATTAAGGCCAAACCTTTCTCTGTGTGCTCCTTCAATGAACTATGGGTGCATGAGAGAGAAAAACAGCATCTGGCTAGTAAAATAGATCTGAATCTTGCCATAGCTATGAGTAATGCATAGATATGTGACAGTAGAGTCGGAGGCAGCATCTCTGCAAAACAACCACAAGCTGTTAAAGTTTGTCATTAGATTTGGAGACTATCCCTGCTCACCTTCTGAATTTCTCTGTGTACATTTCAAAGAAACAATACACAGAAAAACCGAAAAGGTTGAAGATCTGAAAGTTTTAGAGATTAATAATGACTTGTTGCTTTTCTTTGCAACAAAGAAGCTAAGGCTGACAACTATAAAAACTAGAACAAAACTAAAAATGTACAGCTACTTCATGTATCTCATAATTTCACTTCAATAGCTTTATTAACGAGTAAAGCAGAGGCCAAAGTTGTCAGCTGCTGGGAATCTGTAACATCTGTGTTAATTTAATCTGGTTGAGGGCCCAGGAAGAACATCTAGCTATGTGTTTCATTCCACCTGTGCAGACAGCACTGTAAATGCACCTTTCAATGGAGTGTGTGATTAAAAAGGATTGATAATACATGTACAGTGTTACCCTACAATACCAGAGGAAAAAAATGGGATAACATTTGCTAAAGTTGATGAGTTGTGATCATTCTGAGTCATAATATGTCACCCTTTCCTATGATATTTTTATTATTTTGCTGTATGTTTTAATTATTTGAAATCTTAAGTAACTTTTATGTAAGCCATTAAAAAAAAAAAAGAGAGAGAGAAAAGAAGGCATGAGGAAGGCAACACAGAGGGCTCCATATGAGATATTTGACTTCATTAAACATAAATCATCTTGAGCTCACACAATGTGGTCATGCTTAACATATCTGAAAGAACTGTTAAGAGTTATCTGAAAGGCTTCTCAGAGAAAAAGCTATGGACATATTTTACCTGGATTTTAGCAAAAGCTTTTAATACAATTCTATATATGAATCTAATCCGCCAGCTAATCACTAAATTTATTATGAGGTGAGCTACTTGACTGGATTAAACTCTGGTGTGTGAGTTGATTCGGTTTAGGGTAGAAAGACTGTGGGATTTAGTTAGAGAAACAGGTCCTCTTGGTGATGGCTGTCCCTCACTGTTCTTGCCCCTTGAACTGAGATTTAAAAGAAGGAAGATCAACTATGGGCGAAGTGTCTCTTTTTGCTGTCATATCAATAATCTTTCATGTAGGAACTGGAATATTTTACTCTGAGCAAAATTAATGAACAAGTCTTGATTTTTGAGAAGACATCTTTTTTTACGTTTTCAGTAGTAAAACCTACTTGTATTGAAATAGCTGATACCTGCCTATAGAGTAATTATTTTGGGGGGGGGAAGAAGGAAAAAAAAGATACTAGAAAGATAAAAATTGAACAGGTTTATTATTATTATTATTATTATTATTATTATTATTATTATTATTACTATTCCTCTAATTTATTTTCTGTGTTGCAGTATTTCACTTTTCTCAGTGGAACTCTCATATGCACATTTAATGCTCACAGTTACTGTGAGTGTAGCAGAAAAACATTAATAAAACTACACATACTTCCAAAACTCTTCCAAGTCTCTTGGACCATTTATGGCTTCATTAATCCAGTGGATATTCAAGGTAGGACATGGTAGTTTTACAAGCATATGTGGTCCTTTCAAGCTTACAGATGTGGAAACATTTACAGAGATTCTGATTGCATTCTTCCTGCTCTTTCCCCCTGTTTTCAAAAAGTCCAAAGGTCAACACATTTCCATAGATTCATAATTTCCTCATGTCAATAGGCTTTACCTTTCTTGATGATGTTTGGAGATAGAAATGGCAAACCTGTCTGCAAGCTAGATGAATTTCCATGGATTGTTCCATGGAAACATTAGTGGTTTGCTAAACAATTTCCACTTCTCATTCCCTTAGACTTCCTTGCTTTTTGGCTGACCTGGCTGCTGCCATGCCTGCTCTGAAGCTCCCTGGCTTCACCTGCCCAGCAGAGGCACGGTCAGCAGCTGGGGACACTTCCCTGTTTCTTGAGGAGATTCGGGGAGCGGCTAAGACCGAGCGCTTCACTGTCTGCCTTGTATGGAGGAGAGGCGGCGTCCGAGGAGGCAATGAGGGAGTCGACTCAAGGCTGGGGAAAAAGTCTCAGGATTAATGCAAGCTCCAGGGAGCTCTGAATGCCATTGTATCCAACAGCCAAAAGTTCTCTCGTGGCCTTTGCAATAATCTCAAATAGGGGGGCAGTAACAAGGCGGGATTCGGGGGAGTGGAAGGCAGAAGGACAGACAGACACACAAACCAATGGGGGAAGTTCAAGGGAGGGACCCCTGGCCCTCGTCCACTCACTCAATGCCCAAGGTGGAAGACTCTGGGAGAGTGGGATGGGGAGCTGAGTGATGGACAGGGTACCAGGGAGGGGACAGGGGAATGACTGAGTATTTTCAGGGAGAAATGGCATTGAGGGAAAGGCGGGAAAGCTCAGGGTGGAACCAACATGAGAAAATGGGGGGTAAAGGGGCAAACCATTACAGAACTGTTACAGAAATATAAAAACACAATACAATGTGTATTACATTGTAATGTGTATTACAATGTGTAATACAATGTGGCAATGTTTTCCTACAGCTTGGCTCTTATGAAGGCTGACTGCTAATCGATCTCTTCTTTCAGACCAGATATGAGAAAATTTCCGTTTTCTATCTCTATAATTCTCAGAAGTAAATCATAACCATTTGAATAGTACTGAAGTATTTTTCTTTGTGTATTGAACATATATTCTATGTTCCTTTGGATTCATATTCTATATTGTTTATCTATCAAAAGTATATCTCAGCCATAACTCTGTGCTCATTACGAATTTCCAGTAATTAATTATGTCATGTTATGTCTGTTCCTGAGATTATGATAGAGATTTCAAAAGTGGAAAATTATATAAATTATCAGTGCAATATTTCTTTTTGTATTAAGGAATGACATATGGAAATAAAACAGACTGAAGAGTGCTACAGACTTGTGTATTTGCACATAAGGTACTTAAAGATGTATAGTCTCAGGTTTTCAGAATATGTTTGAAGACAGTAATTAGATTGGAGAAAAAATGGAAATCAATTTGGCTTCCATTTCTGACAGCCAACTCCTCCCCTAATATATTTATTTTCAATAATATGGCAGGGATTCTTTTCAGTTTTGGGTATGGCTGCCATTGAGAGAATTTTTTTCCTTAAAACACTTGCATGTGCTTCAACCCCTTTGACACAAAAGCATATGTTTGCTACTGTTCAGTTGTCTTTATATAGATAGGTCAAGAAAAACCCCCACAGGACATGCAAAATCTGGGGGAAAAAAAGTGTGCTTTACATCATACTCTGCAACCTGCTGAAGATGGCCACCAACATTAAGATTAAAGGGATCAGGCACTACATGGGGAGACATTGTCCAGTACAACCTTCTATTATGGTCCTTCTTATGCAATGGGATTTATTCTGGGTTTATGTGTCGTGAACACAATCCCTGCAGGAGCAACATTTTCTTATAGCAAGAGTTTACAGAAAAAATCTCCTCTCACTCAACTGTAGAATTATTAAACAAGTCCTCAGTCTTATTTATTGCTGTAACCCACTTCTCTTTCTTCCTGTTTTTCAACTGGCAAATAGACCTTTCTACAGAACACGAGCCTTGCAATTCTTTTTAGTGTGGAAGCACAAATGTTTTATTCAGTTCTTATATCTTTGCCCAGAGCACAAAGCAAGTCCTTAATAATTTAGTCTTACAGATGACTCAGAATCATCATATCCTGGGCTTAGTCTTAAACCTTAGCTATTCATGGACTGAACTTAGTATTATAGCTTTTAAATTCATGACTTTGGGAGTAGACAGTACTTATAAAAGCACATCATATATATTTTTTTGTACTAAATGTCAAATTATTAAGGTTTATATTTCCTAACTTTTCTGAAGATTAGGGAAAATACAACTTAGTTGCTGTACTTCATAGAGCTGAAAAAGCTTGAGAATAGTTTTTGTGATTTCAGCCTCTCTGCTGCCGTCTTCATAATGCTGCAAGAAAATGACTTCAAAGTACTTTTTAACAGTCATTCTTGGATATATAGCAATTACTGTTATGCATTTTATGCAACCCTCCTATACCACTTCAGTGTATGTCCCTTCTATGGGGTTTAGGAGTCATAGCTCCTAAAATTTCATAGCTTCATCAGAAAGGATCACTCTTCAACGACTGCTTTGCCAGACAGATTTTTTAACAGATAATGCATTCTTTTCTAGTATTAATCTCTCACCATAATCCAGTCTGGAGGTGCTTGGAAAACACATAAAAATACAGGGCTCAAAATATGCAACTTTTTCTCTTGAATAACACATCTCTCAATTGAGTGATAGATATATTTCACCTGATCTCAAGTAGTGATCTGTTTAGGCAGAGAAGTCTGAAGAATGTTCTTTTTTGTCTTACCACATGTCCACGCAGATGTTACCCTCATCATATGTCCGCTGAAACATTTTAGAAATATCCTGAAGTGTTCATTAATCTCAGTGGATTAATAAAAATGAATAATTTAAATTATTAGTAATTCAGCATTTTGCAGGTGTTAACAAGTGAATGAGTTCTACAGGTCAATAATATGTCAGATCTAAAAGTGGCAAAAATCCTGTTAAAGAATATGTAGCCAGTTTGACGGCAAATTCCTGGAGGATCACGGGTGTTGTCTCTGATTTATTCTTTATCTTGACATGGCTTGTAGATGAACTGTAGCAAGATTACAATCATGATCATTCATCAGAGCCTGAATCTTTGGTGAGCAGCAAACTTTAACTTCATGTATTCACATCCTGTAGAAATCAATCCTGTTTAATCCTTCTATTGCATACTTACAAGGAGAAATACAGAGATAGAGGTTACTTTAGTCAAGCCATCTTTCTCTGTTTGTGTAGGTGTGAAATGACCATGTACAGAGAGAAGAAACTAATGTAAGCCTCTTAGTAGGGAGGACAGCACTCATAAAGCATCTGATGGAAGATTGAGAGAGTATAGGTAGGCCTTGATTATAGCTGTGCATGTGACTGACACAACTCAAATACCTGGACTTAGAGAAAGCCTGGATTTTTTTTTTCTTGACTTTTGACATTTTTCTTGACTTCTCTTCAGTATACTTGTGCTTACAGTCCGGCAAAAAAAGAGTGCTCAGAATATGACAATGTCTTTTGGACCACCAGAAGTTTGACTTTCTAAAATTTTACCTAACTAAATGACAAAAGGAATTATTTTGTTTTGAAATCAAGAAGCCATTTATTAGCTAAGTTTTGCACAGGATTTTGGTTTGTAGCACAGGCTTAAATTGTGCTTCGGTGGACACCAAAACTAGTTAGAGCTTTAATTTCGAAAGAAGAAAACTAACAAACCAATAAGCCTTCCTTCCCGATCAGGTCAGGCTGAGAGGCAAAGGAAAACTGAATGTACAGAACTGGAATTATCCAATCTCTTCTCCTTCTCCTCCTTCAATAAGAAAGTCAAAGAAATGTCACAGGATATGGCCTGTACTCAACAGTGATTCTAAATATTCTAAAGAACAAAACCAGTAAATATCCACTACTTAAGCTAGCCAGGTTCTGCAGGTCTAAGATGTAATGGCTGCGATACAGGGTACATAATTCAAACTGTTTCGTGAGCTAAGTAATGCACATATATTAAAGGGATGCAATACATAACCCAGCAATATGCACATACTGCTTTGCTAAGAGCATGGATTGGCCATTAAATAAAATTGCTTGTGAATTGTCTGTAGGTGGTATGGTCCAGGGTTAATCTTATCTGACACCTGGCAAGTTCAGTGCTAGGATCCTTGTAGAGTTATCACATGATAATCAGAGATGTTAAATGCTGCCTTATGCTGTTCATATTTATTCAAGCATGGAAGTGTACAGTATGGTAACCAAAAATTACTCAAATAAATATGTCATGTCCCTCAGAGACATTTTTTTGTTAAAAGTTTTCTGATAGCAACACTTTTCCTTATTTCTGTTTTTTTTTTTACTAAACTTTTGCTTACTGATCTCAAAAAAGCTAATAAATTCAGTTCCATTTTATTATCTCAGTTGCATGGTAATGAAGCACAGCTGCATGCAACCCTGCTAGTATTTATAACTTCTTGTGCAGCAGTAAGTGTGCCATTTTTTTATTTCTTCATGAAAGACAAGCTTAAGCTTGTAACATAACTGTCTGAGGGTCTACTGCATTTTTCTTACTGTTACTGTTGTATCCTTAGACTGTGCTACCAAGCCTTGCCCATTTTTCCTGCGTGCTGCTGAAGAGCACAGTAGCAGAGGTCAGATCTCCTAAAGATCTGGGTCTTTTCCAAACTAAACAGTTGTCTTAGTTTATGCTTATAAAGCAAAATTCAATATAGCTGGTGCGTACACTGTGTCTTGCCCAAGTCAAGAAGCTAGACTGTACTTCTCCTTTCAGGTGTATGGAAACATAAGCATCTTCTGAGAAAACAATTTGAAATGAGAATAAGGTATATGTATGTCTCTTAAAATGTAACAATCAAAACACATCTTGAGGTGATATCAGAAGAAGGTTGAGTGACAGAGAGTCTGATATTCTTCCTGTGGCCTTTCCAGAAGGAAGAGTCAGACCAAGAGCTTAAATGAAGGTCTTTAAATTAGTATGTATCTGTTTAATAATGTTTACTTTATAGTTTTTTTATAGTAATCTTTTACAAGATAGATTTTATTTTGAAGGAAAAGTGAAATATGCTTATAAGATTAGAAAAAAAATAGCATATTTCGTGGTTATCCCTGGAAAGTTGATATCAGACATTGACTTGAATCAAATTAGAGTGGGCTTGGTGGCAAAGTTTAAATAATGATCTTATGACCCCATTTCAGAGCCAGGCAACAAAATTCAGCACTCTTGTACAAGATTTCATCTGTACATCCTAATTATTCAGAACATTGAGTATTTTCTGTGAATTTTTTATCTCTTTTTGACTTTGGAAGTACAATTTAGCTGCCTAATCAAAGGCGTATAATTTTTTTTATATCTATCTATCTATCTATCTATCTATCTATCTATAAAATACATATATATTGTATCCTCATCTAGGATTCAAACCTAATTCATCATAGCAATGATAACATGATGTGTGACTAAGAACAAGAGGTCAGACCTGGAACACTTTATTTTTGAGCTGGTAAATCTTACTTTCTGCAGATTCAATAACAAAGGAAATAATGCAAAGAGCTAGGCTGCTTCATCTACCTTTAATTCAGTTGGAGGTGTGGTCAGAGTTGTTCTCTTTTTCGAATTTCACATCTTCTTTGGAAGATGTAAAAACTGGCTGAATCTCCCAAAGTCACACTTTTTCCTCCTAACTCCCATGGTTTTGCTTGACAGATGGACTTCGTTGTTTTTCATTTTTCCAGAGTGAAGGGCTGCTGACATTCATAATTCCATTTGTATTGTTTAACTTCCCTCTTCCTTTTTTTTTTTGAATTTGTTGGTTTTTTTTTTTTTTTTTTTGGATAAACAAATAATCAGGCACAGGTATAGAAAAAAAATTAAAAGGGTCTTTCAATTTGCTACTATGTGCCTTGCTTCTCATTTTCTAACAATCCAATGAGTTGACTTCTTATCTTATTTTCTTAAATATACATTATAACCAAAATCTGGTACTCTTTCATACATCTAAGAATTCAGTTTCACATTCAGGAAAAGAAAAAATCTCACTGCCAACTGGGATATGCATGTGCACATTTGTATATAAGCATGTGCATGCTTGTATATATATGTACATGTGTGTAGTTATGTCTTTTCAGAATTGTTTAGAAATTTAGTTATTATGGTATATTATCTTATACTTACCCACTTATTCTTACTTTCACAGAAATGACTGTAAGGGTAATTGGAAATGCACCTCGATAAAATTAGCACGACCTGAATGAGAATGAGTATCAACTAGCATATAAATTCAGAAACACATCTAGTCTTTACCTGGGAAAAAAAAATCTGTGATTTCCCTCAACTATTTTTTAATCTATTTTTGCTCTATTCAGTAAAATTTTCAGTTATCTAAGCATTAAGTATCTGAACACTTAGATTTTTTTAAGCATGAAACAAACCTGAGATTAATTGAATTCTGAGAAACCTTAGGAAATTACAGCTGTTGCTTATAAAAAAAATAGTACAAATAAACAAAAATTTTTAGATGGTTTCCCATCTTAAAATCACTTTTCTCTTTCTGTCATTCTTTCTCTTTCTTCCTTTTCTCCTGCTTTCATTCTTCTCCTCCTCCTCCCTCATTCCCTCTTTTCTTTCTTCATCCCTGTTTTCTTTTTTCCTTTATTTTTCTTTCTTTTCTTTACTTTCTTTATTCTTGGAATGTATTTTATCGTCTGTCAGTTTTGCCCTATGATATGTCCTCTTAAATTGGATCTGTAAGCCCTTCATAAAGTTTAATAAATCTTCAGCATTTCACCCTAAGGAAATTATATTAAAAACCTTCAAATGTGAAGTCGGGCCTGCAGACGCACAGCACTGGGAATTATATCACCATAATCAGCTTGTAATGAAAGCCTCTGTCGCTGTTCTCTCCCAATCATAATCTGCCTGTCTTTATGAAAAAAGGGGGGTTTGTCTGGGTTCATCTGCAAGCTTTAATTGGAAGATGTCTTCATTTCATTCCAGCCTACTGGGATAATAACTCAGCCCCATGTTTAAACACAGGCCCTTGCCGCTGATATTTTTTCATTTAGTAAAGCATGTCTCTTTAAATGATTTAGCAAATCACCATGAATGCCAAGGCAGAATGATTGGCAGCTCATTGCTGGTGCACCATTTGCATGACATTTGTTCTTCAGCCGGGAAAGCTGCAGCAGGTAAACAAGCAGGCCCTGTACTGACTCCCTGTGAGTCCTTCCCTGTTTATTTTCTCATAATCAAATGACATTTATGGAGAGGCAAATGCAGCTGCACATATATGGAGAAAAAATGCAATCAGGCCAAACATGATGACTTCATTCAGGTGATATTTTGATTAGAGAAAGGACAGCTTTATGGCATAGAGTTTCTTGCAAGTGAAGTCAGTCAAATTCCATTTTACAATCTCTATTTTTAATATAAATACTAGGTTCAAATAATTAATTGCATCCAAGAACATTGTCAGTGTTACAAGGCAATATGTAACGGGTGCACATTTCTTAAAATTCCTACTTTTAAGAATTCTTTAATTAAGTTCTGTTCTGCTCTGTTCTGAGTCATATTTTTTGTAGGGGTCATATCTGTCTTTCTATATATAAAGCTATTCTGTTGTGTCACTGGAGCCTTCTCCTAAAAGAGATTTCAGAGAGGAAGCTTTTTCTGTAGTTAAATGTTTAAAACTCATTTTCCAGCACATCATGTTGTCAAGAAACTTGGAAGAAAGCAAATTGAAATCTATAACATATAATATGTATTGCATCATATGGTACCCATACCACAACTGATAGTATTAATATTCTTCTAATACACATGTTTCACTTCAATTTCAAAGGTCTTTTGAGAACAGAAGTAAAAAATGGCAATTACTGAGCGAGGAAGGGGTGTGTCCTCTGAGGGGTTTGTAGCTACCTTGAGTGGCTACACTCTGTTTTTCAATTACTCTTAAGGAAGTACTTTCTCATCTTTTTGCTGAAGGAGACAGCCTTTTTTTCATGTTGTTGGAGGATTTTCCATAAGAGAAACCATGAAATTTGAGAGCCTTCAGTAGCTGTGTAAAACAGGAAAGCAGAATCATATATTCTCTACACAGCTTGACCCAGGAAAGCTGAGAGCAAAAAGCAGGATTTTTGCCCTCCTGTCATACCAGTCCTTTCTGAAACAATACTCAAATAATAGAAGGTAGGTAGGTGTACATAAAGGGAAGGGCTACTAGTCTGTATTTAATAGAGTGTTTATTGTTAGAAAAATCTACTGACAAGGGTCCCACAAAAAGGGGTTCTACAAAGAGGGAGCTCAGCATGTTGTGAAAATTTGGCCAGAGTAAGAGAAAAAGTTGCTTTGGCAGAGAGGAAAGCAAGTAAGTTCTGTGGAGTTGTCTTAACCATATATTTTCCCAGTAAAATTCTACTCTTATATTTTCGGGTCTTAGTCCAGTTTTTTTGAAAGATACACACTTCCAGCTGTGACACAACACAGATTATTTCAAAATGCATGTATTGTTATTTCAAAATGCAGCACTTCGTCTCCCTGAAGAGACTGGTTTTTACTGCATCAATCTTTAAGCAGGCACTAAGTAATCTGTAGACAGCATTCAAAATCAGACTTACTAATTGGGCTGATAGGGTTTCTTATTACTGTAAGAGTGTGCTTGGGGTCCTCGCACAACTATTCACATAAGCAGGGGGACAACTGCTTAGGCACTTGCTGCATTTTTGAGCATCTCAGCTTTATCTTGAGCACCTGAGTTTGGTGTGAGAAAATACAATATACAGAGTGCAGCCTGAACTCGAAAGGAATCGCTAAAGTGGCTCAAAAAATTGCTGGACCAGGTAACTGGCAGAAAGGTGAAATAACAATTGTGCAGAGGTAATTGGGCCTGCAATTGGAGCTGAGCTGAGTGAGAGGAACAGGAAATATTGTCTTTCAACTTGGTAGCTCAAAAACTATGAAGGAAAGAGTGAAGGGACATACAGAGAGGCAGATGTGACAAGAAAATTGATGGATCAGGGAGTCATTTGGAGAGTCTGGGTCTGTTGTTCCCAGTGCTGAGAAGGTAATTCGGTTTCAGGATTTGGGAGGAATAAGGGTGATGAGACTACTGCTTGAAGAAGATGTGGCGTGGGAGACCAAACTCATAGGTCTCCAGTTGTTGCCAAAGGGATACTACAAAATTAGAGAGCAGGGAAGGTAAGAAAAATTAATTTAAAATTGCCAGTACTTGCTAGCTGTAGTAATTTGAAGTCAGTGGAGGTAGCCTAATGAGTGGGATTCTCAGGAAGCTGGGAAGCTTCTTGCCTGCTTTTATGCATTTATGCATTGAGGTAAGTTGACATGTTTACAAACATATTTGATAATGTACGCTTTCAAAAATCTCAATATAGGAGTTGCAGCATCATGAAATTTTGAAAAAGAATCAGTTATGAATATTTTAAAAAACATAACTCATAATGTCTATTCTTCCTCTTTTTATCATTCAGATTTTGAATTTTAGGCAGAAAAACTCCCCATGTCTCATGTATCTATTATCAAATTAAGGTAGAGGTTGTCTAATTTACTCCTCCTAGTTGCTTTACTAGAAACCTAATGGTGCACATGATTTTAATTGCTAATGCTTTCTTCCTTTTTAATTCATTACTCTAAGCAGAATTATGTGAATAGTTGTGAAAGGAGATTCATCTAAAATAAGGATAAGAGCCTACAAATTACTACTGCTTAAAGGTATCTTCAAGCAGTGGAAATCTGAAGGCACTTTATAAAATTAGTAATTTAAAAGATAAAAATTCCACCCCCACGTCTCTTTATACCACTTCACCCCACACAGGTGTCACAAAAAATAATTTCTGGAATCTCTTTATACAAGAAATCTGTCCAGCAGCTTCCAATGTGACACTTTATGATTTTAGTACAGGGGTCAGAAGGATACTGCAGAAACTGTTCAAGTTAGCTTTTTTCCCTCTTAGTCTCGACTGTGATGAGCAAAAAAATCTTACAGGCAGCTGAAAAAGCATCAACTTGGTATTTGACAAGACTGACAAGATGGTCTCCATGGACCTGTTTTACTCACTATGTGAATTCACTTTGCCTTCTCAGGTTGAACTCCAAGAGCATCAAAAGATCATTATTATCATTGCTTCCTAGGTGAACAAATGCTTTATTCTCACAGATATTTGGAGAATGGCAGCTGCTCGTAACTATTCAACCATTCACACATGAACAGGGTCAGCTATTTGCTATTTATTATATATAGAAACTACATCACTTGGCCAGGAAAGAGAAAAATACTTTTAGCTGTAGGGATATACTTAGTGGTACTAATGCACATACTAAACAGCATGCAAGCACCCCATAGTTTCAGTTCTGTTTGTTCAGACTACACAGCAAAAAGACATTAAAAAATCGCTCACTTGCTGAAAGGTTGGGAGCTATATGTATCCTGCACAGTAACTGCTGGAAAAGAAATGGCCCCATCCTATAGGAGGAATGCACACCTTGAGTCACTGCCAAGTCAAAGTGTCTCTAATGATGTGTAGGATAGTCCTTGTACAGTTTTGGATCTAATTCATCTTTCCCCAGACATGAGGGATAAATGGATTAACAAGTGTTTTCAGTTCTGCTTAGATAATCACAGTTATAACCAGACTTGGTCAAAACTTCTCTAGAGCTTGAGGCAGGGGGAAGGGGAGGATGAAAAGAAGGTCCGAGGAAAGGGATAAAAGTAGAATAAAAAGGAAAGGGGAGAGGGAAAGGAAAAGGAGGAAGGGGAACAGGAGAAAGCAGGTGAGAAAGCAGGAAGAAAGAGAAAGGGGAAATAGGAATGAAAATGGGAAAGGGAAAGGAAAAGGGAAAGACAAAATGATAGATGCATCCTCAAAGATCACTATTTCCCCTTTGTATCCAATGAGAACAGGATCGTAGTCTGCCAGTTTTATGGGGAACAGCACAAACCCACACTTCTTTAATTTTTGTGAACTCTTAAGTACAGAATAAATAACACTGCAAAATGAATTTTAAAGAAGGTTCTTTAAAGACACTGAGCTATGCATAAAGAAGTAACTTCTAAAAATTTTAATATTTTATTTTAAAATCTTATTAATCAAGGTTACTAGTTTTTGCACCTGGACTTATTTTCATTCAAAGGATCCATCTTTCCCCAAAATCTATGTATTTAAATAATTTTCAGTGTCTCTATATTTGGTTAAAACAGTGTCATTAGGATTTAGTACAAGCTGATTTGTATGTATTTTCAATAAGTATAGAAAGAAGTGGACAAGTTCTCACAACTGTCTCATAGACAACTGAAACAATACAAGTGTATCTGTACTGCTAGACATTATTGCAAAAGTTATGAAATTGGGATTTAGTGATCAGAAATCTCTAACTATATGAAATCACATTAATGCATTTTCTCCTCTCTAGTTTTTTTCACAATAATTTCATTCTCAGCATGAAATTTTGCATTCTACAAGGCATCTTGGTTTCTAAATATTCTCATATTTAAAAACCAAAATGATTCAATGTTCACAATTTTTGAAAGCAGTGGATGACCATATGCAAAAAAGAAAGGGATGGTAATCAAAAATTTTAGAGGAGCCATGATTTCTTTTGGAGAGATATTTGAAAATAAAAAGGTTTGACAATATTATCACGTAGAAAAATACCCCAGGGTCCAGTTCCAGCTGAAATTCTTCGACTATTTAAGTTGGCTAAAAATCATATTGAAACAAAAAGTATTTATAATCTGCCAACAACTCATATTCTTTTGCTAGAGATGCTAGATGCATTTCAGGCATTTCACAGAGTACAAGGGCATATATCTCTTTTAGAATAATTTGAACACAAGACAGAGCACCGAGGAGATTGGCAGTGACACTGTCTAGTCTGATCTGTTCATAGCAAAGCTGCTCAGCGATGAAATATTTTTTTTAATTGAAAAAAAATTATCAGACAAAAATTTCATCATTTTTCATGCATTTTTAACCAAACTCTGTCTGAAACATAAAAAATAGACCTGGGCAGGATAATACTTCAAAAGCATATCACAGCATGTCTAGTAATGACATTATCTAAAACATGAAAAATTCTGGTACAAGTCCCTATATCCTAGATAGGTACTTTAAGACATTTCTTCTGAGATGTTTCTTGCAGTTTCTTATAATCGAACTGTTCTATTCGCCTAACTAAAGATTGAAAGAAGGCACTTGTTTCTTCCGCAATTAGTCCACTAGCAGGTTTTACATTCAACCACTCTGTTGTTATGCCCCATCCTACCATGCCTCTTCCTGTCCATGCTGGTTTTGATTTGTGGTTATTAATTTACACAGATAAAAATGGTTTTAATAGGGTAGACCAAGGCCTCTCTTTTCCCTTTCACGCCTTATCCATAGCACCAAGAGATTCATGTCTACATCATGCAGCTGTATTTGGGTAGCTGATGCTGCAGACCCCCAGTGGTCAGTGGCAAAGCAGAGCCTGGGATCCAAGCCCCAGGAGTTAGCCACCTGTTGATAGGTGGGTTCACTTTCTCTTGTACCCTGAAGAGTATGGTTTCAGTAACTAATTAGCAACAAAATGTTTGACACCTCTTCACTGCAGCAGTTCAGAATATGTCTGTGATATGTGTTTGACCCTCTCTTGTTACACAGAGGATATGTGAAATCAGTACATAACCTTTGCTTAGTCATTATTTTCTTTTTCACTACATCTTGAGCCACTACTTTCTATTTTATTAATTCAGTATGACTCTTAAGAAAGCAATATATACTTGACTACAAGATCACTTGCTTTTATTGTTCCTGTTTGAAATCATTATGTAGATGTTATATTCTATATATGTGGAGGATCAAAATCAAGTAGAGAAGCCTGGGTTTTGTTACCTCCTGACCAGGAAAACTCTGTCAGAATCACACTAAACTCTCCCTGTCTCCCTTTGTATCATTGTACTAAAGTTTAGAAAGGGAAGACAAAAAAGAAACAAGGAAATACTGTTTATTGCCAGAACTGTAATGAATGAGAGTTAATTCAAAATATGGGCAATAAAGAAACAAAATCTGTAACAAACCTGTTGAGATCTTTGAATTCTTGAGTAAAAAGTAAGACATAAAGACAGAGAGTGCCAAAATAAAAATATTCAAGAGGCTAGAGGGCATCTTGTAGAAAACAAGCTAGGCTACGTGATATACGCAACACTAGACAATTATCTATTAAATATAATTATTGTTCACAACAACTCTCAGACAAATAGAAGACAACAGGTTTGTTCCACACAGAATTAGATCAATGGCAAAGCATTGAACAACCTTGAAGGAAACAGCACTCTTTTCTTTGTGTCTATCTGAAGGATGTTTGCCATATTTTGTGGTGTTATATTTTAGTTAAATGGTATGCTCTGTCTCAGCCCTCAAAACTGTATGGTTTATTCCAAGCCTGTGATCCTCCCCTGAAGTATCATGTGTCTGCAATCCCATTGGCCCAAGTCTTATTCTGCGCCCACTTTGAATCTCCCTGTTAAGTGTGCTGGGAGGACGAGGCTGTCTCTCTTAGCCGGCTCTCGGCTCTCGTGGCCGGTGCTCTCTCGGCCCCTCTCTCCCTCTCCCCTTTCCTCCTTACTCCCCTTCCCCCCCCCCCCGCCAGACACCATGCTGCCTCCCGGGGGTAGGACCCCCAATAAACCCTCATCTAATGAGCACCCTCAGAAGCCGTGTGGAGTCTCCTTGCCTGCCTGCTGCTACCAGCAAACTCACAGTTTAGGGGGCTCCCCGGGGACACCCCGGAGGGTCCCCCCAAATGTGCCACAACAATGTTTCAACACTGTCAAAAACTCTTTTTTTGTTCAGTTTTGGAGTGCTCAAGTACACCAAAAGAGCTGAAACATGTGAGGACTGCATAGGCAGAATTCACCAATATGATCAAGACAATTATATTTAAGATTTTGGCAGACAAAACTTACTCCTTTCTTTAAAGTATGGGCTGCTAGGAATGCTAATACAGCAATAACAAATTGAAAAAACAACCATGACCATACCTGTAACTTTTAAACATGATTTAGTGTAAATTCTTATTCTAACTCTAAATTGTTTGCTAGTTTGGGGAACAAACTTTTAACTCCTCTGTTCATTTCCTAGAAGCACCAGGCCTATATATTTCAGAATTTTAATTATAAAACAGCACTCATTCAAAAAGTGTTCTGTTCAGGTTGTGAATGAATTGAAGGTTAGGATCAAGTAGTAAATATTGTCTAGAAGTACAACCAAAGAAAGAAGTGCACCATCATAGCCGAGCCTGTTCAAGCTGGTTGACAGCTTGGGCTTCTGAGCTCCTTATGGCCAGCTGCTTAGGCTGCTTAGGCAACTGCCACCAGAAGTTTGGCAGCTGTAATTACACCATTTTCCCAGGGTGTTGTTTCAACTCCTGTTCAGTGTATGCCATGACACTTGAGGCCTGGTCAGAGTTCTGCACCCATGCAGGGTCTTTGGCATTCTCACCTCCCTCAGAGCCTGCATGGGCGCCCAGTGTGGCCTGCTGGCCCTCAGCCATCAGCTGAATGCCCTGCACTCGGTATGGACAGCAACTTGCCTTGGGTCCTGCCTCTCTACATGCTGGGCACGGTTTAAGGAGGTGGCAGCACAAATATGGGCAGGACTGTGTCTGGAAAGCATGGGTAAGAAGTAAGGATGCTGGACTAAGAGGTAGGGAGGGGGATAAAGGATAGAAAGAAAAATTCAGAGAGGAATACAGATATGGCAGGTGTACCACCTCAACATGGTTATGTACTAATATTCTGGTAAATTCATTGCTGTAAATACCTATACAATTGCAGTTTCAGTAATAATATATTGCTCCGTGGTGATTGCTTATTCTCAGGAGTAGTATGAAGCAGCTGGTCAGCCATGGCAGCTTATGTGCAAAAATAAGCATTTAGTACTGATGAAGATGACCACTGGCCAGAAGGTGTGAGCAGCTCCTACATCCTCATAGCTGATGGATAGTGACAGCTTGCTCCAAGTAGTAATTAATCACTGCCTTGAGCTGGGCAACACTGATTCCACCAATATAAATTTGCTCCTAAGAATCAAATACTTCTCCCTGAAGTTTCCTGTAATTCTATGTTTTCCACAAAAGTGCTCCTTCCTGAGCACCTACCAAATGCCTTGGTAACATGCTGATGCCATTGACTTGCCTAGGCTTTCTGGCTGTCTGGCAGAGCCATTTAAGCTAACCTGTGCTGCTCTGGTGTAAAATGGACTGGAAGCACTCACACAGATAGTTACTAGGTAACAGCTGTGAGGATGCAAGGATCAGCTTCCCAAATTTTTTTCATATGCAAGTCTTCTGGGTAAAAGGTTTGGGCCATTCCCAGGAAAGCTGATTTAAGTCTTGAGGTCTGAGTGCTGTGCTGATTTACTTCATTGGTGACTGTAATTACCCTGTGCTCAAGTTCACAGTTATCATTTTTGTTTCAAGAGCATTTGCTGTGTGGTTAGATGCTTAGAGTAGTAAGCCTTAAATTCAGCTCACTGACATATTGTTGCCATACAAAAAATGACTGTGCATTTGTCCTGAAATTTCCCCTGCTCAGACCAATAATGCCATTTAGTTTCAGCACTTTAATTCAACACTTACAACAGCCCTTCCTAACTGCACTTCAGAGACAAAGTCATTTGCATATACTTTAACTGTAAGTCCACACAACAAATCTCTTTCCTAGCAATATTTTTATCCTTATTCTCTTAATGACATAGACCACTGGTTCATAGAACTTTATGCATTCCAACTCTGTATCATGCTAATTTATTTTAATGGAAAGAAGACATGAATTCTGTTAAATAAAAACTTCATTCTGTAAGCTTACACTTTTCACTCTAACATTCAACTATGCCTAAAGGAAGGAAATTTTTCATTTATTTTATAGGAAAATGACATTAAGCAGCAGAATTTATCCTGCAGGACAGGAAGAATTTTAAAGTAATGTCCCTAGGATGTTTCTACAGTGAAAATATGAGTGGCTGCTTTCAACCAGAATTTTGATATTGCTTTTCATTGATAAGAATATAAACCAAAGAGAAACAATTGAAAAATTATTGAATAGACAACTCTCATGCTGTTGATTCCAATCATTATCAAATGATATGTAATGGAATACTAATTAATCAATTTCTTTATTAATGCAAAATGAATTGAAATTATTCAGAATTTCCTAGGTATGCCTTTGTCCTGTTTGAGAGGAAAAAAAAAAATAGGTGACTCAGAGGTAACCTTATAACTTTCTACAACTTCCTGAAAGGTGATTGTAGTAAGGTGGGGGTTGGTCTCTTTCTCCAGGCAGCAACTGACAAAACCTGAGGACACAGTCTAAAGCTGCGCCAAGGGAAATTTAGGTTGGATATTAGGAAAAAGTTTTTTACTGAAAAACTGATCAAGTACTGGAATTGCCTACCCAGGGAGGTGGTGGAGTCACTATCCCTGGATGTGTTTAGAAAAAGATTGGATGTGGCACTTGGTGCCATGGTTTAGTTGAGATGTTAGAGCATGAGTTGGACTTGATGATCTTGAAGGTCTCTTCCAACGTAGTGATTGTGTGTGTGATTCTATGTATGTGAGGTATGTCAGATTATGAGAAATTCTAAGCAATTCAATCTCCATGCAGTTTTTGTTATTTTCTTTGTTCTTGCCATAGTGTTGACCAGGTGTCTTTTCCAGTATGTTATGCTATACCTTTTTCACATCAGGTTTCTTTCAATGCTGAAAGGAGGTTAGTCTGATTTTCAATGTACTTAATATCTATGGAAGAAAAGGGAAATTAAACCTTTACTTTCCTCTTTGTCTGCCCATTTAACACTTCACCTCTTTTGATTATGCCCCAGAGAATCGGTTAAGCCTTGATTGTTCCTGTAGGAGCAATTACAAAGTGGTTGGATTATCCTGGGTATCAAAGGTTCAGGGTAGAAACAGAAATCTACTCCTCATTTCTCTGGCATGAGATGGTATCATAGAACCGTACAATCACAGAAAGATTTGAGTTGGAAGGGAATTTAAAGATCCTCTATTTCCAAGCCCCCTGCCATGGGCAGGGACACTTTTCACTAAACCAGGTTGCTTAGACCTCCCTCCAGACTGGTCTTGAACCAGGGATGGGACATCCACAGATATTCTGATACCTTCTCATCATCACAGGAAAATATTTCTTTCCAATATCCAATCTAAACCTGCTGTCTTTCAGTCTGAAACCATCCCCCCTTGTCCTGTCACTATCTGCTCTTGTAAAGAGTCTCTCTATATCTTTCTTTAGGCTCCCTTCTGGTACTGGAAGGCTGAAATTAGGTCACGCCAAAGCCTTCTCTGCTCCAGGCTGAACAGTCACAATTGTCTCAGCCTTTCCTCACAGGAGAATTCTTCATTCCTCTAATTAACTTGTGGACCTCCTGTGGGCATGCTCCAACAGGTCCATGTCCTTCCTGTGCTGGGACCCCAGAGCTGGATGCAGCCCTGCAGGTGGGGTCTCAGCAGAGCAGAGCAGAGCAGAGGGGCAGAATCTCCTCCCTGGCTCTGCTGCCCATGCTGCTTTGGATGCAGTCCAGGACACATTTGGCTTTCTGCTGGGTCATGCCCAGCCTCTCACCCACCAGTATCCACCAGCCTTTCTTGGAAAACTGTATTTGTGTGTGAAATTGCCTTGACAGAGGTACAGCACCTTGCATTTGGACTTACTGAACTTCATGACATTCAGAAGTGTCAAGTGCACCATTTATCTTGATGTCATCTGCCAACTTGCTCACAGTGCTGCAACCCCTTTGCCTGTGTCAATGATGAAGACATGGAACAACACTGGTCCAAATATGGACTGCCAAGGCACCCCAATTGTCACTTGATTGATTTCTGTCCAGACATTGAACTCTTGCCCATTACTCTCAGAATATGACCATTCCTTATTTGCTGAACAGTCCACCCACCAAATCCATCACTTGCCAATTTAGAGAGAGGGAAGTTGTGGGAGATCATGTCCAACTCCGTAGAGAAATCCAGATAAAAAACATCTGTAGCCCTTCCCTTGTCCACCGATGGAGTCACTCCATCATGGAGGGCAACTGGGTTGGTCAGGTGGGACTTGCCCTTGGTGAAATCAAGCTGGGTGCCTTGAATCACCTCTCTGTCCTCCATGTGCCTTAGCTCAGCTTCTAGGCTGATCTGTTCCAGGATCTTCCTGGCACAAAGAGAATGCTGACAAGTCCGTAGTTCCCAGTGTCCCCTCCTCTACACTTTATAAGTGGGATACTATGTTTCCCTTTTCCTAGTCCCTTGGAACTTCACCTGACTGCCGTTACTTTTCAAATGTAAGGGAGAATGGCTTGGCTGAGCCTCAGCCTCAGCTGCCTCAGCCAATTCCCTCAGGACTTTGGGATGCGTCTGATTGGATAACTTACACTTGTGTGTGTTCAGGTTCCTCAGATGGTCAAAAACCTCATCTTTACTTACAGTGGGAGGGACTTCGCTTTCTCTGTCCCCATCCTGCTGACCATCCACTTGAGATGTGTGGGAAGAGAGGTGCAAACTGATGCAAAAACATTGTTTCACACTTGTTTCACACTTTTCACATTGTTTCATAAGCCTTTTCCTTGTCTATACTTACCAGTTTTTCACTCATGTTCATCTGTGTGGTTAAGAGTTCTTTGACCTTCTTGTAATAGCTGATAAACCTTTAGAAGCCTTTCTTATTATTCTTTGTTTCTCTTGCCAAGTTCCTTTCCATGCTTTGGCCTTCCTCAACACATCCCCACACAACTGGATTGTGTCCTTATACTCTTCGTAGATTACTTGCCCATGTTACACTGCCTGTACATTTGCTACTTGCCATTTAGTTTGACCAGCAGCTCCCGACTTAGCTATGCTGTCTCTTGTCACTTGTCTTCCTTGCCTGATTCCTTACACCTGAGGATCACAATCTTTTGCACTCTATGGAAAGCATCCTCAAAGATCTTTCCCACTCTCTTGTCCCTGAGGGCTGTTTCTCAGGGAATCCTACTGTTTAACTCCTTCAAAAGCTGGAAGTGTGCTTTCTTGAAGTTCAGGGTCCAGATTTTCTGCTTCTTCTGACCTATATCCCTCAGACCTGCAAACTCCCCCAGTGCAGCATTGGCTGCTTCCAACCTTGACATTCCGATTGGCTCACGTAGTGATTAGTGCCTACTAGATTCAGTAGCACATCCAGCTAGGGTCATATGTGTATGTTGGCAAATTCCTAAAACTTCTCCTGTTCTGCATCAAGTATTTTCTAATCTGCTAGTGCTGGAATCAGTGAAAATAGCCTAGTCATATACTTGATCCAAACAATCATGCTGAATAACTTTGGCTGTGGTTAGATTAGGATCAGGTGTTTTTGACAAACAACACTGTTCATTAGGCATGGAAGTTTCTCCCTGAATTCAGTTCCTCCTTAATTTTTAGAGCAATCAAATATATAGACATCTGGTTGAGCATTAGGCTTTTTTTTCAGAAAAATAATGCACAGCTTTTGACTTCTTGTGTAGTATAATGTCCCAATGAAATTTTTTTCCTACTTTTGTTTTCTGCCTTGCTGACTGTCTTTCCTTTCTTATTTTCTCTGCATCTTACTATACTGAAAACAGGACAAAATGCCTTACCATTTAATGAAAATGCAAACAATTTTGACTGGAGGGAATTTTGGAGGTGTTTGAAGTTAGATGGTAATGCTCACTTTCCCGCGCAACTATCTGCTTTCTGCTTTCAGAGGAACAAGGAAGCAAATGCACTGTGGTGAACACAACATTTTGTGCTGATAAGCCAATATTCTTTGGGAAAAAGGGGTGTGTCAGAGAGAAAGTAACCATATGGCTCATTAGTACACCATGAATCAGAAGAATGTCAAGAATTGTGAAGGCATTATGGCACAGAGTTTGGTGTCTCCTTAAGCCAACACTGCAGACCTATGAAGTGAGGTAGATGTCAAGCAAGAAAACTGTTGTTATGTTGACATGAGTACTTATTATACTCAATTCATTATTTATCTGGTCTGAAGAAGTAATCTGTGGCAATGGCTTGGTTAAATATTAGCACATTGTTGAGAGAAATGTACAAAATGTTCTTAAATTATTCATCTAAATTGAAATTGGGTTTGCTATTTTGGAGGTAAAGAGCTAGAACAAATTAGGTGGCGAGAACATTTAGGTTGCTTTGTGAGATAGCAGTGGAGATAAATATGCTACGCTGCATCTTAGACAAAATAATCTCAAACTTAGTCCAGCTACTGACATGTCTAACCTAAGTGTAAGATGTCTCAGTGTAAAACAATCCTGCAAAAAAATACTGTTGTAGCTGCTAATCACAGAAACTATCTCTACATAGACATACTAAACAGATTTACAGTTTTCAAGCAGGGCTTCTTTGCACCCATTAGGTGACATATTGCAACCTCAAGTCACCCATATCAGTCTATTTTTCAGTGCCTGCTAGTATTTGGTATGCCTATGCAGTCTTCCGCTCAGTCAGCTTTTCTAACTTTTTAGCAGTTAATTCTGAAGACTTTTTAGACTCTATGCTAGTTTTGGCTGAGATTGAGCTAATTTTCTTCACAGTGGCTGGTATGAGGCTGTGTTTTGGATTTGTGCTGTGCAAAGATTTGATAATACAGAGATGTCTTTGTGATTGCTGAGCAGGTCTTGTACAGAGAAAAGGCCTTTTCTGCTTTTTGTACTCCATGCTGATGAGGAAGTTGTGAGTGTATGGGAGGTTGGCAGAAACACAGCTGAGATGGGTCACCCCAACAGACCAAAGGGGCATTCCATATAATAAGACATCATGCTGAGGAGAGAAAGCTGGGGAATGAAGGAGCAAGGGGTAGACTTTTGGAGTGATGGCGTTTGTCTTCCCAAGTCACTGTTACATGTGATGGGGCCCTGCTCTCCTGAGGCTGGCTGAGTACCTTCCTGCCCATCGGAAGCAGTGAACGAATTTCTTTTTTTTTTTCTATGTGGGACTTTTGTTTTCCCCAATAAAGTGCCTTTATCCCAACCTAGGTGTTTTCAAGTTTTACCTTTCCAGTTCTCTCCCCCATCCTGTTGATGAAGGAGTGAGTGAGCAGCTGCATGGGGTTTGGCTGCTGGCTGGAGTTAAAGCACAACAGTGCTGGTGGGAAATGTCTCAGGCCTTTCCTTTTGTTTTATAATACAACAAATTTTGCTTTTGTTTGTTTGAATTGATTTTAGCTAGGTGGCAAGTATTTGCATTCTTGGAGATCATGATGAGTGTACTTTTGAAAGGAGGCTTTGCTTCCAGAAAAATAGTGGGAAATTTTGTACAATGCTTTTGCCTTTTTCTGGTTAGATATACATTCCATGATTAACTGCTGCTAAAATGAATGATTAACTGCTGCTAAAAATTGAAAGCTACTCATGAAGACAAGGCTTGATAAACATATAACATCATTATTTTGGCATGTCCTTTGAACCATTAGCCTACCAGAAAAATTGGTAGAGCTTTTTTGAAAACTTTTGAAGGTAACTTGGGCATTTGTATGACTTTAAAATATGAATATTGTAAATATGTGAGGTTGGATAAAATAACACCTTTCCATAAAAGGGGTTTTGAGAACAGAATTTCATATATGACCTGAATGTGACATGACTGCACAAACTACTTGGGTCCCAGAAGCAGGCTAGGGAAACACCATTCCACCAGCATCCACCATCAAGCTTCAAAAACAAGTTCAAGTGGAAATGCAGCTTCATGGAGAGTGAGGTGGACAAGCAACTTTCTTATTAGCTGTTTTACAACATACGATTTGAGTATTCCTCTAACTCCTTCACTAAATTCAATCAGTCTAGGGAGTAATATCATGACTCGGAGTGGGAGTCTTTGGATGTCAAAAAGTCTAAAATGACAAAGAACTTTTTCCAGGCAAGTGCTGCATACAGGGAAATCTTCATAATGGAAAAAAAAAAAAAAACCAAAAAAAAACCACAAAAAACAAACAAACAAACAAACAAAAAAAACCCAAGACCAGAGTGCACCCATTTTACTGCAAGACTAAAGGTCTTAACATTCAGAGGACTTTCATGCCAACTTTTTTCATGCCTTAACTGTTTTTGCATACTCCTTTCTTCTGGACACCTGTTGGATTACCAAAATGAAACTACTAAGTTCATCTTTGTTGTCAGTTCATTTTCTTCATGTCCTGTATTCCTGTAACAGCTCTTAACCATATGTCCTCTGAAAGGACATATGCATCACTACTTAAGAGATCCTGAGTAAAAATCAGAATTTGTATGAGAGGTGACATAATCTGGAAGATGAATAAGAGGAATAGGGGAATAAGGGGAATAAGAGGGAAGGGAAGTTCCGGGAAGGGAAGGGAAGTTCTGGGAAGGGAAGTTCTGGGAAGGGAAGGGAAGGGAAGGGAAGGGAAGGGAAGGGAAGGGAAGGGAAGGGAAGGGAAGGGAAGGGAAGGGAAGGGAATGGAAGGGAAGGGAAGGGAAGACTTATTCTACATTTCTCTAAGTTTCTATTTGATCTTGGGCAAGACTATTTGTTGCATCGCGGAGTTTGGGTTTAGATTAGGGTTTTTAATTTATGTTAAAATAAGTCAAGTTCTGTAATCCCGCATTTCCCCCATGTTGTTCCCCCCCGCGGTTTCTGGCCCCATGTTGCCTGCTGCCGGATTCTTACCCCTGTGCCGCTCCTGTAACCACCCTGCCGTCCGGCCCCGGGAAACCCCGTGCTGGCCACCTCAAGCCACACGATCCCGCTCAGCCCAAGGCTCGGTGCCCGCCCCTGCGGGGTTCTCTGGTTGGTCGCTGTTGCTGGCGTCACCGCCACGGCAGCCGCCCCTATTAGGCAGCAGGCCATGGATCCTCTCGCCCCGCCCCTCCATAAAACCCTATCCTGCCGGCACCCGGGCGCCATTTTCTCCCATGCGAGTGCCGGGAGCGGTCGCGTCTTTCCATCAAACCGCGCCATACGTGACCAATAAACCGTTCCTGCCAAGCACGGAGTAAATGGACAAATTCCTTACCTCTTTGCCGGATCCCTAGTGCACGGTAACAGAGGCTGGCCAGCCCACGCGCCCGAGACACGGAGCCGTGTCCGGGAACCCGCGGCAGCAAACCCCGGCAGCACGTGGAAGCTACGCCACAGCCGGGCTCCCAAGAGCCCCGTGCAGCCAGGGAGAACGAAAACCCACGCCGCACTATTGAATCACAGTTTCTCCAGGGCTGTCATTGAGTATATATATTGCTCATTTTCTGATAATTAATTTAAGATTTCTAGATCTTGATTCCTAGAAATGCTGCACACTCACATATGCAACTGAAGTTGATGGAACCGTTATTTTGAAAAAACTCAGTTTCAAGTTGGTTACACCATACTGATGGACACTTCAACTGTTTTGGTTCTGTTCTCCATGAATATTGATTTTTCAGTTGTAAAATACATACAGTAATAATAACAACATATTTAGTACTCTGGCTCAGTTGGTTAGAGCATAGTGCTATGACCCAGGTCATGGGTCCAATCACCTTATGAGCAATTCACATGAGAGTTGGACTTGGTGATCCTTTGGGTCCCTTTCAGCTCAGAATATTCTGTGATCTGTAATTAGGTCATGATTACAAGAAGTTAAAGAATTAAAAATGTAGATCAACAATATCTCAAAATGTTTCTTTAGATTTTTCATCTAGATTTTGAAGGAATCTATAAAACTGAAGGAAATACAAAAAAATTCATTAGAATTTGAATGGCTTTTTAAAATATTGCTTATATCACTCTTAGTAAGGCCAAGATAAAAATGCTAGGTTTTTAAGAACTGGAGTTAATTTTCTGATGTCTCTCTGTGGAATGTTTATCTTTTGAAATCTGAATTTTACCAAACCTGAATTTTACCTAAAATATTTTATGCAGTTTTAACAAAAGAATTCTTCACAGGGGTGCTGTGAAATTTATCAGTGCTTATGAACTAAGAAAAGTATACCTGAAAAAATATTTAAGGCTTTATTTTCATTGTTCCTACAGTGGGTTTTGGTTTTTTTGTCTTTTTAAAATGCTAAGGATGTCACCTGCTGTGTTCCTTAAAACAGAAGCTGGGATATTTTCTTGTGTTTTGTCTCTTCTTGCATTGTATCTGAACTCACCACATGAATGAGAACTGTAGTTATGACAGTGGCATGTTCTTTCATGTTTTCCTGCTTCAAATAGTGAAGTTTATATCTGGTGAGAGGTTTCCTGGGCAGTCCTGTCAGTGACAAGAACACTTTAGGAAGCTCTCCTTCTTCTTCCTGTCTCATTTATGTCAGAATTGTGTATCTAGCTGAGAAAATTATCAGCAAAATACCAGAAGCTTCTCAAGGTCATCTGAAATCATGTTTTCTTTCCTTATACCAGACCAACTCTTGTGTTGGGGCAGCTAAGGGGATATTGGAGAAGGGAAACTGAGGGGATACCAGAGAAGGAATGGTGGCTTCAAAAGACAGCCAAGCAGGGGACAAAGAATGTAGATTGCCAAATGTTACCTTAAACAAATACCTGTGAAATCTGGCTTAAACTAGAGCGAGTAGAGTTTAGAGATAGTGTCTTTCTAGGAACAAAGTTTACACATTCTTTTAAATAATGGATTGCTTTAATGTTGCTCAGTGGAAAAAAAAAATATACACATATAGTTAGAGAACAGAGCTGTACATACCCTAAGGCAGTTTCAAATGGAAAAGGGAAAAGGGAAACAGAATGAGATGTCGTTGCCAATATGAACCTCTACTGATTAAATTTGATCCTATGAGCTCTGCTGGGAAACACACAAACAGTACCTGGTAAACTTGCATCAGATACAACATTGAATAAACTTTACAAAACTATGAATGCTCTTATTAAGAAAAGGCAGAACAGCACTTCTATGGAAGAAAATAGCACACTACTTCTTTATTCGCATTGTAAACCCAGCAAAACTTTAGGTTCCAGCTGCCTCCTTTTGTCTTAGTAAATATTAAGGCTCAGGTCAGCTGGTAGGATTAAAGTCTACAGAGATTTTTTTTTTTTTATGTGTACATGTTAAAGACCTTTTACCTCATAGCTCAAGGACAGTTTTTTCTGTGGTTCAATATTCAAGATGTCTGTCAGCTTGATATACAAATACTGCAATTTGCCTTCTGTCATGGCTTAGGAATTATATGCCCCAATTTCTTGCTTTCAATGAAACAGCCCAAATCATGATCTGCTTACTCACTCCCTCATCTACATCCCCTGGCAGCAGGATAGAGAGGAGGATGGGAGGCACAAAGGGTAAGGGTCACAGGTTGAGATAAGAATAAATTACTGGAAAACAGCAAAGAAATAAGAAAATAAACAGTAGCAACTTCAATATCAGTAATGGAGGGAATTGGTGCAGTCTGACTGTTCCCTCTGCCATGGGATTTTATTTTATTTCACTAATCTAAAGAATCTTCTACATTCAAAAGAGAGAAAGTTGATGGCTTCTTAAACTTGTATACTGTTGATAAAGTGTGGAAAACTTCTCTTCCTTAAAACAATATACTACATCTAATGGTAAATCACCAGCAAATTCCATTATGTTAGTGGGCTTGACATGCAATGCTTATTAAATGTAGGAACAAAGCCACTTTATACATCATAATGTTCACATTACAAATTCACTTCTTATAATGGTGCTGCAAGTGTGTATGCAATTTTTCTGAACTTATGAAATATATTTCTGACACCTCAGGTATTGATGTATGCATGCATGATATTGTCCCAGTGCAGTAAGGGAGACTTAACTGATGTCTGCAAGATTTGATTTATTACAAGTAAATATGATTGCCTTCATAATCTGATTTTATTATGTTCGGGGCTCTCGCAGGTAAACTTTTAGTAGAAAGAAGAAGACCAGTTTTATTAAACCAGTCTATGTGCAAACCAAATCACTTATTGACAAAAAAGAAGAAAAGAGAAAAAATAAGAAAGGTCAAGAAGGATTAAGGATGATTTTTTTTTTATACCAAACTTCATTCCCCTACATGAATATTCTGGAATGCTGAAAGTAACTTTTTGTCTCTTATTAGACAAGAGGCCAGAGAACCAACCTGTCTGTGTCACTGAACCTCAGTAGAATTGAGGCAAATGCTACCACTAAAACTTCTGTAGTTGCAACATTATGTAATATTGTCTTGGAAAGTCTTGCCATAAAGTGTGGCATCAGATCTTAGTGTATTGTTCAGCAGAAGATAACATTCCATACACACTTCTGTGCATTATACTTTTTTTGTTTGGTTGGTTGGGTTTTTTTAGTATATAAGTATATAAGAGGTGACAAAGAAAATTCTTTCCTGAGAGGAATATGGGATTATTATTGACACATTTATGCAAAAAAACCAGAAAAATTTACAGTAGTATTCTGTATCTTTCCATGCTGCTGAGCCAATTATTATCCAGGTTAAATGCTGTCTTATTCCCCTGTGAAAGTTAAAATGTTCTCCAAATTGTCCAAAAAGAAAAAAAAAAAGTTTTGTTCTCTTTTATGTTGATGCAAATTAATACTGAGACAATCCAAAGAAGACAATATAGTTGTGGGCACGTTATTGTATGAGCAGAAGATAAATAAAGTGATTAACTAAAATAACTGTCTAACCAGTGTTTCAGAAAGCTGGAGAGCATCCTTTCCATAAAAACAAGCAGCAATTTAATAGTTGTTTCATCAGGGTAATTATCTGATTTGAAAGTGATGACATGTTAGTTACTGTGAGCTTCCCTTTCCTGGTAAGACTTTACAAGTCTGGTATGCATCCTACTATACTAAGCTGTTAAATTCTGTGATTTATAAGTCTGTGTATGCTCTTTTTGGCTACAAACATTTAGACCTCTAAATTTAATGTAAGCTTTTAACTTGTTAGCATTTAACTTAGACCACTAAATTTAGTGTAAGCCTTTAACTTGAAAAAATTTTTGAAGACAGTGTAGAGAACAGTATTTCAGAGAGCTGGCTTCTTTACTTTTCTGCTCATGTTTCAAAAAAAAAAAGAAAAAGTGACTTGGTAAAAGCTGCTGTTTGACTTCTTTGAATGGGATTGGAGCTTTTGTCCCATCTGTTTATTTATCATTAAGCTCCTTTTCAAATGTAAAAATTGGAAAAAACTTGTTTGATATACTACTCTGATTCTCTAAAATATAGTTAGCCAGCTTAATGACACTTTTGGAACGTTTCTGTTTTTGCTTTGTTGCTGATGTGGGTGGTAGGACAGTCAGTTTGGATGGACAACAGTAGACGAGCACTGAGGGTAGAGCATTATAGTGATGAAGTTTAATTTTTCCTTGTATATGCAACTATTTTCATATATAAAATTTATTGCATACTGCTGTTCAAAAACATCACCTAGAGATACTTTTTTAAAGTTGTTTTGATTGTTACTATATTCATGATGATTTCTATCCAGCAGTAGAACAGACCTATTTCCATAGGATGTAGGTGTCTCAGGCTTAATTGTTGCTGTTACCTATTGCTGTCCTTTAAGCAGTAGAAGTGGTAACTGTGCATCTACAGCTAAATCAGGGACAAGGGCATACCTCGGTTTCACTGAAAGCTGATTGTATGTGTTGTTTTTTTGGGAGTCATTCTTACACCACAACAAATCCAGAATCACATTCGGAGACTGAAAATATGTAAAACCCCAAATGTATAAATCTAAGGAGCAGAAATTCCATCATATCCAGGGGACAGATGAACTTATTTCAGTAGCTCTCAGAAATGGACTAGGAAAACCACCACATTATTAATGGGGGTGTATGTGTGTGTTTACTTGTATGAAATACATATTTAGATGCTGCCAGTGGGAAACACAGCCCAGCAATATGTCTTTATATTTCTTCAATGATGTTATTTCTTCGGCCAAGGGTAACAAAAAGTTTAGTTACTCTATAGACATAAGTCTCTGATATGGTATAAATACCATATGTGATGGTGGACAGTGTAATGGAATTTTATTTTTATTCAGTAGGGATGACTGTACAGAATCCATTAGTGGCTTTGCTTTGTTCTGCCACCTGTGAGTTATGCAGTCATTCCTAGCTCATGAAAATGAAGTATGCTGTCCTTCCTGCCATCAGAAACCCCATATTTATGAACACATACAATGGAAAATATATTAATGTGTATAGTACTATAGTTAATCTGTGGACCTTCAGGTATACATGGACTACACAGAACATTCATGTATAAGTCTTAATGTCTGGCTATATACACCCATAATTATATAGGCCTGAGGTCACCTTTTATGGTAAATGAATTTATCATTTTAATTGAAGATAGGCCAAAAGACGTGTTTTTACAGGGAACTCAGCCAACAGGCAGTTACCAATACAGGAACAAAGGCAACAATTTCTGTTCTAAACACTCAAATTGAAAACTTTGGAATGTCACATAATGCAAATGACACGCAGAGTCATAACAACACATTATTATCATTTATATTGCTTCACTTCATGACACAATCACTGATAAATTGAAAGTAAAATTACAATAGCAATGTGAATTGCTCTTCCCACCCCCCCCTCCTCCCCCCCACCCGTCTCTAATTTTTTTGGTAAATATAATCCTGGCTAGCATTTGAAAGAATTCATCATTTCCTCATTTATTAATTTCTTGTGAGTTAAAACTCTGTGTGATGGAGGACTTTCTAATACTAAAACCACACTCATTGCATAGAAATAAAGCTGTTCACTGCTCTTGTTTCCTGTCAATCCAGTATATTTCATGTGCACTTTAAGGAGAAGAGTCCATGGGAATTACAACTGAGTTCTTGAGGTGGGTTGCTGTCTTATTTTAAATTTCTCTATAAAATAGTAAATTCATTCAGGACACAAAGATCCCCTACAACGTTACAAGCTGGGGACAGTGTGGCTGGACAGTGTTCAGGCAGAAAGGGACCTGGGGATGCTGGTCGACAGCCGGTTGGATATGAGCCAGCAATGTGCCTTGGTGGCCAAGAAAGCCAATGGCATCCTGGCCTGCGTTAGGAATTTTGTGACCAGCAGGAGCAGAGAGGTCATTCTTCCCCTGTACTCAGCGCTGGTGAGACTGCATGTTGAGTGCTGTGTCCAGTTCTGGGCCCCTCAGTTTAGGAAGGACATTGAGATGCTTGAGCATGTCCAGAGGAGGGCAACAAGGCTGGTGAGGGACTTGGAATACAAGCCCTATGAGGAACGTTTGAAGGAGCTGGGGTTGTTTAGCCTGGAGAAGAGGAGGCTTAGAGGTGACCTTATTGCTCTCTACAACTTCCAGAAAGAAGGTTGTAGAGAGGTGGGGGTCGGTCTCTTTCACCAGGCAGTAACTGACAGAACAAGAGGACACAGTCTCAAGCTACGTCAGGGAAGGTACAGGCTGGATATTAGGAAGAAATTTTTCACCGAAAGAATAATAAAGTACTGGAATTGTCTTCCCAGGGAGGTGGTAGAATCACCATCTCTGGATGTGTTTAAAAAAAGACTGGACATGGCACTTGGTGCTATAGTCTAGTTGAGGTGTTAGGGCATAGGTTGGTCTTGATGATCTTACAGGTCTCTTCCAACCTCATTATTCTGTGATTCTGTGATTCTGTGACACATGAGTATAACAGATATTTGATACAAATACAAATGTTGTGGTACAGTTTTCTGTGAATTTGTCCTAGGTATATTTTAGCAAGCCCTGGGGTTTTTTTGGTTAAAGCTTTTCATGGGCTTTCATAAACCATGAAAACATCCATCAGCTAAGGAAGATTCAGTACCAAGAATTGAGGGAGTGAATACTCTTAGCAAATTCTCTGCCACTTTCAGTTGGAAGAAGGAGAGATATTGCAGCCTTCGATGACATCTTAAACCAGTGGTGTCTTGCATTTGGGAAGCTTGTGATAGGCTATGTGGGTGGTAAGTATGCTCAAAGATACATTAATGCGCTCCCTACAGTATTTTGATTAGAATTCATTGGTGTCTTATAAAATGGGAAGCAAAGTGGAAATGTTGTGTTGACTGCTCTGTTTACAATGGGTGCTGGCACTGGGACTTCAGATTTCAGGAAAATGGCAAAGGACAACATCTTCAATCAAAGAAAAATTATTGTACCTTTGTTTACAAAAGATTTCTCTAAGGAATATAATTATTCTTTTTGGTCTCAGAGTTTGGAAAATCAAGTAGAGGAAAGGGCTTAAATAAAAGAGTTTGATTTATATCTTCTTGCCATGGATGTTTCTGTGTACTGCTTAATAATTTCTCTCTCTTCAATGGTTTGATTGTAATGTTTTTTAATTATATGTTATTGTGTTCTTATTAACAACTCTTTCAAATCACTGCGGTCACTGTTGACAGCTAGGCTTTCAAACCAAAATCCACTAAAGTTGACATAACAAGAAGAGAATGCACTGGATGTAATTTCCATTTTCTTTTTATGCAAGAGGTTACCAACACTGAAGATCAGTTCTTTCCTTACTCTCAAAACAGACTCAAAAACTAAAAAACAAATTTTACAGAAAAGGTCTTTCCCAAAATGTCTTGCCTTACATTGCTGTATGATAATTCACGTCTCCTACATATAATATTATTTATTTTCTGAAAGTGTAACATAAAGAAGGCTTTAAAATAATGGACAAATTATAGCTCAGTAAGTAGTAAAACCACACATTTTTCTTTATATTGCAATATATCATGTTTCCTTAAATGAAACAAGTCCAAAATTCCACTGAATTTTGCATGTTCTAATATCTGTCTTTGTTAATGATTGATTATTAAATGATCATCAATTCCTGCAAAACTTCATCATTTGATCACTTTCAGCATTTCTACATTATAATAAAGCAGAAGAGCATAGCAAGAACATATGGGCATGGACCAGATATTTCCTGGCTCATATATATATATATATTACCTGACAATGTTCAAAGGGGCTACTAAACCCACCATTTCTTAGTCTTGATCTAGCTACTGAAGCTTAAAAGCAGATTACATAAAAGTTATCAGCCAAAGCACATGAACTACAGCCACCTGTGGTTTCTCTTTATTCCAAGCCCACGCTTCCATACAATTCCTTTTTCTAAGGACCTGAAAAGTCACATTGACTGTCCAATGGAAATGGGTCTGGAAATATATGCCCAGACATTTACTTAGGTGATTACTAAGAACGGCTTTGCTGTGGGATAGAAATGCTGGGAAGTCCTGCATTGTAGATTACTCATAAAGTTCTGTGGAAGCATTTATTTCTGTGATCATTCTGGGATAAGATTATATGTTAAATTCAATTATTTTTGCTCAATTTATTTAATTGTCTTTTTTTTTCTTTAAGGTAACAGTCTAAGACTATGTCCTCATGGTCTGTTACTCAAAGATATAGGTTTGCTCTGAACAAACTCTGAATAGACTAGATTTTTTTTGCATGAGTTAGCTCAAGACTGAACTCAAACTAATAAATTCTGCCTCTAATTGGTGCATATTAAACTGAGCTTTTTGCAATACTGAAGTATTATCAGGGTTTTGCATTCACACTGTTATGGTCAAGGAGAGCATGGGCAGACCAAGCTAGCTAAACAAATAAAACTTGTCCCTCTTGCTTACAACATTATTCATGTGCTCTATCTTTGAACACTTTATATATGCAAAATTTGTCTGACCTAAGCATATGACTAATGGTATTTCCACAGATTTTTGTAGCTTGGACAAAGTAAAAGGCTTTATGCTCCCAAAAAAATACAGCAAAGCCTGAATGGAAAAACCTCTTGACCTCACCATCTTTTACTGTCCATAAGTGTCCAGAGACACACAGAAATTTTCTATTCAGCTAAATAAAGTGCTAAGTGACTGAAAGCAGGGACTTGTAATGGGAAAATGTCAGGCAACCTCAAATTGATGCAACTTTATGAGTACTGTCTAGGAAAAAGCTGAGGATGTGCTGTTCATTCTTTTTAGTTCAGAGGAGCATGTGGTTCTAGGGCAGAATTACTGGAGGATCATTTGGCACAGACCATCATGAAAGAGTCTTCTATTTTGCTGTCTGTACAGAGATGCTGAGGCAGGGAATTGTGAAAAATTATTAAAAAACTCGACATGCATTATAAAATATGTGGTCTCTTCAGCTGTATACACAAATAAATACAGAGTATGTCTGATGCTATTTAATCCTAAACAGCATTCATTCACTCCACTGCAAAATGCAAACCTAAATTCAGACAAAAGTGTAATATTTATTACATGCAAATCTCAACACTAATATCTGTAATAGTGAAACTAACAACTTCACCTGAAGCTGACAGATGTCCAACATGGTGAATCACAACTTAAAACAGCCATAAGTAAGTCAGTGGGACATAACCAAGCAAAATATAGAATAAACTCAGTCTTTCTGATACAATGGAGTTGCCTGTTAAAGAGGGAAACTGTAAGGCAGTTTTCAAAGAAGAACTACTTTGAAGGTGCTATTGATCTCACAAAGGTGAGACTGAACCACAAAGATGCTTTCTTTAAAGTGGAAGACTTGCATCCTTTAGTTCCCACAGGCAAGGCTTGACATTAAATAAGTCCAAGGAAAATCCTGCATAGTCCTTCAAGTAAGGAAAGAAAATGCCTCATAATACATAGTATTATGCTACAATGAGAGTCAAGAACAATAGAGGAGGAAGTCAAAAGATGAATTCTAACCACATTGTGAAGGCCTGTGCCAAGGATAGGCTTTCTATATCGAATGCTAATTCTCAGATACATTTCAATGTCTTTTTGAGCCTGTTGCTCCACATAGTGCTTTTTGAAACTTTTTACATTGGTCAACATGTGAATAGTTCATCAGTAAACAAATTTAAATGTAATTGCTAAGGTGAGGAAAAGGAGTGTGAGGGGCAGAAGTTTGTGAAAACATACAGAAGTTGTAGATTATGCTTCTAGAAGAAGAATCAAGGTTTCTGGTTTTCCTGTCCCTGACTATAACAGATGTCTGCTTCTTACATCCTAGTGAAACAGGAGGCTTTCTGGATCCTTAATCTCTTATTCATGTTTGTATGAATGTGGGTGTTTTCAGGACATCCCTGGACAGTTATTAAACCACTGACCAGTGTAAGCTCTGCTACAGATGGATTTAATTCAAGACTGGTGCTATTATATTAATGGGTTTAATTTAAACAGGACTAGCCTTGCTGGCCAAATGACTGCCATTTAAATCAATTGGCTTAGGGGAAAAAACAGCCTGACCATAGCCATTAGCCTTCAATTTATTACTGTATCAGTTTTAAACTGGGTAAGGCATATTGCTCAGTGTCTGTCCTCCTGTCCTTTGGTGCTGCTTCCTCTCCCCACCATACAGTAATAAAAGACCTACAGGGCAAAGAAAAAAAGAAAATCTGAAACATCACATTAATTTAAAGTCAATGTTTCATGAGCAAAGACCAGGTATCTCGTGAAAGAGACTCTCCATAGGATCCAATACTTGCCTTTGATGTCAACTCATTAAATTGAGATTCAAATGATCTAACAGATGTATTAGTTTAAAAAGACATTTTACTGCATTTTTTTAAGATATAAAAAAGTCGCAACGTCTTTTTTTTTTTTTAACACATTTCAACCCGATTCAAATAGAAAAGCAAAAGGGAAGAAAATGCTTTAGATGTGCTCTTTTGATTTTTTCCAATCTTGCCTGAATAAAATGGAATGGGAGATCAAGAACACTCAATTAATTTCAACACTAGGTGTCAGAGGGAAAAGGAGAAGGAGGAGGAGGGGGGATATTATAGATGCACAACACTTAACAAATGCATAGATTGAAAGAAGGAAATATGGAGGGGAGAGAGATAAAAAACCATGTCTATATTTTATTGCACTCAGTAAGCTTTTCACTTGTATTTATAGCTGCAATTATATCTCAATGAGGTTTGTCTACAGTGTTGGCTTCACGCTAATTTTCCCCCTCACTGCATTCTTGGAATAGCCTCGGACTGTTTATGAACCAGACATATTGACCTCATTTACAGCTAGCAGTTTAAATCCATAATTTTTCCACCCACAATCCCTCTTTGACATTCCGGCAATGCGACCGGCTCACTGAGACTGAACTAAAAGTCTCACACTTCATTGAACACCATTATGCGGCTTTATGCTTATAAGCCTGTTTCCCTCAGCTGCCTTTCAGCTTTGCTGGAGATCTGTTTGGCCACAGGCCGGCAGTGATTAACTGGAAGAATCCAATAAATCAGCCTGTCAGCCAGCAGGCTCTCCTCACTGTGTCTACAAATCGACATTTGGATTTGCACTCTCTTTTTTTCCATCCCCCTTTGCTCTCCTTCCTTCCCTCGCCTGCCTCCCTCTCTCCCTCCTTTCCTTGCCTGCCCCCCTGCCTCTCTTTATTCAGCCCCCATCATCATCTCCCCCTCCTCCCTCACACACCCTTGTCGAGGGCAGCAGGTTGCCCCTTTTCTCCCCACTAAAAGGTGAGCTTGAAAGAAGGCTATTAGCATGGCTGGACATTGCAAACAGTCCTTTGGTGAAACTAGTTGGTTTTGAATTGTGTGCTATGCCAGTGGGCACTCTATTTCCCCATTTCATTTAAATTCCATCCTCCCACACTCCACACACACACACACACACACACACACACACACACACACACACACACACACATATCTCATTAACTTCGCTGTTCCCCTTACATAAGACAGAGAGTAATGGAGGTGATTGAGAGGCAGAGAAGATTGACTTTCTTGCACTGGCTTTCCCATCTGCTGTTAAAACAATAGGCAGAGAGAGCCCAGGAAAACAGGGGTACCTGCCACTGAGCACAAGAGCAATGGCTCATCAAGCTCTGTGTGACCTGACCCTTTCTGCTGCTTTTATATTAGAAAATTATAATTAGGTTCTCTGCTTGTTTGTTTGTGTGGGGTTCTTTTCCTTTGATTTCAGGTCTTTGATAAGTGCTGCACTGGCAGCTGGCCTGCTCCCACAATGGCATGCTTGTGGACACTTCCAAGTGTCTCTATCTGCCCACTGTTGTTACACAGGGATCTTGATTGCCCTTTCTCTCTTCCCTCACTTTGGTTGTGGTTCTGAGAGAAGGAAACCTGGACCCCAAGTGCCTCCTATTTCATGCGCTCTGGATGCCCAGACAGAGCACTTCCCTCCTCCAGCATGCTTCTGGGCTTCATTTTGGGCAGTGCTGGACTCTTCTCCATTGGTATACCCATTGGGGTCACCCTATTCTTCCATCCAGGATTACATCTGCTCTCCGAGCACAAATATTTTCATGGCGTCTGGAGGTTAAACAAAGTGCTGCCTAGCAGCTGGGGGAAAGGGAACCACCACAGACTGACATTTCCTGGGACAGCCTCACTGGGAGCTCTTCCTTGCCACCACAGCACGTGTGGCACAGAGGAGAAAGACCTAGGCTGAAGGTGATGAGCAGCCTTCTGTTAGCCAAGCAATTGCTAGCTGTGACAGGTGGTAACACTGGATATGTCTGCTGTCTCTCCAAATGCTCTCAGAAAAGAGAGAGAAAGCTGGACAGACCTGCCTGTCCCATCTTTGGATGAAATTTAAAAATTAAATCCCAAATGTTTGGGGTTCTCAAAATCACACAAAAGAAATTGCAAAACCTTGCAGGCTTATTTCTTGTCTCCTTTCTTCTGGGTAAGGATATTCACCCTCTCCTACCAACTTCTGCCAATCACAAGCCCTGTATTGAGCATCCAAGAATACACCATCAACCCTAATGCACACCACTGTAGACCCTAGTACAGGGAAGGAATGGCTACTGGGAACTCTGCCTGCCCCATTACCCATGGGTGTGCTGGCCCTCTGTCATCCCAGGATGACCTTTGACTAAAGCTGCCATTTGGCTCTGTGGGAAGACATTAGGTTATATCAGTAAAATTAATTGAAACTTTGATATGAGAGATGCAGGCAGGTCAAAAATATTAAATTTACAGGAAGTAGGAGGGTCTGGTAGCTCGTAATTACACCCCCACTATGAAGGCAGTATGTTGTGGGATGCAGGAAGACAGAATTATCCTGTGGAGTTTAACTGGTGGGTTCCTTTTACCTTCTCCTCAGATGGCAGCCAGAGTAACTTTCTCATCAAAACCCACTACTATCATAATTTTCTCTTCTTTATGGTTTCACTGGAATGGTGACTACTTCTCTCGCTTTTAATTTACATTGCATCGCTTTATTAAAAATAGATGAAAAAGGTGTGTGAAATGTCTTGCTTCAGGTCAGAAGATCATTTTATTTAGATCTCAACAAACCAAATATATAAAAGGAAAGAAAACGGAATTTTCATTGAAGTACAGTACATTGTTATTTCCCTATTTGCAAAAAGTCCTGTATATTCTTTGGCAATAACTGATAAAAAGTAAAAAATATGTAGCTGACATTAATTTTTTCTTTTTAAGAATATGTTTATACTGCATACAACTTCTTGCTATGCTTACTAACCACCTACCTAGCCACACTCCAGACCTTGATGTGATATTGTGGTGATGTATTTCTCAAATTCATTATAGACAAAAGGCCTTTCTGAAATTTGCTTGCTTTCTGTTTTCTCCTGCTCTCATGCTATTTGAAAGAATAAATCTGAGCTGAATATTTACTTTCTCAAAATTGTTCTATGTGCCTCTGACTTCATGAATTAAAAAAATCTCATTTTGCCTTTATATATCAGGTCTCTCCATTATTTTATTTTGCTCTTTGGCCTTTTCTATTTTATATTTATTTCTCTCACAAGAAAATATGTTAGGTCAAATTTGCAGACTCTGAAAATGCTTATGAATCAGTTTCTGTTATAGCATGAAATTTTGAAATTATTATGAGTTTTCCTTCTTTATAAAAATTGTACCAAGAAATTACCTACAAAATTTTTTTGTTGTTAAAACTTCTAAACTTCTAAACTTACATAAAATTCTTAAAATGGAATTAAAAAAAATTAAAAAGCAGCAGGTTTTGAGAAATCAAAATCAAAACTGTTCAAAATTTCTTTTTTTTCTCTGTCTCAAATTAATTTTCACTTTTCAATAAGCCCTAATTTTTAAATACTTTGTGTGCTAATCATTATTAGATCCCTCAATAGCACTGAATTTTAAATAAGTAATTTTGGGTTGATGTCAATGTCCTAATTTTAGTATATCTCACCCTTCTCTCTTATGTTCTGTTTATGTTCAGTTTGATATGAAGTAAAATGATATTTCAAGCTGGAGACTCTGAATCAGAAAGAAAATTAATTCTTTTATGCTTAACATACAGGTTTTCTTGCATTTTTTATTGAATGAAGAATTACAGCTCTATTACCAGACCTGTGCGCACCCTACAGCTGTCCTTAAACAGCCAGAGTAGAGCACCAGTAATTTCAGGCTCTTTCTACCTTTATTTCACTTGTTGATGTGGGGGATACGTGTAGTATCTATACAGAATATATGGTGAGGGAGGTATATATATACATATTACTGCCTTGGTAGCTGAGGACTTGAGAAAAGGAGTTCCAAGAGATTTTGTGGCTAGGCTGAAGGAAATTAGACAGAAGGAAGATTGCTGAGAATGCTTTCCTAGAATGAGCACATAGAAGAATACCCAAACCTACTCTAAAGTCTTACTAGCCATGGTCTGGGATTCCTGTTCCTCCTTGATACATGAGTTGACCCTTACAGAGATCCTGTTTGGTCAAGATCTGCTTGCTGTGTCTGGGCAACACCCAGAGAGCTTTGTACGGCTGGGGCCACTCAGGTGTATGTCCAAAGAAATTAAGTAGCTGTGGCTATGGCAGAGGTGGACAGAAGAAGCTGTAGGTTATTTATTCCCCTCAATAGAGAGTAAAATTCTGGTTTGCCTCTCTTAGCAACCAGAGTTGCTCAGGAGTGACTATGCCTCCAGTATTTTTGCTGTTTGCAGCATTACTTAGCACTGCCTGCCCCAGGGCCTGGCAGAGGTTAGGAAGAGGCCAAGCTGCCAGAAACCTGTCCCTGCTATGAGTGATAACTTGAGTCTGTACCTCTTATTGTGCTCCTAATCTCTCTGCTGCTTAAATGGTGTGCAAGAAGATATTTCTGAGTATTGGGATGTAAGTATTTGGGCAGTTTAAAACCTATCAAATACAATAAAACTGTTTGATTAATACTGGTCATTTTGCAGTACTGATCCTGGAAACATCTGCAAGGTAGCATCTACTACCTTGCAGTCTATGAAGGGGACCTCCCTAGCCAAATGGATATCTTTATGCTAAAAATGATGGAATTCAGTCTGATGTCCACCTTGAATCATGATTGCAAATGGCAGTATGCTATTTCTTTTTTTACTGACTTATATTATTGATTGCCTTTTGTGATTCAGTCAACAAATACACTAATCCTGGGTGTCCTTTCAAGCCAGATCTGGTGGGTCTAAGTTGCATCTAAATATAACCAAAAGGGAGGAACTGATTGCCTTTTAACTATGCTAGCTTTATTATTTCTGCATTATTTGAGCATCAAACTAAACTGTTCCAGCAGCTGCTGCTAAATTTGTAAGGCTTCAGAAGCTGCAAAACATCCTACTCTAGCTTAGATGGAAAGGTAAACCATTGCTTGATTTTTTTTTTTTCTGTACAGCAGAGTGCCTTCAAGTTATCTCATTAAGACTGTATTTCACAGCTATGATGCTGCCACTTCCCTGCAGGCCCCAATATCTTTGATCAGTTATACAGCCTGAAAAATAGAAGCTGGAGGCTGAGTCCCAGGAGGTACAATAACAGGTGTTCGTGGTCCCTTTTCCTGAGGAGAAGCTAACTAGTCTGTTCCTTGTCCTCTGCTGCAGAAAGAAATAGTCCGTTTTTTTTACACACACAGTCCCAACACTTCAGTTCAGACGTGTTGCTGCTCTGCCTCCTTCACTGGCCAGGTTCTGGCTGTCTTGGCAGGAGCAGGAGCACAGGGGTAGCAGAAGAGGCAGCATTTCAGGAGTCATTCTGACAGGGTGACGATGACAGAAGTGTAGTGCTGAGGGTTCACAGCAGTGGGAACAATAGCTGAGAATACCAAGTGCAGCCTGTAAATAGGGAAGGGCATGCTCCAAGCACCCTTGTCTCTTGCTTGACACTTGGCGCTGCTCAGAAAAAAAGAGTTGTCTGCTTTTCCTCTGCTGAGGCCTTTAAAGGGTGTGTGCTCTTGCCTGTATCATGCCCATATTCATGATAAATTGAACACAAAATCTTGTATGCTTTCTAAGCATATAATTTCAGGTATTAAATGGGCTACTGGAAAGCTACAGTTTATCTTGTAACTCTCATATCTCTCAAATAGCCCAATTGGAGCACACATAAAATCTGAATACAGAGTCATGTATGGCACCTTTTTAATTGCTAAAGTAAAGCACTTTCAATTGCTGGCAAAGAGGCTTCTGCTGCTGACATTAGAAAACGAGTAATATGTCTATACCGTAACCACTTAATTATACACAGAGGCATACTCATATAATGTGTCACTACTCTGTAAAAAAAATTCTGCCTGTGAAACTTGTACAGAGACATCCACAGAAATATGAACAGTATTGCATTCTCAAAAATGTAATTTTCAGAAGTGACTGAAAAAACACAGCTTCCTTCCTGTGGGGACTATCCCAGTATCAAAACTGGTTTTGTCCTAAGCTGAAAAACAGAAGAACAAGAATTTTTGTAGAACAGAATATTATCTAGGCTATATCAACTGTTATCACAAGAAGATATTTTAATTTCTGTCAGTGTGAAACCTTGTCTGCTTCATCACTCTTCAATGGAATAGCTTATGTTTTCTAATGGGAAAAAGACTAATTTGGCATAATTTTTTCCTGCCATTTGAAATTTAACTGGATTTTTTAATGAGGTGAGATGTTAACAGTTTGCTTTTCTACCTCCATTTGCACTCAGACATTAAAACTCCCTTCTTATTTTTGCAGAAACTGACCCAATAAATCATACATTAGCTGTTTGAATACCATTAAGGTATTATTTTTTTAAGGTACCTATCCTGCCTCTAGTGCCACCTAGAATAAAAGTACATTGTGATGGTAAGTATTGTGAGGAAAAATTACTTTCATTATCTGTACACAAAATTGCACCCTTTTTGACCTTTATGAAAGGTCAGGCAAGATCTGAGTGATACTATCCAGCCCAGACAAGGTTGTGGACAACTAAACAACATAATTTGTACTATTAACAGCTTTAAAAAATAATAATACCTGTGCTATCACCTGATTTATTTATGTTTGTTTGTGCACAGCTTCAGGAGCTGATAAGGCTAGACATGTGTGGGTGTAAGGTTCACTGAAATGGGCTGAGAAAACCTGAGAGATATCCCATTATGATTACTAACTAGTATTAAAGGGAAAGAAATGATAGGAAATAAGATGAACTAATTCTTCTCTTACAATCACCCCTAGAATTCCTTCTCTCCTCCAGCACAGGGTATTCCCCATTAGTGGGGTGTCCTTGAAAGAGTGGTCAAGGGGTCATATTGATCAAAATAAAGTGAATTGCCTATGACATAATACATGTATTCAAAGCAAGATATGCATAAATGGAAGGAAAATAATTAGTAATTCCAAGCGTCATGGTGATGATGAGACACCTGCAGGATAATCATCCAAATCAAATATTTGTCTCAACTTCTTCAGATGATCTATCTCTTCCAGCAGCCACTGAATGTCAGTGGTACAGAGCGTGTGCTGAAAGGCAAAGCTGCCAGCTTGACAAAGGCATGAATCCTTCTCCCACATGCAGCAGCAAAGTCCTCTTTCCCTCTCACTATCAAGCTTTGCCCTCAGTGGGCAAAGCTTAATGCCTGGCCACAAAACTTCCACATGGATACTCATAATAAGTTTGTAGAAATTATATTTCTTCATCTATACAGTACTTTCTGTAAAGGATATTGGCTTTCTGAGGCTTTCAGGGCACATCAATATGTGATATTTTGTCTCAGATAGAAAACTTCTCTGTTAAAGAACTGCTCAGTATTTTTAAAAGCTTATTCAAGGAAAGATTAGCTTGAAGGCAGGCCAAATATAGAACAATGTGCTGATTTTCCTCAGGTATCTAGGAAAATAATTAAGTTGGGTTTTCTCTCCCCTAATTCACTGAAAGGGCATATTCATTTGACTGGGAATTTCAACTGTGTCTAGGACAGATAGCTATCTTCCAAAGATTAGGGGAAATGAAATCAGACATTTGAAGAATGTTTCCAGCTTTGGCCTCAGTGCTGCCTTTTGCACAAGAATCATGGAGATTTGCACACTAAATGTAATTTATTTTTTTTCTACAAAAATGTCTAGTTCGTACCTTTTGTGTTGACAAACATTGCCACATTGGAAGAAACATTTACAAGCAATTGTGGATGCTTCCAAAATCCACTTGGGGTTCACAGAAATGCCTGCTGTCAGGTGTTATCAAGTAAAGTTGCTGAATCAATATCTAAATCTGTTTCCTTTCTGCTTCTAATGTTGTGGCCAATTTCCACGGTTGTGATATCCACTCTTCACTTTCTCAGCAAAGGTTTTATGTGGCTTTCTGGGGTCAGAGAAATAATGACCTGGAGTATGTGTAGGTTTAAGAGATATTTATACATCCTACAGGGTGTGCCTGCTTTTTTAACCTTCCTGACAAGAAAAATATCCTGAAATCAAATCACACATGTGAGCTAGAGCTTTCAAAATCTGTTAGATTTTGAGTAATCACATAGGCTCAGGTGACCATGAAAGTGAGTAATAATTGAACTTTTATCAATGAAAATGTCTCATGTAGAATTTCCAAGTCCAACTTATTTCTGAAAATTTGAAACTTCATGCCTGTGTGTAACTCCACTGTAGGCAGCAATAACAAAGTGTTCTGGGTTTACTCTCTTTCATGAGGTTAGAAACTCATGTGGATAAAATTTAAGTACTCTGAAATATAGACAATGAGTACATTTGTCATCTTGTCAGTCTACCTCCCTGTATTTAATTGCTTTTCCTGTAATTTAGCTGAAGACCATCGGAAAAAAATTTTAAACTAACAGACATGAACTCTCTCCCATCCTCCCTCGATGCTGCATTTTGAATCCTTTATGCATATGAATATGCATATAGTTGTGTATACTTTGGTCATAATTAAGGTTCAGAGAGAGATGGATAATCCAAGTAACTTCTTGGAAACTGCTGCTGTTTTGACTGACCCTTGTCTCCAAAACTTCTAAGATTTCAATTGTTCAGATTGTGGCTTACCCATTGTTTTGATAACTCCAGTTAACATGTTTTCAGATATAGCAAATATTATATGACCATACTACACAAATGGTTTGTGACTTCCCTCTGAGAAAATATGTGTTTAAACAACATAATTCAGCCAAGTTGTTCCAATGACAGGTACTTCTTCCAAAGTGAAATGAAAATAAAAGGACTTGACAGAAGGAAGCCACGCTCATGCTCATTTTAGCTTAGAAGTCTGTTTGCCCATTGATAGTGTTGCTACCCTAGAGAATGGGACAGGGATTGCCAAAGATGTTCAAGTTCCTCTTAAGGTATGCACCTCACTCATATAACTTATATATGATATGGATTACACGTGGCTTCTTTCTCCCCCTTGCCCCTCCCCCCCAAACTGATGAAGTAGTGGCATAAATTCCTAAGATCCTGTTTCTTATTCTTTAGCTATAAAGCTGGCAGAAAAATAAAATCCGTGTGTTGGGGTTTTTTGCTATGCATATCATGAGCCTAGAGATAGATCAGAAGACATTATGAATATGAGTTAGAGTGAATGTGGCAACAGCCTGTAGCCACACTTCCTTGGGCTGTAATCTTGTTAAATCTTGCTAGCTAAGCAGTCAGACATTTCCTGATACTTAAGTAGAAGGACTCAGGTGTATTTAGTAGGAGTGACTCTACTGAATTTGCTTGTTGATGTGGAGCAAATAGGTCACTGCTGATGGCATTATTGCTGTCTGTGGCTTCTAAATATGCTATTAGGAGAATGTGTCAAAATGAATTTTGAACTTTGAATGGAAAATCTCATTGCATAAGAAGCACTTTAAATATTATATCTCAACATAACTATATAACTTTAGCAGTAATTCCACTCAAATTCATTATTCAGTGGAACAGTTAATACTTCGTCCCCTTTTTTGTGGCATGCTAACATTTTTAGAGGGAACTGTTCTTCAGTTTGTGAGACCAATGGTTTAAGATTTGAGAGTGCATTTTTCTTTGAGTCACAGTAACATGCCTATCCCTCATCTTTTCTTCCCAGACACTGAACAGGAGAATTCAAATATGGTAATAAAGTAGATAATGAGAAAAAAAAATCTGTGTATGTAGACAGGAACTAAAAGAATTATGAAAATTAATTTTGCATGAGATCTGCAAATGAAATCTCATTGCTAATACTGATCAGTGTCTTCTTTGGAATTCTAATGTGTCACATCCCTAAGTTTGAAAGTGTTTCCTTCATTTTGTTCATGTTCTTTGTGAAATGCTCCTTTCTTAGAAACAATCCAGAACAATTTCAGCTATGACTTTTGACTCAATTCTTAAGCTTAGTTATTATTTAATCAGTGATTTCTCCAGAAAAGATAATATAGTTATCTGACTATATCCACTTCTATTTGCTGTTGACTTGAGGTTTTTTTACTTCATCCTTTCTGTTACATCAAGAACTTTTCACTGGGCATCTGACTGCCAGAATGTCTGGGAATGGTTTACACTGCAAAATACTGCACAACATACTTTAGTAGTCCATAAAATGCTGATGTGGAAGAACTTTGCTGCAGGTGATATGATGATACACACACAAGGTGATAGATTTAAACTAGCTTTAAAGATGCAAAAAAACCCCAATCTAAAGTTCCAGCAAGGTAGCATATTTATTGCTTTGTGCAAAACAACAGCAACAACAAATCTTTGTATTAATTGATTTTAATCCTTGTGTCTCCTGAGGCCAGGGTGAATTATTTATTCATGTTTTATATATAGACATTTCTTATAGACATATAGACGTGACCTTTGAACATCATGTGTGTACATGATAATAATCTTCAAATGAATTCTTTATGATTTTTAACTTTTAGTATTCCTACTATATCTGGTATAATTTTAATTACAAGAAAACTAGTCTATAAATCACAGGCCTTTAATATTTCTTTGACTATGTAATTTTAATTTATATACAAATTTATGTTTGTACATCAGACAGGTGACAAAAAGTATGTATTTTTTGTTAATTTCCTGTTTTGTTAATCTTATGGCTGGCAGATTTGGTCTTCTAAAGACTAAAGTTTAGATGAGAATGGATTAGAAAAGAATGTTTGGAAGCTAGATTAGATGAGCTTTTCACCAGATCCTGGCGTTTTTAGCTCTGCTGTGAGAATCTGTGGCAATGTAGTTGTGAAGGTAGGTAACTGCCTTAATTTCATGTCTTGAGTTTCATTTCACTTCAAGTCAGGTATTTGAGTAGTCTTTATTTTAACTTTTGTCTGGTTCAGGTTGTCCATATCTTGGTAATCTATGGGAAAAAAAATACCCCACCTTAGGAATGTTCATATTTACATTTCATTTACTGCCTTGTTTGTACCAAGTGATTCACATTGAATAAGCTGAAATTTTATACTCACCTATTCCTCAAAAAGCTAAATGATTGCATTTTTGAACTTCTATTATATCATATATGTATAGAGAGAAAAAGATAGTTTCTTTCAGGAAGCAAAATTTTCCCAATTCACAATTAAACAAATAAATTAATTTATAAGAGGTAAAGTGAGGTGCAATTTCAATGATTTAACACTATTATTTCAAAACTCCAAAGGTGGAAGTAATCTAAATTAGTGCAGTACGAAGAACTGGACACATTTTTATGTTGCATTCAGCCACTGGCAAGATAAATGTTTCTTCCCTGATTGTTTGTACCATACTGCTGCATAATAGCTGGGGCATCCTAGTGATCCATTCATCCATTTGACTGAACTTTCAAAACTAGCTAGGAGCCTTTACCCCCATACTTCTCTCTGCGTAATCTTCAAATTTTGAAAAGCCTGTAAAAGAGGAACATATTTTTACTGGCAGTCCTTTGCTGACAGCTTTATACCATAAAGCAGTTATGTTCACCCTTCTTCCCTCTCCAGTGTCATACTGAATATTTTTCCTGATCATTCTTATTTGGCAGTGCTCAGTCTGGCTTTTTAAGGGTCAGATAAAAATGCACTGTTCTGACAGGTGCTGGTAAAAAAAAACAAATATCAAAAATATTCATATTTCTTTGAACAAAAGATATTTGCTTATTTGGTGCACTTAAACAAAACCAAAACCAAAACCAAAAAAAACCAAAACCAAAACCAAAAAACCAAAACCAAAACCAAAACCAAAAACAAAACCACCACAGAGAGATCTTTAATCAGTGGGGTTCAAAACTTTTGAATCCCAAATCTTCAGGAAAAGTACTTGAAACAAGATGGGTGGTTTGTAGTTGTAGCTCTGTAAAGGCTGCCTGGGAATTATATTGAGCCTTGTGTACAACAAATACTCTGTGTGAGTTCTTCAGAGAGTACTCAGTGTGACAGGAAGGGAGGAACAGTATATGGAGAGCCTGAAATGACACTCTGCTAAAGTGTCTACCATGAATCTCAGAATCATGTCTGTGCAGAGCTATGTGAATCTGAGAAAACAGAACTGATGAACAAACTCAATATCTCCCTAATCATCTACTATATCAAATGCTTCTTGAGCATAGTTCAAGAAATATGTGAGATGGATAAACCAAGAATCAGTGACCTCCAAGACTGAACAAATAGAGCTAGAGACATTTTGTGAATAAAGTAGTTGAAAATGCCTGGGAAAAAGGAAACCCTAAAGATGAAGACATTTAGCATTTTTCCTCTGCAGATTTGGATTCTTTCCTTAGGCTATAATATGAATGGAAATTAATACAGTGATCTTTCCCAAGGATTTTATTCACAGCTGAGTAGGACTGTCTATATTGACCTCAGTGACAACCTGCCTTGGATTCCTAGTCTCATTTGGACTATTTCATGTTTCAAAACCTGTAATATAATTTGCTATATTTGAAAATTACTGCATTATAGGCATCCAGGAATAGAATTATAGGAAGAAAGGGAGTTCAGCTCCTGAAAACATGAGCAGCATTACTGTAATGTTTATTCAGCACTAGAGAAATTAAACATTTATTTTACAATAATTCCTGTCTAACTTGTTCCGCTATCATATAAAGACTGTTTTTCTGTCATAAGTCTTTTAATGAACATGAATTATAAAATTACTTGAGATTTACTTTCTTGGAACTTTTTCATCATTGATTTAAAGAATCAAAGGCATCAAGGAGATGGAAATATAAAGTACAAAGACTATAAAATATATAGAAACAAATCTATAGCCACAAACACAGAACTGGCTGTTCTAACGTTATGTTTCCCTTCCAACTTCACAAGAAGAAAGCGCTGAGCTCTCTCAGTTTTTCACAAAAGCGAACTTTCTCATATTGCAAGTCAACCCCAAGGATTCCCAAATATCTAAAATGATCTGTAACAGACTTGTTTTGCAGTCTTGTTTTCAGTCTTGTGCTAATGGTGCTGCATTTGCTCTGTATAACACAGATATCTGGGTTTTTTCCATCTCAAATTGCAAGGTCTTCCTTTTCTTCTAATTTCCATATTGATCTTTCTAAGATTCTTGTGCCATTTTGTTTTTGTATTCTGGGTCAATTTTTTTCCTGTTTTCTGTGTAACAGGTCTTCCCACATCAACAATAAAACGTTTACCTTCAACTAAAATAAGTAGCACTAAGTCATAAGGTACAGTCTCACAAGAACTTAGAATTTCATTTAGGGCAAAATAAAATAAAAACTTCTGGTGGTGCAGTGAAGCGCTTAGATATTCTTCTGATGCTTTTCTTTTCTTTTTCTTGCATCCTTGTGTTCAAAATGCAAAGCCCGTATTTTCTCTCATTGACTGATCACAGACAAATATGTAGGTAGAAGTGAGAAGGGGAGGAAGAAGAGAAAAGAGTTTGCTTTAGAAAAGATCTTTCCTCTGAATTCAAAGTATCCCAGAATCAGAATGATTCAAGCATCAAGGCTAGGCAGCAATAGCAACAACAAGCCAAGTTTGATGCCTATCCCTGATTATTCTTTCCTGACCTGTTTCTACCCCCAAGAAAGGTTAAGCTGCATGTGAAGCATAAAGAGGTCTTGAAGGGTCTAGCCAATAAATCCTTTCCGTTTTGCAGCACTGTGAGTGAAGGAAGACAGGTACAATTGGCCTGAACCAGCTTTAAATCAGTGACTGTTTTTTGGTTGTTTTGTTGATTTTCTTTTTCTTGATCAGCATTAATAAGAATGACAATAAAAATGCATCTGCTCTAAAGTGGCTTTGGTGGTTGATTTGTACTCACTCATCTCTTAGTTTCATAGATACTTAAGAGGCTTAAAGCCCTTCAAAAGCAGTATTTAAGGACTTGATCCATTCACTTTCTTTCCACAGTTCCCTTATTTCTGGTCCTCAAAAGATGTTTTAAAAACAAAGCTCTCCAGATAGTCTTGTCCTCTGTCTATGTGGCACCCTCTCTACATTTTCATCACTGTGATTCTGACACATTCATCTCTATCAGTTGCCCCCCCACCCCCCCCAGATGATTGCAGCTCTGTGATTTCAAAACTTGGATTTGTTCTAAATTTCACAGTAGAAATCCAGAGTGCTGAACGATTTTCATTCCATTTTTAGAACTTCTCTTCCTGATTGTTTCCAGATTTACAGCTTCTTGCAGGCTTCTGTTGAAGAGACCACAGGGACAGGGTCCTGGAGTAACCAGGAGATGTACTGGCTCCTCTCAGTGGGCAGAATGCAACAACAGCAAATGCTGTAGATGTTGAACTTTGACTTTCAGCAACAAGCTCCTTGACTGTCTCTTCCTGGGTTAGAAGTTCTGTCTAAATGCCAGTCAATCCCTTAGCTCTGTGTTTGCTTATCATCTTCTCACAACTACACCAGACCAGTCAGCACACCTGGGTGATTATTTTCCAATGAACAATTTTCATTTGTGTATTGGAGAGGTAGTAGAGTAAGCCAATGGAAAGTAAAGACACGTTCAAAGACAGTTTCAGAAAATGCTCTTCTGAGTGACATGTTTGTCATTGCCACCTTTGCAAAATGAATTATATGATTCCATCTTCCTTTCACACTGCTCGCCCAGTTGTAGTGGCTTATATCCTTACAGTGTATGTTTATTCTTCCTTCTGTACACAAATAGTAATACTCAATTTTTTCACTGTACTAGTGCAAACATCCTAATAACATCAGACTATAGATTGATTATATCTATGAATAGCTGTCTCAGATCATGCAGCAGATACTGAGGAAATGAATTTGAGAACACTGGAAAAATTAAGAAACCAAAAGATAGGAGCATTGTTATAGGAACAACAAGAGGCAAACAAACTTTCTAAACCGTGTATACATTTTCCAGCTTTTTATACATTTTTACATTTTTATACATTTTCCAGGGGTTTTTAAAGTTCATTTTCTTTAATGAAACAACACTTAAATTGAGATATGTAAATGTGCTTTTTCAACTTAAATGCTTGATTGCATTGATTTAGTGCACGGACTGGTCATCAGTAACTCACAGTGATTAATGCACATGCTGCTAACATCTTTTTCTTCCATGTCTTTTGTCATTTGGTTGCTCCAGTCAGTTTTTCAGCATTTGTAGATAATATATCTGAGAAGGTCAGCTGTGAGTCAAAGATGCTTGGCTGGCTCTATATAAGCCAGTCTGATATGAAGGAGAATATATCCAATTTCAGCCAATCTGTCCTGTGTACTCATCTGTTTGTTTGGTCACTAGCTCAGGAATCTGTGTTCCACAACCAGCTGTCACTAATTTTCTTATATCCTTTTTATCCTCCTTGTCATTTTCTCTGATTTATATATATGTTCTATGTCATATTTCTCACTTTTTCTCAACTTTGGTGTCTGACTGTTTATTCAGGATAACAGAAAATTGACAATACAGATGTGTAAAACATCCTGTGTTTTAAAGAGCATTGCATCTCCACATTCAGCTAATCAGGGCTCCTTTGTCCCTGGGTGATTAAGAACTTGTCCACAAAATGGTTTTCACATTCATATGTCACATGGACCTAGCAGTTGACTAAATATGAGTCTGTGTTTTATTTTCAACTGTCCCCTTGGGATATAACTGTTACAGACACTACAGTAACCATAGAATTATCCTTTCCCTTCCTCTCCCTTCTTTCACAAGGATCTGTTTTTACAGTATTTTTAAGGGAGACAAAAATAAAAATAGAAAAATTAAAATTAAAAAAAGTAAAAGATAAAGCACAATGCCCTAGCATCTCCTTATACCATCCCCCGTAACTTTCTGTAGTCAGTTTTAGATGTTAAAAGGTATTAGAAGCACCTTAGTAGAGAGAGGGCAAATAGGCTTCTAAAAAAGAAAGTAAGCCTAAGGCAAAAAACCTGAAGAGATGTCCTGAACTCTGAATTCTAGTGATACTTTTGGAAAAAAAGTCACTGTAAACCACAGTATCTACTGCTTACTTTTTGAAATGAATAAGCAATTTCACTATCCTTTGCTGAGAACAAAGTAAAATGCAAATGGTGACGATCTTTTGTAAATTTCACAAGTATTATCCATGTTTGTGGGGCTTAATTTGGGACAGAATTTGAATGTTTGTAGGAATTTTTTACATCTTACTTTATGACAAAAGGAGCCTTAAACTTATTATATCAAACACTTGCTGGATTACTTCTAAGAAATGTACTTGCCTCTCAATCCAGCCAAATGGATAAAAATGCAGTCGGCAAGAAAATGGATCCATAAAAAGAGAAGAATGGCAGTTTTTCAGCTCAAAGTTCCTCGAGCACAAACAGTATCACAACAGAACTGAACCCAGAAAGAAGAAGTTGTCCTACTTGTCCCTGAGAGCACAAGCTTATCCTTTCACTCTCCTTCTGAACATCCTTTAAAACCTGGCAGAACAAATGAAAGCAGTAACTAACAAGACCTTTTGTACGTCTAATTTCAGGTGGCAGTTTGTACTTTTATTATTTCTAAAGCAGCTTGTAAGATGCTTTGCATCTGATCTATGTTTTATTTATCTCTTGGTAAAGCTTTGATGGAATTTCTTATTTTCAGCTGTTCCGTTCTAACAATTGTCCACAAAAATCATGTCAGACTCCTGTCTTAGTGATGTCAGAGTTAAATCTTCAATAGCTTCCATGATTTATTCTTAATCTACTCCAGCTAGAAATCACTCTCAGCCCCATTGAAACTCATTATACCAATTACATGATGGCAGCATTTGTCAGAGTTATTTATTCACTATTTCAATGGAGAATTACTAGGTACGTGAAGATACAGTTGTCTTATATGTTAGCAGCAAGAAATAAGTCAGTACTGACATATTTACTATATTCTTTAGCTCATTTACACCTCTAAAGGTGACCATTTGCACCCCTAAAAAGCTTCATGTGGGTTTAGGTGTTATGTGTGTCATTGTGCATTGTCAATAACTGAATGTGGCTATATGCTTTTTCACATGTTGAAACAATGTAGGCACTTTCCTCATCGTGCTTGGTACCTAGTGGTAACTCTGTATTCACAAGCATTAATCATCCTTGATGCTGGATAGCAATGACCTATCTTCCTTGCCATTTATCATGGTAGAGGCTTCCTTTGTGTCCTGTGGGGTGCACTCATCCTTATTCTTGAGAACACACCCCTTCTACAGGGTGAAAGGTGAATGAGATTTTGCACTGCTTTTAGGTTTTCCTGTAATGATGATCCATTTGTTGTATATATAAAGTATCAAATATGGCAGTTTATATGGCAGCTGCCTAACTTCCAAACTGACTTGGAGAAGACAAGATCAGGGGAATTACATGACTTTAGATCTAAACACTTTACTGTAACACTGTTGAAATGGAGCATATGTGTTAAATACATAGAACATGGTATAGTTCATCTAGCTGGCACAGTTAGTCCAGCTAACACTTTTTGTCTGAGTGAATTCACGTCATTTTTTATATTTATTTGGTCAGGAGAGAGAGGGGTGGGGGTATTTTTTTGGCCCTAATTACTGGTACAAAGAAATGAAGGCAAATATATTTGTATAGCATAATTCATTACTATTGACTGAGATGAAACACTACCCTGAAATTCAAGGGTGAATGAAATTACTTTAGCTTGTAGGGCTAGACACTGTTGGACTGAGTATCTTGTTTATATGTTTGGAATCTTGGAAGAGAACAACTCTCTTCCAAGCATGGCACTGATGCTTATAACCTCTGCAACATTAGCAGACTGAGACAGCAAGTGTTTCAGACAAAGTCAAGACAAACTCTTCTTTAAAGGTGACACAAGAAATTATATAGATGACTACAGGTTACTTAGAGATGACTGGCATATCATGTTAATGTGATTACTGTATGGAATAATTGCACCTTATGTCAGGAGTTCTGGTGACATGGTCTTTACTCGTGAGATATTTCCCACTACCAAAAACCTGAAAGCATGTCAGCCCAAACTTCTGTGTTAAATTGTAAAATCAGTGACATTGTGTTAATATTTTTTTTTTCCTTTTCTCTCTCTCTGATCATAGAATTGGTCAGCTGTGCAGCCTGGGCTACAGAGCGTGGGAAACTGTGAGGACGGGTGTCTGGCAGCGCTCGCTGTGTGCGAGGGCAGCGCGGGTCGGGCCCGGCCCTGCTGAGGCGAGGCCCGGCGCGCACAGCCCAGCCCCGGGCCCGTGTCCCGGCCCCGCCGTGGCCGCCAGTCCCTGGCCCGCCCGAGGCCGGGCTCACACCCACCCTGGAGCCCCGGGCTGGCCTGGCCGTGGCCAAGTGACCGCAGGTCCCACCTGGGGGAAGGGCCCAGGAAGGCCAAAGGCTATTTAAACCAAATTCTGTGGCAAGCACACGTCCTGACCCTACCTCCTCTTGGAAATTCTATCGGCTGAACACCACTGGAACCAGCACTGGTAGCTATATTTGCTCTTTTCTACATCTTTTCTGTCTTTTTCTCTTTCTGCTTCTTCTTCTAATTCCCTCTTCCTGTAGTTTTGACAAACTTAAAATCAGATGGGCTTAGAATTTGTTTACTCCAGTTAAATGTGCTAAGTTAATCCTTTGTGAGAAGTTTTGTGCTGATTGGATGCTGCTCTACACTTTTGCCAGCATTCTCTGATTTTCTGAAGGTTGTCAGTAAAGTTTTTTGTTGTTTAACCCCTTGAGAATATTTTGTCAATATTTTTTTTTTGCATCTAACTCAGGGTACTACCAAAACCCGTAAGTTCTTTTAAGAGTCTCATCAAGCAAGATTCTGGGGCCTAAAAAGTGCATTTACTCACTTGCAATCTTCATGCTATAGTGTTGGTATAATTCTCACAGCAGTAAACCGAATACAATGTAAAGGCAGGCAATGTAGCTGCAGGCAATCCAGAAGACTCCTGGAATGCATGGAGGATAACTTCCTGAGGCAAGTAATAGATAGATGGCTCTGCCATTGGGGATGATGTGATACTCGACCTGATTGTCACCAACAAGTAAGTATCACCAATAAGTTTGCTGGTTAGCAGACCAGCGGGGGACATCAAGAAGCAGCTTAAGCTGCAGTGATCATGCATGTGTAGAGTTTGCAAACCTGAGGAATATGGACCAGGACCCTGAATTTTAGGAGGAGGAGTTAATCTATAGGGCCTGCTGGGAAACTGCCCTCTGGAACAGGAAAGCAGAACAGAGCTGGCAGATATTTATGGACGCTTTTCATAGAGTGCAACAGCTCTCAAATCTCATGTGCAGGATGACAGCAAAGGATGCCAAGAGACTGATATGGGTGAATCAAGAGCTGCTGGTCAGACTTAAGCATAAGAAGCAAATGAACGGTCTGTGTAAGTAGTAGGAGGTAACCTGGGAAGAATATAGGGACACAATCAAGTTATGTAGGGATGGGGTGAGGAGGGTCAAAGCATGGCTGAAGATTAATTTGACGAGATTAATAATAAAGGCTTCTGCAGGTATATCAGCCATAATGGGAAGACCAACCACATGGATGAACACAAGTGGTAAATGGTAACTATGGACAGGGAGAAGGCAGAGGCATTGCCCCATCTCTGGAATTGTTCAAAGCCAGGTTGTATGGGGCCCTACATACTAGAGCAACTTGATCTAGTAAGTGGTAACCCTGTCCACAGCAGGGACTATGTGATCTTTAAGGTCCTCTCTAACCCTAACAATTTTATGATTTTATAATTAATTCTATTCTATAAAAGTATGTATAAGTTTGCAAAATAATTAGACTTAGAAATTTGTACTTAATATTACAAATTAATTTGATTTGCTCAATTCAAGTCTCAGATGACAAGAGAAAGATAAGAAATAAACTTTTTAGACTGAATTTACTGGACTACATTTACAGGACACTTTTTGCAGTGTTAGGAACAGCTTGTTTTTCTTTTTACTTAACTCCTCTAAAAATAAAAATATAATGTTGGTTTTAATAAGTTAGATGATAGCTCGTTGAAAGAGTTAGTTGGATTTTTCTTTTGCTAATGGACATCAGAGAATTCCTCATTAAAGAATGCGTAAGGAGAATTAGGATGAAAGAAGTACAATTACTTTTAAATATCTGTCCCCAAAACCTGGGTATCAGACTGGTGATAGTCTTTATTTTAAGCTGGGTCAGCAAACATTACTCATGCCAGATGCTGTCCTCTATTTAATGCCAAAAAAGAACCTAATGGTTTATTAATTGCCATTAGGGTAACTGACTTCAAAATGTAGATCCTCTGTTTACACAGATGTTGTACAACCATGGAAACCATTAATTTCCCCCAGCAATTTTCTGCAAAGCTTCTTGTATGTTTTTTCTCCTGTGGTTGTCCAGGACTCTCAAAGCTTGGTAACATTAAGCACCTGCATATTTCACTGCAGTGTCTTATCTGTCCCACATGAAATGTCTTCTCCAGTGGACATATAGTATATTTTTGTCAGGTCAGACCTGGAGCAACTTAAAGACAATTAGAGCTCTGACCCAATGCTCAAGAAGAGTATTCTTCCAGGTCTGTTGGAGAACACGTTCTCTAATATCTGGATTATAAAAGGGCATTTGCGCACTGTTCTTGGGAGATGATCTGGCCATCACACTCAAGGATACTTTTATACTGTGTTGTCCTGAGTCAGTTTCTTTGAAGCATACATATTCACCATCAGAAAGAGGGTGTTTTCATCTCATCAATCCATTTCATAGGATTTCTGTGGGAGAGAAAGAAGATAGGGATTCCAATTTCTTCTCCAAAAAGCACATAAAACCTAACCTGACTTAAAACAATCGAGTTTAAAGCCCTGTTCTTTTTTTTTTTTTTTTGCCTATTTCATTCTTTCTGCGAATTCATATTCAAATTTACTTCTTTTGCTTTATAGCCTTCATTAATTCCAAGTGATGAGTGAAGTTAATGGGAAGTTTTCTTCCCACTGAGGTGCAGATTTAATGGATGCTTAAGAACACAGAGGAAGCCTGTCTCAAACTGAAAGCAAAGGGAATATGCATAGGCTCTTTGAAAGGTAAGGGTTATAAAAATAAATTGCTAACATCTTCACTGTTTGTTTCTCAGAGGCTGAGCTGCCACTAGTACATTATTCATGTTGTTTTTTTAAAGACACTAATTATTTTACATGATGTTTATTAAGACCTTTATATCAGCGCTATTCACCAGCTACCCAAATTCTTCAAGTGCAAGCAAAAGAAATAAAGGTCATCCACGGCTTTGACATGCTTTTGATGAATATGGTCTGTATAACATTTACCACAACTCAGAACAGAAGCCATTATTTAAGTAAAGCTGGTTATTGTTCATTAGTACAAAGAGTGTGCAGTAAATACAATGAAAGATTACTCGGTTTACTACATCTTTGTCATCCAAAGCAGCTCTATGAATAACTACAGGGATTTGTCTTTGAATGACTTATTTGCTTGCTGCCTAATAAATAATATGTAATTAGGTTAATATATTGTTTTCTAGTTATGCTAGCAATGTAGTAGAGGTAAATAAAAGGGTGATTTCACATACAAAAGAATGGTAGATAATTTTAACACAATCCCTTAAAACACTTGGACTCATTAGGTATGGCTTAAACTGCTGGGAGGTCTATGTGTAAAGGAAAATCAGGAGATAGGTTTAATGAGTTCCTTATTACTCAGGTCATGAGTTATTACACAGGTAGTATAAAACTGCAGCAACTATTATGCATTGAATAAAAGACCCTTGATGACCTGACACTGGAGAATGACAATATACTGTGCTAGATTACAAGTCTGGACGTTTTACTCAATCTACCAACATTTTTTTCTGGAACTTATATTTCAGGATCAACAGTGAATAAGTGTCCATTTGCATCAGCTGGCTCCACTGGAAATAAATGTTTGATGAAATGTCTTGAGAAGATCTCATGGCACTCAGAGGAGTTGCTTGTTTACTGTGTGAATGTTGAACAGGCTAAATGCCATGATGTGTAAGGGCAGTGACAAAAAACAGCAGTAGGCAAAAAAAATATTAGCTCTTTACTAAGAAAACAATGAATATGACGTCACCAGTGGTCCTTTAAAGATTAAAAGCTTGTTCAGTAATATGCTCACATACCAGCATCTTGTTTTAAAAGAAATTTAGGGATGTTCTTCAGGATGTTAAGACAGTGCATGTGTCCCTTAGGCCATTTTAGAATTCTCTTAAACTACCAATCCCAAATCATTCACCATTTGTAGAACTCAGTATTAGAAACAATGAGGAACAGTGGTCTTTAGACATCTGAGTAGAGGCATGAGTGATTGTTATTCACATGCAATTTTTCTTTTCTAATGTAAATATCTTACTTATTCCATAATGTCACAGGTTTTATGAATTTTCAAACTGGGTCTATAGAGAAAAAAATAAAATTAAATCATTATTTGCAGTCAAAAACATACTCAAATGCTTTCTCCAAGTCTTTTTGGGCTGACAGAGGAATTACAGATGAGGCTTAAGTCTCAGTGACATGGATCTTCTACTGTTTTTCCTTCAGTAGGATCTTTGTTCATGCTTGCTAAGCCTGTTTATAAAATATGTCAAATTCTTGGTCAATATATATAAAATATTCAATCACTGGTCTTTACCAGACTAAAATACTCGCCTGTGAAAGTCGCCACCTCACACAACAAGCTCTTTTCCTGACCCATACTTCTGAGGCAGCATGGCCTCTATTGTTGGCAGAGACCAGAGGAGAGGATGTTATTGTCATAATCACTAAGTTGCCAAGGAGATTGATTTGCCTCAATAAAATTGAAAAGGAATCAGATTTGTCAGGTGGCTGGTGATGAACTGGATTTGTCCACACAAATGATGGTTCCTATCATCTGTGAAAGGATGTGTCCCAGGGACAAGGGCTGACTTTGCTGGAAATGATAAAACTTTTCAAATTTTTTTATTCAACTTTAGTCAGGGCTTTGTTCTCCTTTGCTCAGGGGCAGAGGAATTGAACTTCCTTTTTAAAAGAAAGAGAACATTCTCTGTTCATCTGGTGATGCCTGACGAGCTACAAATTTGGAGTAGACAGAAGATACACAGGAGATAAACGTCAACGAACATAACTCAAATCATCACCCCTTGGAGAGGTTACAGACACCAGGTCTGGAAAAAGATTGATAAGAGAACCAAAGAATGAGGACCAAAGTAGCATTGAAGGCAAAGTGAACAATAACCAATAGGAAACTGAATACTACGAACTGTGTAATTTAAGACGAATGTTTGAGAAGTTCTTTGGGTTTTGTCTGTATACGTATGTGAAAAGTCTGGTAAAGAACCATGTGTGATGGAATAATTTTCACTGCACATCCCAGACATGTGTAGATGAAATTATTTCTATTGTGCATCCTAGCCAGAATAAAGTGATCCTTGATCCTCTAACATGAAAATATGTTGTTGGAGCATTTCTGTTTTTCACACATTTTGGTGACAGCTTGATTGAAAGAGGCTTTGTTGGTGGGTGTCAGCTCTCTTACTGTCTGTGCTGAATCCGGTTGAGATAGATCTAATGTTCTATGTGGTAACTCATAATGTGCTGCTTCTTTATTTCCTTATTTGGTAAAACTGTGTTGATACACCAGTGTTTTGTCTGTTGCTAAAAAATACCTGAACACCTTCAAGGTATTCTGTTTTTTGTCCCCTGTTCCCAAATTGAGCAGCCTTAGGAAGGTCAAGAAATTGAGAGAAGACACAGCCACAACATCTGATCAGATCTGACCAAAGCGATATCTTATACCATAATTTGTCGTGTTCAGCAACAAAAGTTCAAGGGAGGGGGAAGACAAGGAAGACATCTGGTCTGGTGTTTGTCTTCCCAATTAGCTGTTATGTGTGCTCAGGCTCTACTTTCCAGGAAGTAGCTGGACACTGACTACCCATGGCAAGTAGTAAACAAATTCCTTTGTTTTGCTTGCATGCACAGCTTTTGCTTCACCTATTAAACTGCCTTTAACTTGATCCATGAGCTCACTCACTTTCTTTCTATTGTGTCCTGATCCTACAGACGTGTGGGTGCTCAGTTGTTTGCTAGAGTCAAGCCACCACACTTTCCTTGTAAACTTGGGACAGGTAACATGCAGTTTTAGAAAAGTAGATTGTAACTCCAACCACAGTTCTAGGATTTCTTCAGCTCCTTTTGTATCTTGCATGGTATGTGTTTTGCACCACAATCTATTCTCAGCAATTTGAAAACCAGCTTGTATTCCCTAAGAGTGGCAGGCAACTGACTCTGCACACACTACTTTGAACATCTAGCCCTAAGGCTCTGGCAAATGCACTAAGGAAAGGAATTTTAGAGATGAGATTGTTCCTTTTGTCCTTACCTCACCCCATTGGATTTACTAGCAGCTACTATTCACTGTTTGGCCTGTATCACACACTGTTCTCCCAGTCCTGTGCATTGCCAGAGGCACAAAGCGACAGATAGAGAAAAGTGATCAATTCTCAGTTTGAAGTGAAATGGCAGGTCAGGAATAGGCAGGAATATAAAACATGACTTTGGTGTGCAACACTTGATATGTTTTGAAATCTGCAGTGTACCCAATTTGAGAACAAGCTGATACTTACCCCTCAATTGCATGCTTCCCAAGTACTTTCAGTCACTTTTCATGGACTATTTAGTAAATAACTGATTTTAGTACATGTTTAGCTTGCTTAATAGCATTATTTAATACTGTGCATTATTTTGGGTAAAATTGTTATCGATTTTTAATAGGGAACTGCATCAAACTTAGGACATATACTGCCTGATCTTCAACAGGTATGATTTAATTAATTAATTAATTAATTAATAATTTTGCAGGAAATGATCCTTTATTTATTGTCCCACTGCAAATTGATCCTCTGCATGTTTATTTAAATGCTCTAGACAACCATCAGTTATAAATTTTACATTATGTCCTTTTAGATCAGCTGCCTGCGTGAACAAATTTGAAATATATGGGTGTGCATAAAAACACATACAAAGAGGCCTCTGTTTAAGGCCAAGTTTCCTGTTAAAGAAGAATCTGAAAATCTGACTTGTAAGGGCCTTTCATTACCCTCCATCTTCCCTTTATATTTTTGCACACAGTGAAAAGGACCACCTCTAAGTGGCTATCTGAAGCCCCCCTCATTTTCCTTTTGCCTTCCGACTGCCACAAGGAGGAACCCCTTCCTCCACTGTGGTTCTGGCTTGGAGAAGATGACAGTGCAGGTGCAGTTGCTGTACCGTCATGCTAGCTGTTCCGAACAAGGCCTGACAAGGACTTGGCAAGGAATTGGCAAAGACCTGGCATGGACCTAGCAAGGAACGGGCTGCTGTGATGCCTGATCACTCTCCACCCTTAAGCTGAATGAACTTTTGGGGTGACTCTAGTGGTCTCTCACTGAAGACCCCTCATCTGCCTCATTACCACTGTGACAGATGGAGATTGAAAACCCCCCTCCCAAGGACTGAGACTGAGACCCCTACCACAGGGAGTGAGGAAAGGGATGGTGTGACCACTAATGACATGACCTGTTCTCCTTCAGTAATTCCAATGGACTTATTCTTCATTGTGTTCGTCCTGCGTTGGTGGTTTCAGTGGACTCACCTGTTCCCCCGCAGAAACTTCAATAGACTCTCATTGTCCTGCATGTTCCCCCCTCTTTCCTCTGTGGACTATAACTGGACCCCTGAGTTAACCAGAACTTCAGAGACTCCTCCAACACGACAAGACAGATCCCCATCGTCAGGACCACTGAGGATCTCGCCTGTGTTGGTAGCTATTCCCATACCCCTCTTCTCTCTCTCTCTCTATCCTTTTATTTCCTTTCTGACCCCACTATTGCATTTACTGTTTTGGCCCCTAATAAAGGTGCATTTATTGTGATTAACTAATAGTCCCCTGCTGTTTGTCTTTTGCACTTTTGGGATCGGTGAAAAGAACCATCACGATTCCTTTGCCCCTACGGGCAGATTGTGACACCAACATGGCCCCTTTTCAGTGTTTAAGTATGCCCAGTTCAGGGAAGTGAGTGCTAGCAAATAGTCTGGTTCATTCTGCTGAACCAGAATGAACCAGAATAGGAGTGAAGTATTTGCTTAAATGTTTTGCTAATGCACTTTAATGCAGTGCTTACATTAGTGCCTGTGTTAATTCAGCATCTATTAGCTGCAATTCAACAAGGTGATCAAGTAAGGGCATAATGTTACACTGCACAGTCCCCCTACTTCATCACCAGCAGCTCCTAAACTGGAAGTTAAGCATACATTTAACTATTTTACTGAGCTGCCTCTTTAGTGAATATGTTTTATTTAACGTTTTCTAAAGTTAATTTTCCAAGCTAAGTATTCTGCCTTTCTTTCAGTTCTGTTCATAGTCTGTGTTTGCCACTGCCCATGAAATAATTAATCAAGAGGGAAACAAATGTATCTTCTAATTAACACAGACAACATAAACAGAACAGTGGCATTCCTTAGTGCAGTAAGACAGCTAATTGTTTCCTCTCCCTCCAGTGTGGGAGAGACAAATGCACATGCAGGGAGGAAAGCTTTCTCCATTGTGCTGAAGGGGTTGTGCACTATTTATCAAGCTGACTGCTCTGTCATATCAGTGGAAGGACCCTGGAGAGCCCTGACCATGAGATTGAAGGTTGGTACCAATTTACTGCAACACAAATGCATTGAACAGGAAAGAGAAAGCTTCTAATCTCTTCAATTTTCTTACATTACCCTGAAGGCTAGGGAATTAAACAGTAGCTGGTGACAACTTTAGAGGATCCTGAATGCATGACAGGAAAAGTACTAAAATAGCTCAATAGTTTTATTTTACACATTATACACTTTATACATTTATACATTTTATACGTTAATCTTACCACTGCAAGAAAAGAAAAGGAGAAAAGCTTACTGAATTCAGTGCCTGTTTGGTTCAAATTTGTTAGCAACATTTATAAAAAATATATTAAAAATATATAAAATCAAACAGAACATATCCCAGGGTCTTGTAATTTTCTTTTAGTTCATTGACTTTGGCAAACTTTCATTGCATTTTTGATATTTAGCAGTGCCAGTGTCTGGAAAATCATTAGAACAGGAGAATTTGTAGTGCCAGTCACCTCTCATGCCCACTTCATCTAGAGTCCTTACACCAGTCTTTCCAGAAAAGTGTGAGAGATCCATCCCCACACTGTGCCAATGGGAGGAAATCAAGATCTTGTCCAAACACTTTGGCTAGAGAATGCTTTAAATGCCAAACATCCAGCCTTATTTCCTGATTAGTCATTTCTCATCTTGCATTAATTGCTGCAATGCTGAGTATTTATAGCTATATAAATGTCCATCTCCATCATTAAATCTTGCTTGTTTTTGATACTGCTGAATGCTGCATGGAATCCTCCTCTCTGAGACTGCAGTGTTAATTCACAAAAATATGAAAAGAAGGCATTTATATGGCATCATCTTCTACACAGATTTAATTCTTGCTCAAAACACAGAGCACCTTCCTTTACAAAGCTACCCACAGGAAAAGCTGTGCTCCAAGCGCTGCTAGCAAGATATAAATAATAATAGTGCCACATGGTTATATATAAATGGGAATAATCTTAAGGCATCCCTATACCTTCAATTTAAAGGATTGCTAAAGGCCATCATTTCCCATTTCCTAGTAGGTTGGGGGAGTCGGGAGTCACACAATAAAAGGATGTACAACAATTATTATAGCATTACCATTTGCAATCCTAGAGCTAAAGGTCAGTGTGGTTTGCTACTGTAATATTTCCAGGGATTTATAACTTGCCTGCATAAAATTTTTCTCCAGGTTAATATGTTTTACATTGAGTGTTAATCTGGATCTGATTTTTCTTTTTTGTCAGGATAAAACAACAAGAAAATGTTTCACTATAGGTATGAATGCTGTTCCAGTCCCAGGTTGTTTTAAATTTATGCTCTCTTGTAAACATACACATCTTAGACTTCACAACTCTGCTTTAGAATGTGAGATCTCATATAAAATTAGTCAAAGTCATTTCAGAGTTTGGAAATAAAATGAGAAATATAACACTGAAATTATCATTTTCATGTTTTATAATGCCTAAACATTTTTGTGTCTATACATGTATATCATGTATAGATTTTATTAGTCACAAAATGGCACATGTCTTAAACAGGTATTTACTCTTTCAACACTTGAAAAATAATTTTATCTGGACTATAAGAATTAGAGATCTGTTATCACAGGGCGAACATAACAGTTCTGCAAGGTAAGTACCCACTTCCTCCCAAGAGAGCTGCTAAGCATCTGGGCCTCAGAGCAGTAAAGTATTTGAGCATATGTTTTCCTAGAGAGCCCCTGGCAACTGGGGCAGGGGCTGATAGTCGCTATGAGTCATTGCCCTTCATTGCAAGGGCTTTTGCTGTCACTTGGGAAGATCAGTAGGGAAACTGCTGCCTCCCCAGGTCTGCAGTCTCTCCTCATCTTTACTTCCACTGTGATGACTTCCAAAAAGTCTCCTTGCTCCCACCCCGTGGCCCACCCAAGTGACCAGCTTTCCCTTTTCCACACAGACACATGTTCATTCCAGGTGCAATTGCAGCCCTTTCAGCTATCTTAGCACCTTCTGAGAATCTCACTGCAAATCAGTTTGAATGCTGTAGATTTAAAATAGTCTTCTTTAAAACCAGCTTCTCATGATACTGTTCCTTGCTAAGCCATGTTCCTTCATTAAAAACTAATCAGGCAGATTAAGTAGGTTTTCATCCTCCCACTTCCCACAGTTTTAAGCTTACCTTTTTTTGCCATGTAAAAGAGATTCATCCACACTAGAGTGCTGGTCCTTAGGACCAAGGAATATGGGACGTCTTTTTTTTAGCCTTTTCCCCAACCTTAACTTTTATCCCTCCTTCTTTTTCAAGAGAAATTCACTCTTAAAATGATAAACCCAGCCTTTACCAGGTCATGTGGCTTTGAAGAAAGAACAGGTATGAGGGGCTTCATGCTGTGAATTGCTGCAAGGGAGATACCTCTGTTTTCCATCCGAATCCATGTGTTCCTTGTACAGGAGAAGTCATCAATAGACCCTCGGAAACTTGGATCTGTAAAGGTCTCATTTTCCTTGTCTTTCTTTTCCTTCATTATTGTAATCCTTTTTTTTTTTTCCTGCATCTTGATGCACCTCATGCACCTCTGCATAGCTGGGGACAGAACTTCAGAAAGCACTTAAACCTTATCCTGTCATTTGAAATAATGATCTAATTTATGTTTGTTCTTGTTTTGTTTGAATTATTCCTTTTATGTGTCTTTTAGGGATTTTTTTTTTGTTTTGTCAAATTATGTAAAAAAATATTTCCAAAGGGAAAAAGATACAATTTCCATCCACAGTCTCATGAAAACACTAGTTTATCAAATGTTTACACTTTGCTCAGCAACTCAGAGTCTTTCCTCATACTAAAATATGCCTGAGACTTTAAGAAGTAGGTTTAAATACTACTGTTTCTAGTTTTAAATCACAAGGAAATAGATGACAGCAATCCACTAAATTGATTTGCAGTAAGATTGTGTCCCACCCTAGTGGAATTTTTCAGCTCTCTCTCAGTGTGTAAAAGCATTTCCTCTTTTAAACGTTCATTCAACGTGAGCCCGAAAGAAACAGTGCTTCCCTTTGTGCCCCTGTAAATTGTAAAACTCTGCAGTGCAGAATTATGACAATGAATTTAAAATCTGCTTTTCTTACATTGACTAAATTATTTCCTCTTTGTGAGGAGACTTCTTCTTTGCAAAAGCATGTTAAATCCCCTGTCTAGGCATTTCTTCTCTCCTTAAAAGGTAAATGGCCTTGTGGTGGGTTTTTTTTTTTCATTTTTCCCATTGGAAGGATTTTCTTTTTGAGTGTTTTCTATTAATCATTACCCACATTGTAAGATCTAATCCTAAGAAGCTTCCAAAAATGACAGAATCTTTTAAAATGCTATCTTTTTGAGCACAAATGCTAAAAGAATCTGTTTTAATGTGAGTGCAGTTTCCTGATACCTGCAGCTGTAATGCCCTTTCAGGTAAGAAATATCATGACATTTGATCTACTGTCATGGTGGCATCTGTGCAGTCTAACTCAGGACGGGTGGGAGAGATGACAAAATGCTTCTTTTATTAGGAAGGATAAGAATTAAATTGCTTTCTACAGAAAATGAAATAATGATGAATGAAGTAATTAGCCAATCAGTTTTTATGATTTGGGGTGTTGAATGTTTGGGTACCACTGTTAAGAAATGATGTAAGTTCTCTGAAGGTCTAATCCTGCAGATGCTGGGTTCCACTGATTTTTGGTTTGGTTTTGGCTTTTTTTCTCCCCAGGGCGTTAATTACAATGCCACGAGGGTATGCTTCTTACTATTTATGGAGGATATGCTTCTTAGTATTACTAAGAAGTAACTGAAGGAAGAGTATTTCACAAATGTTTTAGAAAACCTAGAACTGTCTCTTTGCTAAAGAATGCTGTCTTATTACTTGTATCTTCAGTAGGGAAAAGGATTTAGATTTTGGTTTCAGTCTTGCTGTGTACTTTCACATGAACAGGTTTGGTGTGGGCTACTGTATGCTGAATGAGGCAACAGAAAGTGGAACTGCATCACACATCCATGAAAATTGCTTGACTCATTTAGTAGAGCCTTTCTGTGCAGCCTGACATTTTCAGATTTAACACACCATCAATCTGACTAATTAGGCTGGGCAGAGGGCCGAGCTGAGGGCCACAAGGGGTTTGCCATGCCTCAGTCTCTGTGCTTCACTGTACTGTGCAATGGGAGCAGAGCAATGGGTCATGCACCCAGCTAGAGGTCACACAAATGTGCCTGTTCCCCTTGTCATGGCGCAGCACAGAGCTGTGACACCAAACTGCTGCAACCCTTTTGTGTCATCAGCCCAGTCCCACATCCACCAGTGATGTGGAGCTCTTAGCTGGAATAAAGATAGTACTCCACCGTGGGAAGGGGGGGCAGGATGTGTCATCACTGCGTCTAATACTGATACTGTTTACTGATACTGCTGGTGGCCGTCTCCTCTCCTTTTACTGATCAAGCTCAAACTCCTGAGGATCTGGTGGGCACTTGTCATTCAATCAGGAGTCTGAGCTTTATAGCAACTTTTTGTAGCCTGTCATAACATTGTCAAAAGCAGTCTTCAGAGACTGAGACTTGGAGGCAGAAGGCAGGTAGATGCATCAGGGAAAGCACCTGAGTGAGAAATGGCAACTGCACATAACACAGGCTTGGGCAGCAAGTTGCTGGAGGGAATGTGAGAAACTGCACTGCCATCTGAATATGTCTAGCTAATGGACCTTAATATGTGTGATGAGTAAGCTGGCTTAAAAACACATAGAGCTTTTACCTTCAGAAATAGGTTTAAATATTTCTGCTGTGATTTATCTCTTTCATAACATATTGGCAACAAGAAGTGCACTGGAAAGTGGGGCACTAAACAGCCACTAAATTAGTAGCCACATATGTTGTGGTTTACAGAAGAAAGTATTTTGTTTATTCAAATTAACCTGTAAGTACACAATTTCACAAAATAAAAGCCAGCAGCTTTGTAGGATCAGAAGGAGAGAAAGAGACTTTTATGCACTAAGAAACCAGCCCTATTTCTTATTCTGAGGCTTGATAATTTAAAAAAATGTGACAGCTAAAACCCACTGGCACATGCTGCAAAGAAGGATGTGATAAAATAATGCTACTCATCTTCAAGGCTGTCAGTTCAGCAATCAGTACTTCTATTCATCTCTGCGGCCTGCTAACTCAGTGCTACCATGCGATAGATAAACCCTAATCCAAGTGACAGCGTTCAAATCAGAACTGATTTGATTGTTCACATATGATACCACAAGACACCAGAAGCCTAAAGAGTTTATAAAAATGCCTGGGTGTCTCTTCTAGACACACGTCCCCTCAGAATATCTTGCAGTGTAGGATACACCAGCTCTTAAACCAGGGGTAATTTGTAGGTCATGAAAATGCTTTGGTGGCACAGTCAGTTCTTATCACAGTCTAACTCTAGCAAGAGAAGGGAAAGCTCAAAAATAAAATGTGGTTCAGACCATGTGAAACCCACCTATTCTGCTTTCAAGTCTCCCTTGCAGGAAGTGAAATCCTTTTCTTTCTCTGCAGAGACCAGACTCACTCTTGAAGAGATCAAACATGAATACATTTGTGTTCATGCATAAAGCAGAGTACATGGGAGAGTGGTTTTATGGCACGTCAGTATCCCGAAAGTCATCCTTGCCTCTCAGGATGCAACAGAGCTCCTTTCAACAAAAGCTGCAACAGAGCTACTATTCAAACCTGAGGTAGTAATTGGGATTTTGCAGGCATTCGGTGGGAACATTGCATTTCAGTTCTGAAACATAATTCTGAACAAAGAACTGACGATACTGGTACTTTGTGGAGATTTCAAAGTGTAGTGTGCCTTTATTTTCATACTTTTCACTAGTGTATCCTGAAGTTTTAGGGTAACACTTAGGAGAATAATTGTTCAAGCAGTTCAAGAAGACAATGGCAGTGAAGTAATTGAAAGCAGAATGTGACCTGTAGCTGTTCAAGATCAAGAACAAAAAACTGAACAACTTTTCAAGGAAATTGTCAAAGTGCTTGAATACAGAGTGAAATTATGGGACTCCAAGAGACAATGGGTTTTCCTCTTGTGTCTGGGTCATTTCACAAAACAAAGGGTAAAGTTCTCTTTGTAAAGTCATATGTTAAGGAGAACAGATGTCTCCATTTAACAAGGTACTTAAGCCTGTGTCTAGTTTCAATTTTAGGAAAAATTCTTCACTCCTGTGCTTTAAATACTCAGCTGAACTAGGATCTTGAAGCTAAATTGCTCTGCAACCAGACTTTGCATCAATTATATGATGACACGTATGCATTTCACATTATTGTACACATATGCATTGTCTATAATTAATTATTTGTTTGTTTGTTTATTAGCAAGATTGTGTGGTTCTTTTTCAATGGATATGAATGTGAGACAGGTTTTTCTCACATGTTTGATGTGAAGTGGCTTATTGGTCTCATAGTACTACTGTATAGCTTCTATATCTTCTTTTCACACTGATTAAAATATATAAATGTCTTTTTTTTTTTTCCTAAGCTTTTTCCTCTAAGATTTAGAGGTGCATGGAATAATATTTTTCTGAGGTTTTTCTCAAGAGAAATGCAATTTTAATTTGTCTGAATTATAGTATAATTATTTTCTTGGTGTTCTGCTTATTCTGTCTTTGGTTCTGCTTTTGTTAGTTGTTGTGGGATAAATGTTAATAGACAAACAGAAGTCCTGTACTGAAATATTATCAAGTTGTTTGAGAAAGAAAAAAAATTGCCATGTGCAGTATACAAAAACATACAGACAGCCTATATATGTACTTCGTGATGTCAGAGGAATTTCAGCACTTGTTAAATTTCCCGATACACTTCCTGATACACTTACAGCTCAGTTCTGTGAGCTTCAGGTATTTAAAAGTCTTTTAAATCTGATCTTTTGATTTTATTATAGGTGGTGTTTTTGTAGTACTTTAGGCTGGTATAACTATTGCTATCTTTATACTACATGTAGGTTCAAATTGAGAATTTACATTGCACTCAAAAATACAAATCTCTTTTGGCAAGTTTACTTGTGTTGGTGTCACCATCCCTGTCACATCTGAACTACATTGGATAGCTGTGGCCTCTATCAAGACAGAGTAGGTTGTCTCAGAGAGGTCACATTTCTCTTGTTCTCTCCGTATGAGAAGTTTTCTGACTATTTGCAACGTATCACCCTGCCCCAGGTTTTGATGTGCTTGGTCCTGAGTCACTAATACACCAGTATTTAACTGTTGAGACTCTCCACACTTAGCAAGGGCATAATGAACTCAGTCCTGGGGACTGAAATGCAGGCAGAGTCTCCAAATCTGTGCAGAAACTGACCCTGCCTATACTGAATGATTGCTGCTCAGTAACCACTGACTGGTTCGTCCCACTGTACAGGTACACTTGACAAGCCAGAAATACTTGATTTTGCCTGGGACCCCTGAGTATAACACCTGCTATGATTAGTGTTTGCTTTATTGCTAGTGAAAGGATCAACAACTTCTCCCAGAGGCTTGATTTTATGATTTTAAAGTCTGTTCGAATGAATAAACAAAAATTTACTGCACCTCTTTATTAATGGTTATTTTGATTAAAACCCTATGATTTTGCATTTCTAATTGAAGTTAAAAATTAGCATTAGAGTTTGTATAGTTTTTGTTTGATTTGATGGTAAGAAAGCTGTAACCTTGCTGAGAGGGTGACAAATTCAGATACAGACAACCAGTACTTGACAGGTTCTATCAGAAAACCAAACAAGGGAAGAGTATGTACGCCTGCTACCAGCTGTCACAGTATTGAACAATGAATGTTTGATGAAGCTGACCTGCAAATACACACATCCCTCTGAAAGTGAGCTTTAAGTACTCTCTGACAAAATCAAAAAGAAGAGGCCTTTGTTGATAATATATATAAATATATATGAAAAAATATTTATTTAGCTCTCCCTTTCTAGAAGTACATCAGTAAAATTTGAAGCATAATTCTATTTTTGCTAAATGAGATCTGATGGAGAATTCAAATTATGGTCAGATGGCAGCTGAAGCTGATGGAGATCTGTCTTTAACAGCTGAGATTAACTTGGACCATGCTGTTTGTTCCTTGAAAAGCTCTATTGTCCTCAAAAAATATCACAATGAATCTTGCAAATAGTACCATCAAGTGATGTTCTGAAGATTTTTTTTTTGTTTACTGTAATAGCTCTGTAGTTTTGCTACAAGTAAAAACCAAAACAAGATTGAACATAAACCAAATCCAAAGCAACAAAAAGCCAAAAAAACCCCAAATTTAGAAAACCCACAAAACCCCACAAAAATGGTTGTATTGTGTTTTCGTGTTTCTGTAATTGTTCTGTAATGGTTTGTCCCTCCACCCCCCATTTTCTCCCAATGATTTACCCCGAGCTTTCCCGCCTTTTCCTCAATGTCAATCTCCTCGAAAATGCCTAGTCACCCCCCTGTTCCCCTGCGGCTTTTGTTCCCTGCGGCCTCGGGCAGCTGGGAAGCCCGGCTAGCGCTGCCTTTTGTAAGACTGCGGCTGCCGTGTGCACGGACGCTCCAGGGCTGAGGTGTTCGCCTCACTGCTGGTGCGGAGCGCTCTGGCGTGGGTACACAGCTTTCGTAGCCTTACGCTGAGAGGAAGCAAAGGGACAAGAGAAGGCACATGTTGTCTGCAGGCCTGAGAGATTTTATTTCCCGTGTGGTCGCAGCGATGGGCAGAGTGACCATCCCCAGACAGTGCAAGGGCAAAATGGCAAATGGACAATGAAAGCATTGGGTTAAATAGGGGGCGGGCGGACAGGGGCAGAAATCCCCCTCGCCCAATAGGGACAGACAACGGGGGAGTGACAGGGGAGTGACAGGGGAGTGCTGTGGATCACAACAACCTATGGGAACATAACTGAGGTGGGTACAGTGTTCTGGGACAAATAGCAATGCAAATGTGGGGTGATTGATACAGAACTTTCAAGAAGAATCAGGGAGTGGCTACAAGATTGACATGTAAAAGCTCCTGTGGTAAGTAACTTGGAGCAAACCATTGTGGGGGAAAATAGGGGTACAGAGGACCGACCTAACTAACATTTATTAAAATCCCTAACTGAACCAACCCAGCATAGAACATTCCCCCCTTGGTTCCTTGTCCATCACTCGGCTCCCCATCCCACACTTCCAGAATCTTCTACCTTGGGCGTCAAGTGATTGGGCAAGGGTCAGGGGCCGCTCCCTTAGACTTCCCCTATTGGTTTTTGTTCCCGTCTTATCACCTTCCACTCCCCTAAATCCCCTCATTGGATAATAGGCATTCCTTCCCCACTGTTACTACCCCTGTATTTAAACTGTTGCCAGGGTGCAAAAAGCATTCTCGGCTGCTGGGTCCTTTGGTGTTCGGAGCTCCTCAGAGCCTGGATTAAACCTGAGCCTGTTTCCCCAGCCTTGAGTCAGCTCCTTTATTACCTCCTTGGACATTGCGTCTCCTCCATACCAGACTGACAGCAAAGCGCTCAGTCTAAGCCGCTCCCCAACTCTCCTCGAGATACAGGGGAGTGTCCCCTGCAGCTGTCTGTGCCACAGCTGGGCAGGCGAAGCCAGGGGGCTTCAGGTGGGCACAGTAGCAAAAAAACACAAAACCCCCCCAAACCAATCAAACAATAAAAACCTCAAACAAACACATGACAGCAAGAAAGTGTAGTTAGAATTGTCCAGCTTCAGTAAATACTTTGTACATCCAAAGGATAGTAACCCTCAGGCTAAGACAACTTTTATCATTAGAATGAAGATTTGCTTGTAAAGACAGTGCAGCAGGTCCTGGGTATATTATCCTATCTCATTGCAGTCAAATGAGGTTCTTTCCTTTGCCCTCTGTTACTGTTGCTTTTACCTTCTTGGAGAAAATCCTTTTATGTCTTTGTCCTTATCATTAGAATGCAGGTGCTAATGATATTTTTTAATCTGGAGGAGATTCTAACAAGGGACAGAGCATTTGGTACAAATGACTTCTTGAACTTGTCACGCTCTTGGTCAACAATGCTTAGCACTCATTGTTTTGTTTTACCTAGCTACAGCCCTGACATAAAATGTACCAACCCTTAAAGAATGAAGAGTAGCACAAAAAAAAAAAAAAAAAAAGCCTCAAAGGGCACTGATGTTGGGCTGCTTCTGGGCTCCGCTGTTTCTTTTTTTCGCTAGGAGCTCAGAGTTTGGGCCAGCTGTTCTAGGTATTCTATACTTTGTCCCTCGTCCTTGTATTGAGGAAAGCTTCATTTTGTGTGGAAAAAATAGCCAAGGACTGGATCCTAAGTAGACCCAAAAATAGGAGAAAAAGAAAAGTGCTTATACTCCAATTTAGGGAAACCAGTATTTACCCATCTAGTTATTTTTGCCTTTATAATCTCCTCTCTGACTCTGTCTTCTCTTTGCCAAAAGAAAGAAATTTAGACTCAGAGAGTTTAAATTACAAGTGACAGTAGGCAAAGTTTGGAGAACTTCTGTCTTTCGATAGAGTGGCTGATGTAGTGAGAATAACAGATGAGCCCTTTTGGAAGACAGATCTGCAGCTGGTCTGTTGTTTTTGGTTTTTTGTTTTTTTTTTTTTTTTTTCCCTCAAACATGTCAGTTAGTCTACATAATAGATACAATTTTTCCTTACAGAACTTGTTGTGCTAATAATATTCTCAGTTTCTTACAGTTATAACAGTACTAAATCAGTGCTAGAGATGATAACAACCCATCTGATAAAAAAAATAAATGATCCCATAAAATATGGGATGTCTGATCCCTCAGCTTTAATGCAAAAAAACTGTATTTCAAATAAGAACAAACAAACCACACAGAGTCACATGCTTTGTTGCACTTAGTACTGTAGTTTGAGAAAATTGTCAAAATACAATTTTTCAGAAGATTATTGGACTATTAGAAATGCCCGCTCAGTGTGGGATGTGATTCAAAAAATGCCATTCTGGCTTGGAAAAGGCAGTAGTTGAGAACTACTATCTTGAGTTCTGTTTCAAAATTTAAAGGATATTAATATGAATGACTTGCTTTGTTACTATTATCTACATGTCATTGTCTTGTGAGACCTTTCCTTATCTGCTGAGGCCAGTGTGCAAGTGAGCTGTTAGGTGCAATTCCACTGAAATCAATGGTGGTACCTTCCCCTCCTAGGATGCAATTTTTTAATATTTACCTGATAAGATGCCTCTTTCTTTTACTTTGCCTGTTTCTCATGGAAAAGGCAATTTTTCCCCCAGTGGTAACAATGGGAAGTTACATATATGCATGAGCATCTGGTTAGAGATAAAATCTGTAGCATGTGAGAGAGAAAAAATTTCTCCTACATCCTGTTCCTATGCAAATATTAACGGATTTCACTGACAAGCGTCAGAGAAAAACTTGTCAAAATTCTTTTACATCAATACTTTTTTTTCTATATCATAATGAAGGGATAATATATTGCAGTAATAAACTTCAGGGGCTTTGGTAATACGGACTGCAGGTGGCTAGTAAGGATAAGTGAACTGGCACACTGCCTGGCCTGGCATTTGCTTCAATAGTTCAGTTTTGGCAGCTTTTCTCAATCTGAGATTACTGCCTCCCCTTCCCACCTCTGATGTAACCTTTAAATAAACGAATGCCAGTGACAGACCAGGTATTTGAGTGGAGAACTGAGCTAATTTTTTTTTTTTTTCTTTCTATAATAGGACCATTCCCAGGTTACCTGTTGTTATAACCTGCCCGAGAAGGTGACAGTCACCCAGGCTTTTGTTAATATATCCCTTAAATAGATTGAGTGAAATGATAGATAGATAGATAGATAGATAGATAGATAGATAGATAGATAGATAGACAGATAGATGTTGCCCTGATTTTTAGAAGTGTTAAGTTTTCTTTTATCGTTCTTTTGAACGTTTTAAAGTTGTCATAAAACTTCTTTAGCCTTCTGATAATGTTTACATATTTGAGAGTCAGAGTTCCCACACAATTGCATGTATAAATAGAATAGTTTACATATTTCTCTGTAGGTGGAGAGAAATGATTGATTGATCTTTAGACCAGTGTGGTTGGAGAGGTGGTAATTCCATCCTTCAATCCATGGTCACTTTTGGAATTCTGTAAATACCAGATGTTTGAATAAAACTGTCTGTTTTTCTCTTTTGAACTTACCAAGCTTCTGTGAATTCATTTCGTGTCCAATAGCGATAGATAGATAGATAGATAGATAGATAGATAGATAGATAGATAGATAGATCCCTCAGATGGATTAGAGTGAAATGACACTCAGTGATTGGCATTTATAAATGTATATATGTAGGGTTTATTTTAAAATTGCTTGGTTGCAATTAAAAGTAGGTATGTAGATGTTTTGGTTATTATTATCTATAGTAATATAGCAATATAAAAGCATGAAAATATCACTTAAGAAATAATATAAGGGAAAGAAATAAAGGGAAAGAAAAGAAAAGAGTAGACAGATACCACTGCTTGTGGTTTCAGCAACAAGAGTTGATTGTTGCAGTTTAGATGTCCCTTGGTTGAAGTGATGGTCATAGTGTTGACCCCTTGGTTGTGGGGGAAGCCCACAGAACACAGAGTTCAATGGGTTATATACATCCAGGTTCACGTAGGAGTGCCTAACCATCTTCCCTGGTAGCAGGGATCTTTACACTGTCTGATGAAGCACTGTGGAACAGGCAGTCCTCCTATGGAAGGCCCCAGAAATGAGTCTGGGGGAACATCAGGGGTCTTTAATGGTATATGACACCTCCCAAGACATGACAGTTGCCTCTCACGTCAGTGTAGTTGAGTCAATTATGCCCCACCAGAGAGAATGCCCCAATACCTTCCTGACATTGTAGGATTAAGTCAGTTGTGTAAAGGAGGACTTTGGCAGAATAAAAAATGAGGGTGCAAACTCCGCCCCAGCAAAGAACCCTGCTGGCCCTGCAAATGGTTTGTTGTTTTGACTAGTTAACTCAAAACATTCCAATCTCTCACACCCTTGCAGTATGATCCCACATGCATGGTAGTACCAGACTGTGTTATTTTCTAAGCGTATTTTGAGAACACTGTTGAGTTGTATAGTCATTTCAGTAATTTTATCATATCAGGGATAATCTCTTTTGGCTATGTTGTTTAAAATTCCATCTCACTGGTACTTTGGAGAACAGCAGACAGAATAAGTAGCTGCCTGCTCTGAGCTATATCTACCTGACTACTGAAATAGTATTACAAGGAGACAAACTGGAAGCACCGTGTCCCTGTACGAGGCAGTGCATAGTCTTGGTTGGGTGATGCAGTCTCACATTGGCTTCTTTTGTAATTCTTCAGGCTGAGACCACAGACACCATGCTTGCCTCTGTGGAAAAGCAGAGGTACTCTGGTTAAGCCACAGCCATTCCCACAGTAGAGGCAATACAATTAACTTCTGATAGAAGAGTGCTGATACTGGTATCTCACTGGTTAAATGGTATCAGCTCATGTCAACTTACCTGTGTTTCACCACTGTGCAATGAATTATGAATCTGACAAACAGATATCCTTAATGATAGTAATAGTAATAGTTTATATATATCTATTAGATTAGTAAGTTTTTATATATATTATGAAGTATAGTTAAAATATTTGTAACTTCTATTCGCAATAATGCTCTAAAGATATCTGGCTAGTAAGTGCAACATTTAGGTGGATGCAGAATTTTGGAAGAAAATAATTCTGACTTTGCTTCAATACTTTTCCTTTCTTTTTATTACCTTGTGTGCAACAATCATATATTTTTATTATCCTTTGAGTAAGATGCTGTGATTTCACAGCACATTAAAAAAAAAAAAAGTTTACATTATTCTTCAAAACCTGTCACCTGTCATTTAAATATCTTTATTTTCTGACTCTGACACTGCCTTATTACCAGCATTTCTACCTTGCTCATACTTTTCATTATTTTCCTCATTTGCTCAACATCTTTGCTATTCTGAGCCACTTTCACCTATTTTTCTGTCCTTCTATCCCTGTTTCTTTCAATCCTCTTAACTGTCCTCTGTCTCCCTGCTCTCTCTCACACTCCCAGAGCTTGGTGCTGGGCCTGTGACTCTGTGAGATATTGAAGCTTACATATTTTTGTCCAGCTTGGTGATTTACATTTTGGATAAATTCAGCAGTGCTGTAGAGCTGGACCAGCAGCAGGGTAAATGTCATCAGCTGAGCATGCTGACTCAGAAAATGCTGCCAAGCCTCCAGCTTCAGAGGCTTTGCCCTGCTCCTTCAAAGAGGCTGAAATACTGTTCTGATATTCACTGCTCTCACCTCAGTGCCTCATGGTGAGCAGAACAAGCTATTTCCCATTGAAGGCCCCGTAGGGCAATAACTGGAGCGTCCCAAGGACCCCATGATGCCACTGTCATTACTTTCATTTAAGTGATGTCTTAGTTTCACCACACCTCAAGCTTGACATAGAATTTCTGTCCTCTCCCAGTTAGGCAGATGCTTCTATTACATCATTCCTCATTCTTCTCTTCCCTCCATGGTCTGACATGGTGAAAGATTTGCCTGCAGGAATGGCCCTGGCTGCTCCTGAACAGCTGCGTTGTTCATGGCATGACTGAACCAGGCTTGGTTGCTTATGGGTCTGGCTCTTGCTTTATGGGTTTCAATGCAGTTCAGCACTATGAAGAGTAGGTGTCTGTGGGAAATACAGCTTTGGAAATCACAGCATACTGGAAGGGCAAAATAAGGGCTACCGACATATGCACCAAAAAGACAACAGTGCCTATTGAGAAATAGTTTAAGAGAGACTGGGAAGACTGCAGCACTTGAAGAGATCTAAGCACAGTTGATTTGTACATAAGTTACATACAGTCTTACTTCTGTCTTTGAATGGGTTCTCTTGCGCAAAGAACTTAGCAAACATGGAACAAAGCTTGGGTCCTTCCTGGAGAATATAAAAATTCAAATATAGTCCTTGCACAACAGAAAAATAGTATCATTTACCTCCAGGTTAAATACTCCTTTCAGGTCAGAATGTTTTATTGATACTTGATCAGTGTATTGATACATTGTTTACTTCTACTTTTGCAGACTTCTGAAACACTTTTATTTTGCAATGGATTTTTTTTTTTTTTTTGATGGATACTAGGTCTTGAAATACTGACACTAATGCTTTGAGCAGTGGAAATAGGAGGCATGATCTTTTTCTCTGCCAAAAATTTTCCTCCTCAGTCAGGCTCAGTTAGTGACAATAATATTGGCGGCTCTCACTTTGGAATGCTCGAGGTATAATGTGATTTCAGGCTTTCAAACTTTTCAGGTTGAAAGGTTTTGGGGGTTTTTACTCTTTTTTTAAAGAAGAAAATCTGTACTGATCAAATTCTTATTCCTTGACTGGGTTACTATCAACTATCTTGTCATGAAAATCTCACAGCAAATAGAGACAACACATGCTCTTATGCTGTAGCTTGGCTTAGGTTCAGCATGTCTACATAGTTAGGACTTCAGATCAGTGTATTCATTTATAGATGACGTTTTACTGTCTACGTCTGTTTTCTTGTCCTGCACATGCTGCTGGCAGGACTAACAGATTCTATACTGCTCACAGCTAGGGGTTAGTGTGTTCATATCTTGTAGGCTATGGGTTTAATACAATTTTCTTTCTCATCCTGAGTTCTTCATGGTGTTTTCCCTTACTAATTAGTGCTCTGTCACTCTTTCTTGTTGGGGTGAATGGTACTAATCTCTTCTACTAAAGGAAGAATGGGGTAGCAAATGATGTAAAAAACATCACAATGACAAGGTGCAAATGTATGAGATACAGTAACAAATGTGGGTCACTTACCTCAGGAAGAGAAGAGAAGGACTTCAGAGACAGCTAAAGAGGCCTAAAAGATCAGCCTGAAGAAATCTGCCCATATGGAAAGGGGCTGAAAACAGACCTGTTTATGATAAAAATGGTAGGTATAGGAAAGGTAGGTAGGAAGGAATATAGAAGAGCGGAAAAAAGTGGACAGATTATGCTAGAACTCTAGATTTTAAAAATTATTCCTCTGAAGGATCTTTGAAGCACTGTTCACTTAGTATTGGACTTAAATAGGCCACAATTATCCTATTGGCTCAGACAAATGTCTCAGTAGTAAAGTACATTTTTTGACTATATGTTTTAAACTAAAATTAGTACATTCACCACTCTGTTATTCCAAACAGAGTTGGCTTTAAGCAACAGAACAAATTGAGTAGACTGTCTTGCATCTTTTCAAATTATTTCCAACATTCATCTGTGGCATTTTAATTAGGAAAGGAGAAACATAAGCTTCTACAGTCTTATTCTGATTTTGGGTGGCATTACCTACATAACATGCTAGTTTGGCTATTCTTGAAGCAACAGGGGGAGAGCTGAACTTGTGTTTATCTTAATGACCGTCATATGGCAGCTCTTTGAAAAAGTGGTTTTTTAGAAAGGATGCTCTCCATTTGTCTGGGAAGATATGGATTGACTGAGGATTAAGGGTGGATATGTCTTCTGAAATGTATACTGCAACTTTTTTGACTGCAACTTGTCAACACAATTAGAACGAAACACCTAGTTCTGCTTTGGGGAAATAGTGAGTGATAAATGAAATGAAAACAAGAATGTGGTAAATCTGTTTCTTGGTAGGAGAGAAATTAAGGAATAGGGGAAGAAGGGACTTTTAGTGTAATGAACTTAGAAATGAAAATCTGAAGACAAAAAACTACCACACATAATATAGATAATAACAGATGGTGGTATAAACACAAAATTCCTTTTTCTTTTAGAATTTGGGGAGAAAAATACCTAGCATGTTCGGCTGAATATTTTTTCCCTTTAAGGAGCTGCTTTTAGAAAAACCTGAATTTTTTTTTTAAGAAAAACCTGATTTTTCTTAAAAACACTTGCGCATGAAATTATTTGAATTGTATCTGTTCCTTGATGAATGGATGAACACCCAAATAGCAACTTTTATTTCAGTGGTGCTATTAATGTAAATAATTGTGTGTAAGTGGGAGTGAGAAAATTACAAATTTCTTCCTTTGCCATTTCTCTGAATAGCTTCTCTTTTTTTAAATTGACTTTAAGTGAAAGCATCTTTCATGCTACAATTCTCTTTTAACTGTTCCAAGGATTGGATAGAAAGCATTGGCACACTCAAGACAAATACCATTAGCAGCAGTCTAACTTGGTCTTCTGGCAGAAACTGTCAGGCCTGGGGTGGATGTTATCATTGAAACACTACCTGCACATACTGTATTCTTTTCACATGTTCATGGAGAAAAATATCTGGCAGTGTGACAGGGCAGACCTAGAATGAATGTTGACCTGTCCTTCTACTAAATCTTCCAGATTAGTGCACTTAAAGTCCTAGATACTTTATGCATGGAGGGCAGGTTGCCAACACTCCTGATACTTGTATTCCATCTGGTACCAGCAGTGGTTCCATTTAATCCATTATGGGAGAAAATGTAGCATTTTAAAATCAGTTCTCTGGAAATCATAAGCAAATTCTCTTCTCATGTTATTACTGTTACAGCCTGATCTCAATGAGATTGCTCTGAAGGGAATTCCAAATTCCAGCAATGGTTAGTTATGAAATTAGCTTGGCTGATTAAAGCATGGTGCTAATAACACCAGGGTTGTGGGTTCAATCCCTGTTATGGGCCATTCACTTAAGAGCTCTCTAAGGAACCTCTTGGTCCCTTTCAGCTCAGAATATTCTATGATTTAGATGTAAAAATAGTTATGATGAATTCCAGTGATACATGTTTTTGTTGGTAAAATGAGAACAACTTTGCAGTTACTACTTGATACTCATTTAAAGCAGCATTATTACCAAACAGCCATCCCATCTCTTCTGCCAAGTCCTTGTTCATGTGCCCTACTTCTGTATTATGCCACCACAACTAGCTGCACAGCCTTGTAGAAAACCATATTGATAAACCAATCAGCTAAAAATTCCTCTTGTTCCCCCATTTACTGTTGTTTTCAATTGAGTCAGGCTCCCAACTTTGTTACTTTACAAATCCTTTACTGGCACAATATAGGGATTGGTGTAAGAGTGGCTTCAAATGAGCAGTGGAACAGGACCAGGTTTGGGGATAGATGTGCACTTTCCTTGGAGGGTAAATTGAATTATATATTTAAATTTAGGCTTCTAGTTTAAACAAATTCAGAATTCTTTTTCCATGGACATTGTTCAGTTTTCATTTAATTTGCTGTTTTCCGCCAACATTACTACCAGTGAACATTTCTACGTTTGATCTGAACAGAAAGCATCAAAAGGAAACAACAAAGATAGAGGGTCTTTTTAATATCTTAACTTCAGTAGATTTTTTTAATTACTCTTGCCTAGATTTTTCAGTTCTAATTAGTTCTGTAGAATGATTACTGATTTATTTACCTGAATATAAGATTTTGTTGAATAGGCAAGTAGTACTTGTGATTAGAATTACGGGAAGAAATAGAGTTCCTTTGTTAGTTTTTTCACAGCTCCACTGGCATAAATAATAATCCTTCACCAATAAAAAAATACTCATTCTTGTTTCAAGATGAAGAAAATAGACTGGTCATTAGCCATAAATTGAAATTATCACTTTTATCAAAGTGAATACACTGGTAATCTACCTGTATTTAAAAGCTATGTAAAAAATAGTAGTTTTGCATCTTCTTTTGGCACTTACTCAACAAGGCGTGATACATGATGCAGTTGCCAATTCCCGAAAAACTTACTAGACAACATGACCACTTGTAAGCACAGAATACTAATGTTTAAATCATTATATCACCTACATTTCCATAAAATTTTTCACCAAGTATTTAATGCACTACAGTAGTATAAATACTTTCCCATATTAAGAAACTTACTCAAAAACTAGAAATAATAAAATGCTATATAAAGTCTTTTGCAAATTTCATGTTATTCCAGACTTGGATTTCAGCCAACGGACCTAAAATTTTAGAATGTAGAATGCTTCTCACTTTGTAATATAAGTGCATATAGAGGCAATGTATGGGACCAAATCACCTTCAATGTGAAGCAATGCAATTCCATTGAAGTCAGCAATTTGTAGCAGATGAGGTTATGGCCATATGCTCGTATCTATATGTATGTACTTGAAACACACCCATGTACTTATGTGGGATATAAAATCATGTGTGCATGTAACAGTGTAATCACATAGAATTGCTTTCTTCTGCAGCAAATTTTTCATTAGATTGGAAAAATGGAAAACCTTAATGTACTTTAGATATTAATTATTTCTGGTCATGAGAGGCATATGGTTTTTCATATCCCTCCTGATTTTTAGGGTGTCCTTTGCTGAAACAGTGCTGAGATTATTTGTCTGAAAGTCATTAATGATAGAAATACAAGACTTGAGGAGAGGAGGAAAGATGGAAGTTTAATTTCACTGAATTTGTCCATAGAGAATACACTCAGTTAATATTATGACTTCTAAAATGTGGTATGCTATTGAAAAACTATTTATAAAGCCTTGCTATACACATAGTACCTGGTATGTAAGATCTGTAGAACTATGGTTGAATAAAGGAAAGAGACCTTCACATTGCAACAACTGCAAGGTGTCAGGGCAGGAGATGGCTCCTTTTCCTCCACTGGCTGCCGTTTCAAAGGAGAGAAGATACTGATGGGAAGAAAACTTCTGAGCAACTTTAAAAGGAAAGTAGAATGGTACAAATTGCAAAACCTTTTGAAGGGAAAAAAGTTATCCATAAAATTTCAGGTGCAATGGATTAAAAGATTGAAGAGGTTGATAGACAAATGATTAAAGGAAGCATCTCAGGAGGCAGAAGGTCCCTCTCTCCTTTGTGTATGTACACTACTGATTTCCTTATAGCTGTTTCCATACTTGAAAGTCTTGTTTCTTTTTTTTTTCTTTCTTTCTTTTTTTTTCCCCCTTTTTTTTTCAGCTTGTTTGTTATTATGCTTTATAAACATACCATGAATTATTCCCAAGTGGACAACAAACTTAATTATTTTCTAAGCTACACCTTCATAAAACCAATATAATTCTGTCAAAATGAATGGATAGAATAGTACCATTATTTTGCAGAGTGTTAAAAACAGCCTTGTTTCTGCAGAGGCAGGATATCTGTTATTCTTTGAGCTTCCTATTATCTATATTAAGCCTCTAGGCTACTTGTTACTTCTATTGTGATTGCTAATGCATGTTCCTGTTTAGCACTGGTATTATCTCTTGCAGGTCCAGGGATAGCTTGTTCTATTTGGTGTTAAGTGCTGGTGAGATGCAATCAAATTTTGTACCTTCAGACCACCATAAGTGACACAGAAGGGGAAGATTCATCAACAGTAACTGCTTTAATGGACCTCTTCAGCGTGACAGAGTATTATGTGAATCACATATTACAATGAAATGTACCATTGAAGAACAAACTGCAAAACCTAAAGAAAAAGAAAGTATTCAGGTCAGTCAAATAGTGATCTCAGTTCTGGTTATAACCAATGCTTGTTTCCAATTCAGAATTAACAGGTCTTCCTTTGTCCTCCTGACTGGCCAACTTCTAATACTACACACTGTATCTTGGGTTTTGCAGTACTGTCACAGAATATCATAATGTATAAAGTTGATAGGGACCACAGTGGAGTCATCTGGTTCAACTCCTTGCTCAAGCAGAAGCATCTCAGAGCACATGGCACAGGATTGTGTCCAAATAGGTCTTGAATATCTTCAATGAGGGAGACTCCACAAACTCTCAGGACAATCTGTGCCAGTTCTTGATCATCTGCACTGTACTATGTTCCAGAAATGCTCAGCACTTTCTTTAATCTATCCTTTGTATATGTTTGATACACTTATGTTTTCCAACATCATTGCTTTACCTCCTTTTCCTTTTCCTCCCATTTTTCTCTCATTTTACTTATAGTGTACATCAGGGTTAGTTTTTCTTTCATGCCTTACTATTTCCAGCAGGTCACCACCTTCTTGTTGAGACACTCCTGGTTTAAAATCAAGCACCACAGGGACATGATGCCTGCTGACATAACTGGGGACTGAAATTCCTCAGAGCAGAGGACAAATTTGATAGATATTTTCTAACATTTTGCTTCTGGAAATATAGAAGAATAAGAAATAAGGCCTAAAGGAAATTTAAAGGATGAAGGATGACAATGAGGTACTCTTTAATTATTGCCAGAAAGAATTCAGATTTTGTTGATCATGACAGTTCTTACTAAACAATACACATTGAAAAAGATCCATATGTAGTTTTGATTCCTACCATAGGTTGAATACTTCTGAGGAGAATGTAATTTGTGGGAGAGTAATATGTGGAAAAACTAAGATTATCCTAAGTAAAATGCATTTTTAAAATATATCTCCTGTGAATAAATCCTCTGTGTTAAAAAATATTCAGAAATCTTGAGAGTCTGACGTAGCAAGAATCAAAAAATATGTGTTCACAAAACAACTGAAATGGTCCAGGCTTTGCCTGCGGAAACTTTTAGTCATTTCACCTATCTGTAACTACAGGTGAAAATTACAAGTATTATTGACTGTAGTCATTCCTACCTTCAGAGACAATGCTGAAGAGTTTTCAAGCTAAGCATCAAAGTGTATATAATCACATCTTGAAGAGAAGTTCATACTTTGCAAATTCAAATGAACAGCTAAGATTGTTATAGAGAAAATATGTCATTTTACCCTCTTTACAAATTGGTTAATGAGGTTCCATTGGAATAAGTAACTTCTCAAAGTTACTTCTCAAAGGTCACATAAGTCTGTGGCAAAACAATGAACTGAAATTAGCTCTCCAAGGTGCACAGTGTGACAGCGCAGGACTGTCTTTATTTCTATTCTCATGGTATTTGTTTAATCTCTGCTCATATTTAAAATTTCCTTTTAATCTTAGAGAATGTTAAGAAACCTCTTAAAAAAGCCAAAATCCTTAAATAGCCCTCCCAGCCTGTGTTCCTGAATGCTTTTCTGTCCCTTAGGTTACCATAGGAAGTCATGTTATGATTACATTTAATTGTATAGGCTCTATTCTTGGCAAAGAAAGTAAACCTTGACATTAGGAAACGTGAGGGGAAAATCTTTAAAAGGGAAGAAGGCGTTTCATATTGGAAAGATTTGCATGTGTTCAGCATTAGATAGAGAGGTTTAAACAAAACACATAAGAGTCTGAGCACTGAGGCTTTTCTGGATTCCCCACTGGGGATGTGATACTGCACTTGGTTAATATGTTATAAACACAAACAGGCTAGCACTTGCTGAATTTACACTGCACATTAAAAGTTTGAGGTTCCAGAGGGAATTCAGAATCCTTACTCTTAAAGGAACTGCTTTTCTCTGGGGAGATGTAACAAGCCACCGTTGTGATCAGCAGCAGCATGGAGACAGGCGGTTTCTGCAGTAGTAGAAACACCCATTGCTCCACTTGTTTAAACCACAAAGTCTGACTCTACTCTCCAATGCTCTGTGTACATGACTATTTAGTATAGATTGCAAGTCATTCATATGACATCTCTAAGAAAGGTCTTGTGATAAAATCAAAATCTGCCCTGCACTATGCAGAATATGCTTTAATAACAAATTGTTATTAAATTGTCTTATTTCTTCAATGTAATATTTTAATAAAAACTCTTTGGTATTTTTCTTTCTTACCAGTTTGCTAATAGAGTGATGCTTTTGACATATTTTTTAGAAAGGAGAGCATAATTCTGTTGTCCTAAACTATGTTCTACAACCGACAAGAAAATATTTTTGTTGTACATAAAGCTGTAAAAAACAGATCTAAAAAGAGGACGTTTAAGTGGGAGTGTGAAAATTTACATCCTTAGATCTTATATAGCAATCCTGACAATGGCTGTTTTGCTGTTGGCTAACCATCCCAATATTCCCTTTTCAGATGGTTCCCATCTCATACTTTCTACCAGCTGCTAGGCATCCCATCGGCTGTGCCCATTGGGATTTTTGCTGTTCCTGGGCACTCTCAGTGCTTACCGGTGAGCTTAGTGTCAGACACTCGGTGAAATCAGCAGAAGTTATGTGAAGAGGCATCTAAAACCTATGGTTTTGTGGTGACTCTTTCTTTATGGCTACAGCAGAGTCAGCAGCACATGCCTTCACCATGCCTCAAAGCAAAATTCTCACCCAACTCTAGCAAAGTCAGAAAACTTGGGCTTATTTGTGTCTAAGGTGAGTTTCACTCCTCATCTCCAATTCACTGGTTTACAAAGTGCCTTAAAATAGCTCAGCTGTCAAAGCCAATATATGAAGCCCTCGTCACTATACCAATGTAAATTATTACTTATCTAAAATTTTTTAAGGTGAAAATATATGGCATTGCAAAATGGCATTTGACAGCAAAATGTGACTGAACTGACTGATGTGAGCTTTCAGTCTGCTGTGCTCCTAGAAACAAATGGACTGCTTGCACACATCTCCAGTCTCCAGGCCTGTCTGTGGTTACTACAATGACTTCTCTTTGTTCTGTACTTCAGTGCTGTAAGAGTCAAGGGCTCATCTGTCATGTGCTATAGATAATCTCAAAAACACCTTAACAGACAACATATGAACCCCAAGGCTGTTTATATTCATGAAAACTATTCCCCCCACAGAGGTCACATTGAGTGAGATAAACCGTGTCATCAAATATTCAGCATACATTGCAACAGGGGTCTGGCATTGCAGGTGGAAGACTTTTTGTGAGTTGTGTCAAGGAGGACTGTTTTTGTCCTTAGCTTGATGAACAGTTGTACACAGCCAGCACTCTTGTAGTTCAAATGTAGATGAGAATACAAGTTACCACTATCCTCACTTCTCTGTACTGAAATGACAAAATGCATTTTCTCTTACCTGACTGCTTAATACCCAGTGAAGAGCAGATATACAAGTGTCGTGGTTATAATATGTATACAATAAAATAGACCTAATAAAGTTAAACAGCTGTGTGTCGGCAACATTGCAGAGGACTGTCTTTCTGTGTTGCAGGCTGCAATATGTACCTGACACATAATCAGGTCACAGGCTGTATTTGTACCTGTGGCAATAAAGATAATATTTGAAACTGATACAATAGCTACTTTTCCCCAAAATATTTTATGACCTAATCAGAGGAACACCCCTAGAAATTATTGTGTATTTACTGTGTAGTACTGCTGTTATCAAAATCTATCAACTACACCTGAAAATAAAAATAGGCATGTCTAGATATTTGCAGTACACTCCTACACATCCCACATCCAGTTTTCCCTTGACTTTAATGAGTTTTGGATTAGTTCTTTTGAAAAATTACTAATTAGTTCTATTTGAAAAAAAAAATTAAGGCTGCTTCAGTAGAGCTTCTTACAAGCATGTTGATATTTGTTTTGTCTTGTACTATCACTGTAAATAACTTCACAGCCATCACTGACACCTTGTATTTAGTTTTTACAGAGTTGATATGCAAAATGCAAGTACACATCAATTTTCTAACAAATATTAAGAGATAGCATCTAGCTAAAACTTGTTATGAAGAATTTAGTGTGCATATTTTGCCTCCACAATTGTTTTATTCTGCTAAATAGCCTATGCGGAAAACAATTTACTTATCCATTAAAAAACAAAACAAAACCACCATACAAAAAAAAACCCTAACAAAAAGCGCCCAAGAACAACAACAAAAAAAAACCCCAACCCTGTTTCGTTCTGTTTTGGTTTCTGGGGTTCTGTTGTCATTTTATCCTAAAGTGCTGTTTCCTCACATTTGCATCTACCAGCCTTTTTAATGTGATATTCCATTTAAACTGCCTTTTAATTGTATGTGCTGCCTTGGCAGAACATGACTGATGTACTAGCGTTAATTAGGGCTCCAGTCAGCAGCCTATGCCAGCTGGAAACTGAGAAACAAGCGTAAATTATTCTGTCATCAATCAACTCAAAAATGTTTGAATCACTAATTAGTTTGCAATTTGGGTGACAGTTTATCTGACGCAGGCGGTGTCAGAAACTTCAGATCTTAGATGAATAATTTGCCAGCAACAAGCACATATTCCCTGCTTTTAAATACATGAAGGTTTATCTGCATGTTGAAAGGTGGCTCAGCAGTCTTCATTAACTTCCAACTGGGACTATGTAAATCAGGAATCAGTGTGAGGCACTTCAGTCTGTGGTGGCTTAGCAGATGATATTTAGAAAAAGAAAGCTTCTTTTCTCTCTTTTTTTATTAATAATTCATAAACTGATAGACGAGAATGTTTGGGCTTTAACAGCTTAAAGAAATCACAATGGTTAAAAAAAAGAAGGCAATCACCCCCTTTTACATGAAAATTAGTTGTGCTGCATCTTGATGTTTAACTGATTTAGTCTCCTCCACTGTCATGTGTCTGGAATGTTAAGCAGTAAGTGATTAGCCCTTGTCCTTTAAAGCAGGATCATTATTGGGGTTTTATTAAATGGCAGACTTGTGTTTCCATTTAAAGGGTAAAGGAGGTGGGGGAGGGGAAACAAGAAATTGCTAACAGGAAGCAGAAAAGGTTACCAGTGTCTCAAAAGGAGAAACTATTCAACACTGTAAATGCAGTTGAGTGGGTCTTAACATCTGTGTTATTCTTATCTATAAGAGAGATAAGTTTAATATCTTGCAACACATACACCTATTCTATGTCCCATAGATAAAACAAAACTGTAAAAACAATTGAGGGAGACAGTATTACTGGTTAGAGAGACAGCAATGTGTCTTCCACCTACTCATCCATCCTTCTGGAACTGCAAGATGGATTTGATATGGAAAGGTGCTACAAGATCAGACCTGTAAGCTGACCGTGATGGTGCCAAATACAAAAAGCAGTTGAGGATAAGATTCTGAGGTTCTCTGTGGCTGGCAAAGGGCATGCTCTCTGCATTCAGAGCTTTGACTAGGTGAGAGAAGTGGGGAATATGATACTGTGTAATTACTATTAGCTAGTGCCACTCTAAGCACAACACAACAGTAGCATGCGTGGGGGTGCTAATGCTTAGTAAGTGTTAACAAAAGGATTTGAAGTAAGAAGTCAGTGACAGTTTGGTGACAGTCCTTTTCCCTTCTGTCCCAAGTCTCTCTGCTTTCAAGTTCTGTTTGTTATAGCCAGAACAAAAATGGTATGTCATATTTTCCGTGGTATGTCATATTTTTAACACCTTATCTACATTGGTTTAAAACTTTACTGAACTTTGTCTACTTTGGTACATTTTTTTCCAATATATTAAATAGACTTACGTAAAATAATTATGTTTTCAGAAATTTCTAGAAAATTAATTTTCTGCTTTAGGGGAGAAAAAAGCCCAACTAGCAAAACATATTGGTTTTGTATATGGCAAAATTTTTGATTCTTGGGGCTGCTTCATTGGGAATTTTTAGATGTTACAGGCAAAAATTTTTAAGGTCAGCACAATAAACAGTCTTCATGACACAGCAGTATTTTGCCTCATTTTAGTGAAAAGAAAAAGGCAAGGTTGGTCAAATTGCAATATCCTTAAACAACTTCACATCACCAAAGACCAGGAGAAATTAGCTGGAAATACAGTAGATGTGGTCTTTAGAAGTTCCCTAGCTGGGGGATGACATGAGATTTCACACACTTGCATGTGGCTATGTCCTGTGAAAAAATCAGTACTGTACTCGGCAGGAGGCTGCAGAACTGTCAGGCCAGCCAGGGTAACAGGTCCTCTCTCCTCTTGACCACCATTTCATCCCTCATCCAGGCTAAGTACCTTCCGTGGATAGTCCCTGACTGTGCTCCTTCTTAGCTGGGTGTCCAAGTGGGATTCTGAGGACTGGGAAATCCTGACTGCTGACTGCCCTACCTACAATCAGGTGGGAGGAAGGTGCAATTACAGAAAGCCCTATGTACAATACGTAGCCTAGGAGATCCAGGTTTCAAGGTATCAGATCAAGCACTCAACACAAGTGGCATATGTTACTTTAATCCCTCTGTCTCAACTCTCTGTCAGCACAATGCTGGAAAAATAAATTCTTGTTTGTTAAGCACTTTAATGAACTATATAAAAAGCACATGCAGAAATTAATGAGTCTGGCTTTAGAGGCAAGTTTAAATAGAAGAAAATAAGTAAAGGTTTGGACTCTCTGGCATGCTCCAGAATGATGGTAAAGCAAAATAGTGAATAACTGCTTACTCTGCAGGCTCTCCTCTATACATTGAGTAAGGCTGTGGTCTGCATAGGGACACAAAAAAAGCGCTACATGGGAATTTCTTTTAACAAAAACTATTTGCTTGTTTCTTTGTTTTAGCAGAAAATACCAGTTTCTCAAAACTGCTATCTTTTATGGCAAAAAGTTCATATGAACGACAGTTTTGTCAACAAAATGCCCAGAGCAGAATTTGTTGTCAAAAGGTAAGCTGGAGAGTGATAAACCCACTGAGGCAGACCCACTCCAGGGCTGCCCACTCCAGGGCAGCTCAATGGTAAAGCAACACTCAATGCAGTGCTACCATAGAAAAATTCAGCTGTCTTGTAGGAGTAGGTGATGGCTGGAGGTCATGCATCTGGCAACAGCCCTCTTTCTTCTGCATCATATACCTTTCTTGTTATGTCCTACTCAATATAGGAAGAAATTATGCTACTTCTGCACTTTCTTGACACTTCCCATCTTGCTTTCTACATCGCACAGGAGATCTGAGGTAATTCAAGTACTGGATGTCTGTTTCTTCTCTTTTTCTCTCATTGCTTTTCTTTCAAAAGGTCTATTTTTATTCTTAAATGGAATTTAAACCCAGCAGTGTTTTACTAATAAATAACACTGCTGGACCCTAGAAATCTTTTGACTCTGTAAAGCAAATGGACACATGGACAACTGTTGAGATCACTGTAATACTGTCATTTCTCCTCTTTTGACTGATTCTTCAACCTTAATACAGAAAGTACACATGCATACGCATCTGCCTAGTCTGTTGACACTTGCCAGAGTGTAAAACTGCAAACTCCATGAGATGTCTAACAAAAAAAAAAAAAAATCCCCAAATCAGTTTAAGCTAGTACATATGGACTATGTATTTATTTATCACAGTATTGACAAACGACTACAAAAATCACTGTCCTACTCTATATACTCTACATACAGAGTCCCTGTTCTCAGCCCTCTACAAACTAAATAGATGTGACAGATTACTGAGGAGAAGAAAACTGTTTCTTCTTCAAAAAGGAAAATGGCTGCTAATATGCAGAGAAAACTTTGTATAAAGTTGCACTGGAAGCCTTTGACAGCATTGGCAGCTGAGCAGCTGTATAGTGAATCCTAGCTTAAGGCTTTAAGCTCTTGATAGTTCTTTCTATTTGCATGAGGTGCAGAGAACTTCTACTTGTTCATGTTGTATTTATTTTTAAATGATTACAGACCTTTTATAAGTCTGAGGTCAGCTTCTCTGAGTTTAACTTATCTTAAAGACAAATTATGTTTGTGTTAAAGAGATCTTTGGACCAAGGGCAGGTACTTTGTCTTTAAATGCTCACTCAGTTCTAGAAAAATAAGAACTGTGAGAGGTTGTGGGTTTTTTTGTTTTGTTTTTTTTTTTTTTTTTTTTTTTTTTTTTTTAATTTTTTTTTGTTTTTGTTTTTGTTTTTGTTTTTGTTTTTTATGTGTAAGTTGAAGTCAGAAAATCCATAATTCTCATGTTGTCAGAAGCTGGTCTCAGGAAAGGCATACTGCAATTGGAGGAAGGGTCTGAGTACTAGCTCCATGTGGCTCAGCTGGAACAAGTCAGTTCCCAGAGTCTACTCTGTTATCTCAGGACTTGTTGGTGAACTACACTATCATGACATCAAGGAAGAAGAATGAGTTAAAATAATAAAAACAGATTGTTTAGAATCACAGAGAATAAATTCCTGATATGCCTTTTCTTGATGCCTGCTTAGCAGTTCTTTTAAATGCTATGAAGTATTTTAGAACTTCTTTGATTTTGTTTTTAGGCTTGGTTTTTTTTTATATTTTTCTATTCAATGCAATTATGTTTGTCATATGTTGTTGCTATTGTGAAAGGATGGAACCTTTACTGTTGGACATCAGCTGGCATGCTTTGTCACCTTTGAGGGAGAGGTGTTCCAGGAAAAGTGTTAGCTTTTGTTTACCCATTTACTGGCACTGATGCAACTAGTGAAGATAACATCTCAAACAGGTTTTGAAACTATTTTTTTTTCAGAAAAAGGTAAGTTTTTTTAAAACCAAATATGTTTCAAAGGGAGTACAGTAAACGGACTTTTCTCTCCTAGTTTGTTCTTCTGATTCCTTCCATTTCATACATCTTGATAGACAGAGTCAATGAGAAAGAAAGATGAGGGTGCAGAAGTCCTTAAACTCAAGTGAATATCCTTAAGGAAACCTGTTCAGAGACTAGTATGTAGACCTCATCACAGAGAATGAGCCAAGACAGGAAATATCTAGGGTAAAAATCATACTAATATGAGAGACTAGTGAAAGACTAGTGAAGACTAAAAAGGGGCCATGGGTCTGGATGAGCTCTTGTTTATGTTTTGATATTCATAGAATCAGAGGATCGGTTAGGTTGGAAACGACCTCTAAGATCATCAAGTCAAACCTATAACCAAACACCTTGTGAACTAGACCATGGCACCAAGTGCCACATCCAGTCTTTCCTTAAAAAACCCCAGAGAAAGTGACTCTACCACCTCCCTGAGCAGCCTATGTCAATGTCTAATTATCCTTTCTGTGAAAAAATTTGTCCTAGTGTCCAACCTGAACCTCTCCTGGCACAGTTTAAGAGTATGTCTTCTTATCCTGTTGCTGGATGTCTGGGAGAAGAGGCTAAAACCCAACCTGGTTAAAAACTCCTTTCATTAATTGTAGAGGGCACTAAGGTCCCCCTGAGCCTCTTTTTTAACAGGCTAAACAACAACAGCTCTCTCAGCCATTCCTCAGAGGACTTGTGCTCCAAATCCTTTGCCAGCCTTGTCATCCTTTTCTGGACACTCTCCAGCTCCTCAATGTCTGTCCTGCAGTGAGGGGCCCAGAACTGGACACAGCACTTGAGGTGCAGCCTCACCAGTGCTGAGTATAGGGGGGCAATCAGTGCCCCTGGTCCTGCTGGCCACACTATTGCTGACACAGGCTAGGATGCCATTGGCCTTCTTGGCCATTTGGGCACCTCTATCCAGCCTGTCCATGTCCCTCTGAAGGGTCTTCCCATCCTCCAGGAGATCAACACTCCCACCCAGTTTGGTGTCATCTGTGAATTTACTGAGAACATACTTGGTCCCCTCATCCTGACCATAAATAAAGATACTGAACAGGACTGGGCCAATGTTGATTCCTGGAGGATACCCCTAGTGACTCAATGACAACTAGGTGCAGCACCATTCATCACTGGTGTCTGGGCCTGGCTGTCCAGTGTTCTTAACCCAGTGAAGGCTGCACATGTCCAAGCCAGGGGCTACCAGCATTTCCAGGAGAATGCTGTGAGAGACAGTATTGAAGGCTTTAGTGAAGTTCAGATAGACACATCCACAGCCTCTCTCTCATCCACTGAACCAGTCACCCAGTCAAAGAAGGTGATCAGGTTGGCCAGGTAGGACCTGCCTTTCCTAAACTCCTGCTGGGTGGGCCTGATCACCTGGGTGTCCTGTATGTACTGTGTGATAGCACTCAAGATGATCTGCTCCATAACCTTGTCAGGCATCAAAGTCAGGCTGATCTTGCTGTCAGGCCTGTGGTTCCCTGGATCCTCCTTCTGGCCCTTCTTATGGATAGGCATCACACTGGACAGCTTCTACTCATCTGGAACTTTTCCAGTTAACCAGGACTGATGATAAATGATGAAGATCAGCTGAGTGAGCTCTTCCACCAACTCCCTCATCATCTTAGGATGAAACCCATCTGTCCCCATACACTTGTGAGCATCCAAGTGGCATAGCAGTCACGAATTACTTCCTCATGGATTACAGGGGGTCTGTCCTGCTCCCTCTCCCTGACTACCATGTTGCTCTGAGCATAGTTGCTCTGAGCATAACTAGGCAAAGAAGGCAATAAGTATCTCAGCCTTTCCCTCATCATTGGTGACTGTATTTCCCTCTTTGTCCAATAAAGAATGGAGTTTTACTTTGGCTGGCCTTTTGTTATTAATGTATTTTAAAAAACTGGTGTAACCAATAGCAACCAGATTAAGTTTCAGTTAAATTTTTGGCTTTCTAGTTTTTTTCTACATGACCTAACAACATCCGTATACACTTCCTGAGTTACCTTTCCCTTTTTCCAGAGGTGATATACCCTCTCTTTTTCCCTGAGTTCCTGCGAAAGCTCGCTGCTCAGCCAGGCCAGTCTTCTTCCCTGCTGTCTATTTGCACATAGGAATAGCTTGCCCCTGAAACTTCAATACTTCTTTTTCGATGTCCCACCTTCTTGGCCCACTTTGTTTTTAGAGGCTGGTTCCCTAAGCTCTCTGTCAGCCAGTATCCTGAATAGGCTAAAGTCTGTACTGGGGAAGTTCAGAGTAGATGTTGTGGTGCTCTCCATGAATGTCCTAGACTACCTCTTCTGTGCTGTGGTGAGTTTCCAGCAGACATTTGGCCAGTTAAACAAGAGCTAACAATCATGAAACATCACCATCACATCATAGAATAGTTCATCCAGCTCCTCATCCTGGTTGGGTGGTCTATAACAGACTCCCATCAGGATATCTGCCTTTTCAGCCTTCCCCCTGATTGTCACCCATAGGCACTCAACCTTCTCATCACTATCCTAGAGCTCTGTACAATCAAAACGCTTCCTAATGTACAGAGCCACCCCACCACCTCTCCTTCCTTGCCTGTCCCTGCTGAAGAGCTTGTAACCATCCAGTGCAGTGCACTTGTCATCCCACCACATTTCTGGCATCCTACCCCCAGGCTCATCTTTAGTGAGCTTGTTCTTATTCCCATGTCCCTTCAAGCCAAATGCTTCAGGTAGAAACTTGCATGCTGTGGAGGTCCTTGCTGGTCAGTCAGCAATTATAAGTATCTACAAAGTTGTTAAGTGGCTGGGTTGTCCATAGCCCCCTACTGATTACAGGGTTCAGCATGCTCCTAATGTGAAAGGAAAGCCCCCTTGGAAGTCTGGTCTTCTCTGCTTCCTAATCATTTGCTGCTTATGGAGAGAAAGAGTACTTAGGGCTATTTTTCTCTTCATCCCTCTCATCCTAGAGGACAAGTTGCAGGACATACTAACCACAGAACTAGTCTGCAAAATTTGATAAGTGCCCTGCCTCTTCAGACAATCTTGTATCACTGCTACTACGTTCCTAGACCTGCCTGGTGGTAGTGATGACATCCTTTTAGTTTTTCTTCATCTTTTTTAGGATAAAAGGAACTGTTCTGTACCCCTGCCTGATGATGCCTTCTTCCAGGTGAAGAGGGTTGCATGGCTAGTAACTGATCTGTCTCTGGCTCCTTGAAGTTAGCATGGAGCATTTTCATTTCAAGAAGTCTTGAGATATCCTAAAACACTTGTAAACTAAATACCATAGTTCTGAAGGTGCAGTTGGTTTTTTTTTTTTTTTTTTCAGGGATACAATGTATTTTAGAAAATATTTTCCATATCTCACACATTCTGTCTTTCTTAAATTGGACATTTATGAGGTATAATTGTTCATAATTCACTAATACTTAACAAAATATACCCCTGGAAACCTTTTAATCAACTGCCAACACTTTGGGCATGAAGGATCAACCTTTATGCCTCATATTCTTGCAGTCTTTTTGATCTCTCTATGATCACTCATTCAGAACACTTTCTTGCAGATTTTCTTCACTTACCCTTATGCTCTTTGGTTAGAGTGTTTAATGCCATAGGGGTGATCTTTCTAAGTAAGCTCCTTCTCTGCCCTCTTTAAATTCTAATGCACATTCACTGGATCCTGATCAAGTAGATAAGAACTGTTGATTGATCTTTACCTTGTATAAAAACAGTTAAAGAGAAATGTCTGTCTTTAGTTCTACCTCTAATCCTGCAGGTTTGAAATATCTGTAGGTTTTTAAATGAGAAATTGAGTTTTTCTGAACTACAGGTATATTTCCAGTACTTCACTGTTAATCTAACTTACTAATATGGGTTCTTTATGAACAACTGTTGCTTTATCAGCATGGTTATCAAAATCAGCTTCTCACAATACTTCTGATACAGTAGAAATTGGGGTGAGATTTGGGAATTTATTTATTGAACATGCTGGGAGGAGTTTATTACACTTTTCAGCATGACAAGGTTAAACCTAGGGCACTTAATATTGAGAAATTACATTAAATGCATGATTTCCATGTTGTTTTTGTCAGGTAAATAGATATTATTTCGAATTCTGTATCGTTCACAGTACTTCCTTTAGAACAAGGCAAACCTGGAAAATGTAGATAGTGTTTGTCACAGGCACAATGTGAAAGAAAGTTCTTTTAGTACTTACCAGAGGCTCCTTAATGTCTTTCAGTACTGACTCTTTCCACGAGCTATCATGAAAATTACAAATGTTCCCCTTTTTCTGTAATTCTGAGATAGTATCATAGCTGATGACACTTTGCTACCTGCTGTGACAGGCGATGAAGTGACTCAGCTTTGTAAAAACTTAAGAGGTTCTCCATCCACTGGACTTGTATCTCATCAGCAGGTAATGAAGCCAAGATTGTTCCACCTAACTTCTACCTCATCTGATATTAGAAACTCAGTGTGGATTATTTTGGAAAATGTCGGGACAGTGCTCTCTTCCTATGAGTCCTATTCCTGGTGTCTTGTACATCATATAAACACAATTAGAAACTATTTTCCACTAGTTTTAAAAAGTCTTTTGCATCTTGGTATATGTTATTTCTGATTACATTCTACTATGCTAGAACTTCTTGAAAATACCTGGTGTTAGATGTAAATTCCCCATTATGTAGACATATTTTTTTTCTCTTAATGCTGCTTTTATCCTTTTACTTTCAAAGGGTAAAGTAGGATTATGGAATAGAACTTTATAAAACTGCATAGTTTATACATTTGTATCATTCTGGATGTTGTAGGGTAGCCTGTTGACTTTTCACAAGGTTTAACTGAGCAACTGGCACAGCATTTTTAATGTACTTAATCAAGAAGTCAAGAATGTAGTCTAATATGCTTTTTCATTGTGATTTTGTTAAATGTGTCTTTAATCATTAAACAGATGATTGATGACTTCAGGAAAGATGCATTTTACACTAATACATAGAATTTGGGCTGCACTTTTCTTCTTGCATCCTATTTAGAAGGTAATAAAAGCAAAGATGAAAGATTCATCTTGTCTTTCTAGCATCAGATTGTCATAAAGTGCAATTTGGCCCACCTTAGCAGTAATTTAGACACCATGGGAAGGCCTGGTTCCCATTTTAATCAGGTTTGAAAATCATAATGGGGGAAAAAGGTAACTGGGTTTGCTTGATCAGACAGATGAACCATTCAGCAGCAAACTTCAGGCTTATGAAAATGAAATAATGAAGCTCAGAGTGTAAATTAGAATAGTAGAAATTACAGAAATAGAAACTGAGAAATATAGAAACTGAGAATCCTTGCATGAGCATTGCATGCATTCAGACCTTATAAAGAGAGGTCCTTTACAGAGAAGTATAGGAAAGCTGGTGAAGCCACAGAAATTCATAATCAAGACTGAAATTCTCAAAGCATACAATAGGTTTAAAGAAAGGATTTGAGAGGATTTCTAGTAGCACTTCTGTGGATAAACTTCCTGCAGTATTTGAAAATCTTAATCTAATTTTCTGAAGTTGGATAAACAATGACCAGAATAAGATATAAGAATAGCCTATATTTTCACATATGATGATAAATACTAGATGAAAACATCAAGATGGACTAAATCCATAATGAGGAATAAGATGATGACATTCAAAACAGAGAAAAAGGGACTTTTATTATTTTTTAATGCAGACAATGAGATATAGTTTAGCCATAAGATATTACTGCCCTCTCCATTGAAGCTTTAGCCATTTGTCACAAGATTTTTAAAACTAGTTAGGATAAAATACTAGGAAATATACTGCTATGAACCCTCCTGCAGTAAGGAAGGAGCAAATAGTGATATATTTACTTATTGTAGTTGCAAAAGCTTCATCCACCTAATGTCTGAGTGTTTCTTCAAATACTGTAACTCACTTATCTGATTATAATGAAGAAAGTAATTGTAATGAGTTGACCCTGGCTGAATGCCAGACATCCACCAAAGCTGCTCTATCCCTCCCCTCTGCAAATGGATGGGGAGAGAAAATATAATGAAGGGTTCATGAGTTGAGATAAGGGCAGAGGGAGATCACTCACCAAAATACTGTCATGGGCAAAACAGGCTGGAATAAGAGATATTAATTGAATTTATTGCTAACAAAATCAGAACACGATAATGAGAAGTAAAAACAGACCTTAAAACCACCTTTCCCCACCCTTCCCTCTGTACCTACTTTCCCCAGTGGTGCAGAGAGGCGAGGAATGGGGATTACGGTCAGTTCATCAAAAGTTTTTTTACACTGTTCATAGAGAGGAGTCATTCTCCTTTTCCATTGTGCGATCCCTCCTACAAGAGATAGTTCTCCATCAGCTTTCAACTGTGAGTCCATTCCTTGGGAAACAGTTATCCACAAAATGCTCGAATGTGGATCACTCTTCTATGAGGTGCAGTCCTACCAGGAAACCTTCTCTGGTGTGGGCTCCTCTCTCCTCAGGTCTGCAGGCCCCTGCCAGGAGCCTGCTCCAGCACAGGCTTCCCATGGATTCACAGCCTCCTCTCAGGCTCCAGCCTGGGTCTCCTCCATGGGCTGCAGGTAGATCTCTGCATCCCATGGACCTCCATGGGCTGCAGGGGCACTGGTGCCTCGCCATGGGCCACACCACGGACTGCAGGGGAATCTAAGCTCTGGCTCAGCCCTGGAGCATTCTCCTCTACCTCTTTCTCCACTGACCTCGTTATCTGCAGATTTGCTCCTCTCACATATTCTCACCTACTCTTTTCTAGCCACAATTACAACTGCCCAATAATTTTCTTCTTCTTCTTAAGTTTGTTATCACAGAGGTATTACCACCATTTCTAATTGGCCCAGCCCTGGTCAGTAACACATCTGTGACGGAGCCAGCTGGCGTTGGTTCTGCTGGACACAGAAGAAGCTTTTGTCAGCTTCTCACAGAAGTTATCCCTGCAGTCACCCTACTACAAAAACCTGGCCATACAAACCTAATAGAATAATTTATTATTTTTTATATACTATTTTGTTTTCAGTAATAATAGGCCTATGCCAAGCTTCCTTTCAGTTTTGGCTCAGATGGCCAACACATTTATGCCCATTCCCTCCCCATTAGGCCATTAAAATCCGTTAAAAGGGATCTGACTGAAATGGAAGAAACTTTAAATATGTCTTGGAGGGTTCATGTATTTGGAGTCAGAAGCACCAAGAGAAGAAACTGGATCTTGGTTCAAAATAAATATATAAGCAAAGCCATAGCAATATTCTGGTCCCTAGGGTATAATTTTCTCTCCTCTTGTAAGTGGGGTTGTAAATATATCAGAATATAACCATACTTTTTTCTACACTGTGTTTATGTTTCTATCATCTTTGGAAGAAACTGTGTTAAGGCTTCATAGATTTTTTTTTTCTCCACTGTGGGAGACTTTCTTTTTCCTACAGCTATGCCTGGATATTTAACTACAGGCAATAGCATAATGAGTCTAAGAAAATGACTATTGAATTTCAGAAACACACTTAAGTACTTCGCAGAGAAAATGTCTCTGCTGGGCTATGGTCTACTATTTCCAAAGTTCAAGGGGAAGAAAAATAATGAAGAATTGTACCTTTGATTATTGAAGAGCTGCAGCAAGTTTAATCCTTAAAGCTTGAAAGAGCTTTCTGTAAATCAGCCAATTTGTTGAAAACTCCTACCATGAGTATTTACAGACAAATCACTATATGAAAATTACTGTGCCCCACTGAAATCTGTAATGAAGTTATCACTGAAAAACCGTGGTTGTTCAGCCATGCTGATGATTATTTCTAGTGTGATCAGGTAGGGCTGGCCTGTGTAGAGCTTTATGCAGGCATTTGATTCAGGTATTGAACACCCAATCTACTGAAACTATTGAAGACAGATAGCTATTTTTTTTTTTTTTGGTGGGTATCTTATAAGGGCAATATTGTACTAGGTCTAGTTTAATTTCTTATAGTTATATTGATGTATTGGTCAGATGGGCATCTTTGGCACTGCAGGCACGCAAATGAGAATGCTCACCAGTGTTTTCTCTAATGTTATGTTTATTGCAGGTACACAGCTCAGCTATTAGTCAAAAGTATAAAGAAGCTCATTCTGACAGTAATGTGTTTTGATTTCATAAAACTAAAACATCTGTAGGTTTCAGGAATCTTAATTTCTGATATGGAAAAAAAACTCTGTGTATATTTATCAATTTTTCAAAGGCTTATATGTTGACTAGATATTTCAGATTGATGTATATTATATAAAACCTTTATTGTCTTTTTCTAACAAAGAAACAGAAAAACTAATTGAAGAAAAGAAGACATTTGTAGGTAGCCTACAAAGAAATCCCACTTGCAGGCAGAATTAATTGGCAGAATACTTTATGATGTGCCAATATATTTAGACGCAGCAAAGCTCTCCATTCTGGTAGAGCAGAATCTCCACCAGATTTCCAGTGCTTTGCCTGTCTGAAAAAACACTTGGTGGCATGGTGATTTTCATTGTCTGTATGTTTCAAAAATAAATTATCACGCAATTTCTAGAAATGAGAGAAAATTCTTTCAGGGGCTGTAGTTCATCTTAAGGACACAAAGTGAACTGTACGCTGGAATTACATGCTATTCTATAGCAGGGGCTGTTCACCATTTCTCAGACTTCAGCCCAGAGAATCACAAATTTTCATAGTATTTTGTAAAACAAAAGAACTTTGGTTTACTAGAGAGATAGGGCTCACACGTCTCTACCTATAGCTGCAGTTCATATTCATCGTGGTGAATGTAACAACTGCTAAAACACTGATAATCAGCAAGGCAGTAACTGTGGTTTTGCCCATCTTAAGGCAGCTGAGAAACTTATTCCATATAATTAGTCGAGTTTTGGTTTTAGAGAAAAAAAGCCCTTCATACTTAATTTTGGGCATCACTGCCCATGTTTCTCTTTTCTTAATTCTTTAATTTTTAATTTATTGCAAACTTAACTTTTGAAATATTCAGAGCAAAAATTTCTATGCCATGAGGTAAATAACCTATATGTCAATTATTTCAAAATAGCCTAAAGGGTGTAAGTGTCCAGGCTTCATTTATGACTTCCTCATTCAAAAATATTATCAATCCTACTCTAAGATGTCCAACTGAGGAATGGGAATCTTGTTATTAAATGTACAGTCATTTTAGGTATCTAATTTAAAACTATATGGCTAGCTTTTTCAGCATAATTAGCTATCATTTAATAGATTCAGAGGATTGGATTACTGATCTCACAGTTGTGACTGCTCAGCACTTTGCAGATTATTCAGTATGGTCTTAAAATGCCACCCATAAAATAGAAATGCACAATTAGTGTCTACCTATGAAAATATAGGCAAACTTTGGTTTATTACTTGTCTGAAACAGCAAAGTTGCTGCAGCAGTGACAGGACATCTTGGAAATATAAATACTGGTACAACACTGCTTTTAAAGCTAGGCTGTCTTAAGTATTGCACTAACCCTATCCCACTAGCCCTATTCCACTAGCCCTTTCATGAGCTCTATTCAGTGGCACCCCCGAACTCCTGCAACAGTTGTGAGAGGGATCCCATTAGCAATCTTTCTGTTACTTGACAACTGGAGTAACATGCCCAAATCAAACTTTTTCTTTATACTGAAGAAGAATGAGGTGAAAATAAATGCAGGGTTATGTAATAACTATGCTTCACTGACCGACATTGAAAATACTCTTAATATTGATATTTCTTTACTTCTGCGTGCTCATAATCCCACCAATCATTCTTTCAGTGAGTATATGAAATTTTCTGAAGTTTTAAAAAGCATTTTAAAGCATTGACTCCTCTTTCCTTTCTGTCCCTAAAAATCACATGGTATCAAACTGAGACATGAAAAGCATTGCCTTCCTGGACCTGTATCACTGCAGCCAAGGGGCAGCAATAGCCATCACACCTGCTGTACTTATTGGCAGCGAGGATATGTTCAATCTGATATGGACTTTAGGGAATGTGAGCAGGCACAGTTCCTTCTGGCTTTTTGAGTCCTGACACAACCATTCCAGCTTGTTTTTTCAGTTCTACCACTTAACTGTCATTGTTACTTTCTTCTTCAGTTTCCTAAAATAATTTCTAATACAAGCAAAAAATCTTCTCAGATCCACCCAAAACATTTTGTCTAAGCTTGCCAAAAAATTCATATTGAGGTGGTTAATAGCAAAGTAGAAATTCAGTCCTAAACTGAATGATATTATCAATATGATTGTATAGTAAAAACTACAAAATAACTCTAACAATAGGAAAGTGTAATATGAGCTCGCTTGCTCTTTTATCTCATCACTGTGATGTAATTCTGCCCATGGATTTACTGAAAGAAACAGGAAGGAAGAGGGAGTTGGATAAATGGCATCCTATCATTCACCAGGCTCAGATTTATTCCATATAGTCTGATATGATTTAAACTGAGCAGCCTCCACTGGCCACCAAACGGAAACACCAGCCCATATGTTAAGCTAGAATTGCTTCTGTGGGACACAAAGAGAATTCATCCCATATGCTCAATAAATTGAAGGCTTTAAAGTATTCACCACTTTCACTGGACATTTAGTTTATGCTTTGTTTAAGGATGACTGAGTTGAATACACCCTCAATGTGAAAATTGTAAAAGGCATACTGTTTCTCTGAAACTGTGCAATTGAATCTGAATTTAAGGAAAAAGGGCTGATGCATGATTGTGATGCATCTTTGTGCTTTAGAGAAAACTAAAGCTTCCACAGTCAATCTGCTGGGCTGTATATGCCATGGAGCAAACATTTGTAGTTGACACTTCCTGTGATTCAGGCAGTTTCTTTCTGAAAATCAAATTAATTCATGCTGCTTTTCTGCACCAGAATGCTTTTTTTTAGAGATTAAAAAATATTTCCTTATTCATTTTAGAATATGTTGGATTTCTCAGCAGTCACATAGCAGTGACTTAAACAGCATTTTTATCTGACTTTTATTATCTGATGGTAAGTGAAAGTGAGGAACAGGAAACAAGAAAAAAAAAAAAACTACAGCAGTGGTGTAATTGAAATGAGTTGGAATTTATAGTTGCCTAGTACTGAAGACGTTAAAGATACATTTTGTTTCAAAGCCAAGAAAAATTAAATAACAATGATCTGATTTAGGATAGTTAAGTGAGATTATCAGCCAAGAAATAGTATTTCATTTAAAGGAAGTACCCTGGTGACACCAACAATATCAATTATAGAAATGTTAGTAACAACAAAAACAATCTATTTTTTAACAAAGGTCAACAGTAAATCTATCTAAAATACGTAAGACTCATAAAAGTCATGGCTTTGAAACCGATGTTCACAAAGTCAGCATTTAAACATGAAGACACCATAAAATAAATGAAGACAGGATTAATTTAACAAGTTATCTCAAGAGTAGAATAAGGAAAGTGAATTAACAGTTACTCATGAAATTTAGAAGGACACTTTTTTTCTGTAAGGTAACGGAAAACAGAAGTGAGAACATTGTGTTGAATTCATTCACCAGTTAAGTTTGCTGACAGCTGTATAGATCTGCATGTGCAACAAGGCAGCAGAATCTGTTGTATTGTTATCAGGAAAGAGATCTGCCATAATAAAATTGCTATCTTGTTCTTGTATAAGAATAGAAAGCAAGCCTTATTCTCTCTGTAAAAGTTTCATACTGACTCAGCTGCTCCAACAGCATAGGTCCACAGCAGCTTTTAGGAAGACGGAATTTGGGAGAATCAGATGACATTTTTGCTGAAGAGCCTGGAACATTTCAGTGTCTTCAGATTAAGTCCATCTGGCTTCTATCTTGAGGCCACATATTTTTATTTTTTTTTTTAATCTAAATGGTAAGCAACAGCTATAAAGACAGTCAGTAATTTTTCATGTTTTCTCTTTTCATTCCCTGTTTACTTACATAATGGTTTTTCTCCTTCCTTCCTATTCATTCTGTCCTTGAAGGGAAGAGAGAAAGAGAGAAGGAAAGACTGAAGGAAAGAAGTAAATACTGCAGGAAAGATGGAAAGAAAGAAGGAAGAGAAGAAGGGAGGAAGGGAGGGAAGGAGGAAGGAAGGTGCGGAAGGAAGTTGCAGAGGGAAGTAAGGAGGGAAGGAGGGAAGTAAGGAGGGAAGTAGGGAGGGAAGGAGGGAGGGAAGGAAGTTGCGGAAGGAAGGAAGGAAGTTGAGGAAGTTGCAGAAGTTGAGGAAGTTGCGGAAGCTGCGGAAGTTGCGGAAGTTGCGGAAGGAAGTTGCGGAAGGAAGGAAGTTGCGGAAGGAAGTAAGGAGGGAAGGAAGTAAGGAGGGAAGTAGGGAGGGAAGTAGGGAAGTAGGGAAGTAGGGAAGGAAGGAAGGAAGGAAGGAAGGAAGGAAGGAAGGAAGGAAGGAAGGAAGGAAGGAAGGAAGGAAGGAAGGAAGGAAGGAAGGAAGGAAGGAAGGAAGGAAGGAAGGAAGGAAGGAAGGAAGGAAGGAAGGAAGGAAGGAAGGAAGGAAGGAAGGAAGGAAGGAAGGAAGGAAGGAAGGAAGGAAGGAAGGAAGGAAGGAAGGAAGGAAGGAAGGAAGGAAGGAAGGAGGAAGGAAGGAAGGAAGGAAGGAAGGAAGGAAGGAAGGAAGGAAGGAAGGAAGGAAGGAAGGAAGGAAGAAGGAAGGAAGGAAGGAAGGAAGGAAGGAAGGAAGGAAGGAAGGAAGGAAGGAAGGAAGGAAGGAAGAAGGAAGGAAGGAAGGAAGGAAGGAAGGAAGGAAGGAAGGAAGGAAGGAAGGAAGGAAGGAAGGAAGGAAGGAAGGAAGGAAGGAAGGAAGGAAGGAAGGAAGGAAGGAAGGAAGGAAGGAAGGAAGGAAGGAAGGAAGGAAGGAAGGAAGGAAGGAAGGAAGGAAGGAGGAAGGAAGGAAGGAAGGAAGGAGGAAGGAAGGAAGGAAGGAAGGAAGGAAGGAAGAAGGAAGGAAGGAAGGAAGGAAGGAAGGAAGGAAGGAAGGGAGGGAGGGAGGGAGGGAGGGAGGGAGGGAGGGAGGGAGGGAGGGAGGGAGGGAGGGAGGGAGGGAGGGGAGGGAGGGAGGGAGGGAGGGAGGAGGGAAGGACCATGAGGAAGGGAGACCATAAGGAAGGGAGGAAATAATACTTCTCCTTATTTCTTTGAACTAAAAACTCATGTATTTGAAATACATTCTTCTGTCAGCTGTTTCATCCTTTGTCATTCCTCTCTGAAAGGGTATTATGGTATGTGACTACCAAAAATCCAGGAAACAAGGACCAAGTTTTCAGTGAAGGTTTCTGTCTGTTTATATCAATCATGAAAACTGCAATTGCTACAGTGTCCCCGTAAACATTTGTTTTGACAAACTATTAGTATGCTGTATTTCATAATAAGCATTAAACTAATAAATAATGTCGAATATTCATTTACATACAGATCACATGTCCCTTCTTGTTTATTTTCAGCACCACATTCTAAAATTAAATTTGGTTTTTCTGCTTAATTGACCCTTTTCCTCTAGTCTGACAGAACTATAATAGTTCTCTTCTTAACCTCTAACTCTCTGCTCTTTAATTTTGCTTCATGTGTCATTCTGAGGATTAACAAAGCAGTCTTTGTGAATTGCAAACAATGCAAGTACCACAGCTTGAAAACCACAGCACTCTAACATGTAGTTACTAAATTACCATTTTTTTCACAGTGTAAGAACAAGAGTTTTCACTTTCATTCATACATGCTTGATTTCTTCCATAGGTAGAATAGTTATATGACCTGAGATGTTAACATGTCTAAGTAAAAATTCCCACAAAGCAATTCACAAATGTCACAAAGAAATATAAAGGTTCTCTGAGCAAATCTCATCTAATCATAATAAAGATCTAGGACCTACAATCCCCTTTTTACTGAGGCACTATGTTTTGCTGAAGTGCAGAATAATGACTTGGCATGTGGAGTTTCCTTAGTACTGTATAGGGCTACTAAAAATTTTCTGTCTGGTACATTGAAAATTGCCAACACCAAGCTATTTCTTCATTCACTGATCTTTCTCCTGTTTTGGATAATTTCTTCAGCATATTTTATCTAGGAAGACTTTTCCAAAAGTAGTTCCTGAAATATCTATTGGAAGAGCTTAGAGTTACTTCTTCATTGAAAGATTCTCTGTACAAACCAGACCCTTTGAGCTTATTATAACATACTTCGAGAAGATCTTGAGGTAGTGAAGTATACAAAACCAAACAACAGTATGCTAAGAGAAAAAACACAGAAGCATCTCACCTTAGGATGCAATTAATTGTATTCAAAACATACACCTAGTGCATATTTACTCAGTAATTAAACACAGTCGCTGAAGTCATGTTATTTTAACATGAACATTGGATTCTCTTCATAGTTAATTTCTCTTGTGAAGGGTGTAAACCTTCTCCTGAAGGCTGTGCATCCTGTTTGTATTGGTTTGACTGTGATATTAACTTAGTGTAGAGGAAAAAAACATTAAAATGTCACCAACTAGAAAATGCAAGCTTACCTGAATAATAATAATAGTAAAAATAGTGATAGTAATAATAATAATCTTAGTAATTATCATAATAATAATAATAGTAACATAACTATTTTATAGTTGACTGGCACATATATATCATAGTCTCTCTGCATTTTTAAAATACTTTTCATCTAATTAAATAAGACACTAATTTTGGAGAGTAACTTCCACTAAAGCTATCATTCTAATAGTATTGCAATTTTCCTCAAGGGAAAAAACCTTTTTGTCTACCATGTTGGGTTTTTTTAACACACAGGCATTTAATGTTTAAGTAACTTAATTATGATGCACTTCATAACACAAAAGTAACCAGAGCTTTCTGCTGAAATGATTTATAGCTTTTAGTCTCAAAAATAAATGGCAGTCTTTGATGTTTTCAGACATACCATAACAGTTAGTCCAAAGTGTGTTTCAATCTTGCATCCATCAGAGTTTTTTACAAATTTTGTTTTTCTCATTTAGACCTTGGAAAGCTGAGAATTATGTATGTTTATGATGGTTGCCTAGTTAATTGCTGAAATTTCTCAAGCTCTGTAGGCAAGCATTAAATTATTTAGATATATAGTTTATTTTCAGGTAATCCTGTAAGGAGTGAAGGATTTGATTGTTTTTTGACACTGTCTCCCATGTTACCCTTAGTGTCAAAGTCCAGAAGTGTGGACTGGATAAATGGATGGTGAGGTGGATTGAGAACTGGATGAATGGAGGATTCCAGAGGGTAATGTTCAGTGACACAGAGTCTAGCTGGAGGCCTGTCACAAGTACTTTGTCCCACTTGGATGAAGAGACAGATGCCTCCTCAGCAGGTCACTGATGATACAAAGCTGGAAGCAATGGCAAATAACCCAGAATGCTCTGCAGCCCTTCAGAAGGGCCGTGACAGGGTAGAGAGATAGGCACAGAAGAACTGTCTGAAATTTGATAAGAGCAAATGCAGGGTCCTGCACTTGGGGAGGAAGAACCCCAAGCACCAGTACACACTGGGGCTGATCTGCTGGAAAGCAGCTCTGAGGAAAAGGACCTGGGGTTCCTGGTGGACAGCAAGCTGTCCATGAGCCAGCAGCCTGTCCTGGTGGCCAAGAAGGCCAAAGGTGTTCTGGGGTGCATTGGGAAGAGCAGTGCCAGTGGGTTGGGGAAGATGATCCTGCCCCTTTACTCTGTCTTGTCCTTGTGAGCCCATGTGTGAAGAACTGTGTCCAGTTCTGGGCTCCCCAAGACAAGAAAGACATGGAGCTGCTGCAGCAGGCCTAGTCAGGGGCTATGAAGATGATTAGGGGACTGCAGCTTCAATTATGAGGAAAGACTGAGATACCTAGGAGGAAGAACTTGTCAATGTATTCAAGTATCTGAAGGGAGGGTGTCAAGAGGATGGAGCCTCTGCTTGGTGATGCCAAGCAATAGGACAAGAGGCAACAGGCACAAACTGATGCACAGGGAAATTCCGTTTGAGCACAAGGAAGAACAGCTTTACTGCGCAGATGATTGTGCACTGGCACAGATTGCCCAGAGAGGCTGTAGAGTCTCTTTCACTGGAGAGCTACAAGGACTGTTTGGACACAATCTTGTGCCATGTGCTCTGGGATAACTCTGCTTGAGCAGGGAGGTTGGACCAGATGACTCCACTGACAGTTCCTGCCACCCTTACCCATTTTGTGATTCTTGATCTTTATAGGTCTGTTCCAAGTTAAGAAATCCTATGCTTCTTTGGTCTTTCACCTTTTAATTCTTGAAGGGATAAAAGCAAAGGAAGTGTATGAGGCTATTCAGTATTCCTCCTGGCCTCCAAGAACATTGTTTGTAAGAGTCAAGGAGATAGAGCTACAATTTTACCTGTGCTTCCCTTCCCTCCTTTCCACAGCAATGAAGTAGTTATTCTAGATCTCAAACTTTTAGTTTTTTTTCCAAAAATATTCTTTTTCGTTTCTTTCCAACATCTGATCTAGTCCAAAATCCAGTCCTCCATTTGTTCCCCTACATATTTCCACTTGTAATGAATCTGTCTGCAGCAAGGATGACCTCAGAATCCTGCACAGTTCTTGCTTTCCAACTCCTGTTCCTGTCTTCCAGCATGGACACCTGAAATCCTCACTGCCCCCTTGCCTCTCAGACCTTTCAATCAGAACTCTTTGCACAACCCTCTACTCCAGGTCCTGGTGTTCCTAGAGCCCTCCTAAGCCCTCAGCCTTTCCCAATGACACCCTGGTGCAGCCATTACTCTCCATGAGCAGGGGCTCTGGTAATCCATCAGCTTTTGCACCTGTTTCCCACCCTAGCTCAGCCCCTGGATGCTGTTGTGCAGGAGAGGGGATGCAAGCTTGGCTCATATAGCCAAGGCTCTTTTAACAACCAGAGCACACCTCAAGCCACAGGTGGGCCTGTGACTGCTTAGCCCCCATTTCCCATAGCTAAAAATACATAAGACACACCTAACATGTGTGCCTCACTGAAAAAAAGGTTAGAGAAAAAGCATAAAGGTTAGAGGACAAGATGTTATTTTTCTACCACTTTTCACAGCATCTTTACCCTTTCTTTCACATAGTCTGCACTTCCTGGGCAGAGAGTTTTCCTGGAGCTATTGGTGACCAGTCTTCACTTAAGGCAAATGAAGGGCACCAGAATGGGAACAGTCAGTCCTTTTCCCTTCCCTTACAGTTAGCACAAAGACGACTCTGAGGAAGGAAAGTCTGAGTGAGGAAAGAGAAGTAAAGGGGAGGGGGAAAATACAGGGAATTGACAGGAAAAGGCTCTGCAATGATCTTTGAGCCAGACAAAAGAAAAGATCACTGAGAAGTCAGAGGTGAACATTTAAAGATTAAGAGATAGAGAAGAAAGTAACGTGTTTCACAGCAAGCATTGCAGCACTGTAATTCCCTATGTGTTTCTCACTGGCCATTTCTTCAGGCATTTGCTCCTCTTTTAACAACTCCCTGGAGACTCCCTGGGAGAAGGCTGCTGAAAGTACTGCATCAGTGAGGCATTGGGGCTAGCAGCAATTCTCATTTCTCAAAACAATCCCTTTACTCAGCTGGAAAGTCATGTGCTAGGTTTTCATCTTGTCTTTGTATATTAGCTACTGTTTCAGATCTTCTGATATCACAGCTTAAATAGGTAGGCTCTATGTGAAGGACATTCAACTTGGCAAAAGATAACAATCCTGCTATTCAACAAAGTGCACTTTGTTGCCTGCGTAGAAACACAGATTATTTGAAATGAAAGCCCATTATTTGGAACACATTGGTTTCAAAATTGACCATGCCTCTCTCTGTATTGTAAGAATTCAAAGTAAATTTTGATGACTTGTCATTTTGCACCGTTTCATCAGACACAAAGGGAAAAAATAAACCCACATCAGTTTATTTTTATTCAGTGATGTAAAAAGTTAGATTTTCTAATGACTTTTGTCAAGTGGTGTGGCTTATAGCTTGTCTACTAGAAGTTTCTTGTCCCTTTTTTTGCTATTAAAGTGTTTACCATCCTTCTCTTTAGTGATATGGACCCCTGATGTGTTCAGAAATCCCCTCCACTTGTTGTAGCTAAGGGTTAAATCTCAGAGTCTAAGAAAATGGGAAGCCCGCAGTCTACATAAAATATTGCAATGAAACAAGACTAGAAACAAATTTCTCTCCTGTGCATCTTAACTGAGACTGTAGCAGTACTTCTATTCTTTATCAGTGTAAAACTAGCATTTTTGACAGTGATCTGTTTGCTTCAAGAAGTATCCCAAAGTTGGGAATGATTTTTTGAACACAATTGTGTTTATACTCATCTCCCAGTTTTCCTTAATATTGGCCACAAAATGTATCCTGTGAATGAATGAATGAATACAAGACCAAGAAATATACAGAAATCTCAGGCTAACTCTTGTGTAGCTCTAAACTGGTTTTGTGTTTGACCTGGGAGATGTTTATTAATTCATGGCTTGCTCCCTGTTTTTTAATCAGAAATTCCGTATCAAATCTGAGCAACACTTTTGATGGAAAGTACATCTGAAACCACTGCACTTTTGGATAAACCTTCTTGTGTGTATTGGACATTTTTTCTATGAAAAGCTGTTTTATTAATAAAGTGCTTCATAATATTTGAAGCTGTGTTGGTGCCCTCAAACAAAGTTTAGTGAAAGAATTTGAGGGTAACAATGAGAAAGAGTAGGAGGTAAGGAGGACAGTAAGCTTTTTTCAGTATGCTCTAAGCCTGGAATTAATTGCTTGAAGCTATTTCAAGGGAATCTTTTTACAGAACCTTACACAATTTGGAATTGAGTTTTCATCCTCACCATTAGCACCACAAAGCAAAGACTTGCTTATCTATTTGTATGAAGTGAGAATGTTGTATTTCCTCCATACAAAAGTCGTTTGAACATTAAATCTGGCATTCTCTCCTAGACCTCTCTGCTTTCTAATACCAATTTGTTGTTCTGTTCAGCATGGGCTGTCACAACAATGTCAATATTTTCAGCTGTAAAATGCAATTGAGCCTGTGAAGTTTTTCCAAAATAATGCCATTCAAGCCAGACCATATGCTATAACAAACAGTATTTTCAGTCTGTTGGCCACCAGTGCTTTCATTCATTTTGGGATGCTTTCATTTATCTTTGTATTCTGTATGTAGAACATAATTCTGTGATATTTCTATATTGATCTTCAAATGTGTTTTGGTTGGAATTGGTTTAGCCAGGTTTTTTAGGTTAGTACAATGTATTCATACCAGAATAGCAGAACAGTGGTGGCTGATACTTGTGTTACTGGTTTTCCCTCAACTACCTCAGTTTACCATGCAAGTAAACAACCACTGTTAAGCCACGACCAAGGAAACATCTTCCGTATACTCCTAAATACTACTATTTCAGAAACAGCTACCTTTCCCCAGAGCTAATGCTGTAGAGTAAAAGGTTGCAATCTCACCAGAAAAAAATATAGCAAAAGGTGTTTGACACTAGAAGTCTTACTCCATAAACACAGAGAAAGAGTGCTGCAAGCATATGTGTTCTGGTTTATAAGACATGAACAAGTGTGGTCTTTTAACACTGTTCTTGAGATTATGTCTGTAAGAGCCTGATTTCACAGAATCATTGAATCACAGAATGCTTTGGGTTGGAAGGGACCAATATCTTCCATTTTCAACCCTCCTTCCACCCTAGTGGACATCTTTCACTAGACCAGGTTGCTCAGAGCACCATCCAGCTTGGCCTGGAACAATTCCAGGGACAAGGAGTCCACAGCTGCTCTGGACAAGACACTCGTTTCTTACCACCTTCATGATGAAAAAAAATTTATTCAAACTGGTCCACTTGAGGTGTGCTAATGTGACAATCATTCTCCGCAATGTAAGAAAGGTTGCTTGTATTCTGGTTGAATACAAGGAATGTATTCTTTTGCTGTTCTCATGTCTGTCTAAGCTTTTTATTTAGTTTTCAATCAATGGAGATGAATTTTTAAATTTTTTTTTCTCATCTGAATGGTCTCCAGAACACCATGTCCTGCAAATTACAAAGGCTCCTACCCTCCCATCACAAAAAAACATTGCCAAAGGTTTCTTTTTTTGCCTGATTACAGCAACTAGTTCTAATTTCTTTTATGCCCTCTGCCTTTCCAAGTGAACCACCTTCAGTTTCCTAGGTGGAATGATTATGCGGAAGCAGCATTCAGAGTGCTACAGAGCCCAAAGGGGAAAACCATGGCTTTGCCATCAGCCCTGAAAAGGGGCAGTGCGAATAGGAATCGCTCTATGTTTTACTGTTTGTCCTCAGTTTGGAGTAAGCACTAGGCACTAAGCACATCTCTCATGCAGCCTTGGCCCACACAGACCTGATGATGTAGGGACCCTCTGTCAACCCATCCCCTGCTAGAAGGTAATTCCAGGGGTGCTCTTTTTCACTGCTTCCTAGTTGACAGAGAAGTAAGAGGACACTTTAATATATACTACATTTCTATGAAAACCATGCTTCGGCACACAGATACATGACTTGACTTAAAGACACAGAGCACCAAGATGAAGCTTTTCTGCTTCACTGCATCTGCTGTGTTTTTGACCCACACTTACAGCTAACATACCTGCATGGTAGTGTTCATGCAGGGTAGCCCTCAGCAAGGGCTCTACCCTGTTGTGGCACAGGTTTGTTTCCTGCCTGGAAGGAAATAGTCTAAAGCCTGTCTGGACTGTAACTCTGCCTAGTTTTAAATCCTAGCAAAGGACAGCTACTGCAAAGTGTGCCCATATTTCATTGGTAAGAAGCAGCTAGTTTCCAGTATGGTATATAATGCATGCTCATCTTTTTTTTATACCTAAAATACTGTCATGCACTCGCACAATCTTATAATACACAGAATATATTTTGGATGTGCCTAGGTGATATTAAAAGATGTTTAATTTATTTTGTCAAAAATGCTTGCAAGAGACATGCAAGATATGTTGAGTTGAATCAAGGTTGATCAGGAAACATATACAAAAATGCAGCCACAAAGCACTTTGGGGCTATAGGGCTGCATGTTCATTTTCTTTCAAGTAAATTGGTATGTGTGCTCCATAACTACAGTAACAGTGGCAGATCTTTAGTCTGCTTCAACTCACTGTAAAACTGTGCCTGTCGTACAAAAGGTAAAACACTTCATAAAGTATTTTTCAAGAAGAATCTTCCATTTTAGCTGTCTATGCACTTTTATAGAAACACAGGTAATGCAAAAAAATTGTGGCCAGCAATGTTAGTTCATTCTTTTTAGACTTAGTCTTTAAGATTTTTGTTCGCATATCCAAATATCTTGTAGCAGTAACTGTTATTTAGTTGTAGGAAATTAAAACTAGCCTTTTTAATTAGGAATTTGGCTTTAAAAATGTTTTAGTTATAGCTAAGATGTATTATGAATTCAGCAGTTAACATGCAAAACACATCACTTAGATCAGGAGACAGGGAAGCCTCTTCATTACACAGTTCATTAACCTCCTGCCCCACAACAGTCTGATAAACTTATTCGAAGTTAGTTAGAGGTTAAAGAATGAACATTGGAATATAATCCTTTATAGAAAATATGCCATATTCTGGTATGTTGAAAGTAGATCTGTTCCCCACAGACATCTTTTTCTTTAATGGAGAGAGAGCAAAGTAAAGCAGGGCTCATTCTGGCAAGGTTGTGGCTCTGTCCGAAGAGCCTGTTATCTCCATGGAAAAGTCTGCAGTCCTGTTCTCACAGCTGACAAGACAAGAGGAATGATGCTTGGTTTTCTCTTTGTGAGTTCAGTTTCTTTCCTAAGGAAAAGTGCAGCAAAGACGAAGGGAAAAAAGTGAGAGGTGGATGATGTACACAGAAAGTTTATTAGGACAGGGCTAGGACATGTACTGGATTTGACAGCTGAAACATGCTTTCAGGTCCCCAGCCAGCACAAAGAACTACAAAATCTCATGGCACATAACAGCATGTCTTCAGACAGACATCGGTTGATGTCAAACTGATGTGAAATGAAAGCTTCTTTTCAGTTTGTCAGATCATGACTTTTTGATTTGGGCTGAGCTGGGCTAAAACAAAACATTCTGGTTTATTTTTTCTCATTTGAAACCAAACAACGTATTTTCCTTCCACATCAATTTCTGGTTTTTTGGAGTTTTTTTCCCCTACAGATATTTATTGAGCCTCTTTACAAATACCTGCAAAGGTCCAGTTAGATAGAAAATATCCAGCCACTTCCAGTTTTTTAAGGATTGAAATCTGTGTCTAATGTCATTGTAAGGCATATGTTTAGACTGCAAATGATGGAAGGCCCTCTGGAGATGATGGAAAACCCTCTCCTCTGCCCTTTCTGACTTCCTGATGCTGCAAAACATAATCTGACCTGCACAGCTTGACCAAAAGCTCAGCAAGCCTGGGGTATAACTTTAAAATGTCACTTTGAATCAAATCCATGTATTAGAAGGTTCTCTCCAAATCATACTGCTTTGTTCTTCTAATAATGTTTCTTTTCACTAAAATTGTAGTGAGAAAAAAATCATAGAGCTGCAGTACAAATGTTTTCAGCAGGATTTCATAAATCATTACCCTTAAGATAACTTTGAAGGATAGATTACTTGCAATACGAGAAACACTTTGTTTAGGCATTACCAAAAAACCAAATAAAATTTGTGTAATTTTGCAAACCATCTTACAACACAAATAGGAATATGCAGTCACATATTTAATCAGGGAAACAGCAAGAGAATGTGCCACGTGTGAACTGTGCCTAAATCAGCATTTTCCTAGGAGCTGAACATTAGCTGAATAGCTGAACTCAGCAAAATTTGCCTCTTACTGTTTCATGAAGCACTTCTGAAGTCAGCTGAAATAGTCAGAAAATACTATAAGCAAATCATAAGCATTCTCTAGGTACCTTTTTGCACAAAGTCTCAGGTGTTGATGTTTAGAATGCTAGTTCTGGAAGTAGTCACCTATGTCATGTTAGTCTTTTCCACTGCTTGGATAAACGAGAACAAATGTAGATAAAACCCTTTTCCTTGATAACAATTTTGTGTTGACTTCAAGACCAAGCCATCTCCAAAGATCGCCAGAGACAAAGCTGCAAATAGTTTGTATTTGCAGTTAAATAAAAGGCTTCCCTGTTCTAGAAGTAATCGTGAAGACATTCCTGATTTGCCTAGTAGTAGTTTCAAGTAATTCTTGTCTTATACATAGTTCTGCCAGACTTAAATTAAATACATGAATGACACAGAAATGTTTTACATTGTGTAAAAATATCACTTGGGTATAACTTAATTTGTACATTTCTCTAGAACTAGGAGAAACATCAACACTGCATTAGAGTCAGGATAAATTAATTTGGTTCTTCCTCTGGCTAAACAGACACAGTCTGACTAAATTTTTGTTAAAGATTAATATAGTCTATATATGTTTTTGCAATATTCTTAAAAATAATAACATTAAAATATAATCTCAGTCATTATCTGCCTTTCCTCATCAATAAAAAAGCAAAGTCTCCTAGAGTGTAGACATTATATAAATTGTACTGTTTAGTAATAGCAGTGTTCATTATGAGAGGCCTAATTATGGTCATAATTTACAAAAAAAGTCAGTCTTGCCACAGAAAGCATAATAATGAATGCCTATCTTTTTTAAAAATGAATGATTTTTTTTCTGAAGTATGAAGTCTACTGGTCTGAAGGATGTCATCACTTTTATTCTTCTCTTTAAAATAATATTAATGAAAAGTATATTACAAGTAATTGCAAAATTAGACTATTTTTAATACTGCAGTTGGACATGCTTGTTTATTTACTTGATAAACCATGCAAAATCCAGAAAAGGGTACAAGAATAAAAGACAAGTCATTTTTAGTTATGCAGGGATTATTCTATATGCAGGACCAAGTTGACCTCTTATTTACAGTGGTGCAAATAAATGGCAAATTTAATTATACTCCAATTTACAGAAGAATGGTCATGAACCTCCTTATTTCTAGGGACTAATATATAATGTGAGAAGCCTAAATAACAACTGTGTGTTCCTCAAGGGGAGATGTGCTCCAGTAGAGGAGTCCAACACAGTACTTATGTAAGGGGCTTAAACTGGGTTTATAGGCATGGGCCTAGGCTTTACAAACTCAAGATTCATTAGGATTAGTTTTAACAAGTCAGGAGGATGGAAAGCAGCTTTTAGCTTTCAGAATAACTTATATTTTAGATATTTTAATGTTTTTTTTGTAGCAGGCTTTGGTTGATGCGTAAATTGTACAATATAATTGCAAAAACAAAAGTTTGTAATGAGCTCACTGACATTTTAAATTTCAGTTTTAATTCATCTGTAGTAACTCTGAGTTTGGCGAAACATGGATTTTTCATTTAAAAGAGGCATTTTGTCCTTAGCTAACCTGGCAAAGCACATTGGAGGCTCATAATTTTGAAACTTCATAAAAATTACCTATCTGTGTTTTCTTCTTGCAACCAACAATATAAAGAATTTGGGATAAAAATTTTTTGTTCCACCATATCAAAGGAATATCTCTTTGTAACCAGATCTTTTTGTGATATCTTTTGGGATCAGAATTTACAAAGATGGTGCTTGGACTAGACTCAGAAAACTCTCACCCTTCCAGAATAAATTAGCAAACAAAAATGCTGTTGGCAAAGAAAAGGGTTTAGAAGCTAAAGTGTTAGGATAATTAAATGCATATTTCAGCAGTATTTATTTGGCATTGATTGGCTGAGGCCACTTACTGTGAAGAGTTGAATAGTTAATTCATGTGCTAGACATCTCCTAAAGGAGATGACCTTGGGGTCATATAATTGTAACAGTAATTTATTTAGTCGAAGCAAATGAATATGTTTTCAATTAGCTTAGCAGGCATTATAATAACACTATTGGGATTTATATTTGCTAATGTCACTCTGCTGTAAGAATAAAGTTATTGAATCTGTTTGCCTGCATTTAGTTCCCCAGTTCATGATTCTTCACAGAAGAGATGTAAAAGTTTTCTCCACCTGATTAATAGGTGACCAATCCAAATGCTGCAAATACTGACATAATCACTCAAGGGAGCTGTGGGATATACAGCAGTATCATTGGCAGAAGACAATGTTACTTACTTAAATCTCTCATGCTAATTTTTTCCGCCTAATATGTATTCTAAAATTTACCCCAAAAGTTGGTGCCTGATGTAAGGTTATTCCACCATTGGGGCTCTTGAAGTTTTATCACAGATATTTTATTCTGCTGGGACATTTTTTCCCACTGCTTTAATCTGCTGTCAGTATAAAATTGAAAAGCATCTAATTCAACTGTGCTCTACCTCAATAATGCTGCAATCCTCTGGTCTAAACTTCCTCATGTATTTTTTAATTTTTCAAATATTAATACATTTTCAGTCTTCACTGGTTGGAGTACATGCCAAAGAATGTATGACCTACCTGACACGGCAGCATATGATTGATTAATGGAAACTTGCAATCTAGAGTTGTCCATTATCACCAACTAAGCAACCATTGTGATTTTGTAGTAATTGCTCCATAAGAGAGCTTGGAAAAATGGGTCACCAAAAAAAAAAAAAAAGAAAAAAAAAAAAAAAAAAAAAAAAAAAAAAAGGAAATCTTTTCAAGGCTTGTCTTTCAGCAACCAGAAGATTGAGTAGAGGCTTATCGTGGCCAAAGAGAGGAGCCCAGCGTGACTTCCTGAGCTCTGCCAGGAGAGGTCTCTGCAGGACACACTACTGCAGAAAGGACCGGGCAGACTGTGTGTGGTCCCAGCCTTCCTCTGGCAAAAAGCACTTGATACATGTTGCGACTCAACTCTATGGTTAGGATGTAGGCAGATTAGCTTCATCACATGCTTCCATTTATAAAAATTAGAGGCAGGTTTGGAAATCCTTTAGAGTTTAGAAGTAGACTAATCAAGTTGTTTAAACAGTCTGGCCTAGTTGGTTTGCTTCATTTCTAACAAATACCATTCACATGCCCCAAGAAACATTTGAGTGAAACAAAAAGAACCGTCTTCTTACCCTCCCTGTGGCATTTACAAATCATGCAGAGCACTTATGTCCAAGCTTTATTCTCTTACGTATACACATGCTTAAACATTTCATTGAGCAGAGCTGACTATCACTCAGTCTGTAGAAGAATTCCTTGATTGTCTTATTTTTCCAGTCCTGGGGAATCTGCTCCCACCGTTTTCCTGATTGTAGGAAGTCAACACATGCACACAGCACTCCCAAATGTCAGAGGACATTTGGTGGTTGAGGAAACTTTGCATAACCTGCTTAAAATTCCATGTAATATAGAATATCTGTCCTCCAAAGTGTGCAATAGGCAAAACTGTGTTTAATTTTTCTAATATTTTGCAATCAGTGATGGTACTGAACTTAGCATATAGATACAAATAATTTTGTAGCCACTGCCATTTTACAAAAGTTTTCAAGGAAAAGATAGTTTCAAAGTACGGTCATTTTTCTGCCTATGTTGTGAAGTTGTGCAATTCTGTCTGCAGAGGTTTGGGAGAATTGTTTAGTTCTTTTCAGTCTCAAGCTCCCTATCGACTAGGATAATTGGAAAGAAGAAAAACCAAATGAGAAATTTACAGTCATAGTAGAAAACATTTTAGGAGCAGTAAGCAGTATATTTTCCATTTACTAGTCAGTGCTTTGAAAGAAATTTTTGGCAACAGTAAATGAGTAACTTTGATCAGGATACTAATTTTGGTGTTGGAACATTGATTTCAGTGTCTGTCTATGGACATTGGGGCTTGGCTAAAAAATCATCCATCCTTTCCAGTAGAGTCTCATCACTTCTTAATCACTAAAAGGTGATTAGGAAATTTTCACTCTGTCCCAGCTCTCACTCTACTCACTGTGTGAGGCCTCCTGTTGATGTTATATTAAGGCCTTTAGGCCATGACAAAGGCTATTGAATATTACAAGTTAATATGCACATACACCTTCAAATTAACAATGAGTAATCTTCACAACAGCTGTGAGAGTTCTGGCTTGTTGTATGAAATGCAGTATTCCATAAGTGAAAGAATATTTTTGTTCAGTCTTTCACTTTGAACAGAATAATTTTGAAGAAATATTCTGTATGTTATGTGTCCTGTTTTATAGCAAGTGCTGTAGTATTTTACAAAAGCAGTCTGGAACACCAAGGTTTACCATATGGATTTTACAGTGACTATTGTAATGTTTTGTGTGACTGCTTCATATAAGCACTTTCAATCTACCGAGCTAAACATTAGTTTAAATACTGGAGTGCTGAGTGCTGTAGGTCCTAGTTAGATCCAGTGTATGTAGGCAGAGCTTCACTGACTTGGAGGAATTTGAATCCACTCTCACCAAATCTGACCACGCCCATAGCAGTAACATCAAATTTCTTTATATGAGATAATCTGCAGTCTATATGTAACATATATGTAATAGAACATATTTTATTTCATGGCAAGCCCGGTATTTTAACTTGGTGGTGGAAAGGCTGGAAGAGACGGGTAGAGGAACTCTCTCCATCCCTTCACACAGGAAGAAGTACCAGAAAATCACTAAGATGCTTCCCCTATGCTGTATTTCTGTGATATGTCCTCCAGGAACTCCATATCCCTGGCCACATGCAGCCTGGGGGATAGTATCCCAACAACCAGCACTGCTGCCTTCAACCTTAGTCTCTCTCACAGTGACAGCAGAGTTCTTCAAAAAAATTGCTGCTCTCTGGCCTCTCCCCATTAAATTCTCTAGTCAAACAACAGTAGAAGGAAAAGATTTCCCTGCTAGTTGTGTTGTTCCATTTACCCATGTTCTGCATTTTATGCTCACAGAAATTCTAGTGACCACTGAAAAAAATGTTGTCTCAGATTGTAATCAACTGTACAGGCAAAAGCAACAGAACAGCAGATAAATTATGACATATGGAAAATCTGTGACATTTTGAGTTGTCTATTGAGAAAAATGCCACAGGTCTAGGTTTCCCACTGGTGTAGGTTATCTTTTATTGGCATCAATGGCACTTGGCAGATAAGCTTCCTTGGAAAAATTACTGTCTTACTGTCCAGATGGCTGACCAGTAACCACATGAGGAAATCATCATGCTCATGGTGGAACAGTAGGTTTTCTGAAGATAGAACACATTCTACCTCTTGGTAGAAAAGACACCTTTCATCTCTACAAGATTGAGATATGGGAATTTAACATTATAGTCTTGCTGAAATGAAAGTGCCATGGGTTATATCAGTACATTTTTAATAAAATTCTATTACATTGATCAATCTATGCCCTTAATGTAAAGCTGAGATTAATTCCCCAAGACACACTATGGAACCGTATTAATACTTGAAAATGTTTATTTTGTATTTGGCGTAACTAGTGTACCACTATAGAAAATGCTTCTATTGACCTTCAGAATACAAATTTGTTGGATTATCATGACTGACATATTCAGAATTACTCATTCTTGCCAAACATTGCATAACAGCTTTTTAACATTCTCTTTTCTTTCCAACTGCTTCCACTTTCATTATATGAAATATAGCTGTATTATATATGCCCTCTCATTGCCTTACATGTTTTTTTCAGAGTTCGAGAAGATTTACATTTGGATCTAAATGTTTCAGTGATTGCTCTGTTGGATTTCATTATACTAGTGTAGTTAATCAAAGCAGGTCCAGCCTTGCAACCATGATTCATTGTACTTTTTCTGAACTTAGTCATTTATACTGAATGAATATACACATTATCACCGGAGTACCAGATTTCCTTTAACAGCCTGCACAACACTGCACTGTAGTGCCTTAGTAAACTGCTTATGCCATGTGCACACTGCAGCTGCTTTTTTGTTTTCTTATTTTTTTCCCTTTTTGAGGAATTAATTGAAAGCCATTCTCCTTTCCAGGGGAATGAGGGACTCACTGGGTGTGCAGCCAGTGCTAGGGAGATGGTATTCTGTTGTGGTCCTAATGACTGCAATTTCACTATACACACGGATATTTTCAGATCTACACACTACAGGGATATTTACAGATCTACTACACATGCAGCTGGGTGCACAATAGTCATTAATGAGAAATCCCCAAATAATTGTAACTTGCTCAAGTTTGGCTGATGTTTATTCAACCACATGCTTAATAGTGTAGTTCAGTTACAGGCAAGAGAACCACTGGGTTTGGTATGGCTGAGAAAAGATTTTGCGGTTTCTGTTTCCTTCTCTTGGACAATCTAATCTTGGTTTTACCACTTCTCTTGAGAGATAAAATTCTTTTACCCTCCAAGAATCCCTGGAGGTAAAGATTTAAGGTAGTAGCCGATGTTACCTAATACTTTCTAACTATTTTGCAGAGTCTCATGCTGCCTAGCATCTGCATTTAATGTGCTGGCAGAGTTGAGTTAAAGCCTCAGCAACCTCTTTTAAATGCTATAAATCAAACACACAGAACTATTTAGCTGCCTAGAGGTGAAGATGGGTGTTTAGTAAGATTTATCTAAATGCCTAAACAGGTCAGGTACTTAATTCCCACTGAAATCGAATGACAGTACTTCCAATACCTCTGTAAATCAAGATGCTTGTACTTCTGCCAACAATGGATTTTTGAAATGTGCTAATACTAGCACATGCTATTGTTGTACTTTTATTCTCTGTCTGAACACTTGTGACAGTCACATGCTTTTAGTATAATGTGGAGGAAAGCAGTACTATGTGGAGGAAAGTAGTACTAGAAAAACCAGTTTTGACAAGTGTCTAGATAAAATTCAGGCACAGCTGACTATGGTTTCTCTGTATTCCTAATCTCTGTTTATGCACAGCTGGCTCATTACAGCATACTCTGTGTTCTTCATCATTTCCAATACAGGCAAAACACACTGGCTGTTAGGTATAAGGTGTGACTGAATGAAAAGCCAGTCCATGTAAAGAGAACAAAGGTGATTGTCCACTTTGCATCAGTTTCTTAGTAAAAGTAAATGTGGCAGGAAGGGAAAAATTATTAATCTTGTAGATAATTCAGTATGTTACTCTTCTGTGAAAACTGATGCCAGTTTCTAAGCTCATCTACTGTAAGTCTGCATTCAGTATGTTAAATGGATACAAATTAATTGGATACTGATATATAAGATTTCCTTGGTTACAAGTATCCTCCACTTATTTAAGCCCCCCCCCTCCCCAACAGATCCTCTGACACAGCTCCTTTTAGCCATTGTCATAGAAGAAGTATATTACAAAGTGAGAAGTGATTTTCACCTCCTCAAGCAACCCTGAGGACAATGGTTAGATAGCACAGCATGGAACAAAATCAATTTTGAGGACGACTATTGGATGGCTGTTGCTACTGTCAGCCTAGTTTTCTACTGCCTAGGAACTATTTCTCGTTTTAACAAAAGGTACCCAACAGCATCAAACAATTACAAAAAGGGGACATAGACAAATAGTATGCAAATATCTGCCCCTGGGATTGTCTTTGTGTCCTCAGTGTCACTTATCTGCCCTACCAACAGCATATTGTTAATTCATTCGCCTGCCTAAAAATGAGATTGTATATTGTGTGGCTATGTGATAATGACAATCCCCTTTTGTGTTTGCTTTCTACACTCATTTGAATGATTGCCTTTTACTGGCACAAATGGTCATAGAACACATGCTCCTCTGTCACATGCAGGGGTATTCACTAAAAACTAAATGTCATAGTCGCATGTGTAAGTATTTCTTTCAGAAGTATATGCTTGTTTTTCTACTGCATGAATAGAAAGAACAACTTATGACTCATCTGGCTCATCACAATTAAACAGTCCAACCAAGTTATCAAATACTTGCATATTGGTTTTGGATTCATCTACATGGTTAATAGTTACCTTTTTAAAAAATTATTTCATATAACAAATGAATCTGGAAAATGATGAGCTATTTGCAAAAAGAAGGCAACATGTGTCTGATGAAATATTAATTGTGAATTATTCACCAGACTCAAACTGGAGTAAGTGTTAAGATAAAAGATCTATAAACTCATCAAACATTCAACATTCAACAAAATTCACCAAGCCTGCTGCATCTTTTTTTTTTTTTTTTTTTTTTTTTTGTTTTTTTTTTTTTTTTTTTTTTTTTTTTTTTTTTTTTTGTTTTTTGTTTTTTTGTTTTTTTTTTTTTTTTTTTGTTTTTTTTTTTGTTTTTTGTTTTTTGTTTTTTGGTCGTGGCATTTCTGCCTATGAAAATATACACATGAATTTGCAAGATTCTACATATTTTTATGTTTATTTCCTGAACTAACAATTATTCAGCAGTTAAAACAAATCTATATTTCCAATAGATCTGTGGTGTTCTTTTTTATTGCTTTACTTCAAAGATATATTAGTATTTCTCATAGGTTAATGCTTCTTAGAACACATAGCTTAATTTCTTCCCAGTGCATATGATTCCAACAACTCCAACTCTCCAACAAGATGGGAAGATTATCCAGTCTTCCTGATATTAAGTAAAAAGAATGCAAGTAGGAGGAAGTAGTAGATAAATATTAATTTATCTTAATAATCCTTGTGATTTTATATTATTAACTTACTCACATGTAAAAGTTTTGTTATCTCTACTAAGCCCTGATTTGAGGGCATGCATTGTCCTCATACAGGGTGTTGAGCTATTTGCTTCTGGTGAAACTTTCCCCAATGTACGAGGGCTTATATATGTGAAGACAGCTGGGAATTTTCCTATGGATCCTAATATTGTAAAGATACACCTTCATAGATAATCCCTATTGCAAGCACCTTGACTGCATTGTGATGAGTAAATACAAATTTTTGGCCTTTTTTTAAAATATCTAAACAGTGGAATGTACACTTGTTGATTTTTCAGACCTAAACCATCATTCAGTTAGACTATTTTCTGCAATAGAACTTTCACCACAAAAAGTCTGACTACATAATTTCCTGATCTCTTTATAGAAAGTGATTGTATTTTATGACAGGCTAGAAAAGGGTTTATTGGGGGATAAATAGCCTTCTTAGATGGGTTTCTTGAGAGAAGTCATCTAGCAGATCACTTTGAAGATTGCTTTTTTAATCAGAAATCCTGCACATAGTTACACTCTGATAGGAAATACAGCATGGGTTTAAAAGAATAGCACCATCCTTTTTTGTAAAACATACAAAAAACTATACTGCTTTACTTCCAATTAGTGAGTAGGAAAAAAAATGTTATACTGAATATGAAAATATGTATTTTTAGAGCATTTAATTGTGAATACATAGAATTTTTCAGGCAAACACCCTCTTCCCCCAGTTCTTCAAAAATCTGACTTCTGAAATCTATAAATTAGGAAGAGGCAGGAAAAAAATCCTTTACTTTTTTTTTTAACATATATAGATAGTGTGGAAGAAAATGTCTATCTAAACATTTGGGAAGATGCTTAAAGTGTGTTCACAAACCCCAAAGCAACAGTTAGTAAGTCACCAGATGGAGATACTAGAAGGCGGCTTGTAAGTATTGATCTGTTGTGTGCTTTGTGATTGGTCATTTGTGTCTGTTGAAGGTGTTCTAATATTTTACTGTCAATGACAACAGAATCCTGGAGTGGGATCACTCCAACATTGTTAGCATTTCCTAGGATAGATGCAGGCCACATTTCTACATACATCCAGAAGCACTAAGTGTGAAAAGGCATCCTTCCTAGCCAACACAGTTAAGTGCTAGTTCCCAGTACAGTATGTCCAGGCACTTGAGCACAGGGTGTATTGGTCTCTTACCCATTCATTCAGATTTATTTATTTAATTAATGCCCTTTATAAAAATCAAATGCTTACAAAGTGCATGAGGAGACCTCAGGTGGGATGAATCACCTTTATCTTTTTCCACCCTCAGTAATCCTGCTATTTGACTCATGATAAGAGAAATAAACCCCACTTATCAAAATCAGGCATTTGAAAATAGCTATCTAATGGTACAGAAATGTGTCTTACTAATTTTTGATCCAAAGTACAGGTACATATATGAATGATCATTTCAGATAAACTAATTTTAATTAAGACTGACTGTAACTTAGGAAAATGTTATTTTAAGATAAAAATAAGATAAGTACCACCTGTATTCTCCAGCTCACTATATGAAATAGGAAGCATGTCAGAATACACCTCAGGGTATTAAAAACAACATATGCTCCCATCAACTGCATGGTACATACTACAAAAGCCTTGCTGCTAAGACTACATCAGAACTGAAGTGAACAGGAAGATCCTTTAAAATGATTAGAGGTTTTAATAATGAATTTTTAAAAATGAACCCAACCTAAGGAGAGATAATCTATGTCCATGTTATCTTATAACATCTCTTCATGATGTGAAAAGTCTCCTAAGCACTACTTACATGTACTTACATGCACAAAATTGTTGAGTTTCCTGCTATTTTAAAGGCTACATTTAAAAAATCAGGTTTATATAGGAGGTAAGACTGCAAAACAACCTGAGCAACAGAATGATAAGAAGAGATGAACAGCTCTTCTAAACAGTGTGTTTAGGAAAAGGGGGGGATTTCTAGAGCTTCAGTGTTTTATTTAGAGGCAGTACTGTTCTGGATATTACCAGAAAAAGGCCACTTTGAGGCTGAGTGACTCAGTGTGAATGGCTGTGAAGATTAGCCCAGGCTAGAGCATGATGAAGTGGGAGCAGTGGTATTTAATGCAAGGCCAGCAGGTGAGTGCCTCCTTGGGAGGTCCTCACAGATGACCCCATATCTGAAAACCTTCTGTATATGTTTTATGTGAGTCAATTGAAAAATTCATTGACTTAATAATCAGCACCTCCTTAAGTCCTTTCTTGAAATGGGTCAAAGGATACAGGAAATAAAAAATGCCAGACAGAGAATAAATAAAATAGGCAGAGATGAAATTAGTCAATGCAATTACATGCTTTGGTTGTTTTATCAAAAAACCAACCCACCAAACATACCCACCAAAGCCAAAACATCCCAAGAATACCTTGCATTTATTTATTTATGTCTTAGCTTTACTTGCTTCTTATAGAAATAGTCTGTGTTGCATTATTATTATTATTAGATTATTATTATTTAATTTTTCCAGAAAGGTACATTTTTTCTCTCTGACTCAGGGGAAAGTATGCTTAAAGGTAAGCTATCTTGGCAGTGTTCAGCCCTTTCTGTCATATTCTTCTGCTGTGCTTATATTAATTTAAATGTGTAAGCTGCAAAATTATTTTAGCAGTGTAAAGTTTTTCTTAGCTCAAATAAAAGACAGAAGACAAAAGTGTCACCAACTGTTATGGAATCTTCCCTGTCCAAACATCCAGGAGCCACTCTGGCAGTCACTCTCGTGGCATCTTCACAGCTACCCCTCTATGCTCACACAGCCAGAACAGGTTTCCTGACCAGCATGACCCCACATTTCCATAGCACACTCTGGCATCTTGATCCTTAGAATAATTTAATCTTGGTGCAATAACTAAATAAGAAAAGTAACAGCTTGAGATGGGTGCCTCTGAATAGACCCTGAACAAAGGATCCCCTGGGCTTTTACACCCTCACAGTCTAAGGAAAGGAAAGGAAAACTCAGGACTCATCTGCTCCTGCTGTGTCTCAGTGTCCCCCCACTTGGCCAGGCCACAGGTCCCCAAGCCCTTTGTTATGGAAACGGTCAGCAGTTCCCAGCCTATTGCCCAGTGCCCTCACCTGCCAGAGCTCAACCTGCAGCTCCTACTGCAGCTGCACCCACAGCTACCTGCACTGAGCATATTCTTCAAAAATCACCACCCTCCTCCAACCTACACACTTTATCCTAGGCATCATTAAGCTGGGTTTAATTTCTATTTACTTATTTTTCTCCAAATCCCTTGGGCCCTGTGCATCATTATCTTCAATGAACATCTTTAGTAAACAGGACATTTAAGTGTATTTGTGTTGTTCTGGCTTGTTGCAGTTGTTTAACTGATTGGATCACATGCAGCTTTGATCATTTAAAAGAGAAAAGGTTTTTACAGCAAAATACTGGAATAAATACTGGAATGTTTTGCAGCAGCAGAATAAAGAGAGAGTTGTATTCATTTTGTTTATTTTCTCAATGACATATCAGTTTTCAAATACCTTGGAGATTGCAGAATCCCTCCCCACACACACACACACCTTCTGATCATCTTGACTTTGAAGGTTCGAGGTTAATCACTTCCATTGCATAAAGAATTCATTTTTCCTTAAGATGAAGAATCTTCTGAGGTTAATTTCAAAGTGCACTTGAGTTGGGGCCTGCCATGGAATACTTCAGGTTACACCACACAAGATGTTGAACCTTAAATCTCTTGGTTTGTTGCTAGTCTAGGATAAGACAATTGTATTACTGATACCTACAGACAAGATTGGTTCTTTCTTGACAGTTCTGTAACTTTGGACTGATCTTCAAGTTTGAATATGAATATATTGTTCATCTGATGAAGTTTGCAATAATTACAGTTAACTTGAAAATTCTGCCTTAGTGGTAGAAAGAAATAAAGTGGTTGCTTTGAGTAAATCCATGCATGCTTAAGTAAAACAACAGCTCAGAATACTGAAGACTGGTTGTTCTATATCATATAAGGATTTCTTTATGTCTCAATATATGGGAATTTAAATTGGATTAGAACTGATTTGGGCTGCCCACAGTAAATCAGCATGCCAGTAGCAGAGGGAAGTGAGGTTGGTCACCTTCGCTCCATTGCTCCCTCCTCATCCCAACTACTAGACATAGATATTAGCTAGCTCTTTTTGCTGTGTGTATCCCATATAGTCATATCCCATAAAGTTCCAATCATTGGTTGGTGACATGATACTACATTTCCAGCTTGAGTGAATGAAAATCCTATCTGTTTTAGTTTTGGAAAATTGGTCCACAATCCAGAAGAAGTGAAGTTTTAGGGTCCAATCTTGAAAAAAGAAAGCTGAAAAGCTACATGAAGAGTGCACTCTCTCTCTGACATGCACATGGGCATTTGCTCACCTGCCTGTTGCTTGCAGCTCCAGTAATACAGACAAGCATTTTTTAATCAGATGTCAATTTTTTCATATGCCACTTGGAACTCCTGCTATGAAATTTTAAATGCACAAACATGGTTGGTTATACTCTTTGTATGTAGATATTCAACTAATATTAGTAATGAATCACTTGAGTTTTCTTTTGTATTAATTCTACAGAATGTTTTAGGTGAGCTTCATATCTAAGCACAGTGAATCTGAACAATGCTAATAAATCCCGATGGTAAGTTTTTACACTAATTTTGCTTAGCTAGAAGTAGCTCCTCAAGGCAGAGAGTCAAAGAGTGAATACTTGTGGAATTAGGCCCTGTATATATTAGGCCCTTCTTTCTCAGGGATTTCAACAGCATTAATTAATTCTCATCATCCTGCTGTGTGTAACTAGAAATTTTACTATCCCCATTTTATAAATGGATAAAATTAGTCATATAAAGGTTAAGTGATCTGTGCAAGGTCATGTAGTAACTCTGTAGCAGGGCTGAGAACAGAATTAAAAGTCACAACCTGTGTTACCTTGGGCTAATGACAAGTCCACATGCCATGTGTTATCCTTTCATAAATGATAGATACTCTGACAAGGGCTGACTATAAATTAAGTATTTAAGAGATTCTTTATATAGATAGCTCTTCATATTGTATGTATCATAAAGGGGTTCAGCTGCACCTGATCAAACATTGGATTCTCTGATTTGAGAAATAGCCTTGCCCAATTGGTGAAATGCATAACTTGCACGGCAAGTATACCAAATGCTCAGCTGATCCTAGTGCTTGGTGAAAAAGTCTGTGTACAAGACCATAGGGAAGAACAAGTCAACTAGATTAGAAGAATGAAAACAATTTCTGTGGGAGCATCTGAAATTAAATCCTTCCTTCCATCCTTAAGAGACCATGAATGCCTTGTGTAGGTGGAAAAAGAAAAGTTCTTGCAGGGTTCACAGTGAGTAGATTCTCCAAATCTCTGACAGAATGCAAATAGTTGAGAAAGTCTTCCATTGCTGCAAGACATAATTTCCTACAGTTGTCATCAATGCTGAAGCTAACAAAACTCTCAGTGTCTGTCTCATCTATATAATTCAGAAGTAATTTTATAGCTCTGGGATAGACATTACACTTCTTGCTTCTGCTTGTCACTGAATAAAAAAAGTGTCTGTGTTAAATGACATGGCCTTGACTGGACTTGTGGTGGTGGGGTGGGGAAACCATGACATTCAAGGCATTTATTTATGAAGAGGAGAAATTATGTATGTCAGTTTCAGATAAAGCTTATTGTTCCAACCTCGAGACAACAGACAAGATACAGATCTTAATAACTTGGCAATTTAAAGTAAAACAAAATGCGAGGGCAGCAAAAAGAGGAAGGAAAATTTCACTGCTTTAAAATAATTTAAGTTTTACTTAAATGTAATAAAAATTAATTATATAAGAAACTGGCTGAGTTACTAATAAGAAATGAAGTGTCAGATAGTACTATTGCAGGAGTTAGTAGTCAGAGGTCAATTATGTGTTTTTCTAGTTTGCATTCTGATGGTACCCAAAAAAGTCATCAAGATAAGAACTGGGTTATCATTTTTCATTTTTTTTTCTGATGTGTATTGTACTAGGCACAAGGAAAACACACAGTAAGAGCCATCCCTGCCCTGTCCCTTACAGTCAAAAACAGTTACTGGGATAATAAAAGGGTAAAGTAGTATCTCAGCGGTTTCATTTCCTTCACTTTTAAAAATTCATTTATTGTCATTTTTATTACAGTAATGGGGAATGAGGAAGTTTAAAATGGCTGAGGGAGATGAAGAAACAGCAGAAAATTAATTAGAAAGGAAAGAGGACACCAGAGTGCAGGTGTGGTAGGAAGGCTGAAAGTCAAAAGCAGAATAGGAGAGAAAGGATGGAACAAGGCTGGCAAGCAGGGAGCCAGATGAAGCCAGTTAAGTATTTTAGAGCGGCTGTAGGAAAGGGGCTTCCCTATATAATTTTAAAAGGGCAGGGACTCTCACAAGACTCCAAGACTTCTTTCTTTTGTGCTATATTGTCCTAGTGATGAACACCACTAAATTTTTAACACCAATTAGCAATGGCAGAAGCTTCAGATCAGTTCTGGTGCTGATGTTTTGGTTCTCCTGGCTACAAACTACTTTTACCCTTCCAGCATGTAAACCTGCCCCCAAATTGCCTGCTTCCATTATTTTTAATGACTGCAGAGATACTCTACTGGTGGGATGATTTTATTTTATCAAGTGGATTTGGTCAAAAATGTTGGGGGGAAAATGGAGGATGCTGGTGGGAAGGGAGGTGTGCAGTTAATATATTGATGTGAGGCCTGTAAGATCAGAGATAAAGCACAACCATTACCTTCTCATACCTTTGCATTACTAGCCATTACTGAATGACATGATGCAGAAAGGCTGTTAGAGAAGGCTAATGCCTATACAGCCAGTGTAATGAAGAAATGGAAGATTTAGGCACAGGAAACCACAGCTCCAACAGAAGGAGCTGAAAAGATATAGATAAGATTAGTGACATATGTAAAGGCACAGATAATGTGTGACAGAGTCTGCCCAGCTGAATAGGCTGAAGCCAGCAGTAATAGGAAGTCCATGTTCTCCCTAATCCTCCCAGATAAGCTGTTCCATCCAGAATTATCAGCCAACAATCTTCAGGGTATCAGGCTGAAAATGAAGTTTCAGACTGCTTTGATGCCTCATCCATAAATGAGAAAGTGCCTGAAGGATCTTTATTTATTCTTGCTCCCTCCGAAACACTCTTCAAAAAGTGCCAATATACTAGCAACAGATGCATAAAGCCTCGCTTACTTTGATTGACAGAACATGATATAAAGCAACTCTCACTTGACATTTCAGTTTCATAAGGCTTCAAACAAGTATATGTGTGCGTGTAACTTTAAAACTTCACAAGGAAAGGAAAGGGGATATAGGCAAATTTCAAGAAAATGTTTTCTGAGTAGAGTACAACACTTCCCTTGTTTCAAGATCTTGTATGACAAGTAATTTCACTGTATTGTTTCAGTCCTATGTTTATTAAATGCCTGCAATACTTGCACCTGTTGGTTTTTGTCAACTTTCAAAATAATTGATATATATGTCCCTAGGAAATATGTTTAATTTGAAAAGTTTAAAAGTTTAGAAAAAACTTTCAGAATATAAATCAGCATGAAAAGGAATATGAATTCATATATTTTTTCAAACAAATTAGAATTTTCAAAAAGGTAAAGGAAGAATTTTTGTTGGATTTTGTGTTTCTGTTCCATACAGGGATGAAGGGAGAGTGGTGGAACCCACCTGTTGTGTGCCTGTTTTCCTGATGTAACTACTGTAGTCTGACTCCCCTGAGGAAGAAATCTGGACAATGGTTATGAGAGATATTTGCACTGTGTCCTCATTAGTTTTTATGCTTTAGTATGTTTTTCTATTTTTACACATGATTTGCCTGGTGCTTCCAGTGACAATATATTCTAAATATGTGAACACTCCAGAACACTGACAAAGCTTGAGGATTAAACAATTTGTGCCTGGAGAGAAAGGAAACTACTTGAAAGAATCTATAACCCTCAACCCTTTATGATAGGATGCATCTGCTCTTCCTAATGAGGAATGCTTTTCACCTCTGAAAGAAAGAAAAAACCAAAACTCCTCTGTGTGTAAGTTTTGTTGGGGAAAAGAACAGAACCATGATCAAAGGGAACTGGCAGGTTTCTTACTTTTATTTACAATGGGCAACCAAGATAATTAAATAAAATACGACTAGCAGAAGAACATTAGAAAAGGGAAATTGTTCCTGGATATTATCAGGAAACTTCAAAGAAAGGGTGAAGAAATGTAGATGAAGCATTCCAACTTTTCTTTCCTCTGGTTCTATTTCCCCTACAAAAAGCTGTAAATTACCTGCCTCCAAACCTTAAAAAGTGCTGTTTGCACCTGTTAATCAATTGTCAAAAAAAAAAAGCTGCTAATTTTTGCAAAGCAACTAATATTTCAGAATACTAATTATACGATAAAATAACGAACAACTAGTCTTTTCAGAAATAATCATGATTTTCAGATATTGCATGACTTTTTAAGGCACTTTACCAATACTACTAGCACAATTGTTCTATTTTTCTTGCTCTTGCTTGATGTTATTTAACGTAACAAAGATAAATTATTGAAATGTCCTGTGTTATTTCCTACAGGGAAAGAGTAAAACTGAAGGAGATTTCTTTCTAATATTAATTGCAATACAGTTACATTTTGAGGAAGTATATGTGAGCTTTGAGAACACGAAATACATTCCTGATTGGTTCTCCATAGTGTTTTGCATTTTCCATTTTAATTTGTTCTATTGGCATGACTGTAAAGAATTTCTCTTTACTATGTATGCTGGTTAACCTGTGCTGAAGAATGGTAGCAGGTCATTACCAAATCACTTACAGGAATACACTCTAAAATCAATGCCCCTGCTACTGAATGCAATGACAGGCCTAACAGAAATCTCCAATCCAAGGAATTCTGTGGGAAAATCTGGGAATAAAGGAATGAATCTTAGCTAAAGCAGAATTAGAAAGGGAAATCAGTAGAAGTTAGAAGAAAGGTAGGTTTGGAAATGAATACTTCATCTTCATATGCAGATGAAAAGTGTATTTCTTGTCCTCCACTTACTGGGCCATTCATATCTTTTCTGAATTCCTAAAACAGACAACTTAGAAAACAGGATATCTTTGCCCAGCTTTTCATTTCAATATATTGTAGAAAACCAGAAATGTAGTTTTGTTTCTACACTCTTAACTATAAGGGAGTAGGAAAACTCCTGACTCTCTGTCCCGTTACTAGACTCCTGTTTGCTGAAAGATATTAAGAAGAAAAATAAACGAATATTGACATTGTTGAGTGTCCAGTTGAATACTGCAGAACAGTGGTGGGGTGTAATGACCACGTTCATGCTTGGAATCATGAGACACAAATGCAAAGTCCCACCAAGGTCAGTAGGGATTGTCCTTACTCAAATGACCTTGGAACTGAATCCTTTTGATGTATCTTTAGCCATCTTATCAATTCAATTAGTGGACTTCAACAGATGTTGGCCTTTTTAATTTACAGGTGACAGCCATTGTGATTGGGCTAAAGACAAGTCTGTAGGCATTGATTAATAATTTTCCTTTGCTGCAGATGATTCTCTTGTACATTGCAGCTAGATGTTTGTCTGTGGATATGGAAAAATGCCTTCAAGTACCATATATATTTTTAAGTGAATAGTTTTTGTCAGCCATGCTTTAGGATGAATTTCAACTGGCTAAGACAAAAAGCACAGTTGGAAGACTGCTCTTTGTGTACCAGTGAGACCATGCTTTGCCCATACATAATATGTGAGAGAGGGCAAAACAAGAAAAAAGAGATTAAGGGAAAAAAGATAGGTTCTGTTGATTTCAAACAACCAATTGAAGACATTATTTTGAGGACAAACAGGACATTGAAAGGATTAAGAAATCTGTTGGGTTTCTCAAAGCCTTATGGCAAGGCTGTTTCCTCCACCTATGAGGGTAGGTTAGACAATGAGGTGAAAGCTTGTAAACCTCCACTTTTTTGTTCTGCCCAATTTAGTTAATGTAACTGTTGTTCCCAATGTCTTCTGCACAATGCAAAACATGTTCTGGAAGCCCTGTCATGCTGGCATAACCTGTATTCCAAAACCAAAACATAACAAAACAAAACAGCAGAAAAAGAAAAAAATACAAAGAGGAGCTCAGCAAAGAGCTAAAGAGTTAAATAATTTGAAATGCCACAAAAAGTGCTCCCACAGTTTTAAAATGTTAATCAGTTATGAAAGTGTAAGTCATCCCCTGCTGATAAAGAAAATGAACACAGGAACAGAGGAAAAATTGGAGTTTCTGAATTAAGAATCTGTGTGGCTTTTCATCAACACTTGGTAGGCAATCCAAAGACTCAAGTCTGTCATCTAGCAGACTGGTATACATTTTGCATCTGCATTTTGCATTACATATGCACTCAGAACCATGATGCCTACCTGTGTTTCTGTGGTAGCCATTTTTGCTATGCAGGTGCTGGGGATGACAAAGGAGAGCTCTGAGACATTTAGAGGTCTCTCTGAAAGCACTGAGCTCACTGATTGCTTTCATTGCCAATTACCATGATTCTAACTCAGATAGTCCTATGGGAACTATCACCTGCCCTATATCCTTTGCTCTGGCTGATTTAGCTCAAGTAGAATAAGAGAGAAAGAAACTGGGAAGTTGTTACTGCTCTGTGGGTATTTGCAGAGACGGATCCTGGATTCCCACCCTGCCACAGAAGCCTCTGTGCAGAATGAAGGGGAGCTCTCTAAATCACATTAGCTTTACCTTGCAGTACATCTGCAAAGAGATTTTGTAGTTATTTCAAGTATCGTTTTTCTTTTGGTCTTCAGCCTTTGTCTTCCTATTTTTAGTTTTTAGAGCTTAATTTGATAAAGTGAGAAGAGAGGATGGTTAATTCTGAAGAACCAAGATGATGAGAACCCCACTCGGGGCAAGTCTTCACTATAAGGAGCACATGGCATAGTTTTTTTTCTGTAAATTATCTATTATAACAAAGCTGGGAGAGAGACAGCAAATATACACCATATTTTTTCTTCTTTTGCTGCAATCAAAAAGATGCCTTAAACTTCTTGCACAAAGATGAAAATACACAAAACAGACTTTTCTAATTTTAAACTGGCATTTGCTTTTTGCTTGTGTATTTTAAATATGTTGCATTTCATAGATTCAAAAGAGAGTGGGATGCCTCTCATGGCCCCAAGCAAACATCTCTATTTTATAAATCCTATTATGCATGGATGAAAAGCTAAGCTAATAACTAATTTTCACCCTCACAACACAGCCATCTCTGACAAGATTAAAAGCGATTGTTTCTAAGGGATGTTTGCTAACATTAGCTCAAAGTGGACAAGTGGGCAAGTCAGGAGGCAAAGTGCGATCCTGCACTTTGAACATTAGAACCAGGCCATTTTGGTACTGAACATATGAAAATATACCACATTCAAAAGACAGGAAAAGACATGGGCAGAGACCTCATCACATTAATGAACTAAAAGCAACAGAGGAAAAGACTGAAGAAAATGCCTAAATGATTTATAAATGAGCATTTAGTTTCATGCTGTCTGTGAATATTACACAATCTTTCTTCATCTTTATGCCCAAACTGGATGTATTGTGCACCACCACAGCATATATGAGAGTATAAGTAACAACTGTATAACAGAGAATAACTTCTTCCACATTCATATGTGTGCACATACAGAAATTTACCTCCTTATAGTGAAATAATATAAATATTTTTCATCTTGCTAAATAGAACCACTTAAGGAGCTCTCAATAGAAACAGAAATGGTATATCTGGTCATGAAAACCATTCCTTTGTTCAACTTCTTAATAACTGCTGTGGGTGCACTACATTTTAGCTTAGAGAAAATACTTATCTGTTTGTGGTCATTAAAGGCACTATGATACTTCCTATGGAGATGCTTGTGGAATGTCAGTGTCAAAGTTAAACTATAGCTTGGGTATCAAGGTCTACCTAAATTTTCTCATGTGGTTTGTCTGAGGCTGTTCTCTGTTTCCTTTTCTCTCCAGGATGGCCACGCAGTGCAGCTCTGAATGGCCTAATAATTACCACATTTTATCTGGTGCTGTATGTGACTGCATCTCAGCGGAGAAATTAAAGATTAATTATACTCATCCATGTTTTTCTAGTTTAGTTTTGTTGTTTTGTTTTATTTGGTTTGGGTGTTGGGGTTTTTTGTTGGTTTGTTGTGAGAAGCCAATGATGTTTGTTACTCCTCAATAAAGGTTGCCAGAGGCATATGGGGGAGGGGTTGCCCATGCGCCATGTCCAGGAGGCAGCCAGGAGATGGAGGAAAGCCTTGTCTCTGGGGGGACTTTGCCTGGCCACCAGTTCATGTCTCACAGGGAACAGGCAGTCAGCAGGGGACCACCGAAGGCACTGTACCCCAGAGACACTCTCCAGTCAGACGCCAGAAGGTCTCTGCCAATGGATGGCACTGGGACATCGGACTGGGCCATGGTCTCCTGTCAGCAGGCGGACTCGGGGAGGAGCCGAGGGCACAAAAAGTAACTGCACCAGGGGCTCCGGAGGCTGTTCTGGCCCTTGCCTTTCGACTCTTCTGGGGGCTTTTCGAACTTGCTTTTGAAATTCTGCCTTTTGGCTCTCCTGCCCTCGCTGGCTCTTGCTCGCCCTCGCGTCTGCCCGGCCTCCCTGAGTCCCTGACCAGCGCCCTGCCTGCTGCGTCCCAGCAGCCCTGTCCCTGCGTCCAGCCCTGCCCGCCTCCGAGCCTGACCGGGGCCCATCCTCGCCGCGACCCTGCCCAGGCTCCTGCCCTCCTTCCCGATCCCCCTGACCCCGAGTCCGGCCGCCCTGCCCAGGCTCCTGCCCGATCCCCCTCCCCTCGTGTCCGGCCGCCGCAGGAGCCGTGCCCCGGCCGGCAGCGTGCACAGCCCCCCCACAGCCATCGGGGACATCGGCGGCACCCCCCGACCTCCGGGGGTAACGCCCTTTTTCCCTCTGACTCCTCTCCCTCTCTCTCTACACCCCCCCTTACTTTCCCATTTTTCTTCCTCTTGCTCTGTCTTCTCTAAAGACAGCCCTCTTTAGTGGTGTATCTCCTTTTTATTTTGTCTTTTTGTTACCAATAAACGGTTCTCAGATACAGCGTTTGCCTCATTTGGCTTAATTTCCTTCCCAACCGACCATTTTTAAAAGAGTTCATCGCTGTTCCCCACACTGGAACACGACACTTGTGTTTTGGGGATTTTCTTTCTGAAATGCTGTGCACCTTTAGAAGTCTACTGAGATTTCAGGGCTGTGAAAATACTCTTACTCATTATCATTACTAGCAACACGGAGATGCTGTTTAAATAAAAAACAAGGCTAAAAGTCCTGAATAAGAGAAAAGACATCAAGAAATTACCCTTATAATTACTGATGACTGCAGGTGAAATATAATTGTAAGGTTGACACATAAATTGATATGGCCATTACCAGACTGTGCAGCTTGTGATGTATCTCTTAATGTCAGAACAAGATCAATTGCTCATTTTGGCCAAAGAGACAAGAGTGGATATTGCCTGACCAGGACCAGTACTGAGTTTACACCACTGTACAAGAAGCAACTGCAATTTTTATCAATGCAGTTAAGCTAGATTTAAACTAACTCTGATCTCAATGGTAGTGTAGCTGTAGAGATGCAAACTTAACTAGTTAAAGGCATTAACCATACCCATTTTCCCATGGTTTACACCTCTCTCTCCAGAGAGCCGCTGTAACCCTATTTGTTCAAGTAAGTTTATTCATAGCAGAACTGAGCATTTCTTTCAATATTGCTGTCACACCTGGAGTGTGACTTCTTTTGCCTCTGTTTGAGTGGTACAACCATCTGGAAAACAAATCTAGCTGACTTGCTGAAGATTACCCATTTGTTAAAGCACCTGCCCGGAGTATGGCCCACAATACCTGACCTTCAGTTCTGAGTGATCCCACAGAATCTCAGGTAGTCAGCAATGACAGAGAGTTTTAGATGGCTCTATTTGATGCCAAACTCAATCTGGCCTCTGCCAGTCCCAAAATCACAAGACTGTAAACATAGATTCAGGCCATGCTTTTCCCATCTTTCCTTGTAGTTCAGGCAGACAAAGGGCTTATCCAGCAGCTGTACACCTACTGATTAACTCAGAAAAGTCTCTTCTTAAACAATTTAGAAATTGGACCTAAAAATAAAAATAGTTTATATTTAGGATATTGTAGTTGAGAACTGAAATCTGAAAGCCTAGGACAGCAACCTTAAAATGCAGCCTTTTCCCCTTTGTTTATTTTTCCTTCTACTCAAGAAAGAATAATTTCTCAGGGAACAAAACACACTTATTTATAACACAGTATGTAATCAGTTCAATCTACCCTCTACCAATAGAATCGACAAATTTCTACTCAGAACACTGAACAGAAATACGTAAAAATATGACATGGGCCCTTCAGAGGTTTTCAATTATTAGTTTTGTTGCACTGCACAAAAGTGCAAGCTGTCATTGTATAGTGGCCTTTTTAAAATTCAGAGTATGAAATAGATGAGTTTTCTCCATACACAGATGTTAAGCCCTACAATTGCAAGTTGTAATCTCTCCCTCTTTTTAATCTCCTTGTTTCTTTAATGATTCTTGAATCATTTTACATAGATGGAAAATATAACAATGAAAAGCATCAGAGCCCATGGAACAGGATATGAATCTTTGGGATGCTCTGTTTCTTCTCCAGGCTATGTCATTAGCTCCCCATGTTGCCACAAACGGGTCATTTGGGCTCCCTGTTATGCAAAGAGCAACAAGACCACTCATCCATGTTTTAAAAAATTCTGAGGGAATAAAATTGGATTTACTTATTAAAAAATTAGACTGATACCAAAATTCAAGACTGAAATAAAATTCATTATAATAAATATTATTCGTAGTAAGAGTTTAAATGCAGATAATTATATATAACTTATTTAGATTGGCACTTTTTATTAAGTATATAAAATAATTCTACTTCATATCTTTATTTAAAGATGACAGTAAAGCCAAATGAACTTCTCATCTAAATTTGTTCCTGTTGTTGGAGGCTACCATATCTTTAAAAGTCTGCTAGTGTGGTGATAGATTCTAAAAAGTGCCTGTTAATATAACATGTTTGTGAACTTCACCCAGTACATAATTATTTAATAAGTTTTTTAGACTAGGGAGAACAATATAAAAATTATAAAACTTATAGTCTTGAGTTATAGAACAGAGTCATCTTGTGCACAGAGTTCAGAGATCCCTGTTATGTCTTTTAGCTTCAGGTAAAGACATTCTTAAGCACAGTGACTGGGAACAATCTATGTTTTCACACTTCCATAGGAATTAGTACTTCCAGCATAAGAATGTGAAAAAACCTAGCTTAAGATATGGTGTTTGTCACATAAGCCTTTCCAAGATTGCAAAGAATATAATGGTGTCTGAATTTGTCTTGCCCTTTTGTAGTCAGCCGCTCCTGGGAATATGGTATAGGACATATACTTTCTTTAAAACTCGTACAATTTTTGGCTTGTAATGAGTACTTGTAATGAGTACTTTCTGCAATTAATGCAGCAATAAGTATATTGTCAAAGAAGTTTAAAAAACTGTACTACAATGGTAGACTCTTAAAGGATTCGTTTGTACCAATGCTGCCATAATAGCAAATAGCAAAAACTTGAACATTTCAATATATTTTCTAAAATATTAGCAAATGTGCTTTAGAAAAACTCTGTAGAGATTGATGTAAAAACAGAAGTACTATGCTGATATGCTTTCAGCCATATGTTATGTTGTTTTATTTTTCAGCACATGTCATCAACAGTTTTCTTTTGGTATGATTAAAGAACCATACACATTCACTCAAATAGGGTATAAAGAAATCTGTGCTTCTTTTTTTCTCTAGTTTTCAATCCTTCATTTTGTCTGTTCTCTAAACAAGAAACTAGGAATGTTCTCATGGCTAAGATGTATATCAATTAAAAGTGAAGTATGCGCTATAGGAACACTAAAAACTTCAGCATCTTTCAGATATGTATATTAATGGTAGGAACCTGATTACAACTCCAGGGAGATACTGTCATTGTCACAAAAGGAAAAATACATATACAGATAACTGGATTAAATAGAAGCAACTATTTTGGGTTACTGAAATGAGCTGGTAATGGTATTGCTGTATACACTCTTAGCTTTCATTACTGGCTAGAGGAAAACATTATTATATAGACTTGTGTTTTTCTGGCTGGGCTCCACAAATGCATCAAGATAAAAAGAACTTTGATTTTTGAAAGGATTTACAATAATGGTGCAAAATCTCCTCACACTCACTAATGCCAAAATTAGAGATTGATGCAATAACATAAAGCCACCGGACATATTCTACCAACATTTTCCTGATCCCATGAAATCTCCTAAGACAGTTTGTACTAAGATGGAAAATCTTTTAAGGATGCTGATTATATTCATTATAGCCAGTTTGCACTAGAACACCTATGCCTTCAGCACAGGGAGAAGGAACAGCCTCATGGGAGGGTAACTACTTTCCATATTTTACATGTTAAACACTGAAAAATCATGACTTTGGCCAAAAAGTTCTCTACCAGTGTTAAAATAATGAGGATTTCTGGGAGCCTTTTTATAAATGCACCATTCAGATTCTTCTCGGATGCCCTGTGATTGTCTTCCTTCAGAGAAGGAAGGTTGTGTGGAAACTTCTTTTTGGCAACTAGAGAATCAAAGGTTGCTCTATAAAAAAAAATTGTAGACACTTTGGCAGATCCACAGCTCTGAATGTGATCCCTGATCTCCAGTGTGTGGAGCCTAGAGATCTTGCTTTCATACCAAGCCCCACTTATAACTGTCCTTAGTGCAGTTCAGCACTCTTCCAAAGCATTATCAGAGCTGAATTTGTACTATGTCTGTGTACTATTTGTACTATGCCTTTTTATTTCTAGTTTTGATTGGCAAATGTGACTGCTTCTGTGCCTACAGAAGAAATGTGTTTTGGCCATATTGATGTTCACAACAACCAATATGACAAAACTATCTAAAAAAAAAAAAGTATCAAATGCCTAAACTGTCCTAGATATTGCTTCTCTTAGTAACGTAACGCTATTTTACTTCAGAAGGTCTCAGGTTTCTGTGGAATGAGCATTCAGCTTCTCTAGATCTGCCACTACACAGGTACTGCTTAGTCTGTCTGGGGCAACTATAAGCAGACAGAGTGTGTGTTTATATACCATGGACACAGCAAGCTGGGAGCAGAGGCTCTTCCTGTTTCAGCTATGCAAGTGCTCAGTTAATTGATCATGGATTTAGAGAGTAACACAGGAGCAAGATACAAGGTGTGCATGTCTAAAAACATAATGCACAAATGTACCATCACAGGGCATGAAAACTTTTAGAAGGGCCTGGGACCAACACTATTTTGTAGATTTGGTGCTAGCACAGACTTTTTTAAAGTGAAGTTGAGAGTTTCATGACAAGACTTGGAGCTGAGAATATAATAAAAATATCAAGTACTGCAAAGTTGTTGTAATATTATAATCACCAACACTGTCATGCTGAAATCCTCCCTTCACCAATTCAGCAAGAGTTTTACAGAGGACCTGAGAGGGAAAAGGACTTCATGTTATGTTTTTATAGGTGATATAAAACTATGTTAGTCTTGACCTACTAATTTCAGCTTGCCTACTAGAGCCCTGGAAACTTTTTTAGTGATAGCCTTTTTAAACTAGAAGAACTGTTTAAATACAAGTTTCTTAAATACTGAAGACCAAGCATACCTATGTGTCTTTACACATATATGTCCAGTCACAGAAACTGCAATTATCTTAAAAAAAAAAGAAAGAGAGAAAAAAAAAAGAATTACAAAAAATAGAGAAAATGTACAGTACAGACAGACAAGAAATGAGATCTAATATATAGCTTCTGAAAAGAACAGAGAAGTTAACCCAAGGATCTTGGGTATGTTCCAGTTTAAATAATTTAATTTTAGCTCTTTGAATTTCTTCTGTAATTTCATACAGATATAGAATTTTTCAATCCCTGTCCTAAGATGTTGTGTAGATTTGCTGTTCATTAATGAACAATGCCATTTTCCACTCAGGCAAAGCTTAAGTCATACATAAACTACCTGGATTTTATCAAATTAACTATTAAGAAAATGCCCTAATTCCAGCTTAGTCACATGTAACTTCTCAGGTAGTTTCACTGGTAAAAAGGATCATGGTTCTCTAAAGTTTTACTTCTTCTCTTCAGATTAAATATCTGAGATTTTGATATTACAACACACAGCAGTGATATCTATTGAATAAAATAAAAAGTATGTTATTCAGATGACCGCAAAAGGAATTGTGTTATTGTAGGCAAAAACATTCAACAACATGTGTATCTTCCAAAAAAAAAAAAAAAAGGGAACAGTTTTTCCTGAATTTTACTCTGTCACTGGTACATTTTTTCTGATGTTCAGCCTTTAGTGAGTACATTATGGACTTCTCTAGGGAGCCGAAAATGTGTTTTTTAAGTAAACATGAAATGCTTTGATAAATGAAAACACTCAAATGAGACTGCTATTGGGGGAAAAAAATCTATTCAGTTAAAACTCTTGTTCTATCATTTAGGATAATAATAAAACCCTTTATCCCAAAAGACTGAAACAAATTTTGATTCATTGTGGCCATACTGCACAGTTCTAAAAAACTAAACTGTCATATTGAATATAAATAATGTATTCCCATAGGCTAATCAGAACAAAATGAGAAATTGTCTAGTAATCAGTATTTTAATGCGTTAATAAAAAGAATCCTCAACTTTTCAGTATAAATATTCCTGTATCACAGATAGTCATCCTTTACTCATTTAATAGGAAACAAAGAAACCTCTACAAATAAGCCACCCATCTTCTGAATATTGACCTGTGATGGTAAATTTCAGACCACTGCTTGAAATAGTCTTACCTAATTCCAGAGGATTGTTTTTAGCAAAACCCTATACTTCTTACCTTATACTGTTTTAAGTTACACCTTGAAATCTTATGGCTATGCAGGGATTTGTTTTTATGGAGATAAACACCCAAATATCTACTTTTAAGTGAAAGCCTTATGTTTCAGCTTTAAAACCCAGACTTTAAGCCCAGTACTACAAGGCAATATGCACTGTTCAGCAGTGCCTGCTTTCTCCAATAGGCTCCTTGCAATTAATTTGAGACTGCTCTGTAAGTGGAAGATGCAACATACATTTTTACATGCATTTCTTGTGTACTGTACTACAAGTGATAAAGCTGATGTTAAAAGTAGTGTTGAGCAGGAGAGAGAGAACTTCAAAAATGTAACATGTAGTAGCCTCATTGCAGTTGCCTGAGGCATGGTGGTTTAGAGCTCTATAGATTTTAGCTTTGAGAAAAATAAAACTAATAAATATGAGCTACAAGAATGAGTCATACACAGTAGAATTTGAAAAGTTTAGATAACTAAATAGGAATTAGTTAGTGATGGTACCTCTAAATCTTGAGAGATCTCTTGCCCCAAAATGACTTTCACAGAAATCTAAGTCCACCAGTTTTAGCTGGATTGTTGAGTTCCTAAATCAGAAGCTCTGACCTCAGCAAGTTTGTAAAGGACACCTAAATCATACACCTAACAATCTGCTAAAAGTCCAGCAAAGCATTTAGGCATGACCTTAATTGTAATGTAGTGATTAGCTGCACTGAATTAATAGCACAACTCATGGGCTCAAAGTTAAGCGAACACTTAAAGCATTTTACTCAGTTTCAAGTATCAGATCAGGGTTTCCCAGTGCTGCTTTTCAAACACTCACAGATTTGTAGTTATTGTGAGACTAGAACAAGTGTTGATGTCTAAGAAATCCCTGAGCTCTGTTAAAGCCAAGGAGCACACAAATTGCATGCCTTTGCAGGGATTCCTAAATTTACATATGATAACCTTGGAGCCTCTTCCTGAAATAAAATAAATAATTTATAGAATCCACAGTCCTATAATGCCAATTACAGCAAGTATTTTCACACTTCCTTAACCAAACTGAAAATAAATTGTCCAAAGCCAGACAGTGAGTGGCGAAGCTGGTATCAAGCTTTTACTATCCATTTATTTGATCCTCACTTTGCTTTGCTATCTGATTCAAAGATTTAAACACATTTGTTTGACATATCAGACTTCGGGCTGAGGTTATTGCATTTAAGCTAATCAACCCTAGGTGGAGGAGCTCTAAAATTCTTCCTTATTTTTCTTGTGCCTTTAGTTTCCAGGACGGGAAGTAGATGAACTTTTTAACTTGGAAACATAGTATCAACTTTTAGGATTCCCTAAGTGAAAGAATGTGCTACAGTGTGCGAGTACAAACTTCTCCCTCGAAAATCCAGAGGAAAAGCACATCTTGTTGGAGGGGGATGTGGATGGTCTTTGTTCCAAGTGTGCTTCTAGATACTCTTACCAGAACTGCACCTCCATCATCAGCTCTTTCCGCTTAAAGTGCACCTACTCCTGCATTGTCATGAGGATCTGCATTCTTCTCATGACAGAAGTTGTGAGCTCCAACACTTTACTGTATGAAATAGCATTCTAAACATTAGAATCAAAGGCACTTCTGTATGAATCAATTAGCACTCTTAACCTCTTAACTATACTGCAGTCTGTAATTTGACAGTTATCATTAGGAGACCCTATAAAACTAGTACAACAGATGTGTGCACAGTGCCCTCTAATTCAGAGTAATAATCTTTCTACAATTGTGTTCACTGTTGTTCATTTAACTTTAGGAAGAAAAAAAAAAGAAATTTATCAATGCAATTGAATGAACCCAGTATTTACCTCTCCCTTACCATCTCATATTAAAAAATTACAGAGCATTTTTCATTATATCTGTTTGGTAAAGCCAATTGTAAAAGGCTGGTATAGAAAATAAGTGCAGAACATTTAAACAAAAATACTCATGGAATTTGGTAGGTATACAACTTTTATAAACTGTTTCCTGCTGGGTTACTGTATTAGGAGTCTCAAAGCTTCCTCCAGTTAAGGTTAATTTATTGTTTATATTAGCACATATGCCTTAACAACATAAAGAGCATTTCCCACAGATCAGTTGATAAGACGCAATATAGAGAAAGGGCCAAATAATGTTTATTACAGTTTACTTAGTAAAGCTATGACTACAATACTCAACTGCTGAAGTCAGTGAAAAGACACCAGCACAACACAATCCCAGAAAATGCAAGCTGATATAGCACAAAAGATTCTTTGTTTAAGAGCAGCAAAAATTTCCAGCAACTGTCTGAAGATGCATGGCATAAGAGAATGCAATTAAATAACAGAACAAATCCAATCTAAAGGACAATAATTATAAACTAGGACAGGGACATTTTGTTTTAAGTGCACACAATGAATTTTAAAGATCTTTCTTTAGAAGGGGAGTGGGATGATGACCAAGGAGCTAGGGAAGGGCTAAGGCTTACTATCTAGGGCCTACACTGTGTACTCTCTGTGTTATCTTTGCAGATGGAGATCTGCATAGTCAACATCAAGAAGGGATGAACTGACTGAAGGAGGAAGTCCTATGGAGACAGGAGGATGGTCCTGTTTTGGCTTTGAAGAATGACAGAATGGCAGAGTCCTATGACTGGAATTTTGAAGGACACCATAACAAAGAAAAATTAACTTTTGCCTGACTAAGGGTTATTTAAATTGTAAAGTGCACATTCTGCATATGTTAACAAGCTCAATTAATTACATACTATGACACGTATTACTATTGTACACAACTTGCTACCTGTATCTGCTACATGTAATACAGGAGGAGGGGAATAAGATTGGACTGTATATAAGAAGGGTAGAAATTTCACTTAAGAGGAAAACTCAAAAAAACTTGGGACAGAGGACTGGCTACTCTCCTCCTTTTTCTTCTGACCAGTTTAAGTTTCTAATTATTATTACCCAGGTTAACACAATGTTACTGTTATTGTTAGAGTTCTATCTCAGCTAGTGCATTTGTCAACAGCAATTCCTAATATGTATTTCTGTTGCTTCAATAAACTGCAATATTCATGAATTTTTGCTCCCAAGGCTCTTGAACTCTGAGGACCAGCTGGAAAACAAGAGAGTTTATTTTCTGCCAGATTTCTTAATTTTAATGAAAAAAGTATTATGGAGGAGTGACACATTTGATGGATGAGTGGGTTCTGAAAAAATCCATTATCAATTACTTTTTAGTGTTTGTTTCTAGTCCAGCAATTTTTATTTGAACAGGCCACATGTTAGTATGGTTTTGATTGCAAGAAGTGACTGACTGTTCTTAAACGGGGTACTGTTAATTTGCTATCTTCAACTTCATCCCTCCTTTTTCTGATAGGGATTTTGTTATGTCAGGTCCTGTTTTTAAATTTAAGGGGAAAAAAAGTCATGAAAAAAAGTTTGTTTAGTAAATTACTCCCTGTTTTGTTTTCAGCCAGCTCATATCAAATTCAATCCAATAAATCTTGCAAGTTATTCTGAAAATAAGCAATTTAATTGCCCCTCAAATTTAGCCCAAATCAGTTTGACCCTGGGGGTTGCATCCTTTCTCTCTTTTATACCAGTGTTCATCCAAAGCAGTGCTATATAACCTGATGGAGTCACTTGAGCTACAAGCAAGTAGGGAGTAAATCTTCATTCATTGTTTCCTAAAGTAAACTTTACAGAAGTTCATGAGATTGCCGTGTTGAAAGGATTTGTTATCAGGAACAAAATGTCATTGTTTACCTTTCAGGCAGGTGTGGGCTAAAGGGCTGGCTGATACCTGGAGTGACAATCACTGCATGCATACCCAGTTATATAAATAGATGGAGTCCTTCAATAACAACCATTTCCTCATTACTTTCTTTAGTTATGATTTGTGAATGTCCATTTGTCAGTACCCAGTGAAGTGCATTGTGTTCAAATTTCATGGAGACCAGACTCTGACCCAATTATAAATCATACCTAAAAGAGAGAGCAGAGTCTCCCACTAACAGAATCCACTCTTCTCTGCTCCAGGAGAGTGACAACAGCTCTCCGCACAACACCATCCCACAGTGTGGGAGGGGCCCCTGCACTCCCGTGGGAGGTGGCAGAAGTCTAAGGGGACCTGTTCGGCAAATACTGCACCCTCCCTAACTAATGTCAATCAGCGTTTAATGTACTCCCCTGTTCTAGCAAGTTCTCTGTTTCTGTTACCCTCACTGGCTCCTTTTGTAAGACTTCTTTCCCGTGCCCTCATTGGCTTTGTGTATGTCACCCCATCCTTGCTCCTCCCCTTAGCCCTTTCCCAATTGGACTGTTTGTACCCTAACCACGCCCACTCCTCTCCTGTTATATACCCAGCCCTGCCTTTCCTCGGGGCTCTCGGAGCCTGCTCCCTCCCTGAGTGGTTGTCTCCCTGCACCCTTCTCTTCTCCCTCATCCTCTGCCTTACCCCCAATAAACCCTCGAGGAACATAGCAGCCTGAGTGACCTCTCGTCCTTCTGGTGGAGCTATCCGTACCCCATCAGTGCCCCCTGCGGACCGGCCAGTCGAGGGTCTCTTCGCCTGACTGGGCACCCGGGCTGAGGCGCCAAAATACACCACAGAAGATACTCTGGAGTCCCCACTGGGCTTCTCTTTTATATTGGGGGCAGGAAGAAGAAAAAATATATTTACAGCAGCTATTTGCTGAATTTGATCTCTGCTAAATATATGTATCTTTATCATATAGTAATTCCATAGCTACTATAAGAGGTGTGTACATATTACTTCTGAATTATGCTCCTAAGGAAGGGCTGAAAGAAATAAAGCTGCCTCACAATACATAGATCTAAACTCCTGATTCCTGTGCTGGCAGAGTCTGCAGTATAATGACAGCATGCAATTCGATTTCAATATATAATTAAAAATTAAAAGCGAAATGGTGTCTTCACCTTTTCAGAGGAACTAGGAAATTTTCAGTATAGGATGAGAAGTGAAGTACAAAATCTTATTTACACTCGGAAAAGAAGTTTAAAATATTTTTTTGAGGTTCTATATTAGATAATATTTTTGTGCCACTCAATTTACTTAGTTTTGCCAAAGTTAATGTTAATAGAGCCACTATAAAGAACATTAAGCTAAAGACATACTATATCCAGTTAGAATTATTTTTCTTTCTTTTGGCCTCTTACCCTTCAGTATGAAGTACCCTTTTTTCATCCTATTTAAAGCACTTTGAACTTGTAGAGTTAAGTTGGTTTGTATAGTTCTCTTGCATGTTAAAATATAAACAATTTGAAAATGTTAAGTTCCAAACTGGTGGTTTCTCTTTCATCAAAGTTATATGACAAAAATCTCCTTTTCAGCTTAGTATTTAATTTTGAAAAGTTAACGTTTTGAAAAATGTGGAATAGTATTTACTGCACCTAGGAAAATGTCAGTTAAAAAGTTAAAGAATTTGATTTAGTAATTAAGATGTGCCAGAGACGAAATAGTGACATATTTTAATGGCATTGCAAGGGCTGGGAGAACTTCCTTTTCATTCAAGGCCACAGACTGCACCTTGAGTAGCAAAAATATATGCTAAGTCTATTCACCTCATCTTCTAAAACGGTTAGTAAACTCCTAACATTGCAGTAAGCATTGAAACCTTGTTAGAGAGATTGAAAGGCAAGGTAGAATGATAAGCCACATGTTCTACTATAGTCATCACTCCTGATAATGAAATCCTTGTTCTTTTACTGGGGTCAATGCAAGAGAAGCTCTGTTGTGTGAGTGGTTGACTTCCTTGTTAAAACTCTGGATTTTAGCGCATACACTTTCTTACAAAACTATCTGATTAGTTTTCTGTAAGCTAAGAAAATTGTGTATCTCATGTTGCAAATCAAGTGGTGGATTTTAAGTTATTGAGACTAAGGTGTTTCTTATGAATAAATGCAGTAAGAAACTGCATTTCCTATCAGGGGTATAACCTGTGATGTAGACACAATCTGACTATAACTGTAAGAAAATGCTTTGTTCAGGTCCAGTTTTGTCAGTTCAAGCCTTATTGCATTCATTTCATGTTTACTGCAACTAAGAATATAACCACAAAATATGGAATAAGCAGCCTTATAGCTATATGCATTTAGCAAATATTGCAGGTGGGCCTCAGGACTTAAGTCGCTTGACTAGGTAGCACTCACATATTGAACATTATAAAAAGACTTAAACACAACTTAATGATGGCATAGGACTTTATGAGACTTCTCTAAGAGAGTTAATGTTTTCCTCCCGAATAATTTTTTGGGGTTTGGCCATGGATAAAAATATTCGCTGCTGTTGCTCCCACTCAGAGTCTGCCCGAGTGACCCAGCTAGAGGGGCACTACGAACAGCAGAGGGCACTCCCTTGGGATCCCTCAGGTTTTCCAGGAATGCCTCTGGAGGATGGAAGATGTACAGCTTTCCACTGAAGAAGCCGACTCTCACTGAGGGTAAAAATCCAGGAGTATATTGGGAACTCACACGAGCCCAACTACTCCCAGGAACACCCACCAGCAAGAGTCTTGAGAGGGACTCTGCAAGTTTATGAATGGGGGGTGGAAAGGGGAGGGGAAAAATTCAACAACCAATGGGATACACCTCGGGTGTGGCTCTCAATAAGAGGGGCAGGGATGACAGCATATCAGGGAAGGTTAGGGGAGAGACCCCTGGTCCTTGCCTAATCACTCGACGCCCTTGATGGAAGCTTCCAGACTGTTGGGATGGGACGTCGAGTGATGGACAAGGCACCAGGAAGGGAATACAGGAATGACTCAGCAGTTGTACTGAGTCAGGGGGCAGGTTCAGGGAGGATTGACATGGGTGAAACCATAGGGGTAAGGAGAGGGTACAGGAACATAGACATAGGGATAACCAAAAACAATATATAACAATATAACATATAACAATATAATTCGCTACTGCTAGTTCACAGATATAACTGCAGAAAGAAGCAATGACTAAGAAAAATTACATTCATTGCAAATATCTGCCTGAGCCATTTTGCACCATGTAAGTTTGCAAACCCAGCTTCTAGTACAGGATAACTAAATATTATTCTTCCTGCAGAAAATAATGCCAATGTACTTTAACACAGCTTTTCCTGCCATATACCAAGTGCAGTTCTTGTAAGCAGAACTATGTCATTGCAAGAATTCTGCATGTAGTGAATCAAGTAAACTCAGATCATAATCCAAACCACCAATGCCTGTAAAAGAACTAAATAAAGTGTGACTTTGGCAATGTAAAAGAAAAAATACTTAAATGAAAAATAGTTTCGAACATGGAAAATTCTTGTTTTGCAAGGGAGTTAGATATAAATTGGTACATAAATCATTGCATTATACATAGTACCATAAAGTCTCTTAATGTGCTTACCAGCAACAACATATCCCTAAGGTCACTGACTAATTGTAGGTAGGGAGTGTTTTAAAAACTTGCTGAGACAGGGTCACTCGATAGCACTTGTAAAACAACAGATCATAAACTGTGTGTCATGCTGTTACATTATTCCACCAGTAGAACCCGACTTAATACCATCATTAAAATTTTTAAGCAGAGAAAACTTAGTTTCAATTCAACTAACAACCTCACTGAGTTTATCTTTCTGAAAGCTAAGAAGAGCACTTGTTACGCATTGAACTTAAATATGTATAGAGATTTAAGATTTACTCTGGGGCATTCTGAACTGATTATCAGTTTAACACTTTATTTTTATGAGTGTCTGTGATTCTGTGCGTGTGTATGTGAGTATACAGCTAAGAAAGTATGGTGACCTTGTAACTTGGTCCCAAAATAAACTAATAAGTTGCAGTGCTAGGCACAACGGTCTTGGTCTTCAGCTACAGTCATTCCAGACAGGGAATATGTGGGGTTACATATAAAACAGCTTCAGGATTGGAACCTTTCTTAAGGGTGCTGATAAAATCTGTACTAAGGTTATGATGTGAATGTAGAAAAAAAAAAAAGAATCAAAGGAGTCTGAAAGTGGGTTAGAAAATTTTCCATGGAAAAGAGTGTTTTTTTCACTTATTCAATTAAGTACATATATAAGCACCTATTGTTCTGTTGACTTCACTCTAAACTTTGAATGTAAACAAAAGCAGGCTAGTTCTGAACTATTAGGACTAAATAACCAGTTGCGTTTCTTGACAAAATAATGGAAGTGATATTTTGCAAACTCTGGCTCCTCTGAGATATTTTATAAGGGTTTTTCTACACCAGTCAAAACTCAGCACACTTACTGCATACAAAACTGCCTCAATATTTCTTGCAGTCAATTCAATTATGAAAAATCATTAGACATATGTGTAAAACATTTAAAATTTAGCTTCTCCACTTCTGAAGTAACAGTACAGGTTATATAACCTACCCCAAAAGATTTTTCATAAAAGAAGGAAAAAACAAGGAACTTTAAATACAAAACAGCCCATATTTAAAGATCCATCAAAGCTGTGTCAGAAGTGACAAAGGATAGGAAAACAGAATGACAATGACATTCTGATCTTAATTCACATAATTTAAAAGTTATAGCACACTTCCTCTTAAACTTCTGAGTCTCACGGATCTTGGCAGAATGCTGTGAAACAGTACCAAAATAGACATTGATTAGTTACATAAAGAGTTAAGTATATGGATATACATGTATTGCTGTAGCTTTGCAAACCAAGTTCTGCCTTACTTTTAGCTACACAAATTCACTTAAGACCAAATGGGCAAGCAAGACCAAACACTGGTGAAGCTTCAATCAACATTGCTGGTAAACCGAGAGGCGCAAGAAGACCAGAGATTGTTTTGACCAAAAAGCTGTACCCTTTTGCCTTTAGGTTTGGAGCTCTCTACCTAATGTCAAACTCATGCGGGGCAGCACGGAACAATGAATCCTGCTGTTACTTGCAGAATTCAATTTCCTCAGATATATGATTTATTTTATAACTGGACTTATCCTTCTCCACTTTGTGGATTTGATAGTGATATCCACTGTGAACACTCATCAGGGTTTCTAAAGATGTTTGCAGCTCTGTGGAGTGAATTGTTCTGTTCTGTTCCTGCACAGCTTTCACACTCTCAGTGACAGCCACTTAAGCATTTCTAGATTTGGCAGCCATACTTCAGAATGTCAAGACTTGGTCCAGGCATATGGAGATTGTCCTCTATTTCAGAGGAGTTGGAAGTGCTCCTCTGTTTAGTGAGCGGTGCTTGTGATTGATTTTTTAAAAGCACTTTTAGTGATGGAAGATTTAGACATGTGAGAAGCAGCATTTTCATAATTAGGCAGGTGTTCTATCATGAAATCTTTAAACAATATTTAGATGTCTCAATCCCTATGGAAATCTGATTATGACCTTGGTAAATATAAAAATTAGAGCAGAAACTACACATGCAAGTAGACTGGAGGCTGAGTACCACAATACATAACATGTAGATATTTTTGGTGGCATAAAAACAGAAGGTGACAGGGATGGACATATTGTGGTCCACTTTGCCCTTGCCATTTGCACTTGCAAAATCTTTTTTCAAAAGGATTAAGGATCTATTGTGTCAAACTGCTCTAGATGCTAGTGATGCACTCACCATAGAGGAGCAGATTTTAGTTACAAACTCCAGAAAAAAGTAGAATTTCTACTGTGTGCCTCTTGCAGCTGAGTCCTAGGCAGCAACAGAAGATGGATGCCACCTTCATCATCACCACAACTGTTCCACTGGATCAGTCCTTGAAGATCGCTTTGCAAGGCAAAACCTCAATGGTAAAACTTTGGTGGCATGTCCTATCAAGGTCTCAAGGTGCTCAGTAGCTGCAGGCCTTAGCCGAGATTTGTAGGCAGTAAAGAAATCTGTAGGCTGTAAAGAAAATTTACAGCCAAACCTCTAAGCATACGTAGTTTAGCTACCATCATTAGGGTATTAATTGCTGAGTGTATGTTTTGAGACTATAGATTTGGTATACAAGCATCAAAAATTACATGACTAAACCATATCTATTTTGCATGCAGGTTTAAACTGCAACTCATCAGGAATACAAACTGCTTGAAGGCAAATCTAAGCATGATAGACACAGAGAAGAAAAGAAACCCAACAATATATGAGCCTATCCCTCATGTATGCATCATTGCACAGCACTGCCTAGAGAGGAGCTCTGCAGAAAAATTGTTCTGGGGTTTTTTTAGGACACAGCACTACTACGTGCGAAATCGTTCCTTTTTTTCGGGAGAGTGTGTGTGGAATCAGGTGTTCACGTTCCAGCTCTTCAGTGACAGCCCTGGAAAAAGCATGTGACACTCAGGGCTGGGAAAACACTTTCTGACGCCTGCTCCCCAGCCTGCAAAACGCAGCAGCCGCAGCTGCTGCAGTGAGATGAAGCCGTAGTTTCTGTCCTTCCCTCCCCACAGGTCGCTTCCAGGTGTGTTTACTGTACGCTCCAAAACGTGCAGTACGCAGAGGGCGCAGCCGTCCTATGAAGCCAGGACAAAACGCCCCGTCGAACACAAACGTGGCATTACAATAGAGCATTTAACGACCGGGTCTTGAAGCGTTCCTCTTGCGAGTGGAGAACACCCTGGCCCTGTCACCGCTTCTTCGAAGAAAGTCGGAGCTCCTTCAGTAAAGCCGAAAAAAAAAAAAAAAAAGCCCAACAAAACTTAAATCACGTCGCATTCGGCGACTGTAGCAGGGCATCGCTCAGCGTGCCCAGTGGCACTGGGAACTGAGGGAGCCATCGGGCGGCAGGGGCTGCCTCGGGAGAACGGCCGCGACCCCTCCCGGGCGCTGGGAAAGGCCCCCGGCCCGGCCCGGCCCGGCCCGGCCCACCGAGTCGAGAGCAGGCGGGAGCGCCCCGCCTTCGCGGCGGGCAGCGCAGGGGCAATTTCGCTGCCCGTCAACGAGGGCACCGGCGACGCCGCACCCGCCTATTTAAGGCGATGTTGCCCCTCAATAACGCCCGTCCCCGGCGGTGTCCGCGGGCGGAGCGCGAGGCGGAGCCCCCTGCCGCCCCCCGCTCCCGCCGCGCCGCCGCCCCGCGCGGAGGAGGAGGAGGCGGCGGGAGCGGCGGCGGCGGCGGCGACAGCCGACACCGGCCCCACGTTACTTTGATTGACGGCTGAACAAATGTTTCCCCTGTTCGAACGCCGGCGCCGCGGAACGCCGGCGATCTGCGGGCCCCGCCTCGGGCGGCGGGCCAGCGGGGGCGGGGAGGCGGCGGAGAGCCTTCTGATTGGTTGGAGGTCCGCGGCGCGTCGGCACCCCACGTGGGGGAGAGTGCGGGGCCGCCCCTCTGCCCGGGCCCGCGCGCCCATTTGTCAGCGGCGAAGTGATGGGCATTAGTGCCGAGAGGCGATTAATGGCAGCCCGCCGCCCATTGGTCGCCGCCGCCGCCCTTCATGGGGGGCGAGGCTGACGGCGTCGCGGTGCTTGATGGGAGAAGTAGTCCTCGGAGCGGCTGCATGCGTGCAGTCTTGGCGTCGGCAGGACTGTGACTCCCAGGATGCCCCTCGGCGGCGGCCTTCCGGCTGCTGTGAATATGTATCAGAATGTTAATGACGAGCCGCTGCTAAATTTGGTCAAAGGAGTCACTTCGGCAGAGCGTGCTGTGGGAGCGGCGGGGAGCAGCGATCGGGCTGGACCGGGCTGGGCAGGACACGGCTGGGCTGGGCCGGACCACGCTGCGCTGACGAGCCGAGTACGGGGCTCCGCTCCGCGCGTCGCCGCCGGCACCACCGCCACTTCCCGGAGTTTCGAAAGGCGCGGAGGGAAAAAGAGAGAAAAACAAAAAACCCATAAATAAAGCTGCCCAGACCGTACCGTATTTTTAAATCTTTCTTGCTCTTTAATTTTTTTTTTCAATTAAACCAAAAGGCGGTCGAGCAGCACTAGCGGGGGAGATGCGGTGCGGGCGGTAGCAGCGAAGACCGGACCGCCGCACAAAAGGGCACCGCACCGCACGCACCCCCGCCGCAGCAGCGGAGCAGCCGCCCGACCGCCGCAGCCACCGTCCCCGCCGGGGCTCCGCGGCCCGCTCCGCCCGGCGCCGGGAGAGCCGCCGGCAGCACCAGTAAAAGTTTTCAGGAAGGGAGGAAAACTGCCGGCGGGGGGAATCTCCGGTGGAGCGCGCGCCGGCGGAGGGGCTTTCCCCGCCCTCCTCCACCTCGCCCTCCGCCGCACGGGGCTCGCAGCCCGCCGGAGCCCGTGGAGAGGCGGCGGCGCTCGGGAGAACCGGCCGGCGTCGCCCGCTGACCGCCCCCGGGGGATGTGGCAGCGGCCCCCGAGCGTCGCGGACGCCGCCGCCGTCGCGCCTCGCTGCTGCCGGCGGTGCCCCGCCAGCCCCGGGGCGGCGGGGCCGGGGCGTCCCTGCCCGCCGTCTCCGCCGCCGCGCCTGCAGCCCTGATCCCCGCCGCTCCGGCCGCCAGCGCCCCCCGAAGCGGCGTGGATGATCCGCGACCTGAGCAAGATGTACCCGCAGACCCGGCACCCGGTGAGTGGCGGCGGCGGCCCCGCGGGCAGCGCTCAGGCGCGGGCACCGCGGAGTTGTAGCCATTTTCTTATTGTTGTCCGCCGCGCCGCCGCCGCCTCCCAGGGTCGGGGTTGGCTTGTTTGAGTTGCCTTCGCTCGGTGCGCTGCGGTCCGGGCGGGAGCCCCGCGTCCCGTGGCTGCCGCCGGTGCGGAGGGTCCGAACGGGCGACACATCTTCCAGCGCCCGTGCTGCGCCGCCGGCGGACACGTCGGGGCAGCATCTCGGTGCGCTTGGGGCATCGCGCCTCCGCCCGCGGACGAGCGGAGACCTGGGGGGCTGCGCTTCGGCGGAGCCCCGGTGCGAGGGCCGCGGCGGTGGACGGTGGCGGGCGGGAGGTGGTGACCGGATGACAGGAGGCGATTAAAAGACTTGATGTTCCTTGCTTGCAGGCTCCTCACCAGCCAGCTCAGCCCTTTAAATTCACCATTTCAGAATCCTGCGATCGGATTAAGGAGGAGTTTCAGTTTTTGCAGGCTCAGTACCACAGGTAAGATTGCCTACTTTGCCCGAGCCCTGCGCGGTCTTTCCTCTCGCCGTTTTCAATGCCGCGCCGGCGGGGCGCGGGACCTCCGGCGGAACCGGGAGCGGGGCGGACCCACCCGAGCCAGGCGCTCCTCGCCGGCTCCTCCACATCCCGCTCAGCTCCCGACCCTGGGGACGAGGGGCTCCTGTGGGCCCCGAGCCGAGTGGTGCGAGCGGATTTTCTTGTTTTCCCCGCGTTCCGTTTTCGTTCGTGGCTTTTTTTTTTTTTTTTTTTCCTTTTGTTTCTTTTGGTCTTTTTGTTTACTTTTGGATGCGGAGTAGGGGAGGGCGGGTGTTGATAGAAAAATACGTGTCTGGTTGGAGTCGTCCTTTGCTTTTCTTCGAAACGCCGCTCAGGACAGGCATCTTGTCTTGGCTCGGCCCCCTCGCGCCTTTCATTGACATGTCAAGTGCTGATAACCTGGAAGTGAGGCGGCGAGCTGTTTCATTATCCTTAGGTGGAACAGCGCTGTGTCCTCAAAGTGACAAGTGACTTCTGGCAGGATTGTTTAGCAGGCTTCTGAAAACAAAATAAACACTGGAGGCGTTGGTATTTACCACGGTATTCATTAAATTACACGCAGTATTCTACTTGCAGTTCTATCATCAGTAATAGCAAAGAGCAAAAATTCAAATCCACAAGTTTTTTTTCTTGAAGCGGTAATGTTCATTTGATTCTTCTCTGGGTCGAGTAAAAGAAAGAGATGTTTCTAAAACACGTAAATAAAAACTCTGAAACCCAAATTACGTTTTTGTTAGTAGCTTCTCAAGCTTAACTGTTAAAGATACGAACCCCTGTGTGCTTCTTCTGTGAACCAGTGTCTGTTCAGCTTTTTTGTTAGAAAAATAATTTTCTGTGTATGTCTGCTGTTCTTTTAGGAGATGAAGATGTTGCATAGTATCCCTTGAAAATGGAAAAGTGCAAATCTCCATCCTAAACTCCCAAGCAAGTGCTGGAATATGCATTTGTATTTGGGTAGTAGAGAAATGTTTGAAAAGGGGAGCAGCCGGTGCTCAAGAAAATGTCACTTTAGTGTTATGAAGTACCCATGCTTTTTCCTTTTTGTCTCTTGAACAGTTTAAAGCTAGAATGTGAAAAACTGGCCAGTGAGAAGACAGAGATGCAGCGACATTATGTCATGGTAAGCAAGCTGCATAACAAATTCAAATGTCTATTAGCCTGGTATACTGAGACTGACATACATTTGGATTGCTGGAGGCAAACAGGAAGATTGTAGTAGCACTACTGTTGTTGAGGTTGCATCAGTGCTTCCATTATGAATCAGTAGTTTCTGGGGTCTTTTGACTTTTTTGCAGCTGTCAGTATCTGTGTGAATCTGGCTTTTTAACCTTTTAAACAATTGAGGATGTTTCTTCCAAATGCTAGCAAATCACTTTTCAGCCCTTTCAAACTGCATGCAACTTCCATAGTGTACCTGGGGATGATTTCACTTTTGTTGACTTTTTCTAGTGGTCATATCTCTGTAAAATGGTTCTTGGTAGTATTTTTTCCTATGATGGCAGTAAGACAAAATTTTACCTAAGTGCATGCAAATCCAAAGTCTACTTCCTAGAAGAACTGTTGCTCTTCAGCAGCTGAATCATTGTTTCATTAAACTGAGAATGTCAGGGATCTCAGCTGTGAAAGGGATTTCCTCAGTTGGTGTGGTCTACCTGGTTAAATAATGTGCGTAGAAAGACATCTCTAAATAGGTAATTGTGTGATGGATCATGGTAATTCTAGAGGAACTCTTGCTATCTCTTCTCTTGTACATCTCTGAAGGATTAGCCGTTTTCCATATGCACATGACAAGTAATACTCTTGTATACACAGAAAGAGTAAATAACCTTGAAAAAATCTTAAGGGAGAGCACAAGCAAATTGTAAGGCTCACAGTTGTCATTTTAATGCCTGATATGCCTAAGTCTTGGAGATTGTTTGGTATTAACATTGCACACTGAGCAGAGTTCCCTGCAGAAATCGGGCACAGCAGGACATACTTAGATTGGTGTGTCTGCTCTGGCCCTGAATTTCCATGCTCTTTCCTTTTCTTTTTTTTTTTTTTTTAATACCTGCAATTTAATTACATACTTTTTTTTGTGTTTTTTTTTTAATTTAAAATATTGAATCGGTCTGTTAGACATTGCTGATTTGTATGTTTATATGCTTGAAGTACTTTGGGTGGTTTTTTTGGCATATTTTATGCGTGCTATTGAATAGAATCTTCATAATTTTCTGTTTCTAATCCTTGACTCTGCTTGTGATTATTTTTCATTATTTTTTGTTGGCTGTTTTTGCCTTGTTTTACAGCTGTTCTTTGTTGTAAATGTGACATGAAACAATGTAGATAAAGCAAAAAAAAAAAAAAAAAAGTTTATTCTGAGATATGCTCTTGGCAGCTCCAGGAACTCTTCAAGGCAAATTAATGTCTGTAGGTCTGTATGTCTTTGTACAGATGATGTTTCAGTCAAAGTGAATTCCAAAATAGTTTTCACAATTGCTGGTCTAAAAGGTCTAATAGAGTAATTTTCTCTTTTCTTAGTATTACGAGATGTCCTATGGGCTGAATATAGAGATGCATAAACAGGTAGGTAAAGAATTACTTTTGTTGTAAGAATGGTCTGTATAATTTCTCCCATCAATCTTAAAACACTCGTATTCTGTCTGACTTGCCTTAATTGCACACTTGAGTGCATCAGAAATTTTTTTCTTCACCTAATCTTGAATCTTCTGTCTCATGTTTGGTATACAGACTCTTTGTAGTTTACGGTCTTGTCTGCCAATCGTGCATTATTTGATTGACTTTCCACACGCAATTTTTGCACATGCAGGCATTCCTATACTTGACAGGGAGGGTGTCTGTGAGTATGGATGGGTTTGTGGGTTGTATCTTCTTTTCTATCTGGTCTCAGACCTTTGGGGTTTATTTTTTGGGATGTGTGTATTAGGAAGAGGAGTGTGTGTGGAAAAAAAATACCTGTTTTTGTTAACCTGGGCTGATTTAAGCTGGAGCTGCAAATGCTGTTGATGTTTCCCTCAGGCTGCTTACTTGGGCTTCTATCCAGAACCAATGTGTTAGCATCTCAAACACAAAGGAGTAAAGGAGCTTTCTGTGAGGGTGTAAGCATAGAATCACAAAATGCTTTGGGTTGGAGAGGACCTTAAATATAATCTGGTTCCACCCCACCCTGCCATGGGCAGGGAACCTTCTGCTAGATCAGGTTATTCAAAGCCCTGTCCAGCCTGGCCTTGAATATTGCCAGGGATGGGGCATCCTCAGCCTCCCTGTTCCAGTGCCTCACCATCTTCATAGTAAAAGAATTTATCGTAATATCTAAACTGAACCTGCGATGTATTCAGTTTAAGGCCATTTCCCTTTGTCCTATCACTACATGCTCTTGTCAAAGGACTTTTACAGCTCTCTTGTAGGCCCCCTCTAGATACTGGAGAGCTGCTATTGGTTCTGTACCTTGAACTCTAACACTTAGGCCGAGATTAGCAAGCGATTAGTCAGCTAGAGCATGCTAGTATAAATTAGAGTTTATTTGATAATGTGTGTTTTTTAACCTTCTCTAGAGGAGAATGCATTGAATATCTGACCTCTTTTCCAGTGAGGGAACTTTTTTTGTAGTGGAGTTTAATACTGACAACTCATTTTAGCAAATGGTTGAGCAATTCGCCAGCGTTGCTGGGGAGTGTAAACTGCAGAAATAAAGAAATGATTGGATGGAGAAGAAAGATCGCCTGAAAATTGGTTTGTATGGGTTTTTGTTCAAAGTTAGGGATTTGCAACTTCTCTGGGTTTGGAAATAGGATTTCTTTATCTTGTTGATCTTTATCGGCAGACATAGAATTCCAAAGATTTTTCATGTTATTTATTATATTTTGTATTCCATTAGCATGTCAATACCAAAGAACTGATTAGGGCCATTTTTGCCAGATGGCATACATATGAAGACACTGGGATTTCCCTCCTCAAAGCATTTTGCATCTACAGCTCCAAACTTATGGAACCTTGTACATACAAGTTATTTTACAGACATATATAGATCTTCTGAATTCTGTGGGTCCTTCTCACAGATAGTGTTAAGACTCAACAAATGGCTGACAGGAAAAGGCAGTGATTTCAGCAGATCAGATTGTGTGCACATGCTGATTCTCTGGACCTGATCCTTGTCGCGTGTGCTGATGGAAAGATTGGTCACTGACTCTAAGAGGTGTTGGGTCTGTTCTAAAATGAATATCCAGATTGTTTCAGGTCCCATTAGAGTAAAACAAAAAACAAAATAAAACCAAACAAATCCTCAATCAGTAAAGCTGTAGATATGGAAACAATTCACAAAGACCAGAGTCTTTACAGGCCACCTACAAAGCAAATTCTTACAGGCGTTTGAAAGCAAGCATTGCAGTGAAACTTGTTTATATTTCTAGATACCCCATTTTTACAGCAGTGCTTTAGACTTACACAGACAGCACAAAATTCTTTGCAAAAAATCAGCTTGCAAGTGCAATGTGTAATGGAATTGTATTAAGCAAGGGGAAAAAAACCCACAGCAAAAGACTTTTAATTTCTAAACGCTTTACTTCAGATATTTTATACATTTATGGTGATGGAGTTGTCAGTGGTACTCTGCAGAAATTAAATACTTAGTGATAAATAAGTGTGGAGATTACAAAGGACTGGGTTTTAATTGAACACCTTTTTCCATCACCATTCATTTTATTCGGGTTTTAAGTATTGTAGTCTCATGCAAAACACTGAAATATTTTGTCAGACGATGAATCAAATTAGTTGCGGCTAAGAAACTTGTTCACTTTCATTCTTAAATCTGATATCAATTTCCTGTCTTTCATATCTTCCTTTCTATTGACACAGTGTTGTAGTTTTCCTTTCTCCTCTTACCTCGGCAAATGCAAAATATTACCATTTTCCATTATGATCACAGTATTGCGGTCCAGTTTGGTCTTTGTGTAGATGGCATTGATTGCTTCATTCGATGTGTGCAAAGCTTTTTCAGTCTACCACCTTAAATTCCCTTTTCCTCCTCTCCCATCTTTGAATTTCACTCGGCTGAAATTGAGCGATTCACCCTTTTTTATTTTCCTTCTCCCTCGCCCCCCCAGTTTTCTAAATTCAATCATATAAAAAATCCTGAGGGCAGTTTATCACATTATGAAATACAGACAGCCCTGCAAACCACCTACTTATTATATTTTCTTTCTTTTTTTCACTTTAGCACAGAGGCATATCTGTCTTTATTTGTTTTTCTGGGCAAACAGCCTTGGTTCCTCTCAGGTTCTTTTCCAGATATACTCAATGGATGCCCTTGTAATGGAAAGCAGGCAATAATGCGGTGAAGTTGCCCTTCGGCTTAATTGGGCCTAGTTCTCAAGATCAGGTTAGGCTTATTCACTTATTAGATTTGTGTCTCAAAGGGTTCAAGAGCAGGACTCCCTGGAGTCCTTGGAAGTACCCTAGTAATTGGTGGCCCTGATATTTGAAACCTTTGTGTATTTTTCTGTTAAAGCTTCTGTTCTTCTTGGCTGCTTCCAGCCACAGAGTATTTATTTTTAGAGAAATTTTTCACTGGAACAGAAAATGATGTGTGATAGAGTCATGACTCTGTGACTTAGCAAATTGATAAAAGGATAAACGTGCAGAAAGCAGCAGTAGTCAGTGTGCCTGTGTGGCTGGAGGCAGAGAGGGGGGGAAGAGCATCGCTTTTCCCACCCCTTGTGTGATGCTCATCATCAGTCATCCTGTGTTGATTTTGATAGAAGACTATTAAAGTGAAACCTATGGGGAATTTGTCATTCTGAAAGGAAAGCTAATGTAATTAGTACCAATTAAAGTACATTTAGTAAATTGGATTTAATCTTAATTAAGCCTGCATAATGTTGCCAATTTTTAACAATTATGTTTGAGAACATAATTAATTTAAATTTTGGTAACTGAGTAAATAGCATAAGACTGGTAGAATTATGCATTTGTAATTTTTTAAAAGACAAATGTAGGGTATGTTGTCACATGTGATGTTATAGCCTAATATACTAAGCTGATTTTTGATATTCTGTATTAGGATCAATACAGCTTCAAAATCAACACGTTCTGGAAAAAAAAATACTAGATTAGGAATTTTGGGTTGCAGTATAAGCAGATATGTCCCTACTGTTATAAATTTTAATATCAACATAATGGTTGAGTATGGTCTAAAGATGCCCATTTGTTACTAAGTTGCTTTTATAAACATTTTTAAGAGGCTCAGTTGATAGTTTATGAATGGTTAATTGACTGATTTGTGTTTCTAACATAGTGTTGGTGCTTGGAGGTGGTCAATGGGTTTAATTTCTGAAATTAGAGTGTTTTAATGTTATGGTAAACAATTTATTTAAATTGCTGTAATCAAACACCCTTGCTGCATGTTTAATTGAGAATTGTAATTGTAAAATAAGTATCTGTATTTGGCTATAGACAAGAGATATTTATGAATGGGACTGATGAAACGTATAAATAAGATACGGCATTAATTTTTTATTTTATATTTCTTGGAGATGTTAATACATAAATTATTTTTTGCACTTTTTGCCTAGACTGTCATCTTTGAACTAATTCATGTACTAGAATGTTGAATTTCAGCATTTTTGGAAGGAAAATTTAGGTCTTCTAAGAAGTTGGGTATTAAAAAATAAATGAAGTGTCTTTTTAAGATCACAGGGAAAAAAAATCAGCCCAATCCATGTAAATTTTATTACAAGACTTGGGTAGCAACCCATTTGAGTGCTGCTAAAATATTAATTGGATAGAAATGAAAGGGTTCTGCTAGCTGATAGGATATCATAATCATAGCTGCAGTAGTCGATGGTAAATGATGATAAATGGCATTAGGAACCTTTTAGCAAGCTGTAATAACTACGAGGAGGGAAGCAGTATGGATTTGCATTATATCTGATACCCTCCAGTACCAAGTGGATTGCCAATACTGCTTGTTTAGCATTTTCTAAGGGCAATAGGATATTGATTTCTGTCTTACAAGGAATAGCTCTATTTTCACCATTGAAAAGTATTGCAGGTTGTTAAGAAGAAATTGACTTGAAGAGGCCTGACTGCTGCCCATCATGGAGCAAATAAAGCAAAACTGCCGAAGCATGGTGGAGCAGTGAGATGGGGCCCTCAGCAATTTGTTGCTATTAATTTACCATGCTCGACAGCAAATCAATCGGCATCTACTTCATCTGCTGGAGAAAATGCTGTCCAGGGCAGATAAAAGGCCCTGTGTGGTACAGGGAATAGACTGGATTGGCCAAACAGAGCCTGCAGTTAATGTGTAAATAAGTGAAATCAAGGCCACTGTTACCAAGAAAGCTGTTTTTAATTAGGTTAGGGCTTTATAGTGAGCTATTTAAGAAAGTAGTATGGAGAGTAAGGGGAGATTTATTGCTGACTGAGTTAATATATGGGCTCTATGACATCCCAGCCTTTACTCTGCTTGCTTCTTAAGACTTAGTAAATTATTTTCCTACAGGGCTAAAGATGGGAATCAATTTGTTTAATTTAGGGCAGAATTTTGACTGGTTTTCATCTTCATGGTGATAAAACATACATTACAGAGAAATGTTTTTGTATGCTCTACCTGTGCAACAGAAAAATACACTCCTCTTTCTTCTCTTTATTTTTTTGGCAAAAACCTGGGCTTGGCATGAATGCATGTGCATGCATGTGTGGACTTTATTTTTGACACATTCAGTAGCTGACTATATGTTGTCTTGCATTTGAAAAATAGCTGGAAAGCCAACTAAAATTATACTGACTGAATTTGTTCTCTATTGTAAACAGTAGGAAAGATTTAATAGAGATACAGGCAGTGGGTAGTCAGAACTAAACGGAAAAACTTTAAAGTAAGAGATTAGGAGTGAAATTTTGAAGACTGCAGCTCACACAGTACTGTTAAGGAGGAAAAGAAAAATAAGTGGCGTTTTGATTAAAGTCACAAAATGTAAAAAATAGGCTGTCAAATCAGTTTGACAGCTGAAGCTTGTTTGTCCCAGTTTTAGGTTATTTAGCCTCTGAAGCCAGCAGAAAAGCTTAGAAGCTTATGAAAAGTTGGAAAATCTGTTATTCTGGAGTTAAACCAGAAACCTTTTACTTGGTAATAGCTGCTAAATTCTGTGCTTTCTGTGGTGCTTTTTAAGGTTCTGTGCTTTCTTTTCCTCACAGCTGTTAGGCAGCTGTTCTGTGGAGAGGTCCTGGTAATTACTGAGAAGTTTGTTGTTGCTACTACTCCATGAGTTACTGTTGAAATAACCTTTCCCCTTGCAACTGCAGAATATCATGTGTGACGACAAGAACTTCCATATAATCCAGTTTTCACTGTTCATCAGCAAAGTGTCGTTTTCTCCCACTTGTTTAGGCAAATTCAGACAGATGCTTAAGACACAGGAAGTAGCACAAAACATGCTGAGCAAATGTTTAAATTAAGACATATGCTCTGTTTTTACTGGCAAAAGGCTGTGCTCTACAGTGCTTAACATAAAAGCATTTTTCTACCTTTGAAAGATACTAACTGCTGTGATGCTGCCTCACTGACTGTATTAGTTTATGGGCTGACTTGCAATTACAGAGGAGGCCAGTGGTGACCCTGTGGTTATGGTCACCTAACAGTTCCCCTTATTAAAAATCCTTGCATTTTTATTTATTTTTTTTTTAATTAAAGGAACTGCTATAAAGAAGAATGTTCCAGTGAGAACCTTCAGCCCCTTTGGGACAGTGGTAGAGGAGGGAGAAAGTAGAGGGAGGGAGAAAGGTGATGTGTACCTTTGCAGTGAGAAGTTCCCCTCCTGCCTGCCACCACTGCTCTTTGGGTTGTCCAGTGTGGCTGGAAATACAACACAGACATAAGGCTCCTTTTGAATAATCAGGACTTGCTATCCACCAAGCAAGACAAGCTGCGTCACCATTTTGTGTATAACTTTTGCACCATTTTGTGCGGTGAGATTTGCTGTCCTTCTAGGGGCAAAAAAAGTAGTGCTGAGGTCATTCAGCACAGGAAAAAAACATTAATTAGCAGATAGGTTTCAGAGTGAAGTATTGCTTTGCTGGGATGCCCAGGCTTTACAGCATTTGTGTAAACTTGATCCTACCCTATTGTGTATGTGCATTGTGGTGCAGGTTTTAGTTATACACTCGCTGATCTCATTACCAGTTTTCCTAGAGGAGCTCTTTCATTGCACAAAATAGACATTAGGAAAGTAGAATTAAGACTGCAGAGCTGATTGTAAAGCTGGTTTAAAAGTGTTTGGCTGCTTGTCTCAGTTAAGGAAATAACTTCAAACATAAGGATTCAGGCATGTGAAATAATTGCCATTGTAAGCTCCTTAAGATTCTGATTTTGATTTATGTTACAAAATGTGAAGGGGCTGCTTACACCAGTCAGTGACATTGAGTACCATAGACTTGGTGAATTAAAACTGGTGAAAAAATTTTAACATCGAGGTTCTCAGATATAGAGAATTCAGAATTATCAATTTGGTCTTACTTTTTTTTTTTCTTTCTTTTATGGATAATTGTAGTATACTGTTTATGGATGTAATAGCGAATTGGGCTGATCAAAAATGTGGGTCCGTTTGTGAGCAGTGCAGTTGTTAAAAAAGTTACCTTGGTGGTCTACAGATTGTGTACATCTCGTCACTGACTTTCAGAAAACCTGTTCAGCCACAAGGTGCAATGGGAGCAGAACAAAGATGATAATGTGAAATGTGGGCTATAAACTGTTGCTTGCATTAGTTCGCAGGTGACAAAAGTGTATCTGGAAGCCAGACCTATCTATAGTCAAGAAATGCTGTTCTAAGTCAGAAATTGAATGTTCAAGTTAAAAATAAATCTTTGTTTTAAAATGCAAAAATATGAATTGGTTTTAAGAATATCTATTTGTCTTTCTGTTTATCTGTGTTCTTACAGGTTTTGTCTTGGTTCATGGTGATAGTTCTACAGTTTCAGTGGTACCTAGTGGAAGATGTCTCTGCCTAATGGCAGGGACTAGATGAACTTTAAGGTCTCTTCTAACCCACTGTATTCTGTGTTTCTACTTCTTGTACTTCTCTGAATTTTTTCCCCTGATAACTGTTTGTCTTAGTGGTGGCACAAACTGTAGTTCAGTGTAGCACAAATAGTTTTAGGCATAATGTCAAAAGCAGGTGTCCATATTCCTTTTGTTTAAATAATAGTTTTTAAATATAACTGAAATATGTAACAAATAATAAATAGAACTCTAAATAGTGATTTCTTGCCTGTGTGGATAGGATTTCAACATAAAAATTGTCTTAGCCCTGGACAGATACATAATGCTCTGGTATTGAACACTGTGGTGTTATGGCTAAGACACTTAAATAATGCAAATGTCAGGCAAGTCAAAGTTATAGTCCTCATACTAAACTTGAATTGGTCTCTTTATGGTTATGTAGTTGTATGGTATGCTGTATTGCCAACTCCAAATGTTAAATCATGCCAGTCACTGAAATATCATGAGACTGGCTGAAAATTAATAATGAGATAAACATAATAAGTTTGGAGTTCATTTTACTTCCATTTTCATTTTAAGCTGCCAAACTGTTCATGTCTCATGTTTCTTAGATTTCTCTCTTCTTTCTTCCATAATTAGTTTGTTTTGCAAGTAAGGAGGAAAAAATACCAAGATTCAGGATAAAGCCAATGGAGCGGAGTATGAGATACAGCTGACAATTTTTTGTCGTAATTTCCAGCTCTCAGAAAATGTGTGAGGTGTACTCTCCTAAGGAATAATAGTACCAAACTGAAAATATATAAAGAATCTTTCTGGAACTACTTGTTAAGTTTTTGTGTTATAAGGTGGCAGAGGTAGGGTGGTGACAGTTCTTCATGTGTTAGAAGGAAACGGAGAAAATAGTTTGAGTGCTGATCTTCTAAGTTGGCCTCTCTTTTGGTCTATTTAAATAGCTTCTCTGCACAATCACACAGACAGAGGTTTTTGACATTTGGTGCAGTAGATTCTAATTCTTCAAAGAAGAAAAACTTTTCACTGTTATGTTTGCGATGTGAAACATTGGCAGTAAGAACGTGTGCTTTTCTTTTTTCTTGTGTTTGCTTAAAAAACTTTGGCAGAACATCTCACAATTGAGCAGAAGTAAAAGTTTGTCCCCTTCATGTTATAAAGAAACTGCATAACACTAGGCCCTGCTGCTAGATTTTGTCTAGTATGTATTACTTACTGTGTGCATGTCCTGAATGATTACAGACAGCATTTAATTTTTAAAAATGCTGCTCTCTGTCTAAAGTATAGTAAACCTCTTTTATGTTACTCTGCTTATGGATGTGGCTTGGCTGTTTGGAGACTTTGCAAATGAGAAAAAACCCCTCTGACCCCATTCTAGCTTACCCCAGAAAGAAGTGATTGCCCTAGGGCTGAGTAGCCAGTGAAGGTGTAGTACCATAGAGGGGGCAGGACTAAGCTGTTGCTGAGACATCATCTGCATTTCAATTACAGGTGTAGCCCATGGTGCACATATACTACAGCAAAAGCGTGCTTCAGAGAGCAAACAAGATGTTATCCATTTGTCTTTTCTGACTTTGAGCCCATAAGCAACAAGTCAGAACAAGGCCAATACAGGTTTCTCTGCAAATTCTTAAAATATTGTGGTACTTGTCAGCAGTCACAGTAATGCTTTTCAAATTTAACACTGACCATTTGAAGACCAGGAACAACAGCAAAAAGGCATAGCTTGGGTCTATTGTGTCCTCAGGGCAGTTGGTTTCCTCAGAACTCAGGAGTGCCCATGGAGTTAACAGCAACAGGCTCAGTTGTGGATGAGGGGAGGAGCAGGTAACCTGCTCAACTGGCACAGTGGTGAGATCCTTGTAGAGGGTGGTAGAACACTTGCTTGATGGTGCACAGACCTCAGAGCTGGCAAAGTCAGGGTTACAAGATGTTACTGACAGTTGCTCCATGGCTGAAGCTGTCATTTGCTATGTTAACTTGACAGTATTATTTAAAATTATTCATAAGGGAAACTTGAGTGAGCTTTTAGCTGGGGGTTAAGGATGAGAAAGCATTTTGATTACACTTTTTCAAGTCTCTTTGCTTCTTGGCAGGACAGGTGGATCTTCATTTTTGCACATTCCTTATAATGAGATAGACAGTGGGAGTTCTAATTTAAAATATTTTGATATCTAGTTAATCTCTCTTTCTCAGTAACTTACATGTGCTGGTAAACCAATTTCTCCTATTTATCATGCAATTCAAATGTTACTTTTTAAAACCAGTGGGAAAACAGAGAAATCTTTGAGCAAAGTTTTTATCTTGGATAGCCACTTTTCTCCTTTCCTACCCTTTTACAGGGGTGAATAAGAAGTTCAAAGCCATGCTTCATATTTGAAATGATTCTCAACTTCTTTTTGACACAGTGCTGTTTTCCAATTACACTTTCCTATTAATAAGTGCAAGGGAGACAAAATAACAAGTGCTGTATTTTCACCTTTCTGCATTGAGAGATCCTGTGTTGGAAGTGGACTAGCCACCATCTTGCTGCTTGACAGCCAAGAAGCCAGTGGCAGCATGGATTCCATGTGGGCGTTTGTGTCCAGCAGCAGAGCCAAACTGTGTCGTTTCAGTTAAGAGGGATTTGAGTCTTCACTGTAGTTTTATGGTGGCTGCAGGAGGCAAAAGTTTGGTACTCGTCCTTCATGAAGCATCTGCAGAGAAAGTCAGTGTTACTGTTTGTTCTGTTTTGTGCTCTGGATAACTGCTGATGCTTATCCAGGGGCTTGCTTGCCTCAGATCCATGGAAGAGGCCATTTTTAATTTAGGACATCTGAAAATGGGGTGGCTGGGGTTTCTCCAACTGTGAGTTTGTGAGTTCTGCAGCCCTTCGCAGAAGTCTTGTGACTTTTCTGTCTCTGACTGAAATGGTAGTGATAGGTATATGATGGGGTGTGACCTAAGATTTAGTTTCATAACATGCACTATTAGATAAGAGATTCTAGAGAATCTCTGCATATTGAATGAATATGTGTTTGCTGTGGAAGGAAGAGGACTTCTTCCAAACCCATGTTCACTTGTGTAACAAGGTCCAGCAGTACCTTAACTGCTTTGGAGTCTCCTTTGTCCTTATGCTCCAGGGGTTATCAGGAGATATAACACCACAAATACTTGAGCTGTCCTCCTGTCTGCAGTTCTGTTAATTGTGTTTGGAGATTGAAGTTGGAAATTGCAGAGTCAAGTCTTTGTGATAACATTTAGAGAAGGAAAGAAAAGAGTGTAAGACCAAACCTGGCCAAAACACTTACACTTTTCCATTTGAGGGAGAAGGCAAAGAAAAGGGAATGTTTGGAGGAAGCTGTTAAATTGGTTTTCTTCTTACATCTCCTACTTCCCTGCAGTGCCATTCACTCTGTATGAGAACCATCCACTTTCTTAGTGCCCTCTTTGAAAGATGGCACTGTGCTGATGTGTAAAAGAGAGTCAGCTACAGCACCACTAATGTCGGGTTTCTGTAATTTTGTAGAGCATGTAACTAGATACAAAGTAGGTACCTTTTCTTGAGATACACATCCACAGTCTTGAATAACATAAGGTTTGAAAGACTTCGGGCATAAAACACTCCCTGTATGCTTGTCTCAGTGTGTTAACAAAGGATAGTTTGTCTATTCTTATACTCAGTTTGACCAGTAGACTTTCTGTCCTGATTGTAGAAGGGTGTTGCAGTCTGAACATGTTGATTATTTACAGTTTTTATCAGTACTTCCTAATTCCTGCTAGCAAGATGTATGTTTCTGTCTCATCCTAAATATTATCTAAAACAACAGCAAAATCAAGCATTGCTGAGGCTTTCCTGCTTATTTGCTGTATTAAATATCTTTGGCAACTTCATCCAAATGTCAAGGGACTTTTTATTTCAGAGCTACCTTCTATGTATTTATTCTTGAAAAGCAAATTATGTATAAGTTCTTGATTTAATTAATTCAAGAGAGGTACCCTGCTTCCTTTGCATCTCCCTGCTTTAAGTTTTTTCTAGATGTGGAAAACAAAGCTAGTAATGTGTCTTGAATGTGAAGAACATAAATTGGATATTTTCCATTGGTATCTACAAGGCAGTTAGTTTTCTTACCCCCACAAAGTTCCCTGGTTTATCTCTATAGACTAGTGACACCAAAAAATGCATCCTGTTTCAGTTGTTGGTGGCATAAGAAAAGGTCTTACAACTGTGTGCCTGTGACATCCTAGAAATTTCTGGGGCGTGGTTCCTTTCTGGCATTTTTTCCTAAACCCACAATCTGCCAAGGACTCAAATTGTTCTTAGGTTTGATCATGTATATAGAGATGTAAAAAGCAACAACGCCACAAGACTGTACAAGAAGAGAGACCCTGTGAGCGTACATGTGGTTGCTTTTTTCTTTCTGAGGTTGTAGATTCCTGTTTGAGGATGAGTTTTCAAGCATGTATACAAGATGCTTTTAAAACTAACATAAGCAGCCTTGCTATTGTACATCTAAAGAACCTTCGTCCATGGAAAGACATGAGACTTTTCTTTGGAGATACAAATGTCTAGCTTCTTTGCATATGCAACATTTTTTTTTCAAATATTCTTTCAGTCAAATGGACATAGAGGCCTTACGAATGTAGGAATTGTCTTTTGTTTAGTTGCTGTTAGCTCTATTTTGTGCTTGGAATTCAGGTTTGTATTTCATCTGAAGCCTTGATTTTTTTAACATCTCTTTGTGTAGGTGAAAGAATCCTGGGGTAATCTTAGTTTACACATTTTGAAAGAAAAATGAAGCGGTAAGTATGCACTGCATTAAGGGTCAAGAGGGTTTTTTTCAAGCCTGTGACAGACCTGGAGGGCCTGAAAATCTGTAGACACAGGAAATACCTCTCTATATTAATATAGAGCAAGGCAGAAAGCTTTGCATCATCAGATGGATGAGATGCAGCTGCCAGGATCTGGGGTTTGGAGGTAAGCTAGTGTAAGTTTCTGGACTATGCTGTCAAGGGATTCCCGTGAGACCTTGGGTAAGCGACTTTGACTGCTCTCTACAGCAAGATGGGAGCGATGGTGCGGGTACTTTTACACCACTGGGCTGCGGAATGAGGGCAGACAAGTGCTTGATGTGTATGGTGTAAGTGAAATGGTACCAAAGAAATGTAGCACAGATTGAGGAATAGGCATTCATAGCGGAATGTTGAAGTTGCAGGAATGTCTCAAATCTCTCATTGCTTGAAGTCACCACAGTAGGTGCTGTCAGGACACGTTGCTTTGACTTAGTAGTTTCAGAATCACTTTTCAAAGAGTGGCATCTAATGTTTATATCAAAGTAGGAGCATAGTATGGATTTTTCTTAAACAAGCTGCAGGAGACAGGACTCTTGATTCATCTTAGTTCAGCTGTTTTTTTGTCTACTAGCAAGACCCATGTTTCTTCTGTCCCAAGAAAATGGCTGATATACCTAGCAAAAAACACTCTGGTTTGTGTGAAATTACTAATGGTCCACTACATCTGAAAGAGGAGAGGTGCATTCTGTGTTGTCCTCCCTGGAAAGACTCTGGTCAGCTGGATGACTTGTACTGCGTTACAGTCCCTGCCCAAAACCTATTTACATGGTTTAGGCTGTGGTGTTTTTTCATGTACATTGGTTCTAAACAGGGACTGCAAAAGAGACTTTTCTTCTCCAGGGGAAGCAATGAGCGTATTTCCACTTTTCACAGAATCTATGAGACGAGGAAAGAGAAGTAAAGAAAGAATATTATTAAGTGATGTATAATTGGTCCAACTAAACTCTTTAACCACTAAGCTGTTACACGTAAGTCTGTCTGATCTCCAGTCTTTTTTTTTTTTTTAATGTGTTGCTGCTGTATTTTATATCTGAATAAAATGCTAGCAGAGGTTCTCAGCTGTCTGGGGAACATGGCTGGAGAAGCACTGAGTTGCAGGAGTTGCAGGGACAAGGTTTTTGCAGGGCTGAGTTGTGAGCTGTGACAAAGAACTCAATATTTAAGCCAAAGACTCAGCAGGGCTAGTGGGTAGCTTCAGTGCTGAAGATGGAAACGTGTATGTGCTTTTGGTGACTTCATCACTGTGTCATTCCTGAGTGGGGAGACTAGGGGCTAAAGACTAGTTTGGGATTTTTCTGGTAATGTGCTTTGTTTTTTTTTAGGATTCAGAGCTGCAGTTACATAGCTATAAGTAAGGGTAGAAGCTCCCAAGTGCTTAGGTATTCTAGAAAACCTCTTGAGTATTTGTCTGTTGCTGACCTTCTGCAGAATTGCATGTCTAGTCTGTTAAGATATTTTTAAAAATCCCATTACATATCTTCTGGAGACTTCACCTGTGGCTTTCACTGCTTCAGATCTCTTTCTGGGAAGTGGAAGTAATACTGTTTCCTGAAGCATTGCCCTTACCACAGGGGATTGTTTGGAGAGCAGTGTGTTAAGAAATGGGAGGTGAGACGCTATTACATGGGAGTCACTTAGAAGTGGCTGTGTTTATCTAATACGGTGGTATGCTTGGGACAAAGTGCTCTTTCCCAAGACAGTTTTGTCCTCGTTTTGTTTCCCACGTGAATCCTGCTACCTTCTGTCCCAGCTGCAATTAACAGGTTCCAGAAATGTACCCGTCAGTGGTAGTGCAGTTAATGCTTTGGTTTGTATTGCAGAAGTTTGCCTGTGGTAGTCCATCTTCTCAGCCTCTGTCCTCCATTTGGACAATGTGGTAATACTGTTTTTTTTTTACCAGGGTGGGATTTTCTGGGGAAAACCAAAACAAAATTTCTTACCTTGTGGTAGTATTCATGCGACCTGTGTGCCCAAACCTTTACAATGCATGTGTAGCTATGTGTGAGTGGTTGCAGTGCAGGGGGATCTTGGTTCTCTGGTAGAAGCAATTACATTGTAAAGTTAGGGATAATAGGGAATTTGATACACTTTTCTGTGCTGGGTGGTTCTATGTGGAACTATTAGTCTGAGGCAGGATCTTGGTGTAGCTCTCTAATAAATAGTTTCTCAATCTCTTTTTAATCACGATTGTATTTTTACCTGCCCACTAGACAATGAATTCCTCAAGGCTCTTTCTTGATTTATTTGTTGCAGATGTTGAAGGAAGGAAGGTAATGACAATGAGAGATGTCAAAAGATTAGACAAACCAGCTTCATATTCAGTAGTCAGGATCACAGCTTTGACTGAATCATCACTCTTCAGTATATGAATACCCTACACGAGAGAAGCTGTAAATGTAATTTGAGCATAAATGCAAGTTGAACTTCTGCAAATAAGTACTAGTCTAAGGAGTCTCTTCAATACGCTGTAAAAGAAAGGTTTGATATTTTGCTCTCTCTGCTGCAACGCTGCTCTGCTTTTCCACTTTGATGAAGCAGTGGAATTTAGGTGGTAAAGCACGTCACTTTCTGTATTTGAGCATCAGTTCCTTCTACCTATTGCGATTACCCTCCCTCAGAAGGGAGTCAGCTTTGGATGCAGAACAGTTACGAATTCAACAAAACTATAAAATCTCTCAGTGTACAGTGTAGATTAGTCAGTAGAGCTGGAGAAAGTCTGATTTACAGCCATAACACAGGTTCTGCAGTGGATATTGAGAGTAATTCTGTATTGCTTCAGACTGCAGAAAAATAGCACTTACTTTAAATACTTTTTTTACAGGTACAGAGTGGTGTTTGGTGCATGTGGATGGTATTTAAGAGTATGACTGAAGTACACACAGGTGTACTTGAACAGACTTGCTCAGGTCCTAATAATTGAGGAGTTGGCAAGTTTTTACTGTGCCGATTATTCATCCAGCTCCTTGGGTTATTCTGTAGATAGTTTAAAGCAACTTCGGTTTTGTGTTCAGGAACAGAAGTTATACTTGTCATGGTAAAAGTAATTGTATCCCTTGCTGGGGACATAAAAAATAAATATTTTCTCTCTTCTCTTTTCCTTGCTTTCACCTACACTTGGTGTGTTATAGTAGTGAAAATGGGCTTATTTCAATAAATAAATAAGTAATTTTAAACTTATTCACTTTATATTGAAGTATACTATTTTCCAACCTATTCTCACATCTTCACTGTAGCTCACGCAAAGGAAGCACAGTCTGAGCTATCTGCCTGTCGTCAAACCTATTTTCCATCCTACTCCTCCCAGCATTTTCTGCTTCTTTTGTGAAAAACAGATAATGATTTTACACAAGCAGGTTTGCAAACTGTCAGTAGGTAATTCAGTAATTTTAAGGTTTCCTTTCTTGTATTTCTGGTAAATTTCTAGTGTAAACAGAACAGCACAACCAAGTCTCTACTTGTCATGGGAAGCTGCTATTACAAAAAGGAATAATTATGATAGTTTGTGCAAACCAGATTTTCATAAACCAGAATATATCCAACTTCTGTGTATTTTTGTGAGTAAAATGTTAGGATTTGAATGAGTATTTTTCATGTAAATACTCGCCTGAAACCTTTTTGATTAAAAGAGTGGCAAGATTACAGACCTAGCAAGCTAAATATGAAATTAACAAGCTCAGAGATTGCATTTTGGTAAACCATAGAATTATTCCATATCAAAAAGCCAGAAATGCATTAAATCCACAAACAGGGCACGGAAATGTGGTTTTGCTGTCTCTCATTCTGTCTTCTATAACTGAAAAAAAACATATATTGTTTTGTGAGTGTGGGTTTTTCTTCACAGTTTTGACCACAGTATTTAATTTCTTCATTTGATCAGTACTGACTTGGTATGTTTGCCACTAATTTGCACTAGTTTATGTTTATTTATTGTTTTGAATTCACTATGAAGTTGGATATTGGTAATTTGATTTACCAGACATCTAACAGGTGGCTGTAAAGGCTAGCTGAAACTTCAGGCTAAACTAATCATGATACTAACCTGAGAAGTGAAACGTTTAGGATATGATTGATACCAATATGACTTGATGGCAGTGTAGTGGAAGAAGTGAAACAGGGTGCCTTATGTTGCCCAGAGAACTACTGATATCTAATAAAATGAGCAGCTTGGCAGAAATGCTGCTGCATGGTCTTAACTGTGCTTTTGTTTTCTGACTCAAAGGAGTGCTCAGAAAAAGTCTCACCTTGGAGATTTTTTGTGTCTAGGGCAGAAGTCTTCTGTGCACTTTGAGCGGGCAGAATATGGCAGTAGTAATGAAAGGGGTGATCCTGCATTTGGGTCAACCCTGTGGTAAACTGGGCCAGGGATGGTGTGGGTATTTGAAAAAAAATAATTGTTTCATTTGGGAGTGGACTCTGCTTCATTGTGGTTAAATTTATTGCTTAGTTTATCACATGCCCACAAAAATGTTATCAATAGAAGAATGGCACAAGAAGGATGGTGCAAGAAGGAGCTGGATTAAGGGCTACTTCTATGGATTAAGGCATCTTCTGTGCCTAGTGCATCATAACTGGTGAGTGTGTAATCCATGTTTCTGGCCCATACATATTTATAATAGAGGATCATGGGTGTGAAACTGATACAACTTTGTGAAGGAATCGTCTTCTGACTAATGCCTCCTTTAATATGAACATATTTAAAGAGAACTGCTTTAATCACATGGTTAATATGTTTAGAGAGTTATTTACCCCCTATATTTGCTTATATTTGATGTGTTTACCATGTTCTAGATGCTCTTATTTGAGTTTATAGGTGTAGTATCATGAAAAGCACATTTAACATATGGTGTGTCTTGAGTATTTGTCTGAAATCAATGCAGTTCGTAGAGCTCTCCACAAAGGGTGATCCTGCAGAAGTTACACACTGGAAAACGTTCCATGAAATCTACATTTCCTAACCAGATAGTTCTTCTTCCTGTTCTGCTTTTTATGGCATTGTCTTAAACGTTGCTTTTCTACAAAAAGTTATTTTGTGTCGAAATCCCTTTTAGATGAAGTGTGTGCGAAAACTTCAATAATGCTGCCGTAATTTAAAGACAAATGTCATTAGGTATTGCTTGACTCAGATTCTATCTGTTCTGGTAGGAGTTTTACTGGGGAAAACTGGGGAAATGCCATTCAAATGAATTGAACATCAAGATGTACTTAGTGTATCCAGCTGTCCTGGATGAGGGAACTTTTTGTGAACATATTAAGATGCATGTCTTAAAAATGTCTTAGCATTTGCTTTGCAAATATGTCTTCTTAGGAAGGTTGAAAAGAGAATTGTAAACTGTTCATTTCTGTTTTCCTACTTGCTGATGCAAGTTGATACTAACAAAGTACCATCAACTTCATCAGGTGACAGGCTTGATGCATGTTTATATGTCACCCTACTTGACTTGCTTTTTATTGTCTTAATCATGAATGATTCAGGATGTATCCTTTTGTGCTCAGTTCAGCTCTATATGATTCTTGAGACATTAAATAAAAGCTGTGTCTTATCAATTCATTTCAGCAGCACACAGAGCAGTACATTAGAAAATTGATTTTGAGAAGTCTGCCACTCCAGTTTATTGCTTATGCTGCTGTTTATAGTATTTTTTTTGCAAAATAGGCAAATAAATTAACTTAAAAAAAACTAAACTTGCAAAGGGAAAGTTACATCACTTTATGAGCTTAGCTGGGATGTTTGTAAAAAAGCTGGTAGGAAAGTGAGGTGGAGAATGCTACTTGTGGTTATATGGCAGTCTGGTGGTGGTGGTTAATTGTATGTGCATTGCTAAAATTGTTTCTCCTAAACATCAGCAATTGGCTTGGTGAAGAAGATCTTTTTTGTTTAGTGTCCTTCTTACCGCAGAAGGTAAGAAGGTCTTTTCCCTCCATTTGATTTAACTGCAAGGGTAGGCTCTTTGTGTCTTGGTTTCCAAACACTATTCCTTTAGGGCTGAAGAGAAATTTCATATTCAAGGCTTGTAGTATTTCTTCCCGTTCTGTAGAACTGGAGTAAGCATTTCCAGACAAAAGTCTGTGATTAAAACAAAACACATTCTTCTTTATGAATGAAGAGTTAATTTTCTGTGAAATACTAAGATTAGCTTTTTTGCTTGCTTTATTCAGAATCATGCTATGTTTCATACAGTGTAATAATGTTTTTTTGTTCTCACTAATTTGTGAAATGCTTGTTTAGGGTGTGTGCATGTGTTCTTGGTAAGCACTTAATAAACTAGATTGATCTTTTTGGCAAAGGCTGCATTGTGTAGAACAAATTAAACCTGAAATAACAGTTGTTGCAGATTATTTTTCTGAAAGCGTAATTGCATATATTCTTCTTCCTACTGGCTGCTGAAATGGGTTTCCCAATAATGTTTTATTATTCTGGTTTATTTCAACAATACATATATAGTAGTTTTGTTTCTATTCCACTGACAAACCTAGAGCCTCCAGTGGTAATTCTTTACCAACAATTTTTTATAATTGTAATAACCATGGAACTTTGTGAAATATAGTGGAAATATTTTCCCAAAGTTTATGTGCTATAAATAAAATCCCAATTTTCTTTTTTTCCACAGAATCATTTATGTTTTTTTTTCCCAGGAAAAAGGGAGTGCAAATAGATATTTTTCAGCAACAAATTTATTCTGAACTCCCTATCTATTAGAACATTTCTGAATACTTTAAGATCTGGAGTTTATATGACTCTTTTTTTTTTTTTTTTTTTTTTTTTTTTTTTTTTAATATCCATCAATGCTAAGAACTGGGGTATGTACTAAAATGCTAATTAAGACATATGAATATGCTTATGTCCTATTTTAGCTGTGTGTGGCAAGGGTAAATGGAATTAAACCACTATGTTGCCCTCCTGAAAGGGATTTAGGATTCTAATGGTCAATTACATGCTCCTCTTTTCCTACAGCTGATAGCTATGGAGCCATGGCTGTACTGCAAGGACCAGCTTTGCTGAACCTCCTTCATAGACTGGGTCACCTCATGTGGCCTAAGGTATAGCCTTGTCTGTAGACTTACCTTTGAACATTTTTCAGAACACTTTATAGGCACTTGTGAACTTAAGTTGTCAGGTTTTTGGGTGTATTTAGGAAATAAAGTACCATTTAACTGTCAGGTCAAAAAGATTTTGCTGTCTGAATCAGAAACTTAAGTTTTTGCTCTTGTGTGAATCCTTGCAACAATTGTGAGGAGACTTTTAAGTGATATAGGTCTTCGTAACTTTACTGGGATCAGATTCTGGCACAGTGATTTTATTATCATCTCTTTATATGCAGAAAAAAAGAAAAAAGTTAACATTGTAGTTAATAAATATTTAATCTTTCTCTTTTTAAAATGATGCCACGTAAGTGTCAATGAAAAGATCAAAATTTTTAAAACAGTGTCTTGTAGGTATCTCCTAAAAGATGCAAACAGTACAAGCTTGCATTACATAAGCAAAAAGGCAATTCAAGACCGAGCCTTTCCGTTCTGCTTTTCCTTCATCTTTTCTGGTTCCATGCTGGTGTGTTTTTATGCAAAACCAGGCATCTTCTGTGTTCAGGGAAAGGAGTAATAGAAGTGTCGGTGTTTGTTAACAGATTTGACAAACTGTGGCAGGCAAAGCTATCTTTTTTATATTTTGGCATGAACAGTCACCCTTTTATTGGGCCATTAATGCTGTTTCAGAGCGTCGCTCTGTATCCACAGGCAATAATTTAGCAGTTGTTTATCAGGACCTTTCATAAAGCTTTGAATAGTATTATAACATTCAGTAACACTAACAACAGCATTTCGGAAAATGTGCCAGTTTACATGGGATATCCATGAATATAGTTGTTTGGGAATGCATGACCCATATAACCCATAAATGTAATTGGAATTTACAGTGCTGGCATAGGCTGATGGATAGCAGATTAGAGCCCTGATTAACCATGTGATTCACAGGCTGGGAATATATTGTCCTAAGAAAGATTCATTAGATGCAATCAGAATTTCAAGTGGTCAGATGAAATTCAAGTATGCTGTTTGCTTTCCTTCCTCCTCACCCCCCCCTTGTGTTTTTCTTTTTAGGTTGCCCTTGTGCTCATTTATTTATTTATTTTATTTCCAGAGCTGGAAAATACTACTTTGATGAATCTGTTCCTCACCCTAAAGCTGTCTGTCTGTTATTCATCAGAAAGCAGGTCGCAGTTCAGTGAGCAGAAGAAAAGATTTTAATAGAAGCTGTGCCAAGGGCTGTAATGCATCATTTTAGGGCCCTAATTACATTACAATGACAAATATCAATGGTGACAACAGCAATAACCTACATCCTTTAATGGCTATGCTGGAAAAGGAGTTTGGGCACTGCGCCATCAGATTCAAAACATCGGCCATTAGAAGTGTGTGTGTCCACAGCATTGCTAGCTGATAACTGGAGCCCAGTGGAAGGGCCTGTAAATAAATGAAGCCTTTCTAAAGCCTGGTCCTGTGGGACAAAAGAGGTAAAATTAGATGGCTGTGGAAGCAGCCATGTTTCCGAGGCAACTTTGACTTTCTGTGTGAGGAATTGGATACCTGGTTTTATGAAATCATACTTTCTCCTTCTCCTGGCAGTTAGACTGATCATGCAAAACCCATTGACCTGATGCCTAACAGAAGAAAGAAATTCTGAGCTGTTGTTCAAATGTAGGGTTGTAAAAATGTGTGTGAGTGGAAATGTGAATGTGTGCTTTACCTTGTGTCAGAGTTTGTACCTTAGGCAAAAAAGGAGTTTCCAGGCTTCCTTCAGGAGTACTAGGAATAGGTCTACTGAGATGCTAATCTATGTCATCAGTACCTACACCTTCAAGCTTCAGGGCGGCATCTCAAGAAACTCACCCAGCTAGCTTCTGGCAGCTAACACTTTTCTTTCTTTATGTTTCTTTCTTTCTGTATGTTTTGTGGCAGACAATCAAGCCTGTTGCTGTGGCATTATCTCCTGCAGTTAATTGCTGAAACAGTTGAAGTATTGAGACAGAGTGTACTTCATATTTACTGTGTGAAAATGTTTGGTGTGAGACTTCTCTTGGTGCAGAACGTGTACCTTCCTATCATTTGTGCATGTACACAGTGTTTTCCTTTATCCCTTCAGACTGCATGTGGTCTCCTAAGGTAGGCAGTCTGCATCTCAGTCATGCTGTGTCTCTGCAGTCTGCTGCTGTTCAGCTGGGCTGTTTCCTTGCTACCTGAGTTTGGAGGATGATACCTATGCACAACTATGCAGCTGGGGATGCTTTTTGTTAGGGAAAGTGAAGACTGTTTTAATAAGGAAAAATGCAAACACTTCAAGATAGCAAGGGCTTTTTGGCTTTGTTGCAATTGGCCTAGCAGAGAAATGCTGCTGAGGAATGTTTTGACATCACTTGAAGCTGTTTTAGCTATTTTTCTTCTCCATAGGCTAAGCTGGGTGCTGTCTCCATCAGCTCACTTCCCTGTATACAGCATGAAAGGACTCGTTCTGCACTCCAATGGGATTGATACCAGGAGATTTATTGCCGTTGTGTAATTGTGCATATTCAGCCACCTGTTTCCAGTTACAGCTTTTTAGAAAACTCTTTTTAGTTGAACATTTTCCACGTACAGAATATGCCAGAGGTGAATTTTTTATATAAATACTGAGCAAATACATTTCAGCCCCATTTTGGCCAGACAAGCAGTAGAAGAGAGACATACTTCTCTTGGGGAGGGGGGAGAGAAGTGATTAAAAGAAAAACGTCATAACTGAAATAACTTGAAATATGGTTGAATACCTTACTTGAGAAGAAATGCCTCAAAGTGAATTGAATAAAATTATTTTTGTTGACTAAGCTATGTTCTAGCTGAACGGTAATTTATTGGTTTGATGGGGAAGCCAGTGAAGTTTTACAGCCTGAGTTACCCAGGAGGTCAAATAAGACAATTGTAACAGTCCCTTCTGGCCTTAAAATCTATGAATCTACAAGCTTTTTAAAATTAGACGCTGAGCTCCTGCCTAGCACTTTGAGCTGGTTTTGTTCTCAGTTCCTTAGCAGTGCAGTAAAGGTATCCAGCTGAGGTAGCTGTAGTAGAAAAGGGGTTTTCCAAAGGCTACTCCCATGGAGCTGTGCCGGGCAAGGTTGTGACAGGCATTTTAAAGATGGGGAGGAGTTACTTTGCAGTGGAAGAAAGCATGTTGTGCTTTTTTTTTTTTAAACAAAGGCACATGTGTGTGTTAAATGGCAGGTCAGAGTGGCTTCAGCTTACGCCAAGACGGGGGCACTGGGGAATTTTCTGCTATGTGGAAAAGCCTTGAAGAATAGAATGTGTAGTTTTCTCTCTGGCTTTAGGGCACTTGGGAGATTTCTCAAATAAAATAGCAGTGTAGCTGAAACCCAAAATTTGGAAATGAGTAAACTAATGGTGTTTGAACCACTAAGAAGAGGTACTTTACAGCTATGCATTGTATTACAGTCTACATTTCCTTAATCAAATGCTGTTATTCAAGTAATGCTGTACTGGATTGTGCAGCCTTTCTGGCTGAAGCATAGGTGCACACGACTTGTCACTCCCTGTGCTGCTCTGTGTAACAAGTAGTTAATAAATTTCCTTGTCAACTAGTGTAGTGAATGCTGTCTGATTAATGGAATATTTAAGTTTTGCCTTGTGGGATATCTGATATTATACATGTATTTGCAGTTTGTGGATAATTTAGATTTTTGCTGAACAGAACATATCATAAAGTATCCTATAAGGTACCTATGCTGCTGAATAAATAAAAAAGATGTAGTAAACAAATACAAAAAAATCATTAAAATGCATAAATTTAATGACATGAGGACTTGCATAAACAGTGAAGACCATTGGGGAGATACAAGGACAGTTTAACATAGAAATTGCTATATAAATAGCATATGGAAATCTAGGTGGATTTCAGAGAAAAGGAGACGTATTCCAAAATAACATGTATTAAGTTGTGTGTATCACACAGTATGCACAAGGGGGCAGAGTTAGTTTCACATGTGCTCTTACCGCTTGCAAACTATGCCTGCTGGTTACATAGCTCTCTAACAGTAACATTCCTTGAACCCAGACTAATTTTATATGAACTTCTGACTTTTTACTGCTACTTGTGAGCCTCTCTGATCTACACATTATTTTCCAAGTGTTTGGCATTTAAAAGACAAGATAGCAAAAAGGCTGGAAGGTTTGCTTTTAGCAGAAGGAATGCTAAATTGAATGTTAGTATGTCTTCATCCCATGATTCATGACTTTGCAAGAGGAAGATTCTGTCCAATCATAAAATGAGGAATGGATCCTGGTTAGAATTTAATGTAAGAAAATTAAGATTTATGGTAGGAAAGTCTATGTGGCTTTGAATATTCTGCTTCTGGAGCTGTAATTCTTGTGTTATTTAAAAAGATCTCCTGTCTCTATTGAGATTTTCATATTAAATACAGAGAATTTATCTCTGGTATGAAAATAAAACATCGTGTATGTTATTTTGTAGTTACAGTTGCCACATAAAAGTAACTACTACTGACCAGGAGAATAGATAACAGCAGAAGTGTTACAAGACTGCAGTATTCCTTTCTGAAATATAAGGTAGAATGATTATCAGTAAGATTGTATATTACAATGCTAATGTTCTCATGATATGCACTGTTACAAGTAAATGGTGTATTTGTTCCCTTTGCTTACAATGGCACTGCTCTTATTTGAAGAGATCCTTCCTTTTGCGTCATAGGAGAGAGTTCAGTTTGATACACAGAATTTTGTTTATCTTTTTTGTTACATCTCCTGAAGATTCTGTTCTTTAAATTCCTGTGATTGTGTAATCAAAATTAAGTACTCTTTGTATCACTTTGTACCACTTCAAAATAGTGGTTTTTAAGGAAAAGATTTTAGCTAGAAATTACTAGCCTTCTTAGTACATTTGGATCCATGTGCAAACACTGTTGTTATTTTGAGAACATCTCAGAGAATGGCCAGAATTGAAAGAAAACAAATGTCTCTTTAGGGTTCATGGGTGACAGTTGCATTTGATAATTTATGTAATTGAAATTCTTTTTTCTTGTGACTTGCAGGCAGAAATTGTCAAGAGGCTGAATGCTATATGTGCACAAGTCATTCCCTTCTTGTCCCAAGAGGTAGGTAGTCATTAGTACTGCTTCTGATCTAAACAATTGCATCATTGTATCTATTACAAAAGTGGAGCTTTCTGTTGAGACTGTTTCGTTATGGATCTCTTGGCACTTGTAGATGACTTTCAATCGTGCTGTTATCACTTAATCATCATTATCTTCAAGTTTATTATAATATCATTTAAATATATTTATGAAATTGAATGTGTTGTAATGTCAAAGCAGAATTTTAGTTTAAATATTTATTCTTTAACGTACAGTGTAGTTTCTCTTGCAGTTATGATTTTGTGGGCCTGAAATCAAAGACAGCTTGCAAAAATGCTAGAAAGGCATAGTTTGTGCTCCATCCTTGGCAATGAACATTAAAGTTTGGCAGAAACTTTTGTTTTGGTACAGGAATAGTGATGTCCAACACAGCAGGCATAGAAACACAGTTTTTATGTTGGCTTTTTTCTCTCTGTATCCCTGATTATTTCCTACCTTAAATCCTTTTATGTTTTTGTATATCTGGGGAATATAAACAGAAAATTGAAACTCACTATGAGCTAATTTCTCTAACCATTAATTTTCTCCAAATTATGATTTGCTAGTATTATTGTGAGTACACTGTAGGTAATTTAAAAGGCACTGAGATTTAGGGGAGTTGATGGGAGTTAATGAGGAAGGTTCTGAACAAGTAAATAGGAAGTGTGGTTCATGAAAGGAAACCTTTGCTGCATAATGGCATCCCTTGTCCACCCCTCTGAGGGAGATGGACTGAATACTGGGATCTATTGGTGCAGGTTAGTGTGCATCAGTTTAGCGCATGGTTTAATTTCAGTACAATATGTAGCTGCAAAGACAGAATTGAAAGGTGTATTTTTATGTATTGCATCCTTAAAATGTCATGCCTCAGAACATGATATGATCTTCTCCTGGCTTTTCAGTTGTTACATAAAATCCTGGTGCTTTTCAAGAGAGCTGCTCAGCTGGCTGCAAATGAGAGGCTGTGTGCTCCATGTTGCTGTTCAGCTAATGAGCTTTGTGCGTGCCACACCTGTGTGTATCTGTGTGTCTTTGAAACAAGAATTATGCCATCAAAACTAGAACCTAACAGTATTTGTGAGTGTCACTGTACCCTCTGCTTATTGAGATGGATTTGTGGAAACTAAACTATGTGGAATGTTCTTGCTCCATTGCTGGAAGACCAGAATTCAAGTCCTTCAACAAGAAGCTGTTTTGTATTTTGACTGCTTCAGAGTCTCTATAGGTGTAGTTACATGGTTTTATTTGCTGTTCGGAAATAGCATACCATATATAGACAGCAGGGAAGGATTGAGAGGGAAAGCATAAAAAAGCTTTTCATGTGTCTTGACAGTGCAAATGCCAGTGACTTTTTTTTGTAATGGGTTTAGGAAAATCTTGATGATTGTTTGACCTCTTCTAGTAAGAATACATATTTAAATCAGTTTATATTGGCATACGCTGATGTGTCAAAAGAGAACTGAGCTTCAGGTTTGAGTATACTGATAGTCTTGGTTTCTCTCTAATTTGTGTCTTTAAAAAGTTAATGTCTTAATGGAAGTCTCTTTATTTCATCATCCAGATTAATAGAGAATTGAATTGCAGCATGCTTTTGCTGTTTATGCATTTTACATGCAGTCTAATTGTGGAATAGTGGCTGAAAAATGTGATCAGGCTTCTTTATATTGTGCCTGAGGGAAAAATGAACAAAATACAGTGGTTGCATGCACTGATAGCAACATTATTGTCTCATAATAGCACCAGGTTAACTTGTCTTATTGCTTGTTAACTTTGTAAGGAATCAATGGCTTGTGATAACTCACTCAGAAGAAAGAAATTGTGGGCAAAATCACTAGAGGTCTTGTGAAAAGGATACATTGGTAATATATCACCCTACTGTGTACTACTGTTTGCTTTGTTTCTGGGGGCAGTCCAATAAAGTATTCAGTAATTCCCCAGGTCTCAGTCAGTTTTATTGTGCTGTACATCATCGAAGCATATATTTAAAACAAAGTTTCTAACCTGCCTAAACACACAGTCAACTGGTACCTTCTTTTTACATTTATTCCAGTTCAGGCAGACTGTAAAAAACAGCACCAAGAAATACAAGCTTCCCATTTTTGTAGGAAAGAGTGATTCTGTGGTCAAAAATGTGAGATGAACCTCAGGGGCAATGTGTATTCAATTTCTGCTGTGGTTTTGGGCTTCCTGTGCTGCAACAGTCATTTTCCACCTCTGTGTGATACTGTGAGATACCAGTGTGCTCAAAGTAGTTCCTATTGCATAAAATGAAAGGGGTGCCTGCATGGGTGTAGGTTGTGGTCATTCAGTTTATTTAGTTTTATCTGCTGCAGTTGGTAGTTCAGTGTTCCCATGCTTGAATGACCTAGCCAGTACAGTGCAATTAATTTTATGTCTATAGCCATAGACAGTGCCTCTGCTAATTGACACTTCTCAACTGAATTTACCAGCTTCAGCAGAGTATGACACTTTCACAACCCTGTGGCTTTCAAGTTGGGGCTGGTTCCTGTCAGCTCAAGGTGGTATGCATGGCTGGTTAAAACCTTTGGCTATTATTGTGGGCTAAGTGCTGAATGACCTCAAGTGTTGGATAGTGGCATTTCTTCAGTGTGTCTGGAGACACATATCACAGTCACCTTCTTTTGAGTAAATACTGTCTGTATTTATATTCATGAAACACATGCAAGCTGGCTGATGTACAGCAAAGGCTGTAGTTGTGGCAACTTGGAGCTCAGCACTACTTGCAAAAGCTGCTTGAGAAGCAAGTATTGGTCCCTGTCAACTCACATGCCTCAATGTAAGCATTTTGGAAGGCTGAAGGAGGCTGTAATAAACTTTTTTGGGGGGTTCACTTTCCTTTCCAACTGCCAGTGAGCTAGCTAATAACAAGCTAGATGGATTGTTTTTTAACAGGCATCTTCAGTTCCCTGTGCCCATTAAGGTAGTCAGATATACCTTCTAGTATAATAAAATGCAAAGCACTGTCATGCAAACATCAAAAGGAAATTCTGCTTGCAGTCTTTTTTCAAACATTTTGATATTAGTTGATGGTTTTTCTTTTAAGAGGTTGATGTGGACCATAATATGCTTGCTCTTCTTTGTACATACTTGCCCTAGAGGTGTTCTAAAGTCCTGTAAATTTGAATGAGGAATATGAGATCCATTATGTAGAAGGAAAGTGGGAGTTCTTATGTATTGATCAAGAGGAAATAGCTTTTGGTCTGAGATGTTAGATTGAGAAGACAAAATTATTTGCCTCCATCATAGACTTGCCCCAGACTAGAGCTAAACAGTAAATGCAAGGAAACAGTGAGGTATCTGTAATCCTTCTGCCAAGGAATGCATCTCATTAGCATTTCATGCATGTATTGTTAATAATGCTCTCACATTTTTCTGTAGCAGTTATTATATCTTGTCTGAGTTATGGTGCCTGAATGCAGTGACCCACCTTGTCCCTTGTAACTTTTACAGTGTGTGCTGTACTCCATGGTAAATGTGTATTTGCTTTCCAATTCTCACTAGCATTTTCGGCACGGCCTTGTCTCATTATGCTGTCTCTAGATAGGGCTTCCAAGAAGAGCAGTGCTGTAGTTCTTAAGCAAGACCTGTACTACCTCTAAACATATCATAATACAACAAAATAATACAAGTAAGAAATAGCAGAGGCTTGCATCTTCAAAGCAAAATTTTCAGTGAGTTTTGGTTTGGATATTAGTGGTGATTCTGAAGACAAGCTATAATTAGGAGTTTTTAACACCAGTATAATTGTGTGCGTGCCTGGGGGAATTTTGGCGGCTCACTTGCTGTCAGCAGAGCTCCCCTGTCATTGGGAGTTGTGGAGAGCTCTGACATGGTATAAAAAGCCTGGGAATTTTCCACCTGTGCATTAAGCCAGGGCTAAGTGACAAGTGTGTGGTGAGACAATGTGATGGTGAAAAAACCTAGATTCTTCTTGTGGTCTCTGTAGTTGTTGCTACACACTGTGAAATTTAAAAGAAGTGATTTTCCAAAATGAGGCAAGTACAGGCACAGTGCTCATTATAGAACTCAAAAAGGAGAGAAGAAACAAGAGAGTAAGTTAGAAAGGAGCAGCAGTACTAGTCTGCATGACAGGTGGGGCAGGGTATTGAGCTCATTGCTCTTGCATGTTAAGTGCAGTGTAAAATACTGTTTTCCCACAACTGAAAAAAAACTCAGCTCTATCATTTGCTTGTGTGCACAGACGAAGGCTAGCATTAAATGTGTGTGAAAATTGCAACCCCGTGTCTATATTTGGTTGGATTTTTTTTTTGTTGTTGCTGTTTTTACTGGGCTGTAAATCGCTACATGATCACTTGATGGACAGGTGGATAGGTACTGCTTGGTTTTAACATAATGCTGCTTGTTGCTGGTGTGCTGGCTCAGGAGGGTGTTCAGGCACATGTGGTAGGTATTGGAACCATCCATCCTTGGATACCAATTCAGGCTGGGCCAGCCAGCTGCCATCCTGCTCAGTGGGCCCCTGGGCTCCCTGCCCCTCATCTTGGTTTGGGTTGCAGTGGGTCCCTGGACACCCAGCTAGGCTCCTTCTTTAGGTGTAGAGATCCCCACTTGTTTCTATAGCCATGGCTGCTAACATGGAGCCCCCAGCCCACCCCAGTTTCAAAAAGGCTGTGAGCAGACAGCTCTTCAAAACTCTGCATGGGGTTTTGTGCACCGTTTTTCACTCAAGTGTGTGTTTTTTTGTCTGTAACTTGAAGTAGTGCCAGGGTCACTCGACCCTGGGTGGTTTTGGGAGCTGAGGAAGTGCCTCCTCTGTTGCTGCAATGAGCTGGAAGTGATGGTAAGGCTAATTACAGATCATCTATTTTGAGTCTTTTGAATATAAAGCCACTGAAGATTAAATCAATGTTAAAGCAGCTAGCAATAAGAGTTTTAATTGTCTCTACTGTAACTAATTTAGGTTCAGTGTTACTAGGCCCTTGGGTTTTCTCCTCTCTTTGAAGTCTTGATCCCAAACCTATTAGAATCAATGCAAGATGGATTGTGTGACTGCTGTGGCAGAAATCTGAAAGTGGTGTTTTAGTAGTCCATCCCTTCACCTTCTCTTCCTCTGACCTAAGAATGAAATAACATTCTTCCCAAATTCTTCTGAATGCTATTCTTTATGTGTTTACTGTAAGGGAACAGAAAACACTCTAACTCTTGTGGAGTTGACTTATTTTCCAAATCCTAGATGCAAATTGAAGTAATTTCTACAGTAATTTTGATAGCTTTAGGCCAGATTCTGTAGATGCCTTAGAAGTTTTTCTTCTCTTGGGAAGAGGATTTAAGTAAATGGATGTTGGATTAGAACACTCATATATACAAGAGCTTTCTTTACCTCAGTGCAAAAAGCATTGCCTATGGTAGGAAAGAAAAGATGACAATAAACCTCTCAGTAAATGCTTTTATTTAAAAAAGTAAACATTTTAAAACCTCTGCTTTGTTCTTTTGGGTTTTTTTTTCAATGAATTCATGAAAAATTCCATGGTGAATGACTTCTACCAGAAAATAGTGGTGTAATTTTTATAGTCACCCTGTTGACATACAGAGTCATGGGTCACCAGGCTTGCAGCTATATAATCGATGAAAGCTGTACCTATCCTTAACAAGTGATAACCTGGAGCTGATAACACATTATCAGGAGCTTGAATATCATTATTTCCTTTTTTTCTGGTATCTGTGGCAGGGGTACACTGCATTTTTAATTTTTAAATTCTTTTTCTTGAATACCAAGAACATTGTTTACTGATGTTCAACCTGCTTTTTAGTTTTCACATTGTCTTCTTATAAGACAGATTAGGCAGATTTTGTTTATATTGGCAGTGTAGTTTTACAAAACTCTGGACAGAAATTGTGTTTCTGTTTACACCTAAAAAGTAGCAGTATTCTAAGTGGTCTCCAGTAATTTCCTTCATTCCCTTAAAAACAAACAAACCCTAAAACCATTTTCTTCCTTCCAGGAGTGTTTGTAAATTACAACCTTCATTACTTGCATTTATCTGTTTTTCTTAGTTGGGATCAGAATTTCTTAGTGTCGTTGGTTAGGAATGGCACTCCCCAGTTTAGTGTTCCCACTAAGAAGAAGACCATGCAGCCACTTCCCCCACCACCTTCCTTCATGGGAGAAAGAATTTGAGATAATAACAAATTACTAGAAACAGCCATGAGATAAGAAAACAGACAGTAATAGCAAAAATGCTAAAAACAAAAATGTACAGAGAGAGGCTCATATACAAGCAAAATTGCTCACCTAGCCCAGGACCAAAAACCAATGAAAGACAGATCCTCCAGCTGCCATGCTTTCCTGGACCAAAAGCAATTTCTTCTGGAAGCCCAAGAGTCCCTTATTTTTGCCCTGAAGCAATGAGGTGCAGTGGTATAGAACAGCCCAGACACACCCAAACCTCATGGCTGCTGCGTAAAAATAACTCTGTACAGGCCAAAATCAGGACATACAGTTATGGGTGGGTTTTAGGTTTGTTTTTCCTTGCCCTGAGAAATTTTATGCAAGAGGGCTTGTAAGTGAAAATGCCATTTTTGTTTGTGTGTTGCACTGAGAATTGTGAAATCTGGGCCTGCCAAGCCCCTGAAGTAGCAGCACCCTTTTTTACAGCCCCTCCCCTTTTAGCCCCTCCTGCACTGGGGCTTAGGGTGCTCCCTGGGGAGTCCTGATGCTCTTCACCTAACTCTTGAGTTGGAAGTGGCCTTGAGGATTTGTGTCCTTGTTTTATTTTATGCAACTTCTGGCTTCTGCTGAGGATGCAGAGGAGGAGTTGCTGTACAAGATGGTCTGTACCTGGGCTCTGTTCTGCCCCTATACACAGCCATGGGAGGGCAAACTTGAATCTTTAAAGGGACCTTCGAAACTTTTCTCTTAAACTTTGTGCCAATAAACATCTGGATGTTAGTTTTGATGCAAAGCTCATGTTTCATTGTTACAGTTTTTGCACCCCTCCAGATTGTCAGGACCTCCCTCCTTTTTTTCTGTTCAACCTGTGGCTGTAAATCAACAGTGTCTCACTCTCAGTGATGATCACACAACCCACTCCACAGTTCTCCATGACCCCTCCTTGCACCTATTTGTTCCGTGTCATCCTGATTCTGCGAGGCTGCCTGTGAAGATTAATTTGCCACTGGTGGAGGTCTGAACAGGCATGGATCTGGTTGCAAGATGAGAACCTTATTTTCTTTGTAGTTGATGTTTTCAAATAAATACCAGCCAGCTTTCAACATACAGCCATTTTGAATTTAGTGCAGGAATACAGTATCACTCAAATTCATAAAACCGCTGGAGTTTGTAAACTGCGTTATTAATTAGACCATGTGTTTTTGATGGACTTTTTTAAAGCTATTAAAATTTACACGTTGGGGATTGAAATAATTAGGTCTCTTTCACATGTTTGATAGATTTTGTGAATGTTATTTTAAATTTTCTTCTTACTGTTGGGCTGCTTTGAAATGTACCTAGAAGGAGAATATGTATATTCTTCAGTGATGTGGTTGCCGTGTGCTTGTTGAAAAGACACACCTTTCTTTTCAGAAAACTGGGTGGGGTTTCTTCATAAAGTTTCCATGGCTGTAAGGAAAGAGGCTTACATTTGAAGATGGCATTTAAATTCAAAAGCACACTCTGCTGATGAACAAAAGGAAGACAGCTTCCCATTTAGCCAGGTTGTGAAAGAGCTCTTCAGGAAGCAAAGGTGTAATTCCCAGCATGTGATGGCATAAAGATAAAAATCCTCCCCTTGCCTATGTATTTTTACTTATGAACAGACTATGTGACTGTCTATTAGAGAACAGTTACTTCAAATCCTGCATGTCTTAGAAAAACAGATAAAAACAGTAGAAGTAAGAATCTGTGCTTAATAATTTAGAAAGCAAATAATTTTACTCTGTTTCTGATCTTCATTTATAGCACCAGCAACAAGTGGTGCAAGCTGTGGAGCGTGCCAAACAAGTGACCATGGCAGAACTGAACGCAATCATTGGGGTATGTGGTCTTTCCATTTTAGCTCTGATAGTGTTTGTAAATAGCTCTTCATTTTCTTTCTCTCTTGCATGAACTCATTTCCATCAGGTGGGGAAATGTTGTGGGTAGTGGTGAAGTTCAGTAGCTTGATCTTCATAAAAGCGGGTTACTACCTGAAGACTTTTGCTTGCACTGTGCCAAGAAGAGTAATGGAGTAATTAATGTCTGTGTTGTATCTATTCCCCAAAGCAGGCTCAGTATCTGTTTTTTTTTTTGTTTTTTTGGTTTTTTTTTGTTAATTGTTCTACTTAAGTAACATTGTTTCCTTTGTATACCAACTGCCAGTCTGCTTCTGCAGCTGCGGTAACAGGTACCCTTGATATAATAGACTTTTTTCCCCATCCTTGCTGCCCACATCTTTTTCTGCATGTTGGTTCAAGACTCTGAGTATTAACCACAGTTTTTATTTTTACATCAAAAAATAGCTGTTACTTTAAAAAAACAAAAAAAGCACCCACGTACCAAACCAACCAACCAAAACATGCCCACGAAAACCAAAATACCCAAATATACAACCAAGATCAGCAGCAGAAAAACTCATCCCCAGTGTGCTTATAGGTATCCTGCTCTTAGTCATCTATAAATACAGGTGTGTGGAGCCCTTTTGCTGACAGTGGTATTAGCCCAGTACAGAAATTTTATAGGTGTGTTTATATTTTATAACTGAAGAAGAGACATAACAACAAAAACTCTGGCTGTTCACACTACATAAAATAAGGTGAGAAGTCATAGCTTAATAACACATTATTCTCCTGTATAATTATGCAGCTGAAACAAGCAGTTGTTTTAGTTATTCTAATGAAGACACTACAACTGTACTTCTTATCTTCTGCATCCTCCCAAATGCTTTTTCTTTTGTGTATAGATTATACATAAAAGTATTTTTCTTTTTTTATTCAGTGTATCATGCTCACTTTGAAATGCTAATTATTCCATTTACTTTCATTAAAATTCAAATTGCTGAATGAAGATGTGGATAAGGGTCGCCAAATAATCAGTCTGAAGTGAAGATACGGCTTCAGTTATGCCTCTGTCTTTTAACAAGGAAATCAGGACTTTCTGATCATTGCTGACAGTAGTTTAGAGCAGCGGTCTGATTGTAGCTTGTTTTTAATAGGCTGTTTCTTACTTTATTTTGTATACCTCTGACCACAAGAAAGCACTGGTAGTCAATTAGAAATTATAAATGGAAAAGAGTAACCCTTATTTCCTCTGAAGTGCCCGTTAGAAAGAAGGGGGTGATCAGAGCGCATCGTGTAGAATCATGAATAACATTTGTTGTATGTCTATTATGCTCTAGTGGGGAGAGTGGGAAATAAATAATTTCCCAATTAGTTTTCATTACCTAACCAAAAATATTGCCTTTTATTAACATTATTTGCATTAAGTAAGTAGCTAAAGGTTGGCTTTTTTGTTAAAGTTTTTATATGTGTGTGCAGCATGTGCATTTGTGGCACGTGTGTATATGTGCATGTGTGGTTTTGTGTGTATGTGCACACTCATACTTCACAGTCTACCTGTGCATGTTTTTGCCATTCACCTCTGTTTGCATTAGAGAGGCTGCAAAAAGAAACTTGATTTCTAGTAAAGGAAGCAAGTGTAAAGTGTGTGATGTTACAAATACTGGCCTTCATACTAGTTACTTAAATTTGCCCTGCTTTGTTGGACCACTAAACCACACAGAATGAAAATAAACAGATGAGACACTTGTCTGGGAGCCTGGCAGTAATTCTCTTGGTCTTCCCCCCACCAGAGAGAAGTAAATTTTCTTTTCTCTTTCTGTCTGAATTTATCTTTTCATGTCAACTGAAATTCTATTGTCTCAAACTTCTCTAAACTCTCAGACTTTGGGTTTGTGCATTAAAGTCGGCCAGCCCTTGCCTCCTTCACAAGCCTGATTTTTACCTACCTTTTTTTGCTCAGCCGTTTTATGTTGACTTAGGAAATACTGTGTGTTCCCCTTTAATTTTAGAAAAACAGGAGCAATACAGCAATAAATTGTGTACTCATTAGGTTTATAGATAAGTAATCTCATGCAGTCTTTTAGTGATTAATTTTTTAAAAATGGAATAAACAGGAGCACAAGTTATCTAATAAGCTTATGATCATATTGCAAGAATCCCACAACAGTGTAATGTCTGCACTTAGAGAGATTTAAAGTCTGAAAATGTAGCACAGGGCTAGAAAAGGCTTGTCATACTTTGTAAAGTGAATACCAATAAAAATAAAACAATTAACATAATTGGAAAGCATGGGGTTTTTATGTATCTGATTATGTTGTCTTATGTTATTTTTCTGTTTAGTAAGTCTGGCAGGGTTTGTGTTCTTTTAACCCTATGGTATTTTAAAAGCTTCCAATGTTTGTTTAACCTATTGAACTATGTATCAGACAGAAACAGAAGAAGCATTTGGAGTTTTTGAAATAAGATTGTAGCTTAGGTCTCTCTTTATTTTGTGGCATCCTATTTGGTTCACCTCACTCACACTAAACTCTCTAGGTTCAAACAGAGCAACTTTGGCCTTGAGTTAAAAATTCATGCTACCAGAATGGAGTGTGGCTCAAGGAAAGAACTGAAGGTGCACAGATCCTATCTCTCTTTGTGTTTCACATGTATATATTTTTGTATGAATGTGCTCTGATTTAATGGAATCTGATGAAGCACCTTTTAACTTTACAATATTATTCTATCTTCATTGGTAAATGAACCAAATCACTGATACATGCAGTTTAAATGCAAAATACTGAAGTGAGCCCGGAACCCAGAGAGACTGCCTGTTCTCCTGACAATAAACTAGTTATGTTTAATGGAACGAAGCAGAGTTATAATGACTTCTTTCACAGGTCATGTTCAGTTTAAAACTATTGATGGGCTCAAACAAGTTAAATATCATCTATCATCTTCTGGAGAGATGCAGTGAGAAAAGCTAAACCAAAACTGGGTATATCATAAGCATGCTGCAGGAGGACTGTAAAATCTGCAGGCATCCAGGGTCTACCTCTGGTGTTTGCCATGGGCAGTGTGTTGCAGCATTCTTGCTCAGGGCAGTCTGTAGTGCACATCCAGAGCTACTTTTTCCTTTATTAATAAACTGAGTCATCTAACTTTCTTAAAATGTTGGGTTTGTTTTCTTTAATCCATTATACTATACAATTGGAACATGCTGTGTGAGTGTGGTTACATTTTAATAAGGGAACCAGGGAATTAACTCGTAACTTTTTAGGAATTTTATCTGTTTAAAATAGTAATTTTTCAACTGCAGTTGGGTAGTAAGGCAGAAATGAAGGCTTGTGTGCCTGCTTATCACATGGAGAGAGATAAATGTACCAAAAACTTAAGAACAGGTATGTGATGGTGTTCAAAGAAAATGCAGTTTAGCACAAGAAATGCTGAACCTCAATTTTTAGTAGTGACATTTTAATGATAGGAAGTCTGCAAAATTATTTGCCATCAATTGTGAAGGCAATAACAAGCCTTGGTGGTTTTTCACACCCTCTGTGTTAAGTGCTTTCAGAATGACAGCGTAAACTGTGTTGGAGAACTCCAAGGAAGTAAAACTGATTAAAATGTTCATGCTTGAATGGTGCTGATGGAATAGTTCATTTGGACTTTCTCTACCTCCTGCAGCTCAAGCTGAAATATTAAAATTCAGTGAATTTAAATCTCTCTCTCCTCAGCTCAGGAAAAAAACATTACATTTTAATAGGTTTTAAACTCATAATTCATTGGTTTGGAGCAGCACTATTAAATCTATTTAAATATTACGTGTATTACTAAGGAAATGATTGAAATAATTCTTTTTCTTTACCATTCTATGCATCTGGGTGAAAAAAGAATGGCTTTGGTTTAATTTTTAAGCATTTTGTTTTATCATGCCGCTTTTATTATCTTCTTAAAAAATAAGCAAATGGCAGTTACTGAAAGAAAGGACTCCTTCTGTCTTGTCACATATAATTACTATGTTAAAACGTTTCTTCTTAAATGCACTGTTTGTCACAATTTCTACCCTGTGTTTGAGGCCAAGGTGCTTGTTTGACCCATCTCAAAAGGTCTGTAATTTTTGTTTGCTTTCAAGAGAGTGATTGTTTTACAGCTCTGGAGAACAGCAGCTGTTTAGAAAATAGGCACGGAAGCCTTTGAAAGCAGTGTGGTACAGATAAGTACACACAACTTGAAATGAAGAGTTGGCCTCAGTGCCTGCCATGATTGCCGTGACTCCTTGTCTAGGGTTGCAGATGCCAAATGCTGCTTAACATGAAGAGGCATCTCCTGCTCCTCTCAGATGGCGGCTTGTTTCTGGCTCATGTGTGTGGGTGCTGTGAGGAGGAGTGAGGGTTTTCTACTTGAACCAGTACACAGTTTGTATGGAAAAGTTGTTCCTGCCCAGGTGTGTGAATTCATAAATGGTGGTGTCAGGGAGATTGAGCAAGGGCAGTTAGAACAAATGTGTTGTAGCATGGGACAGCAGACACTTCTTTCTCCAGCCCTTCTTTTTTGCTCATTCAAGGTATGACAAGCAGTGGTTGAAGCTTAAGTTCTGTAAAACAAGTTGGTGGTCTGCTGTATGTTGTACACAGGTTGTTAAAGTGGGACAGTAGAGGTTGACTTAATAGCTATATGCTTCGAGTTATGTTTATTTGTGTACCCTAAGGAAATCCATTGCTCCCCATTTAATTACCCTCGTTCGCTGAGTTACTGAGTGGTGATATGCTTCTGCAAATATTTTGATTCTACCTAGAGACTGAAATTGATTTGTAGAAAGCTTTTTGGGTGAACATTTTTGGTTTTGAATTACTCACCTGAAATCCAGCTAAGTTAAAGACACCCTGTTTTTTGGTTACAAAGAGGTGTTTTTGAGGAATTTATCATCTTGTTCCTTTATTCCCATGTGCCAGCCTCAGAGAGAGCCTTGAAGGTGAGGTCTGATTTAAATAAATCTCTTCCATATGCAGCATCTTCATTTAAAGAAACTGAAAATTATCTTTTTAGGGATTTTTGAGGGAATTAATTGGAATGTAAGCAATTTCCAGGTCCCATATTGCTGAGGATGGATTTTAAATACTGTTGCTACACTTAGAGTGGGCTGACACTGTCTTCTACTTTTTGTCCTGTTTTCAGTAGCTGTGGTAGCTAGTTGAATTTATATTTGTCTATCACTATATGAGCAGTCAGTGGTGTTGCAGTATGAAGTGCTGACCACTTACAGTGTTTCACTGCCAGTATGCTGGTGCCAGAGGCCTTTGCTCATTCTGCTTAACTAAACACGTATGACACGAGTGCTGTAGCTTACACACCCGGATCTCATCAGGCAGAAGAGCTGATCTTGGCCTCCACATTTCTCAGGTTTTACAAATGCTGGTGTCAAAGTTGTGTGACTGTTGTATCTCGTTTTTTAAATTAGGGTTATTCAGTGCAGATATGAAGAGTCTTGTGATATTTTTGTGATATTCTGTAACATGAACATTTTTATTTTATTTATGACTTGTATTTTATTTATTACTTACATTTGTGTGCTTTCACTTCTCACGCTGTAGAAAGCAGACAATACTGTTGCCAGTGGGGTCTGTACTCCAGTAAGTGGAAGCTGTTGCCAACCATATACAGTTGTGTTGTGCTCCATTTTCGTCTATTATATGCTATGTATTGCCTTCAGTGATAGCTTTATACAGTTTTCTGGAAAAAAAAGAAAAAGTCTATCTGTTGTGTTTTGAAGTAATATGAAGACAGGGATTTTCCAAAACCACTTGACTGCAAAATTAGCAATGTTTATGTACTCATTTACAATGCTGTCTATTTGAATAGATAACCTTACTATACAGAATGGCTTAAAGAAAGGTGCTATTATATCATGGTTTCATACTATAGGAGTTCTGATACCATCCCTAAACAAGGTCATATATTTGCCACCTATACTTCTTCCCAACCACACTTCGTAGGCTTCTGCCTACAGCAGTGAATGAGGACCAAGACTCTATTGTAGAGTAGGTCAGTTAAATGTTTGCTTTGCTTCAGGTGGGTGGATAGTACTTTTCATGTCTTCAGTCTTAAATGTAGGACCAGAGCAAGGGCTCTAGTGCTTAACTGGGATGGACACTGAATTACTGCATAAGTAGAGTATTTCAACATGTTAAGTCCATGGGCGAAGAAGGAATTTAGGAGGTCTTAAATTCTTACACTGTCTGATATTTCAGAATGTTTGATTTTTGTAAGCAAGGCTGTTATTTGCTTATTGCTTGGCGAATTCTCCATAGTCATGGCCTTGGGTGTATGAATGCATCACAAACACTGATGAACTAACTCAAGGAATGTTTGTGGAACAGGGGTCTACTGCTTTCCCTATTGTACTTTGTAAAGAGGCTAAGGCAAAAAGAAAGTTGATCCTTCCACAGTCTTGGGGCTGCAACTTAAATCCAGGTGATTTTGATCCTTGTCAAGACCTTTCTTTATCGAAGCCACTGCAACCAGGAAACTGCACTAAAGCAAAATAATTCACTTTAAGTTTCAGTTACCTGGCTAATGGGCACTACATTAAAGAGGCAGAACACAACATTGTGTAGTGAAATCTGCTTGGAGAGAGGTAATGGTATCCACATGTCCCAACACTTATGGATAGAGGCTGCTCACCTCCAAGAAGAGCAGGCATTACAGTCCTCTGCACAGGACCACAGCTGCACCAGAAATAGCCATCTTTACAGACACAGAATGGGTTGGAAAGAATGGATCAGTCTGCACAACCCAGGTTTTTATCTCAAGGAAAGACGACTTGCTGAAATCCAACACAGTGTGTACTTGTGTGCTGTAAGCATGAAGAAACATGGTGTGAGCACTTACAGTTAAGGAATCTCTGCTTCTCAGTAATTGCTATGTAGAAATTTGACTTGGTAAGGATTAACATGATAATATGCATTAGAGAAATGTATCTGTGAGATGCATAACATGCCTCTATTTTATATTCTTACATTATATTACATGGCTCTAAAACCATACCTTGTGAGGAATCTTAGAAGTGAATTTTAGTTGCCACTTTTAAAAGCTCTGGTAATAGAATTGCATATAGATTTAGCCACTTGAACCTCTCTGTGACCAGTGCCATTGCTTAACTTCTAGCTTTTATTGTTTGATTCGTGATACATTTCAGATGGTAACTTTTTCACTTTTTAATGCACGGTTTCAGGAACTATTTACTGTGGTGACCCTAGAAGATTATTTAGAAGTCTGCTGGGAAAAGCACAGACGTTACTCTCATTTATAAAGGAAAGGACCAAAATTTACAAAGTCCCAACAGAGATGTTGTCTTTTTACTGTTAGTCCAGAGGAGAAAAAAATCTCTTCCCAGTGTCTATGGATAGGACATTAGTGGAGCATTTGGTAAATAAGGTACCTGAACCAGTGTTCACCTGCTTAGACAGAGATTAATTTTGCCATCTGTTTATGCATAGCAGAATACACAGATTTGCTGCCTTGTTATTTTTTGCACTGGTCTGTGTGAAAAGATTTTGAAGCAGAGGTTTGGTATGTCAAGGCACCTATCACACTACTGGCACACCTCATGGCAAGGCCTTTAGCTTACAATTTGTGGTTTCTGCCTTCTCTGGCAGATGTGGATTTTCTTTACCTTAAATAGAAATGGATGGGGGAGAAGGAAGAAGAGAGTTTTAAGTTCTGTGATTTATGTGGGAATTTCTACCCTTCATTAAATGATAATAGAAAGTGATTTTGAAGAGTTTAATTTTTCCTCCCTCCACCTCCAGTGTGAAATTGAGGTGAAGTCCTGCAATCAGAAGAAGGAACTCTAATACCGTGGGAAGGTAAACTTAGCCTTTTGCAGAGGACTAGGGTTTTCCCTTTGTAAGATTATGTCCAGTTCTTGGCCACTAATCTTTTATTTGTTAGTAGGTTGTATTAATTTTTTGTTCTCTATCTATGCTGTTTCGCAGGGTGAAAAATAGTCATTAGAGTGGAAGGGAGGACAAATGATGAAACATGTACCCTGACAGATGTTCCCATATATATGATTAAGAACGGAAATGTGCTCTGCATATATTGCCTTTTGTCCCACAGTATGATTTGGGAGATGACTTTTTGTTCCTAGATCACTTAAAAGATATTTGAAGCAATTTGTAGAGATATGATTCTGATGGTTTCTTTGTTATTTATGTAGGAGCTCTAAATGCTCCTTTTCTGATTAATGACAGCTATCGATTTTTTTCCTTCTCCCCTTAGTTTTGTCAGTAGGGCTTGATTTTCTTCTGTGGAATCAGCATCCTCAAAGACATAAACTGCTGAATCTTAGAGAGCAAGTAGCATGGCATTTGATTCTTAAAAAAAAAAAAAAGAAAAAAGCATTATGTATGCTATCCTTATTATTATTACTAGTCTGCTCCTTATTCTGTCTCCTTTTTCATAATTTTTCATTCTTATTCCTGGATTTTTAAGGTCTGTGAACAGACACATCCAAATTTTCTAGTAGATCAGTTGCATCTGAGCACTTAGAGTTTCCATGAATTGCTGATACATTTCATAGAATCACAGAATTTTTTTGGAAAAGACTTCTAAGATCATTGAATCAAACCATCAGACCAATACCACTGTGTTCACAATTAAACAGTGTTCCCAGGTGCCATATCTAGAAGTTTTTCTGAGTGCTCCCCCAGTTATGGTGGTTCCACCACCTCTCTGGCCATGGAGATGCATGTTCTGATGCATGACTGTGTTTTCAGTGAAGAGGTTTTTCCTAATATCCAATCTAAACCTCCCCTGGCACAACCTGAGGCCATTTCCTCTCATCCAATAGCCAGTTGCCTGGTAAAAGAGACTAACTTCTGCTGCACTAGAACCTCCTCTCAGGCTGTTGTAGACAGTGATAATGTCTCCCGAGCCTCTTTTTCTCCAGTCCAGACAGCCCCAGCTGCCTTAACCACTCTGGACTCAGGTCTGGACTTGTGTTCTGGACCCTTTCACTTGTTCTGTTGCCCTTCTGTGGACACACTCCAGCATCTCAATGTCTTTCCTGAATTGAGTGGCCCAGAACTGGACACAGAACTCCAGGTGTGGCCGCACCAGTGGGAGTACAGGGCAATGTTCCCTTCCCTGCTCCTGCTGGCCACACTATTGCTGATAAAGGCCAGGATGCCATTGGCCTTCCTGGCCACCTGGGCACATGCTGTCTCACGTTCAGCTGCTGTCAACCAGCACTCACAGCACTCTTTTTCCACCAGTCAGGTCTCCAGCCACCCTGACTCCAGCCTGTAGCAGTGCATAGGGCTGTTGTGACTTGGTCTTTTTGAACCTTATTCTGTTAGGCTTGGCTCATTGATGCAGTCAAGAACACTCAGCAGAGCCTTCCTGCCCTCCTGCCCAGTGTGGTGTCATCTGCCAGCTGAATGAGGGGACACTCAATCCCCTTGTCCAGATTGTCAGTAAGGTTGTTCAGCAAAGCTGTCTTCAACACTGAGCCCTGGGCTGCCAGCTGGTGTAATTCTACTCACTAACACTGCGGCCCCAACCTTCCACTCAGTTTATCCTGCAAAGAGTGCATTCATCCACACCATGAGAAGCCAGTTTCTCCAAGAGAATGCTATGAGAAAATGTGTCAAAAGCTTTACTAAAGTCCTTATAGACAACATCCACAGGATGTGGAGGATGTGCTTTTCATAAATCCATGCTGGCTGGGCCAAGATGGCCTCTGACCAGCACCTTTCTCACTAATCCTTATCTGTTCACAAACAGCAGGTCCAGTAGGGCACCAGCCCCTGTTGTCCACTCATCCCTACTGTGTCAGGAAATTGTCCTCCAGGAACCACCTGGACTGTTTTCTTTCTGTTGTGTTGTATTTCCAGCATACATAAGTTGACATCCCTTATCAGAGGAAGGGCCTGTGGTTCTGAGAATTCTGCTAGCTGCTTATAGAATATTTTGTCTGCATCTTCATGTTAGTGGTCTGTAGTAGGATTTCCACCAGGATATTTCCTTTTAGTCTGGGTACTGTAATAATTTTCAAAATGCTTACTCTCCCTTTAAAGAGTAAGGGTAGTAATTTGTTCTGCTCTGCATCAGTACCATTGTTTCTTTATGCAAACCCATTATTTGGGATATATCTATGTAGCTCCAGAACCATTCCACTGGAGGAACTGCTATATGACTCTCTTTGTGGGCTGTTTTGGTGTCTTGTATCATAACATCAGAAAAACTTTTTTTATTTGTTTTTTAAATATCTGCCAACAGAGAGAGAACAGTACAAAGGAAGTACAAACAGTGCAGATCACATCAAGGATGTGAACAGGCACAACAGCTAGAAGTTCATATAATCTTAAGTACACTCGTAACTGTGTATGCCAAAGAATTGCCTTTGCTGGTTTTCAAACCACTGACATTGATATGGTGTACTCTTGAGCCATTGTTTTTATGTCTTTGTTTTCTCTTCATCTTGGGTTCTGTTTTGTCTGTATGTTATTTTACTAATGATTCACTCTGAGCAACCAACCACATCACTTAATTCATTTCAAACAAACAGTGAAACTATTTGATTCAGCTTTTTTGAGGTCCTCTTCTAGCAGTGTTGCAGGTACGAGTAGTGAACATATGTAAAAATATAAAAGAGAAAATATGTTTTTGAGACATTAGTTTGTTAACATTAGAAATTTCTTCAGGTTAGAGTAGTATGTCCAGGTTTTTTGAGTAATGGCCGTGACTTCTCAGGGTCTGTAAGAGGGAAAGAGGTAGATTAGTGCAACACAGAGCTGCTTGGAAAGTATCCAGTAAAAACTTGAACGTCTTCCAGGAAAATAAGCTTTGAATGTGCTGACTATAACAAGAGAGCATTCAAAGCTAATTTGTTAGTGGGTTTGTTAGCACATTTTACTTAAAAGTTGATCTCTTAAGATGTGTTGGGCAAAGAATTAAGCTAAGCATCAAAATTTAGAATGATGGTTCTAAAAATTACTGTTACTCAGATAAAAACCTTCAGCAAATCTTTTTTACCTGTTTGTGTACATGTGACTTTGGAGTTATTTTATTCCTTACTCTAGACAGCCTAGAAGAATATATAGAAAGGAAATACCATTAGTAGCAGCCAGATGTTATCTTTATTTGACGTGTGTTAAGGTGTTTTGAAAGCTTTACTTCAGGTTTTTATTACTCAGCTGATTTAAATTATCATCTTTCTAAACTTATTGCTAAAAAGAATGCAGTCTTCTTTTTTTGGCTTCTTTCTGATTGCTGTGTTTACACTGTGCTCTTACATTTTGTGTGTGTTGAATACACCTTAAAAACATTGCAATCTATTTTGTAATTCCATAGGGTGTATTTCTTGCTAGTAACTGTTGATGTTTTTATTTTCAAATAATTCTGGAAAATTTACAGCATCATAAAGTCTACCTTTCCAAGTTTTCACCTATTGTGCATTAATGCTGAAGATGTATGCTTGACTTTACACATACTGTAGTCAACTGTGATGGGATTGTCTGAAGTTAACCACATGCTACACATGCTAAGAGTTCATAAATAACATGACCAAAGATAACAAATTAAAGAGAAGATGGAGAAGGGGAAGAGAAGGCATTACAGCAACTTCAAAAAAATTATGTAGTTGCTCAGTTGGCTCATTTTCAGGCTCATTTTTCAGGCTTCCCTTGCAAGTTTTTAAATTGTGTCAGGTTTTATGATCTAAATTCATACTACAGGCAGAAATAAGTGTGGACTTTCTTCCATAGTGAATATTTCTTTGTGTGGAGAGTAACTGTCTCCATACTTACTCCTCCATAACTTTGGCATTTTGATGACTAGAGGAGCTACTTATCAAAACACTTTTTTACCACTTCGTAGTATTAATCTCATGCCCACTGGGCTAAGGAATTGCCCATTTTTCTATAACTTCCCATTTAAAGAAAAAGCTGCATGTAGGCTGCCTGATGCTCACCAGTGATGCCCATAAGCAGTGGAAAAACAAAGTCAAGCTGTTATTGTGTAGGTATTTTAATACAGTAATAGGAAATGACAGAGATGTCACTTCATCTTTACCTTCTTAACTAAGCCTATTAGCAAACAGCCTTATTAATTATGTGATTATATACTTTTATTTCCCTTTCCACTTATATATTTTGAGAGCAGAAACCTACTCAGTGTTTCACTTGTTTCTGGATTTGGACCAGTGCCTCATTTTTAGTGTTCAGCATTGCCCCTTGTATTGGAGGAGTCTTTCATAGTCTTTCCCGTACCAATCCAGTCATAGTCCACGATCCTCCTTCTGTTGTTGTTTTGCTCTCATCCCATCTAACAGTATGCAACAATACTATCCTTGTGTGGTACGAGATGTGGAGCTATGCTGAAATTTAGCTTAGACTTATTTCGCAGTCTAGTTTTCATACCAAAGCATTTTCTTTCTGCTGTTACGAAGTGACTTAATGGCACTAAAATTCTGCTGTATAAGTGAATGACACTTTGTCACTTCTGAGGCCATATTCTTACCAGATTTCAGGTTCCAATTACTTCTATTGGAAGAACTTGGTCTCTTCAGAAAAGCTCTCTATGGCAGGAAGGCTCTGGGTTTGGTTTTTTAATTCACCACTCTCTGCAGTTATTTTCAGAGCTCTCTGCAATTCAACTTGCAGTGAAAACACTGATTTTTGGGCAAGAGGGACTGGGGCAACCCAGCTGTTCTGGGTTATCTCAAGCTGCTAGGCTACTACTCTTAAAGACAATTATGTCTGAGTCATTAATGATATTCAGTATATCCAAGCTTCAGTCTGTGCTGTTGTCTTGCTGAGTGAGCTATGTAGAGAGATTCCTAACAAAGAGAAGTAAAAAAGGGCATTACGTTCACAGTGTGGTTTTCTTCCAGCTCTTTGGAAACCATCCTATGTCAATAGAGGAGGTCATATAATGCAAATTAGGTAGGTCAGTAGGCAGTTCTGTATGGATTGTACAATAGTGTGTAATGAGCGTTCCTCTTCAGTTGACAGTATAATAGTTAACAAGGGGAAAGCTCACTGTTGATATTCTCAGGCTCTTCTCAAAGTCTTTACTTTAAGCCACTGGCAGATTCAGACAGAAATCTTCATGCACTGGTATAGCACATTCTCAAATAGGAATAGGAAATTCCTTGTTCAGAAAAACCAGGTAGCAGAACACAAATTATTCCATTCATCCCTTTTCTTTTGCTCGTTCTTCTCCTCCCTCCCCAAGTCAAGGCATGCCAGATTGTTGTAAGGCAGTCCTTTTCAAACCCTGAAGCTAAACAATACACTATTTTCTCTGACTTTGTTTCATTGTAGTTAATTTAATATTCTGAAGAATGAAGAATGATGCCATAAGAGCATCAAGCAAGCAGAATGGGTTTGATGCATTCTACAAGAAGGAGCACCTGCTGGAATGACATGGGTTCGCAAGCAGGAAAAAGATTTACCCTTGCCTCCTTCTTCCACTTGGAAGAATGTTCTGTCTGGGTTTTTGTTTGTTGGGTTTTGATTTTGGTGTCTGCCTCCCACTCTCTTCTGTATTTTTATTCCCCCATAGCTTTCTTGCCCTATTTTCTCTGGTACTGGTCTGGATTAGATGATGTGTGCATGCTGCTGCTAATCTGATTCCATTGCAAGAGGTTTGTTTCCAAGCAGAAGAGAAGGATCTGTACTTTCAGGGTGGGGTGTCAAGGGAGCTCTGTGTAAAGTGTGCTGCAAGGGTTATCTGGTGTGCTGTGACTTGCAGCCTTTTACTTTCAGCTCACCTTTATATTAGTAAGTCCTAAAAGTTTAAAGTGGAATGGTTTTATGCAAAGTAAGTTAGTTTTTATTTCTTCTAAAGTCCTGTGTACAGTCATGCAGGTGGGAGAGAATAATCCTAGAGGACTTAGGATTTGATTTATCCTGAGCAATAACTGCTTGAAAAAGAAAATTTCAGGGGTAATGTGGTTTTTCAATGAACAGAAATTAGTTGGATAGTTAGTGTATAAGCCTTAGACCTAACCAGATCTCTCTCGGGATGTATTTAACTAAACTTTTTCACCTGTTTGGTGTTTGTTGTTGATTTGTCAGGGTTTTTTTTCCGCTGCCTTCCCAGCAAATAGGAACAGTCTATCTACCCCACAGTGGTTAGTATAGCACAGAGCTTGATGCAGCCCTTGTTGAGGTCAAGAACTCCAATTCGAACCTCTCAAGGGCTTTCTCTCTGTGTTGCCAGTGTACTGGTAAAAATGACTTTAAACTCTTGTCAGTGCAGTTACTGGTGCATGCATCACAGTCCCACTCAAATAAACCTGTCACAACACAGAGTCAGCAGCTAGAGAAGAGTACAAGGGCAGGCCTCTAGCTTTTCATTCGAGCATCACTAAACGTGCACAGAGTGCCCAATTATTTCAGCATTATTGAGCAAGCCTACAAGAGGACCCAAGCCTTGCTACATTAGATTTTCTTTAGTAATTTGCTCAAGTACCGCTGAGGACACTTAAAGGGCTTAAAACGGTGGCTGCAACCAGTTTCCTTTTCTGGATTGTTAATTCAGGTTTTCTCTTTCAAATTAACTTTCACTGCATGCTGTGCAGTAGCGCTAGGAGAACTGTTTAACACTAATTTTCTCAATTTTCAGCTTTTTTTTTTTTCATTATATTACTGCTTTTACAGTTACATATGTTTTGATTAGATGTGTACATGGTGCATTTCTACTAGAAAGAGAAAAGCATAATACCTTTGTCAAAAAAATAAAAAATTCACCAAAATGATAACATTCATTTGCTTTCTTTTTTTATTTTTTAATTTCTGTTGTTGTTGTTTTCCAGCTCAGTCTGAGTTTTACCAAATATGTTGTGTCCAAACATCTGGACATTTTTAAGGCACCAGGATGTTTGTGAGCATTGATATCTTGGATCGGTTAGATGCATTGATTGATCTGATCAGTCACGGTTAATGTAGGTGATCAGTTAGGCAATCCCCAGCTCTCTGAACAAATTCAATATCTGTGTTATGTTTTTCACAGCAGCAACAACTCCAGGCCCAGCACTTGTCACATGGACATGGTCTTCCTGTGCCGCTCACTCCGCATCCCTCGGGCTTGCAGCCTCCAGCCATCCCACCCATTGGCAGCAGTGCTGGTCTCCTGGCACTCTCCAGTGCACTGGGGGGGCAGTCCCACCTCCCAGTTAAAGACGAGAAGAAGCACCATGATAATGATCACCAAAGAGGTAGGCGCTGCCAAAGGAGTCTGTGGCTTTGGTTTCCTTCTTTTTTTTTTTTTTAATTTTCCTGTTTAAAGCAAGCAAAGGAGGAAGAGGGAGGAGAAATTTTCAGAAGAGTTCCTAGCTAATTACTTTAGTGTTTATTATCTAGCAGTAGCCAGAAATCATGTTCAAATGCTAGAAATCCAGTTTCATAAATCTGGCTATACACCATTAATAATTAACTGTACAGAAAGTTAACATCTGTGCAATTTCTTATTTAACAGACATCAGGATTCTTTCTTCAGAGTATGATAAATGTATAATTTTATGTAAACTAACTAGTATTTTTCTATTTCTTTCTTCCCCCATATGCTCATCCCCTGCCACCATATCTCCCCCTCCTCACGCACGGGGGCTGCTCTGCACGCAGACAGAGACTCCATCAAGGTAGGATTCCATTTCGTAGGTGTAAAGGGTAGCTCAACAGAGCTGTGTGAACACTGTATTTTTCTGAAGTGTGGCGCAGAGTGGTGGAAAAAGTCACAAACTGGAACTGGGTTGTGATGCTTGTGTTGATTGGCAGCACCCTGCATAGCCTAGTGTGTCACATTTAGGCAGTGGCTAGTAGTGGGGCAGCTAGGATTGCAAGCAACATGCTGATGAGTGAGTTTACTGGAAGAGCACTAAGGCTGTTCTTGGGTGGAAAGAAAGGTCTGCCTAGAGTCTGTGTCCAAGCTTTTGGGACAGAAAGAATAAGCCAGTAGTCTTAAGTCATTTGGACTCTCTGTATTGTAATTCTGGTATTTCCTTATAATGCAGTTGAGGAAGGAGAGCTATGGCACTTACAGGGGGAGATGTGGGGTACTGCCTGCTGTCCTGTAGTTGGAGAGGAGTAAGCTGCCCTTCCCTCTACCCTGATGAACGTGGTATGGAAGCTTGCACTGAGGATTCTGCCTTCGTTTTCTAAACATTAATTTTCAGGTTCTTAGTGACTCTGCAGCATACCTGTATCCTGTGTAAGGTGATGTTCATAAGTAGATGTAACATACCTTGCAACTTGCATAATTTTGAGTATTCAGTAATAGATACAAGTATGATTCAGTGAAATGTGGTGCTTTTCCATACTGATAGCCATCAGAGTATCTCAGCTACTCCTGGGGTTTTCATGCTGTAGATGGAGAGATGTGTGTTAGCCCTGTCCTCTTCCTTGATGGGTCTGCTCTCCTAGTTTGCTTGGTTTTCAGAAACATAAGGTCAAGCCTTATTAGGTGCTGCTGATTGTGAAAAGATACACTTCTCTTAGAAATTGCAAGACCTGTACCAACCTTATGGAGCACTTAGAAACAGTTTGTCAAGTTTCTAGTGATGCTTTTTTTAGGAAAATATAATATATTCTTGGAGTTGGGGAAGTGATGAAAGAGATGTTCACAGCATGAGTCTAGTGTTCATTAGACAAGATTAGCAGGATATTGTCAGGCAGATATTACTAGTGTTCCCTTATGGTGTTGGGAGAATCATGGTTCTGGGTGCAGGCTTTGCCCCCACTAGAGGTCTGTCCATCCAGGGCTGACACAAGAGGTGACACCTTGGTTCCTTGGCAACTACAGGTGGGGACGTGTCCCACAGCCTATCCCAGCACACTCATTCCGCCACTGGCACTCCTGACATGTCCCAGCCAAGCGCAACTGAGCCAATAGCTGTCAGTTTTGCTGTTACACACATGGCTCTGCATAACAACCAGGAGCTGACAGGAACTGTCAGTTTTCACTGTGAGCAGAAAAGGCACTGAAGCCGTCTATCTGCTGACATAAGACAACAGCGTGTTGGATTTCACTTCAGCCTCTTTGTCATGAGGGCTGGAAATGGCTAATACTGCTTAATGTGATGAGGTGGAACCACACATTTATGATGATTTCCGTAGAAAACCGAGTCTTCACCATGAACAGATAAGTTTAGTCCATTTCCCTTTTTCCTGCACTCAAAATAACAAATGCAAGTGGGGTGGATACCTAACTGTGAGAGAACAAACCCATGTGGTTTCTTGAATGACTTAGCTTACCTATATAGTTGAAACCATGATGATTTCATTCAAGAAAGTGACTTGAGAACTGCGAATATATGCCATTCACTGTTTCTAAACAATATATGCTAGTCGTGTTTCTGTAACACTTGTGAGGTGTTGGGGCGTTTGTGCTGGCATGGATGTTAGGGTGAGCATTTGTACTGAAAAGGCTGATTTTTCTGAGATTGATTCAAAAGTGCTGTTACTCATACAGCTTCCAGAAGGAATGAAGGGCATCTACTTTGTGCAGTTTACTTTGAAATGATAAGTAGATGTTTGTCTTGCACGGTGCTCAGGTTGTGAATTGGCTTGTGTGTCAGCATTATGGGGCTTATTGCCAGCTTTGTAAGGTGAAATAGTTTGCTGATTTCCTTGAATGTTTTCAGTGATGCCCAGAGTAGCAGTTAGTTGCTTGTTCAATCGATCCCTCCTCCCTTAAGTGGTTCCTGGTTAAGAGAGGCTTTTTATGATTGTCTGCTGTGTGACTTGAGACACTTCTTGTCAGCCAGAACCAGCTGGAGTCTGTGTGCTTGTATGAAATAATTTATTCATGCAGGATAATGCTCCTTAACATTTAACAGGTGATGAACGTGACATAAATTTCCTTCTTCCTTTTAATTTTTCCCTTTCCTCTTCCAATGTGCAAACAGGCAGGCTGTGGTACTCTAAATAGTAAGTAATTTTTGGCCATCTGTCAAAAGGAAATTTCAATACAAATTTAAATTAATGATGCCTGAAATTTTTTACAGCTCCTCTAAAAGCCTCTAATGTGCAGAAAATTCTGAATCTGCTGGTAGTAATTAGTGTAGCATGTAATGAGGATATGGGCAATGTTATACAGCCCCAGTGTAACGTTTTGATATGGTAGCAAAATTTTGATTTATATAAGGTTGTGCCTGGGTTTAATTGTGAGAGACACTTTAAAGTGTTTTCTTGCTGATATAGATTATTAAGCAGAGTGGATTTTAAAATAGCTCATGATGTGTAAATTTATGCTTTAGTGTGCAATTCAGATAACAAAGGTCCAGTACACATTACTACAAAGAAAGGAATTCGGCTGAAATGACCCATTTCTTGCCACTGCTTACAGTACTTTGGATTTGCTGGGCAGTTTTCTTACTGAAACTTGCTGTCTCTAGCTGTGCTAGCTCTGACTCTCCTCTTAGTTCAGGCTGGGGAAAAGGCAGTTCACATCACTCTACCAGACATGACATGTTATGCCTGATCCTGCCCAGCACCTCCCCTGACTGAGTAGTTCACTGCTGAAACTGAGTAGTCACCTTCAGGTAACATGAGATTGTCAGGAGCTGTTCCTAAATAATAGATCAGCATTGACACAGCAAGCTCTGTGGAGAAGGGCATCTTTAGGAGGTCTTTGATTTCTTCTTGGATCCAGTCCTCCAAATTCTTTGCAAAGTTTGAGGTATGGGAAAATTCTAAACGCAGTAAACTGGGTCATGGGAGTGCTCTTTGTGCAGTGGCAAGGCTGTGGAGCAGACAAAAGGAAGGGAAGGGTGGCATGTGCCAGGGCTGTGCTCAAAGTGCAGCCCTGGCTTAAGGGCTCTGAGGGAATATAATGTGTTTAGACAGAAAGACAAACAGCTCTGCAGTAAACCAAACAGCTTTTCATGGAGGACTTGGTGTGTCTCCTTTTCAAAGCCATTAAACTTCTTTTTTTAAAAGAGGAAAAAAAAAAAAAAGGGAAAAGGATTATTATTTTAAGATGATTCTTTCTTGCAAATTGCACTTGTACAATTTTTTGTAGTTTTTTTCCACCTCCTGTGAGAACTCTTGGTGTAGGAGACATAGCCTTCTTTCCAGCCCCAGTATCGTCTCTGGGACAAATGTGGCAAAAGTTTCTCTGGTGCTTCACAAGTTCCTTTTCTAATACATTCCCTTGGGAGAAGCTATGGAAACATCTTGTGTAAAAAAGCTCCACCTGACAGAAAGTAGTGTAGTGCTGGCACTCTCTGCCCATAACTCAGTGCAGCAAATGGAATGAAGGAGCTCCCAGATGGTGGCCAGGCTGTGCGCCTGCCAGAGGTAGCCTGGATGTCCCTGAGCAGATTGTTCAAGAATGTTAGAGTCTCCTGAAACATGTGAATTCACACACAGGATCCAACATGTGTAACTTTTTATCTTTTCTAGTGTAGATCTCTTATTCTTTATATGCCTGTTATGCTCTGCCTTTCTTTTGGGGTTGGTTGGTTTGTTTCTTTGGGTTGTTTTTTGGTTGTTGGGGTTTTTTCCTTTATCTGATTTTTAAATTATTTGGGGCAGAGACTATGCCTATAGTAAGACTTGCCAAGGCAGTGAAACCTTTTTTCACTTTGATCTGTTTCAGCAGTAACAAGTGCCAATAATTGAAAATTGCAGTCTTGTGACAGGAATAAAATAGTTTGAGATTCCTCTGGGGGGAAAAAAAGAATTTTAGAAGAAAGATCTGAAATAATGCATCAAATGGAGCTTTAGGGTGGATTTCTGGCCAACATACTGGTGAATTGGGAGAAGTCTGTCAGGGCAAATTGAGGTGAATTTAGAAATAAAATTACTTTTGCCTTAATCTGTGTGAAAGCTAATAATTACATATGTGGGCGATATAGGGAAAGTGAATGGATGTGATTCCCACATTCCATTTACATTTGTGGTAGCAGGTGCTCCAGTGCTTCTCAAGCTTTTAGCCACTATTAAGTGTTTAGACCTCTTTTCATTTAGTTGTGAGTAGGCTGCTTACTCCTGAATCTGTGAGTAACCTGATGCTTGGAGGAGTTGTGTGAATGCACTTCTGGAAAGTACAAGATATTTTAAAATAAAAATGCCCCAACATACACTATAAGACTTCTGGATATTACCAAATGTAATTAGGTTGCTGACTTTGTTCTTCTGATAGAGGAACACCACATAAGCTGCTGTTATGTATTCTATGGATTTTGCCCTAATTGTCAGGTTTCTTTTAATTGGACTTCCTCTAGAAGTCTGAGTGTCCTGCCAAATGTCTCTGCATTCAGTGTCTTGTAAACAAGCCAAAAAATGTGGTTACTTGTTACAAACTTAAAGAAATTTGCAAAATTTATTTCCTGATCATTTTGTTATTTCGCCAATTAATCACCATTCAGCTAAAAAGCACTTCACAGGCTTGTTAAAATCCAGACATTTCACACTCACATCATGGATTCTGTTTGTACCTTTTGCTGTTCAGGAATGAAGAATTGCATTTATTTTGCTTTCTCTTATGATGAAGCGGTAGTTTTAAACAGAGCAGATTTGAACTACACTCTCTGCAACAGGTGTGTTTTTGATGTTCGTGGGTGTTTTGGGGGTAGCATTACCAAATAATAATGAGTAACTTCTGTTGGCTTCTGATACAGTAATTTTTTCAGTATTAATTCATATCTGCCTCTGGGTGTGTAAGCTGTGCCGAATGTAACAGGTGCCCTAATTCCAGAAAATGTGTTGTAATTGTTTGTTTGTGGAACAGATGAATAAATATCTGTGGGGCATAGCTGGTCCTCAGGTGGTGAACGTGAGTGGATTAATGATGTGATTGAGTGCGACATGCTTGTTTGTTGCAGTCTCGTCCACTAACTGTCTGCTGAAGCAGAACAAATATTAATTAGCTAGTCCTGTTGGTTGTCTCAGTCTATCTTATGGAGATGATTTTTTGGCACTGCTTTTTTTTTCTTGATAATCTTTTCATGGCTGAACTTGTAGTATGTCATTCAAGCCTTGTGGTTTTTAAAAGGAACATGAAACTAAACCTCAGGTGTGTATCTCCCTGCTGTGTTTTTGTCTTCTTTCCTCCCTCCCCCACCCCAACTGAGTTTTAAATTTCTTTCATTTGTGCAGTTTCACATCTTTAGTCTTTTTCAGGAGGTCATCTGGGAAGTTTAATTTAGTGTAGAGTACTCATATGAAAGTGACAGCATGTAATCTGGCATCAAAGAATTAGCTGCTTCTGCTAGTTTTGATGGCTTCACCTCTCTTACCCAATAGATTCCTGCCCACTTCTGTCTATTAATGGCACACTGTCCTCTTATCTTACAGCTTTCTGCATGTTACCATAGGGTGATTTTTACTCTGTGGTGTGCCCACATTTGGTCAAATTCCCATAGTGCATCCCACTGTCAAGCTTACATATTGCCACTTGGTGATTTAGGGTAACTCAGATATTCTTTCTCCAGATGCTCTCCTCACCCAGAAGGCAAATACATACATGGGCTGTAATTTCTAACCTGAGCAGTCATGTCTAATTATTTCCATGGCAACAGACTGTGATGTTGATAACACAGGATTATGATTTCACATAATGGAGTTGGAAGAGGAAGTTTGCTGGAATGAGGAGGTGGGTGGAAAGGTCTCCAGTGCGAAGGCTTTGACAATATAATAGCTGGGAGAAGAGAAGTAAAGGGAGGAAATTTGTTTATTCTATCTCTTCAAGTTCTCCGTATTGTAAGCATGCAATTAAAACCATACTTTACATGCTGTTAATTCATGTCTTACACTAGTTTACTCATGGTGGATGAGTTGGAATGAGGAACACATTTGCAGGTCAAGTTACATAGGTGTTTGTCAATGTAATGGGAGAAAATAAACAACACGTATCAATTTTTGTCAAAAGTGGGAGACAGGCTAGGTTTTTGCCTTAGAGATTTCTGCTGGTGCTGTGATTTTTTCCTTTTTTTCTTTTCGAGTATGTAACATTTTGATTTTGTCTCTAAAACCCTTAGGTCCAAAGTAACTTGAAACATCCCTTATTTTTACATGAATCAACGGATTCCTTGGGCATGCAGATTATCTGCTAAAGGGAGAGAAGGAGTGCGCCTTCTGGATTCAGTGACATGTATGACATACATTGGAAGTTTCTGTCATATGGGTGAAGTCACTGAATGCTAATAGTATATTTGTATTGCTCTTATCTCTGTTCTGGCACTAGTAAAGGAGCACATTCCTAGTCCAAGATGATTAGGTTGATTTTAGAATAAGTTTAGGGAAATGGGTAGTCTGACTGATATGCAAGTTGTTATGCAACATTGTTGAGTGCAACATGAACTACAAAGTTTTAGTTGTGCTTTGAGGGGAAAAAGCAATTAGACTGGCCAGCAGGAATTGGCCATTGAGGGAAGTTTGCAGGAAAATTGCACTGTTTCCTGCCTCTCTTTGGTACAGCTCTAATTGAGTCGAATAGTTAATTAAATATCTAAAGCTCGATTAGCCTATTCTGCATAGCAATTTGAAAAGTTCTGTCTTTTCTTAATCGACATTTGGCCTTTTGAAGAACAAAAAAACTGGAAATGCTAATGTTTTTCATCCAACTAAGGGAAGAAAATAAAAATGTCTCCATAGCAACAAAGCTTCTTTCTACATGGTTTCCTAAAATACGCCTGAACCAGAAGCAGATGCCTGATTTGAGAATCTTGCCTTCTTCAATGTAAACAAATAACTTATAGGCAGGTGTTGGAAATAATATGGAAATCCTATTAAAGAGCCCTGGGTTCCTGTCAGTCAGGAAGCCCCTGCCACAAAGGGGTTGGTTGTCTGAATAAAGGAGGCAGAGTAAATTCTCATTAGGCTTTAGCTTTTCCCAGGAAATTATTGTCTCTGCATGCTCTTTCTCCTGCAAGTCTGAATGCAAGCCGTTTCTTCTACTGATCCCTTCTGCCTCTCTTCTGCTGGATTAGTGCTTGATGTCAGTGGCGGCTGTTGCTGCTTGGGGCACTGTGTCATTTGTGATTTTAACCCCTGTTACCTCCTGCCTGCAGCCTTGCCTTGACTGGTGAGAGGACAGCTAGGGGAGATACCTGACACTGAGAGCAAGGGAAGTTCTCTATGTGAATTTATAAATTTTGGTAAAGGTTTTGGCATGGATGGTTTGCTGGTGTCATGTACTGGGCTTTCAAACAAAAGTGTGTTTTTTCATGTGTCATGTGGCTAGAAGGTTGATGAAATGGTCTTGATTCTTTTTAATCTTCTTTTGAAGAAAGTACCTTTGAGAAAAGGTACTTGCCGTCACTTATCTGTTAGTCTAGTGTGACACCTTTGCATTTGCACTTTCTGATGTCAATTTTGTCCCAGGCATGGCTGTACTGAGGTCTGCCCTACAACAGCTTATCTGCCACCTTACCTGCAGGCTGTAAACTTCAGTGCAGGGCAGGTGGGAGCAGGTGCTGAGGACATGCTTTGTATGGGTCTCTAAGCTGGAAACAGAGATGATGTGTTTGCCTCCTCACATCCTGTGTCTGCATTCCTTGTCATGCCAGACATAGTGGTGCTCTTAATAACACTCTGAGGGTTAAATGTGGATAAACACAAAACAAGGCTTCTGAAAAGCCTGAAGATTATCATGCAGCATTTCTCGGACTATAGCCCCCGAGACGCACTTCATAAAGCCAATAAAGCGCACACTGGTGGTCTCCTGTTGCCCTGGCAACGGACCACAGGGCACCGTGTGTGTGAAATGCATGAACATCTGCGAATTAATCTTTTTAAGTTTGTTCTTTCCTTGGCACCAGTGGAGCTGTGGTGGCTGGTAGCAACAGGGCCAGAGCTGGAGGGTACCCCAGGGATGCCCCAAGCTCCTGGCAGAGGGGGTGGAGCCAAATCCTTCCCCAGCAGTGCTTCCCACAATGAAGGGATTGAAGGAATTCGGCTTGATGTCATTTTTTTTCTGAGATGCTGTTAACTTGCATTTGGGTGCATGAGGGGAAGAAATTTAAAAAGTATTTTTCCTAATCTGAGGTATTGTTTGGCTTGTCAGTCTTACATGAAAAAATAATCCAAGAGGAAAACTGAAGTAAACTCCTGTGTTCACACAACATTTTTACTGGACTTCACCACTCATGTGCTTCACTGTCACAAGACTGTAGAAGAAACAGAACTTGAGGGGTAGAAAATCTCACAGAAATCGTAAAAGGGAGATGTGTAGCAAAAGTCAGCAGTGTGGCAGTTGACCCTGGCAAGGGGCCCAGCTACAGTCATGCTTAAGAGATGCAGATCCTGGAGATGGTATTTTCCATTGCCTCCTGAAGGAATTACAGAGATCACTAGTGCAGGGGTTATTGACTTCCTGTCGGTTTCCTGTTAGGTGCTTGGTGTTCTCTTCCTTTGCCTTCTGCCACCCTCACCCCTGCTGCAGTGCACCAGGGTACGGGTTTTACGTCTCGTTCCAGAAGCTGTGCTGGCTGTTGGCTCTGATTGCTGGCTGCCAGCTCAGGGCTTGCCCCAACTTTCCACCAAGTCTCAGGGAGGACTGTAGGGGGAACACTGTGAATGTTTTATCATCAGCAATTGCAGGATGCAATCAATGTTTTAATGAAGTATTGGAAGTGAAATGCCACTTTAATCTGCTAATTGCATTAAAAGGACAGCAGATTACTCTTCTTTTTCATCTGCAAATTTAACAAAGAGTACCAAGGAGCTTTTAAGTGAGGTATAGCAGCCAGTCCAGTGCTACTTGTTTGCATACGAATATTATTAGGCACAGCTGCACCTCTGTTTTTCTGCCACACAAAAGGTGATGAATACAGCTGTGGGAGTGTTCTTAATGCATACTTATGAATAAGTGGGGCAGAGGGGTAGGAGAAGGAAAATATTCAACATGAATTGTTCCTTTTTTCCATTAACCGGGTGAGCTGTCTATCATAGATTCACCATACAGAGAAGCTGGCATGTTTCAAGCCACTATATTGTTTGAAAGAGAGCATACAGTATTTTCTTTGCTATATTAATTTGGACAGATCAAAATAAACAATAACACTGGTTTTGCTAGCAGGGTCCTGCTTTGTCAGACTGGCATGTTCTGCAGAGCTACAGTGCAGGAATATGGAAAAAAGTCCAGGAGAGGTGTCTCTCTCCCAGTTACAGCGACCCCCAGAAGGGTTTTCTTCAGTTGTGTGTGGTTTGTGTTTGGCACAGACCACACACAGCATAAAACTCTTCAGCTGCAGCAGTGTATTCCTGAGTCCTTTTCTCTTTTTATTATATTAACAAAGTGGACTGACTGTATGGAAATCATTAGTTACATCGACTTGAAAAGCCAGTGCTGACCTAAATAACATAAAGCTTTGCCTTGTGATCTTCCAATACCAGGCATTAGGAAATCATTCTATCTGGCTTGTAGTAATTGTACCTATGTGCTTATATTTCTTCTTTCTCCCTGATACATTTGTTGAAGCCATATCTTTAGATTCGATACTTCTGTCTCACCTCTACATTTCTTTTAAAAATATCAAACTGCAGTTTATTTTAGCCCTGGAAGAAATTAATGTTTTGCTTTTCTTCCCTGCTTTGAGAAAAGTTTTGAGCCATGACCTCCAACTACTATTTTGTAATGAGTCTTGCTGTCCAATACTGCAGTTATTGGAAGAATTCAGTGTCTGAATAATTTAAAAATAATCTCTTTAAAATCAACTACAGTAAGCATTGTGAGCTTAGAGAAACCTTCTGTTATTTCCTTGCAGTGCCGTATTTTTCTGAGTGCCTTGTCAGTATATATAATTGACGTGAGAGTAGCAAAGGGACCCCACCTTAAGTATAAAGGCATCTGTCCATGATCAGTTTGTTGCCCTTAGAAAAAGCAGTGTGTGCTCACGATCTAGGGTAGCCTAAAAGCTTTGTATCACACTGCAGGAGTTTGAAAGCAGTAAAGTTATTTTACAGACCTGTAGGACTCTGGTGTGCTTTTATGAAGGTTTTCTGGTTAAGAGCGTTACCTTCAGCTCTGGCGAAGGCTGGGGATGCTGTTTTTCTACACTTCTTCCTGTTCTGCTGGATGAGGAACAGGAGACACCATCAAAAATTGTGATGTTATCTCTCTTTCCCATTCTGTCTAGAGTATCTAGCATCAGACTGTTTCTAGTGTATCTAGCATCAGAGGTTTATCCCATTTAATCTGCATAAGTCACAACTCTTTTGATATGAGGTGTTTTCTGTTGTACAGTACCTCTGTTGTGTCTTTGCTTTCTGTGGACCTTAAGCAGTTTTACAAATCCTGCAAATGACTATAACAGTCCTGCTAATAATAATAAACAGACTTCGTGTTGTAAATAGCAATAACCTGATTTTTAATAGTAAATCTAACGGAAGTTTTCCACCAAGTAGTGTAGGGCTGTAGTGGGTACTAACAGCTGTGGTGATCACAGCGTGATGGAGCTGCTGCTATTTAGTAGAGAAATGTTTCGTGATTGTTTTGGACAGAAAGAGGAAGAAAACTTTATTTGATAGAAGAAGTCTCTCATGTTGACAACACACAACACCAGATTGCTACAGTGCAATCACTGCAAAGCCGCATGTTTTGCAAACAAAATATGTTGCAGATTCTAATTATAAAAACAAAAATATGTTCTTTAATTTGACATACATAGAGAATTTCTCTTTTTCTAAGCCTTAAAACTGCCAGGAATCCCCTCTGGAATACTAGTTGCTCAGCATGCGCAACTGTTACTGTAGATGTCAAGAATAAAATATTCATAAGTGTATTTGATGTTGTATTCTGGCTCAAGATACATATCTGTCCAACACTGCACTGTGATGTATATGTAAACTGGTCATAGGAAAAACATTTGTTCATATCTGGGGTTGTTCTTGCCAGTAATGAGATTAAATCAAAACAATCACCATTTGTTACCTAATTTGCCCATTTTCTTAATGTTTGCTAAAAGTTTAAAAATAATACATTAATGTAATGGAGCAAATTGTGACAAAAGCCAGCAAAATCGGGGAAGCTCACATCTGAAGGTGGCTGTTTCCCATATTTAAATGGCAATGAAAGTAAAACATGTAATGGATTCTATGCAGTAAGACTGCTTTGTCCTGCTCTTTGAAACTGTAAACATGAACCTGTGTGAAACCTCTGGAAGAAGGTGAGTGAACATTTGAATTGTGTCAAATGAACTTGGGGGGCAGTAGAGGAAGAGAGATATGTGCGAATAAATGCATGTTGCCTCTCTGCATCCACGTGTCTAACTACTGTGCTTATTTTTACCTACACTTATATACTCTCTGGAGAGAACTCTTTTACAATTTGCATGAAAAAAAGGAAGAAAAATTGTACACAACCTTGATTGTGCTGTATAGAGATCAAGCAGCTAGTAAATTGATGCATGCCTAACACTTGTATGTTAGAAGCTGTGTGTTCTTTATATCAGAAGCAAGGTGTTAGAAGGCGTTAATCCTCTAAACATGAGTGCTTTTCAAGATCACAGGTTACCATTGCCCTCTCTTACGTCAGAGTGTGCCTTATGTTCCCTTTTCTGCTGTAGGACATCTGGTGGTTCCATGGAAATATTTGAAGAGCCATCGTTTAGCAGTTTGAAGGGAAAGCCTTGAATAATTCACATAACAAATGATTAGGCAAGCACTTGTCTATCTAACTGAATTATTCTGCATGTTTGCTGAAGCAGTTAAGCAGCAGAACAGCATTTTCTTCTCTGGAGGCTTTACAGTGGTAGTATTGACCCACCTAGTTATTGGGTTTCAGCCTTTTGTTGACACTGTTGTAAATGAAAGCAGTCTGGACAGGCACTGAGCAGCTGGGCTGGATAATTGTGAAGGATTCATGCTTGATGCTGTTACCCTCAGTGTTTATAGTGGGTTGTTTGCTTTGACTTTTGTTGAGCTGTTGACAAAAGCATTAGATACAAATGGGAACAAATAAAGTGGTGAGATGCCAGGAGGGCTTGGCAGAAATGATGATTTTCATTCCAACTTAAATGGCAAATGTCGGCACTTGTCTGGATGGGTAAAGGAAGGTGTATTCAGCATTTATGTGCTTTTCCCTCCCCTTTCCCTTTCTTTCCTTACTGCTAAATAGTTTTTGGCAATCAGGTGAATAAAAACAGAGCAGAGGCAATTTCACCATTACCTTAACTCCTTGGCACTACGTTTTTGAATCTCTCTCTGACTGTGGATGTCTTGCTGGGAAAATCCAGTTCCCGAAATGAAAGGATTAGTATATAAAGGGAAGGGGAGAAAAAAAAAAAAAACAGAAAAGGATGGGAGTGTAGAACGGCTAGAGATGAGGAAAGAGAGGCTTAAATAGAACAGTATACACTAAGTAGTATAGCCAGCAAAATTGAAGTCATTTACTGGAACACTTTTAATTTGGTTTAAACAAAATACTCTTTTGTATATTCAAATGGGGAGTAGCTCAGCTGTTGTGAAGCCAGAAAATTAATGGTATTTTTAGTGAAATAGCAAACGCATGTCAACAACATAGCTGTGGATGATAATGTTGGCATTTTATTCATGAGGAATTATCAATGCAGGTTACTGGACAACATAGTGTGACTGGAATGATTGAGCACAGGGGGGAAGCAGCTGTCCTTCTGTAAAACGATTTCATTTTACATTTATTCGAGAAGAGAAGGAGACAGAAAGAAAGCATTTAAAAAAATATATCTGAGATACCTATCCTTGTGGTTTCTGGGTCCCAGAGACTAACCTCTTGACCTCTGTCTGACACATAGTTTTCTGGCTATCCTTCTTTTCAAGTCTTTCTTGAGGAATGGCAGAGAATAGATGCAGAAGAATATCATCACATTAGAATATCTTTGCTGAAAAGGTAGTTTTGGCCCTGGAGGAGCTCCAGGCTTACTCTAGCCATCACTGGCACTTGAGTTTTGTGCCTGAGTATTGTTTGATTGGGACCCATAGTGCATCTAATGTGTTGTGAAATATGGTTATGCTGGCTGGTTGTGGAGCAAGTTAGCATATGATCTGGAAGGTCTTGCCTCTTGGCAGGAGAGATGCTTTGTGTTTATTATTTTGACTGTAGTTTTCTTGTAGTGATCAACTTCAAGGTGTTGTGCAGGTCAGCTGGAAAGTGGCAAGTCAAGTTCACAGGGGTGAAGACACCACTGCCGTGGAAGAAGGCGGCGCTGTTCAGTAGTGCTGTCTGAAGGCATACAAAGGTATTCCTTGCCTCTGCTGTAACATGTGCACTTGCTGGTATCTGAGGTAGCCACAGGGTTTTGGGGTACCAACAGTGTGGTATGCAAGGTATTTTTTGTTGCCTGCCTTCATGGATCTTCAAGTTGTCCTAAAATCAAACGCCATAGTAGCCAGGTAATCATGGTATTTATGGACCCATTTTGAGTAATCATCTGTAAGTGTTTTCATTATTCACCTTTGTTATGGTTGCCGTATTTTTCCTGCTCTCATCACGATAAGAAAAGACGGGAAGCACAAAAAGAGATAAGGAAGAAATTGCCTTTTACTGCTGTCACTGCTAACATGCAGGATGTTTGTTGTGTTAAACCATAGCCCTGTTGACATCAGCAAGAAGTGTTTTGCCCAGATGTTAAATACTGTGAGATCAGGCCTAAATTTGTTGTTAATTCTACAAATATCAAAACAAAGGGTAGAAATACCGAGCTATTTCTAGCAAACCTATTTAGGAGTGGTGTTACTGTACATATCAGTTTGTGCATGATGAATCCCCAATTCTTTTCTCTTTGGAAATACACATAACAGTTCTAAAGGGAGCTAAAGGTATTATGATAGCAAATTTCAACCTCGATTGAAGGTAAAATGAGGACTTTTTGAAATGCAGGTACTTAAAGCCCAATCAAAACAAATATATTCCATAACCGTGTTTGAACAGCATTTGGAAAACACAGTTTTGGATCGCCTAAATTGTATGAGAATTCACAAAAACTAACTTCTGAATGTTCTGTGGCATTACCTTACTTTTTTTAGACACACTTGGATAGTTTTGTGTTTTCATGTGAAATGTACTTTCCCCCGTACTTAGTTACACAGAGTTAGCTCGTTAGGGTAATCTGCTTTGCCTGCTGATCTGTAAGAAGTTTTGCCCCAAGTTTGCTTGGAGTTTCACAGAGTTTGGACCAGGAAACAACAAGAAGGTGCTTCTGGAATGAATTTGCATTGAAGTTACAGTAGTTTTGAGTGGAGCAAGGAGGGAAAGAACTGGTGTACTACATAGGCTGAGATTGAATTGGACTTACTCAAGTCACAAAGTGATTATGCATCAAGGGGCAGCATTTTTCTGCACTGTCTGGTGTGAGATAGTACACAGCTGGAGTTCTAAGCTGGCCAGACAGGAATAATAGTGAATGTGGGAAAGAACATTCAGTAATAGGAAGCACTAAAATAAGATGGAAATAACAGTATAGCAGATAGATGAAGCCCTAAATCAGTGGTGCACATCCTTCAGCCACAGAAGGTCTTAACTGGCAGCTTGCCATGAACCAGTGGGCTGCACTATTTTGAATATAATTTATATTGGATTATAATCAGAAAAGCACAGACTGTTTGTTTTTCATACTTAAGTAGTGCTTTAAGTGCAAACATTGCATAGCAAAAAACCATAAAAGACACTGTACCTGGTGGGTTATAGTAAACAAAGTGATGATGGAAAGACTGGCTCTGCATTTCTGCAGAAATCAGGGCGGTTCATCTGACATCTGGCTGTCTTTGGGAAATTTTACACATTCTGAAGTAGGGGCTTTAGGGTCACACAGTTTGGCTGATGAGTTTTAAATACAATGGAGAAATACTTCCTCTTTTACATTTCTTATGTCTGAATCATACAGATTTATGCAAACTAAGAATTGGCTAAAGTTCTATGTTTGTAAATTTTCTGGAGTTTAGTACAGGTACTCTGTTACAGCAATTGGATTGCTCTAATCTTCTAGTTGTGTTTTCACTGATAGAAGGAACATTGATTACTCCTTCCTCATTTTTAAATTTCAGTCTAGCATATGTAATAGATCCATTTTGGTGATATCAGAGTACCTGTAAATCTTCAATCCATGAATCCTCACAACAACCCTGTAAGGGAAAGAAACACTCTCTAGACTTCTGAAATTACCCTGCTTTTTGAGGCATGAAGAGGAATTAATTGACTTCATGTGATCAGACAAAAGAGCAGACTACTAAACCTACATTACCAAAATACAAGCAGTTTTCCAACCCCACTTTTAATTTTTAGCTCAAGCATCAATGTTACTTTGTGATCCGTCTGTACCTAATTCTTCCTTTTGAAACCTCGCAGTGATTTTGAGTCCTGTTCTTGGCAAGTACTTGCATACTTCTAATTTGACCATTTAGTCCTTTTGAGCTATTTCCAGTTTCATTTGACTGTCTAATTTCTGCATGTTTTTGCAGAAGACAAGCTTTGGTTGAATTTTTCATCCTTCCTTCAAGCTTGATTATACTGTGTTTCTGTGGCTCCTTCCACAGCAGGTTGTTGGACACAGGACTGAAAGGGATACTGAGCATGTTTTCAGATCATACAAAACTGGGAGGAGCTGTTGACTCCCTCGACGGGAGGGAGGCCCTGCAGAGAGACCTCAACAAACTGGAGGACTGGGTAATCACCAGCCACATGAAGTTCAACAGGGGAAAGTGCTGGACCCTGCATCTGGGATGGGCCAACCCTGGATGTATGGACAGACTGGGAAATGAGATGCTGTAAGCAGTGCCATGGAAAGGCACCTGGGGGTCCTGGCAAGCTGAACATGGGTCAGCAGTGCCCTGGCAGCCAGGAGGGCCAACCCTGTCCTGGTGTGCATCAGGCACAGCATCACCAGCCGGGCAAAGGAGGGGATTGTTCTGCTCTGCTCTGAGCTGGGGCAGCCTCACCTCGAGTGCTGGGGGCTGGTTTGGGCTACAGAATATGAGATAGACATTAAACTGTTAGAGAGCATTTAAAGGAGGCCAGTGAGGATGGTGAAGGGCCTTTGAGGTGAAGCCGTATGAGCAGTGGCTGAGGTCACTTGGTCTGTTCAGCCTGGAGAAAAGGAGACTGAGGGGAGCCCTCATTGCAATTACAATTTCCTCATGAGAGGAAGAGGAAGGGAAGTCACTGATCTCTTCTCTTTGGTGACCAGTGACAGAACCTGAGGGAACGGCCTGAAGTGACAGGGGAGGTTTATGTTGGCTGTTAGGAAGAGGTTCTTCTTGCAGTGGGTGGTTGGGCACTGGAACAGCTCACCAGGAAAATGGTTACAGCACCAAGCCTGACAAAGTTCAAGAAGCATTTAGTGTGTGCTCTCTGGCACATGGTGTGACCCTTGAGGGCGGTGCTGTGCGAGGTCAGGAGTTGGACCTGATTATCCTTGTGAGTGCCTTCCAACTCACCATATTCTGTGATTCTGTGATATGTAGCTGAATCAGCAGAAGCCACGGCACTGTTGGGAGGTTCCTGGCAAAGGGAGTTTGTGTTTGATTGTGTTGCTCACCCTGGGCTAACCAGCTGTCACACAGCATATATACACTATGTAACAAAGAACAGTGCTGAAGCCCCAGGGTTAATGTTAGCCCCTCTGAGGGCCACACCACCCACCAGCAGCAGTGGCTCTAGACATCCCGGCACTATGCCTGAACTCTTCCTCTGTGTTACTTCCAGCCTAGGGCCACACAGGCAAGGCTCTGCCACTTTCTGTGCATGGAGCAAGATTGTTCAGCTGCAGATAAGGATTTTGGGCATTGTGCTCCACTGACTGTTAGCAAGGTGCCCAGCAAGCCCAGCTGCTGCACAGCTGGAAGACTCTTCCAGACTTTCTGCAAGGCTGGGGGAGGGGAGCAGCCCTAGAGGTGGATGTGGGAATGTGATTTTTGTCAGTAGTGAAAGTGCCCAGTGGGGAGAGCATACAGGCAGGGAAGAAGGATTTCCATCGTGGGCTGGATACAGTTGTGCCTGCTGTGAAAGAGTTTGTTACACTTTCTTACTGTAAAGGCTCCTTCTGGTGCTCTAGGTGTCTTTAAATGAAAATCTGCATTTTCTGTCAGAACTAAAGTCTATGCACAGTGAGCATTCTGTTGGTATTATCTGTCACAACAAATAATGAAAGCTTGTCCTGCACTTGAACCCTGTAATATGAAAGGGGCAAGGAAAGGCAGTGAAATGAAGGGGGACAGACTAGGTAAGTTCAGAATCTGTCCCCATGTTCGCAGGAAACAGTAGTGAAGACCCACTTTAAAATTCAAGGTTTTCTATCTTAAAAGAGGACTTAGCCCATTACCAAGAATAAGCAAGGTTGCAGTGCAAGGAAACTCAAGCAGCTCAGTAAACAGTGGTGTGAGTTCCAGCTCAGCGTCTTAAGTTCTGGCTAAAGACATGCAGGCAGTGCTCTGTGTACTCAATGTAAAGCCCCACTCACTCTTCAAATTTGAAGATGATGTGTGCAGAGATCATCATTGTAGTCAAGCCTTGCATTAGGAAACACTTTGTTAGGTATTCTGAGTAGTGCCTTGAAAAGGAATGATCTTGGTAAGCTGTTATGGAGAAGAAATGCACTGACAAACTATTGTAATTTGAGATTTAGTAACTTCCCAACAGAGAAGCCCATTTTATAAGTCACCCCATGTGTTCATCTCAGCTCCTTTTAACCTTCTCACCTGGATCACTGTTTACAACTAAATTCATTCTTGACTGTGCATAAGATCAAGCTGCCTATTTAGGTGTCCTTTAAAATGGGGGTGTTGGTTTTTGCTGTACTCCAAAGCAAGTAAAAAAAAATGCATGTCTGCACTGTTTCACCCAGTCAGTGGGTGCCTAGAGGAAATTATATGTATTGAAAGAGCCTGTGGAGGCTCTCCCTTAACCCTGTAATTCCAGCTTTTATAATGCTGCTTGGGCCTTTGATCTCCACACTCCTAATTGGCTCACAGGGAGATTATTTACAGTCAACAAGAGAAGTACATTGAACTTGTCATTTTAATAAACTTGTTACTTGCCAGCTTCTCCAGAGACATCCCACATGGAAATAAACATCTTTCCTTTTGTTTTATAAATGAATTTTTAAAATGGTTTCCTGGAACCTTGATTAAATATAAGGTCTTTGCAGATCTAAATCCACACCATAAGTATTGCTTGGAAACATGCTTGGTGTTCTTTAACATGTACTTAATGCTAGATTAGAGAACATAAGACTTTTTTTTTAGTCCCCTGTTTCTACCAGCTCATTTCTAAACTATTTGAAATAAAGAGCCTGAGCATGTATGGTATTTTAAAAACCTTTCACGTGAGATTTTTAAAACAGATCAATTTCAGTATTAGAGTGTTAGCAATTCATCAAAGGAAAATTCAATTCAGGATTGTGTAACTGTAATAATAATGTATTATATCCGTCTTGAAAATTATTTTAACAGTAGAGTTGAACCTAGTGAATTACATAATTCAGGAGCATTTGCCAGAATGCTGTTTTAGGAATATTACTGTAGTCTTCCCTTAAAAGCAGGTGGAAAGATGAATCGTATTATGAAGCACTTAAATGAGAGACAAGAGTCTTCAGAAATTACCTAAAATAACTAATTTGAATAGAATAGAAGGTCATGTGCGTGCATGCCAAGTTAATCACATTTAACTACTTGGCAGAGTGCAGGGGGAGTACAAGAGGGAGATTTTTGCTTTTCCTTTTCTCTAACCTAAATTAAAAATGTATTGGCTACTCATTGCTAACACCAAAACATTTCCAGCTAGCCTGAAGTCAGTATTTGATTGTGCTTTTAAGATTTTAAAAATAAACAGTGAGACCTATCTAATATAAATAATGGAATGCCCAGAGAAGTAGAAGCTACTGCTGCTTCTCTTGGCAAAGCTCTGTGATGTTCAGGAGCTGTAATGCATCTAAAATTCTGGCAGAAAGGACCATGTGTTTTATTTTTTCAGTCTTCAAAAGTAGGTGTTACACTTATGATGTGCTATTATATACTGATGTAACTGCTTTAAGGATGACTGCAGAATCTGTGTTCCCACCCCTCCTCCATCTATTCCACTTATCAGAGTTCATTAGTGAAGAATGAAACTGAGGACCATTATTTTTGCAGCAGGCTGAGGTCCAGATTCAGAATAGTGCACAGTAGGCATCTAAAGTTCAGCACATACATACATTCCACTGATTTATTTTTCTGCTTTGTGACTTCCATAAGATCAAAGTGTGTGTCTCAAATCTGGCATCTGCTCAAGTGCTTTCCTGAATAGGAAATGGGATAATTTCCTGAACAAGGGTCTTGGGAACATGAGTAAGTGAGGGTAGATGAAGTGAGGCAGATATAATGGGCTAGGATATTATTCGGGCAGAGAGGAGAATAGTAGCACTCAAAGATTTTTTTATGGAAGATATTTTTAATAGATGGTTAAGAGAATGTTTTGTTTCAGAATCAGCATGACATGGAATCTGCAAACATTTAATAGCACCCAGTTATGTTTTATTCACACACCCAGTTAAGAGTTTGGTTGGATAAGAAATTCTGTTTTCAGTGGACACTTACCAGTGTCTGTGGCTTCCTAAATTGTGTAGGGTACTAAAAAAAACCAGAAAATAAATCAGGTCTTCAGAAGCCACACAAAACCTAATGGAGAAGAGAGGACCAAATTGGTAATCTCTTGCTTAATACTGGAGAAAAACATATGAATGTGTTTCTGCTAACAGAAGCAGTCAGGATGTGGAGTGAGTGTTTCTGTTGAATTTTAGGGGGCTTTTTGTAATCATGGTAGCATTTTGAAGGTTGTTTTTTTCCCCATCACTTTTCTACTGATCAAATCAGGAACAAATATGATTACGAATGGGGATAAGGGAGATAACTAGTCATAACATGTAGAAAGAGATCATCAGTTCCATTTGTGAATTATTCAGTTAAAACAATAATTTGCTTTGTCTTCTTATCATCTCCTAGGCCACCTCTGCAGCAAGACAACTATAAAATCCTTTAGAGACAAACAAGCAGAAGGGAAGAAAATGAAAGTGTTTTTCCCTGGAGGGTTGGTACATATGGATAGATTGGAAGGGAGCAGAAATGTGAAGACTCAAAACTGATGTCTTTGCCATGAATATAGCCTTTGTTAGATAGAATCAAAACTGAAAATGTAGGATACTGGGGCACAATACCTGATGGAGGGAAGCTAAATTGAGTGTCTTGTGGGACTGTCTTCAGATGTGATCTCTGTGGTTTTAAAGCAACAACAAAAAAAAAAAAAGGCACATTAGCAGTAGGTTAGATCCTTCTGGTCAAAATGGAGAATAGATAGGGAATGTAAGTCCCAGGAGAAAGTTGTTAGGACCTGCCTCATGAAAACTGAATCTACTAAAATATCCCTGGAGAAAGCAACACTTAAAGCCTGATCATTTTGCTGCTTGAACATGGAAAATTTAGGGGGTGTAGATGTGTGTATTTTTTACCTCCTAACTTTTGTTGCCAGTACTGAAGGGATTTTTATAAACCTTGTGCCTTGAGATGCTGCAGGAAAGTGTTTGCATTCAACTTGGCTCTGTGCCTTACAGTCCATTTCAATCACTTTGCAAAGTGGAAGGATAACAGTTCTTCTATGGTGCTTGGTCTGAAAAGAGGACTCTGAGCGAAACCCAGTTATTCTTCAGAGGGATTTCCTGATTCTTGCAGGAAAAGAGTGTAAAGCATACTGACACAAGCCTTTAATGGTTATCATAAAACATTCCCTCTGTAGTGTTTTATAGAATTCTGAAAACTAACCAAGTATCCTTGTGTATTCTGTTTGAATGCAGTTGCTGTGAAAAAATAATTAGTGTTGATATTCTGGAGATATGTTGGATGTTGGGAATTTTTATGCATGTCCGTCATTGGCTTTTGAAGAACAGTAATGGAGTGCTGCTGCTTTTCCTTGCCTCATGGCATGTCAGTGATTCAAAACCTGTAATACAGACTGGTGGCTATTCTTCTCTCTCTCTTTTTCATGATGGTGAGCCCACAATTAAATTGCTGTATTGAATGCTTCAGCTAGATGAGCTTTTTCTCTTACTCTGTGATTACATGCTTTCCCTTGCTCTTTCTGCCTAGTTAACTGCCCATAGTCTCTATTCTCTGTTTGTGTTTCTGTTTTGTTAGAGCTGCTCAAATTGTTTCAGGTCTCTGCTAAAGGAAATAGCATGAAAGATCAGTAATTGGAACCCCAAATAAATATTTGAGGAGAGGAGGACTATAGTTTCACGTTTCCTTGGCACTGCTCAATTCCTCAGGTTTCCGAAGATATTTACCCTGAATTTCTGTAACTTTGATGACCTTTGACCCTTCCCTTTGAGTAACTCTGATTTCGGTTACAGTAACATTTAGAGGCTTGCAGTCTTTGATGACCAACATGCAGGTGTGTCTTAGATTTTCACACTTTCTAAAATGCCAGCGGGACATTTTTCTCTGGTAGCATCTCCGGGCTTGTGGTGGTGGAACACTTCTCCTTTCTGGAATCATTAGGGTTGATACTCCTTTGCAGACTGCATAAGCCCTGGGGCTCACCTATGCTATTGTCTATAGCAGTTGCAATTTGTACCTTAGCAGCTTCTTACAAATCTTTTCACCCCATCCAATTTACCTACTCTGCTATGTTCTGAAGCATGTATTGTTATTTTAGGGTCTGGTCAAGGGAGGAGATAGAATCACAGGGTGGTGAATGGAGAGAATGGATCAAGTGAATTTCTCTGTAGATTGAGTGGGGGTGGATGTTTGACAGTGCCCAGGTTGTCTCACTGTCAATTAAATTCAATGTTAATGAGTAGCAAAATGTGGGTGAGAACAGACTTCCTAGTAAATGTAATATTGTGAACTTGGAGGCTTCTGTAAACCTATCAGAAATGTTTAACTCTTTTCCTGCCATCTGTTTCTTTTTCTTTCGTTCCCTTCTGAAACCAAGTCCTGTTCAAACTGTTCTGCTTTACCAAAGGGTGCTTGTTCCTCTTTGCACATTTGATTTCACTATCTTAATGTGCCTTTGCTAGGATATACCTTAACCTAAACCTGGCCTTCCTTTTTTCACTTTCATCTGTGTTCTTCTGCTGCTCCACTGCTTGTCTTAAAGCTGCATTAGTTATCCCCATCCTTTGACCCTCACAGTGTCAAGTAGTGATTAGGCCTTATGCATGTTATGTCCTTCAGCCAATGATCAGTGGAGAAGCTGTATTTTAAAGGATTTATTGCAAAAATCCATCTGCAAAAGACTAGCCATCAAACCTGACCATTGCTTTAAACATCTACTTTCTTGTCACCAGTATGAACCTGTACACCAGGAGGGGCCAGAGAAGCATTATCACATGCTAATAGGATTATACATCAAAATTGCTAGGTATCTTGAACTATTGCTGTGTGGCCCTCTCAGCTTTTCCAGCAAATTGATAAGAATATACTGAAATACGACTGGAATTAATGTGTGCAACTGTAGTAGTTTATTGCTTCGTTTTATCACCGATTTCATAGCAAGTAGACTTTAATGTTTTTAATTAGCTCAGATTAAGTGCTCCAGTGGTAGCACCAATGGCAAGCAGGTCACTAGTGTAAACAGTTACATGGGCATTTTTATGAAGTTACACACACATATACATAACAAACACACGTATCTATATCTCTTGACGTAACACTTATGAGAATGCTTAGATTTTGAAGACTGCTGACCCTGCATATTCTCTTTTTTCTGGACTTTTTTATGGTCTTCTCATTGCTCTTGCAGGCAGCACTGCACATCCAGACTTTGATGTTTTTTTATGGCACTCTTATCCTCTAATTAACTTCATTCATTCTGCAATTAGTGAAGTTAATTAGTGGTTAAAAATGCTATATAAAACTTCAAAGTTTGCATTTTAATCATAGTTTATATTAAAAATACTTACCACACGCTTGATGCAGTTAGCTCAGACCAGGTCATGTGATATTAAAACCAGCTTTGTTCTGTATCTTTCCTAGCTAGTCAGTTGCATTTTTCACTGACAATTTCTGAGGCTTTTTCTGGAATCAGAAAATGCAGCCATAGAGAAAAGGCAGTGAGTAAGATTTAAAAAAAGGGGTTTTTTTAGGTTGGGCAAGCAGAGAGACAAGTTTGGAAAAGGGGGACTTGAAAATATTAAAGAAGTCCACCATGACCAGTGAGTGACACATGTGGGATTGACACTTGCCTGCCAGCATCCTCTGATGAACCATTTTTGGTAGTGCTGTGGTCCTGGTTGTACTGCCTGACTGTGTCAGCCTGATCATGACCCACTACATAAACCTTAAGGTCAGGGCATGGTAAAATCTGCTTGTCTAAGGGCTGCAGAGAGTGTGTGTTGAAAAATTGAAGCAAAGAGGACGAAATGTCCATCCATGCAGATACTAGGATGTAGTAATAATAATAATAACATTGCCAGCAACAAAATGGCTGTGTGAGTGTGGGTGACTTCAGGAGGTAGAGTTACTATGCAGATGCTCCATTATGGTATCTGTAGATCAACCCACAACATTTCACACCATATTCCTGAGTTTAATCAAAGTAATGCTTCTCTGCATATAGATGTATCTAAATGAATTCATTTTTTAAACAGGTAGACTGGTGTTACCTTAGAGCCCTTATGCTTGCTGTGTGGGAGCCCTTGGCTGCAGTTTCCTCCCTGAGCACATGGTCTTCTGGGCTGTATTTACACTGCCTCTTTTTCTTCTGCCCTGGCATCACCTATCTGGTGGGACATCTCCCACCTCATGCCAGAGCAATCTTCATCTCACCCTTAGGGTGCCAGAAGTCTTAACCCTAATTTCTTACTTTCTTTTCTTTTTTTTTTTTTTTTCACCTCTGATATAAGCTTACAGTCTTAGGCAGCTTAGTGCTCCAAGTCCAAACCTAGGGCAGTGCCTGAGTACAAGTTCCAGTGCTGTTACTTCCATCTACAACATTGGCATCAGCCAACACAAAGCAGCATTACTGCCTGGTCATTTCACTGTGATGCGTATTGTATCCATTTTTATAGTTTCTTTTATACTTTCAACAGTCTTTATAACAGCAATAATGTCATTCAGATAATTATACTGTAATTGACCTTAGTGTTGAGCATCCTTGGCTTTTACTGCAGTTTGCTTAATACTTCAGTATGGTCAATTATCTTGTAATTCCCACTTTGTTGGGAATTATTGTTTTAATTATTCCACTCCAAATACATCATTTTGGCATAGTAGTAAGGGTACACTGGGGAATGGTCATACTCGTGAATGCTTTAAAGAGTTACCAGCTTTAACGTGTAGGAAGGCTTTTCATCTTGTCATCTCTAGTCATTACTTTTAACACTGATTTCATTTAATTATCACTTAGTGTGCTCAGGCCAGGTCTTATCTGGAGAAGTCAGCATATGGGGAGTTGAGGCTTGCAGCTGGGTGGCTGTACAATTTGATTTATGATTTGCACACTGATTGCTGCCACATTACAGTGTGAGCTGCATATGTTGATACAGCTAAATTCCAGTAAAAGGTGGGGGTAAAACAGTGATGGTTTTTTTTCCCCCCCAGCAATTATCCCAAACAGACAGTGAGTATGCGGGTAAGAATTTTATGGCTGCATAGGAGGCTTGTGTGGCTCTCTGGATACTGGTTTAATTTGCACCTGTATGGCACTGATACTCCGCCAGGAGCAGCATTCTGATGGTGTTGGAGAGAAAACAGCACAATCCTTCTGGTGGGAGACCATTTCAGTTAGCACGTGCTCAGCACTGCCCAAAACGAGACTGAATCATAGCATGCTATGCTCTATAGCCTAGTATGAAAAATACTGTGGGAGCAGCACTAGAAAGGCACTGTTCTACTTCTTAAGTAAATTATGTGAACATGGTGATGTGCTCAGCCTTTCTATAAATGTATATGTTCACTGTTTTTTTGTCAGCATTTTGTGATGTATTTACCATGAATAAAAATGTTCCACCGAAGCAGAAAATGAAAAACTGGTATGTTTTGCTCAAACACAAACTGAGTGTAACCTACTTTCACCAAAGAGTGTTTTTTCCTATGTGTGATGTAATTTTTACATGTGAGCAAACTCAGCATTGTTTAGTAGGAAAATGCTACTCTTCTAGTAGATTAATGCATTTTATTGAAGAAAACAGCAGTGTAAAAAGACTTCATTTCTCTGTAAATTTTAATAGTTACTAAAACAAGGACTCTGGCCCATTAAGTTACAGCCTGCCAAGTCACAGTGCTGAATCACTTAATTTCTCTAAGTAACTATCCTATTCCAGCTTCTTAAAGGCAGCTGTTAGGAGAGCACTGGTGTTTTAATCATTGAACAGGGCAGAATATATCAGCTGAGCAGTGTGTTTTGATGGGGTTTTCTTTCACCATCTGCAGATATAAGGACCTCCTATGGAGTTTGTGGGCTGGCACACTCAGGAGCCAAGGTGTGGGTGGTGTGGGATTATTTGCAGGAATCTGATGTCAGTGGAAACCATGAGGACATTGTTACATCCCAGTATTTCTCAATGAAGGTAGGTCCTTGTCAGTGCTTACAGACTGAAAAGCTGTTACAAACAATAGAGGGAACTCAGTATGAGTAATACTGTTGTCTCTCACAGAGTGAACATAGTAGGCATTAGGTCCATAGGAAGATCTAGACCATAGCTCATTGTCTATGTATGTGACATATCTTTATTACTTAGCATAAGAGATAAATTTAGATCTATCAGCAAAAGTATCAGAGATCCATCCCATGAAGTTGCTGATCTTAATGTGGCAAGTGCATTTCATGTTGAAGGGAAAAGAAGGCAGTTCTGCAGGGGTATTGGTGCAAGGAAAGGGGTGTGACAGTTAAAAGTGGGAGTGTTTAGATTTGGTTTGTAGTAATTGACTCGTGAGGCAAAATAATGTCAGTCCTAGTACACTAGCCTAATTTCAGATTGGTGAAGGAGGTTCTGCCTGCTGTCTCAGTTTTTTCTGCTGATGTCAGGTAAGAATACTGCAGGAGGATCCTTTCATATTGGTATAAGGTCAGATCCATCAAGGAGTAAAACCATTAAGCGGTGTGTATTGCCCCAGTGCCCAATGTGGTTCTCATCCTTTAATGTGCTAGTGATAATTAGCTGCTTCATCTTTCTAGTAGGGACCTTCAATTTATTACTTTATTAAGTAGTGAAATCAAAGATTAAAATGGTATCTATAGCACATAGCTAACCAGATTGTGAAAAATGGAACTGTATGGCTTCAGATTTATGAAAATAAATATTTTTATTTAAATAAGTGCAGTAGTTTAATTCTTTAGACACCACTTTAATTTGTAGTTTATTGGTGATTATTTTCCTTCGTTTTAAAGCAAATTGCTTTCTGTAGGGTAAAGTTGAGAAATAATGAATTGAATTCACATTACAAGCTACTGCCTTCCAAATTCTAAATAAATATAAATGTAATAGGAGCTTAGTATAAAAATCTTTTGCAAAAGGCTATGCTATATCATTGCAGGAACAAATACATTTTTCAAGTCATCAGTTCATTTAATGTTGTGTCTCTACTTGGCCTTTATTATAAGGGCTTCTGTACCCTGGCACTGCTGTCTCCAAATGTCTTAACATGTGTTGTCGCTTCAGAGCAAAAAATAACTTTGTTAGTTTGTGTTATTTGCTATAATCGTTGATTAATGATCTGCTTTAAACTAAATTAGGATTTTAAGATGTATTTGCACAGTATAGGAAAGGCACAGGCTGTGCCTTCAACACTAGCTTTGTTCTAAAATTTTTATTTCCTCTCAATGTTCTTAGAGGGTAATTTACAATTACCAGTCAAAAATATGGAAGATTTTTGCAAATTCTACCACTAACCTAAATTCTACCACTAATGGTTAGGTTAACCATTAACCTAAGCTGCTGTTCTCAAGAGCTGGAAATTTCAGCTGTATCGCAGTAGGTAGTAACATTCTCTTGTGTGACTTGGGCAATGACCACAGCTTAATTTCTGTGGTTAAGTTTTTATAATCCTTACCAGAAGGTTGTGATATAATAAGGAAAAGAAGAAATTTTGTAATAGTGATGGAGCAGAAGTTACTCAGTGTAAATGTTAATTTCTTGGTTTGTATTTGTGTAAATAGCTGTACTAAAAACCCCAAAACCAAATTGCTATATAGTACAGTTTTATGTGGAAAAACAGCTGTCCATCATGCATAGAGAGAAAAAAAAAACAAGTGTTTCTGAATGAATGGGAGGATCTAAAATCCATCAGTCAGGACTTCTTTGGTTGTTCCTCACCACCCCAGTAAAAATGAAGGACAGAGATGGAAACAGTCAGCAGGATTTCAACTGGCAATTATTTTCATCTCCATTGCTGTCATTTCCCATTCTGCAAAAAGCCTGAACACATCCTTGCTTATGTGCGTTCAACCACTGACTTCAGAGTGAGATAAAGTTTAGTGCATGCTTAAATGCTTTCTTGAACTAGGGCCAAAACTGCTGCTGCTACTAAAATCAGTCCCAGAGGGAATGTTGCATCTTTCATTGTTTCCTTTTTTGTATATGAAGATACAGGCTCCACAAAGCCTTGGAAATATTGCAGAATTTGATAAATGTTGCCTTCCTTGTTTAACGGAATAGAGTGGAGTTGTTGGATGATAGTGCATAAAGTACACGTTATCTTCCTTTCTCTCCTGTCCATATGTGTGCTCTTTAGCAATCATTACTAGGTGAACACTGTAGAATAGCAAGAGAATCACTGAGACAGTCTGTGTTTTGTTTCTGTCTGCTGCAGGCATAGCCTGTAGTTGTAAAAGGCAGCAAAATAAAATTAGTTAAGGTGTTTTCTCCTCTTCTTGCCTGCTCCAAAACTGTTCAAAAGCTTGCTTCTTTCTTTGGTAGAAATCTTCATTCAAATGTTTGCTGAAGTGTGACTTGACTTGAGCCTCTTTGTTCTTTTTGATTTATACAGGCAAACACACACACATGTGCAAACACACACACCCCTCTTCTGGGACTATTGACTTAACCCTGCGTATTTGTAGAGGAAACAAACCAAAACAAGACCCAGTGCACAGTATTCATAAAATTCATCCCACTGGCAGTGCAGATAGCCACTATGATTTGTCAGTTGATCACCAATACATAGTGCAGTTTTTAGTATAAGACACTTGCTGGGTAGCTGTCACTAGTTAAAACCCAATGTACTGTCTGTGAGAACAGCTTCCGATCATACTATCAGCGTAAGATGTATTGAGGGGTGGTGACAAATGAACCACTGTTGTGAATAGTCAGGGCCTGATTATGCTTTCTTCTCTTTTTGGACTACAGAGCTCTTCTGTATCTCCCTCAGCCAGTTTCAGAACAGCAGAAAAGCACAGAAATTCAACAGATTATTCTTCAGATAGTAAAAAACAGAAAACAGAAGAGAAGGAAATAGCAGCTCGTTATGTGAGTAGATTGTCTACGTTGTGCAGTGTTGAACTTCAGTGTTCCTCTATAATTTCACCTGATTTCTGCTGCATAACTAATTTTAAAATGAGGGTCAGATTTTAACTGGTTTTTGCTGCCTACCTCTAGTGTCTCTGCTGGATTAAGCGTTTTGGTGCATATGATTGATACTGTTTTTAACAATATAAATGCAAAGCACCTGGAAGTTGTGTGACAGTAGTGCTGAGCTTTACTTAGGCTGGGACTTGTTAATGAAGTCTATCTTGACTCAGCTGTATAGTGCAATGCCACTTTGGATGAAGATTTTCATCCCATGTCCTTCTCCACCATTGTGAAAACTGGCAAAACTGCTGTAGTTGTGGCAGCCAGCTAAGCAGAAGCCCTGTAGATGACCGAAAGACTTGAATTGTATTACCACATAAAGTTTGGTAAAAGTGAATGGTACACTGCAGATTTGTGAGCAGCCTTCCTATGTTTTTATAGTTATTAAAAGACATTGCATATGAAATAAATTTTGTTTAACACATTGTGATTTGTCATTGCAGGACAGCGATGGTGAAAAGAGTGATGACAACTTGGTAGTTGATGTTTCCAATGAGGTATACACAATGATGTTTTTTTCAACCTTACAGAAATGGTGGTGAGGGTATCTTCAGTGGTTTCTGTGCATATTGGTTTTATGAATAGGATTATGGCATTTGAACTAGAAATGCCTGACAGAATCCACTCATATCCTCTTTAGAATACAAATCAGATCTGAAGTTATTTACTTCCACAAAGTTGTAAGGACTTCTACAAAGCTTGTAAGAATGTCTGTCTTTTCTTTCACTTTGGCCATCACTTCATGTGTGAACCTTATCAGGTCTGCCAAATGCATCAATTCTTTTTAATCTATCACTTGAAAAAATAGATTTACTTGCCTATTTCAGTACCCATAGATTTTTGGTATTATCTTTAGTGGTTTAATGGCATCAAATTTTAAGAATTTTTTTTAAAAAAACAAATTTTCCTTCATTATCCCTCTCAATTTTACAATCATATCAGCTAAATCAATTAAGAATGGAAGGAATATGTCACTTCTAGGACAGATCTTCATTCCAAATTGAGGTGATGCCTTGGGAGGCTACAGAGGCTAGACAGAGTTAAAGGAATAAAGTAGGTATTTATTAAAAAGCCTTTAAAGAATACATCTTGGGCAGTACAAGAGCCCAGCCATGGCTCCACCCAAGATGGACCCAAGATGGACTCCTGGGCATGAGTTTTCACACTTTTGTAAGTTTTGGTCCATTTACATAATAGGGTTAATTGTCCAATTACAGCTTCAGGTTATGAAGTCCCATCCTCCCAGACTGCTGTCCTCAACTTCGCTGTTGTTTATACATTCTGGACCTGAGGCTGTAACAGTGTCCTTGGTTCTCAGGCTGGAAAAGGATTGTTTTGTCTAAACTGTGAGGAGAACTTGCTAACACTTCATATGAAGTTCAGAGCTATATACTAATGCAGTACAGAATCTGGAAAATATGAAAGCTAAAACTTAAGGCATCAGAGGACTGCTCAAGACAAGAACTAGTGGCTAATATGAAGTTTTTATGCTAACCTATATTCCTGATATTTAGGATCCTTCTTCTCCCCGTGGAAGCCCAGCACACTCTCCACGGGAAAATGGCTTGGACAAGACTCGACTGCTGAAAAAAGATGCACCAATTAGTCCGGCATCTATTGCATCCTCTAGCAGTACTCCTTCCTCCAAATCCAAAGAACTTAGCCTTGTAAGTGCTACAAAATGCTTCTGACCCCTAATCATAGGCTGAAATACATGCTTACCAGATTTCTGTCTGGACACAATTTGTATTTCCACAGCTGTCAATAAAGCACTTTGAAACTTCAATTTAGTATTAGTTTAATTTATCTTTTCAAGGGAGTCTAATAGAAAGTCCACAATCTTTTTTGGGATAGGAAGAGGTTATTTTCACTGGTGGTCTGAGTAGATGGTGTTCTGAGAGATATTTTTCTCCACCCCCATATGAAGAACTGTTATTCTGAGAATAAATAAAAGTACACAGGGGTTTCTTGAGCTGTTTTCCTGTGCTGTGGTTTATAGCAAATTCAGTTCCCTGCTTGGATGTGATTTGGTTGTTAGCTTTGTTTGAATTACCAGGCTATATACAACAACAATAATTTTTATTTTCTATCTAAAAAGTAATCTGTTATTGACAAGAGCCTTCCTTGACTTGCATCGCAAATCAAAATGCAAAAGAAAAGAGCTGCCTGCAAGGGGTGTTCTTTCCTTTCCTGTTTGTGGCCACAGTTAATCACCTACCTGAGCTGCACAGTAATTCCCTTCTTGGTTCTTCACAGGGCAGGATATGCAATTACTTAAAGAAATAAAATAAATAAAAAGAAAGCTTAAACTGAATATAGTGCTCATGAAGGGTGATGGAATGACAGGTTCAGGCCTGGGAATCAGTGGTGTGTCTGATGAACGAGCCTGTCACAAGAGCAGTACTGCACAGTTCCTGACTTTATACCCGTCGCTGTCTTCATCCTGTGTTTCGCACCACACTTGGGTATGAGTAGTCGGTCAGTTTGGGGATTTTTTTCCTACTCTTCTTGTCCATTCCTAACAGAAAATTATAATGGGAGCAGGTCCATGAGCATAGTGAGACCACTGACTGATTTCACATATCCTGCCAATTGTCAGAGGGAAATGATTTTCAGTCATTTTCCTCATTCTGAATCATACAGATTCTCCTGATGAGAAAAGCAGTGAAGGCTGTAGTTAATTTCCAAAGCCATTCTGTCTTTTTCAGTGTCTTTGCATCTTCTCTTCATTGCCAGGGACTGTTGAAACCCAAACCCAAAAGCTAAATACCACTAATATCATTAATCACTATCTATAAAGATAAAATACTTTACAAACTCTCTTCCTTTTTGCTTCTTGGTGATTAGAATGAGAAATCTACCACTCCTGTGTCTAAATCAAATACCCCTACTCCACGGACTGATGCCCCAACTCCAGGCAGCAACTCCACTCCTGGACTGAGGCCAGTGCCCGGCAAACCTCCAGGTGTGGACCCAATAGGTTAGTGTCTGTATATTTCGGTGGTGACTATTTGTCCCTTGTCAGACTCCCTTTAAATCTCTAATGACAAGTTAGTATGGTACAGATGCTTAAACTGGGTGCTGAGCTGGTTCTTCAGCACCGTAATACAGTGTTATGTGGCTTTCCTTGGCTGGCTGGTTGGTTTGGGTTATTTGTGGGGTTTTTTGCAGTTTTCCAAACTCATGTTTCTTGTGATGGCTCTAGAATGCCTCTGTGACTTCTCACTTTCTCCCCTCTTCTTATAGCTTCAGGTTTAAGGACACCTATGGCAGTACCGTGTCCTTATCCTACTCCATTTGGTATCGTGCCACACGCTGGTATGAACGGGGAGCTGACCAGCCCTGGAGCTGCCTATGCTGGTCTACACAATATTTCCCCTCAAATGAGTGCAGCAGCTGCAGCAGCAGCAGCAGCAGCAGCTTACGGGCGATCTCCAGTGGTAAGTGTTTGCCGTTAGTGCATTTAGTTTTGAGAGCTGTTTATATGAAATAAAAGACCTGTGGGGTTAACTCTAGTTCGTTCGTTTTGTGGTTTGGGGAGTATGCTATGGCTAACATGAATTAAATAGTCTTCCTTTGCCTAACTCTTACTTTAATACACCTTTTTGTTTTGCCTGGGGAAAACTACAGGTTGGTTTTGATCCGCATCATCATATGCGAGTCCCAGGCATCCCTCCTAATCTCACAGGCATCCCAGGAGGAAAACCGTGAGTATCAAACATTCAGCTTTAAAAGTCAATCATCTCTTGGAAGTCATGTTCCCTTGCTGGTTGGAATTCCCCTTAGCTACTGAAAACTATTGTGTGAATAGAAATAAGTATAGCTATTCAGCAAGAGCAGGAGAGTCACTGTGTAATCTTAAAAGTTGCATCTGTGAATTTGTTTTGAAGACTAATAGCAGTTGACATGGACTGAGTGATACAAAGTAAAGGAGACAGAAATAAATGGAAAAAGGAGACGAACTTCAAATCTGACTGGTTGGTTGTTTATGGAAATGGAAGCTGGAATGGGATCTCAGTTTTCCATCTCTACTGTACTCTGCTTCTCATTAAAAAAAAATCATTTCTTTGTTCACAAAAGCCTTGCAATTACTTGCAAGCTTAGCAGCTGTGTGCAGAAAAAAAGGAATACTGGAATGTTTTGTTTGATTGAAAATACTGGAAAGAATTATTTTATGATAATATTCAGATTCATCCTTGATGGAACTGACCTGTATAGTATGACCTGCTTTACCAGTCTTTTCATGTTGTGAGCCTTGGAAGAAAAAATTACAGAGAGAAAGAACTCTCTGCTCACATTCCTCTTGAGGTAGAGAGGAGAAAAACTAAAGCAGCTATACAAACTGGCTATAAACAAACAAGCTATAAATATATATTGATCCAGATATTCTTTAAGGTTCATTCAGTTCCCCTTCCTTGTCACACTTCTGGGAGACAGTGACCAGTTCATATTGGAAAGTTTGATGGTCAAGGCCTTTTGGTACCAGTCCTTCTCAAGCTCTTTTATGTGTGAATGCTTTTGTGTAGGAGTGGTTGGGTTAGTCATACCCCTGGATTTGTATGAGTAAATGCATACGCTTACCTGCCAGTGAGCTTGCAGATGCACAGGATTAACAACATACAGTGACAAGTAATCCGGCCTAGTGCCTGTAACTCCTTGTGTACACACGTCCCACAAATCGTGAGCCAGGTCCAGATCTCTCAGGCATCTCACACTGGCAACCTTCATGTATTTTTCTGCTACTTGAGCCACTCTGTTAAGTGATTGCATAAGGCAGGTATGGAAATTGATGTACAGCAGCTTACAGACCAGCTGCTTGTAGTGAAAATTCTGTGGGGCACAGATCTTAATCCATTATATACAGTGGGCTCTAAGAAATGTATTGATGTAATGTTCAAATGCTTGCTGGATTTAAGTTCATCCCTGATGGAGTTAGTCACCTGGAAAGAAGTGTCTCTGGATCTACTAGACTTTGCTTGCTGTGGTGAGAGAAATGGCAATTGCAGGGTTTTAGAGATATCCCTGCTCACATCTTTCTTTTGTTAAAACTGAGAGGAATAAAACATGGGGCAAACTGAAATCAAAAAACTTCAATTCTGGTTTATCTCCAAGATTTTTAAATGTTGTTGCTCTGTTGATGTCTATTCTAAACATTTAAATATAACTGTCATTTGTCTACCAGAGGGCTTGAAACTTTTAAATTCTGTGGTTCTTTCAGCATGATTGTATTGACTTTTCTCTGTCTTGAGCATGATAGCTGTCACATCTTCCAGGATTATTATTTTCTCATCTACTCCATTTTTACCTTAGGGGGAAATCTGTGTAAGTTCTCTGCACTGTTGAGTGTCCTGAAATGAAGTGGGCAGCATATGGTACATTTGGGATCTGGCCCCTAATAACTCTCTTTTCACTTCAGTATTGTATCAACTCCTGAGTATTGTACAGTATATAAATACTGACAGATAGTATATAAATAAGAAAGATAGCTAATGCATTTTGTCCCACTGAAAATTATTGATCTAGTGCATTATGAATCTTAAATGGCAAATTCAGTAGTTTAATTGTGAATACTGCCTTCTTTAGTCACTTTGAAGTATCCATTAAGGAAGTGAACTTACAAAGGATTCTCATAAAACAATTTCTCTGTGAGATCTTCTCATCCCATTGTTGTGACAATGGATTTTTCATGAGCATTATGATGATGTTTTAGGTCTAAGAAAATTAAAGCCTTCCAGTAAGAATACCTTGATATGTATAGATAAACCCTTTTAAAAATGTTGGGCTCTTGTAATAGATGCGATGTATCAAGTAGCATCTCAGAACAAGGCAATTTCACAACTTAACTGTTCTCCCTGGAAAATACTTCGAGATACAGCTGTTGATAGGTTATTCACCAGTGGCATAAGTGGCAATCACAGAACAGATTCTTTCTCAGTGAGAGGCCTGATTTTGGCAAGAGAAATTGGGAGCTGTAGCAGTTGTGTTGAGTCCACACAAAAAAAAAAACAAAACAAAAACAAAACAAAGACAAAAAAACCCAAACAAACAAACCAAAACAAAAAAAAAAAAAAAAAAAAAACAAACCCAAAACAACTCACAAAACAAAAAATTCCATTGCAGTGCATTTTAGCTGGTCTGTCATGTCAGCTGTCAGCAACCATACCTTGAGGACTTAACTCCTCAGTGTTGGTGGAAGTTTCAATACACCCTTAGGTACAGTGCTGAGCAGTTTTGCTCAAGGGGCCTGGGGGCCACGGTACATTCAGGACAGATTGGCAGCAGTCCAGCTGAAGCTGCCACATAAGAGTCAGTAAAGTGAGCAGCCAAATGTCCCCTGGCAGGCAGGTACCCACCATGCTCTGGCAGCAACCAGCCAACTATTTCTGTCTTCCAGAGGGCCCTGACCTGACCTTCCTTCCCTTCTTTGCATGCTGTGATATCCCCATCCAAAGTTAAGAGTGGTGTCATATAGCCTCACTCATGCCAGAAATCATCATAATGTGAGTTGTAAAAGTTCATTTGATTGGTGCTTGACTTTCCACATTAAAAGCTGAACTCCTGTGTTTGTGCTTGGAGGGCCATGCTACAGATAAATAAATGTTTTTTTTCTTATGTGATTAAAATACGTGATATTAGCCCAGTTGAGTAAAGCATGGTGCTAATAACACTAAGGTCATGTGTTCAGTCCCCATACCACAATTCACTTTTGATGATCCTTGAGGGTCCCTTCCAGCTCAGAATATTCTGTGAAATATCTGTGAAAAAATTGAGCTGAGGGCACAACCTGAATGCCTGCAGGGGAAGCACATATTTGATTCTGTTTTCCTAAACAATCTTGAAGTAAAACTCCTTAAATCATCCCCTTATTTTTTTTCCCCTCAGAGCATACTCATTTCATGTAAGTGCAGATGGTCAGATGCAGCCAGTTCCTTTCCCTCCTGATGCCCTCATCGGTCCAGGAATCCCTCGCCATGCCCGTCAGATCAACACCCTGAACCACGGGGAAGTTGTGTGTGCAGTTACCATCAGCAACCCCACGAGACATGTGTACACGGGTGGGAAGGGGTGTGTCAAGGTTTGGGACATCAGCCACCCTGGCAACAAGAGCCCTGTCTCTCAGCTGGACTGCCTGGTAGGTGAATAGCAGCATACAACACTGAAAGAAGATAGGATGTTGTGTTAAGATTACAGTGATACCACTAAGGTGTAAAGGGCAAGTGGGTATTTGATTGCTGTCATGGTATCACAGGTTGGTATTGCATTTGTAATTTTGTTGTTTCTGTTAGAACTGAGGATGAAGTATGTTCCTCACCATACTTTTGGGTTTTTTCCCCCACAAAGAATCAAAACATTTTTAATATTCTAAAATTGTGGTAGGAGGAAAGATCAAAGACAGCACAACAAATATTGCTTATAAACTTTGGCATTTGCTGGCAGTCTTACAGCTTGTTGATACCCAATCATGCTAAAAATTGCTGTCTTGCAGCTGTATTCTCTGAGACTATTTGGGGATTGTGTCACATATTTTGTATCTGTATATGTGTACAAATGCATTGATCTGTCTTAATGTGGCAATTGAAAATATCCCTGAATGCTCTTTACAAATTACTTGAATGTGCTAACAAGATGAACTATTGTTAGCAGTTTTTCTCTTGTCATTTACCAGTTCTTGCTAAGATGTTGCTGTTTGTTACAGAGGCAGTAAAATGAAAACTGTGCAGTACGTGTAGGCTTACAATGAATTGATACACAAGTGAATAAAATTGCCCAAATATTTTCCTCTGACATCTCCTAGATGGTGGCAGCAAGTCTCATTGGAATGGGAAGGGGGAAAGTCTGCAGGGAATTTGGTACTCCCCCATGCTGAGAGGTTAATGTGCTGAAATAAACAGAGTATGAAAATGCAACTTTCTACACCAGCTGTCAAATTCAGCTATCCTGAATTGTTTTGGGCTGGGTTCAGGTCTTTGCATTTTGATGCTAATTAAGATTAAATATCTCTCACTACTGAATTTTGTAGATCAAGTTGAAGTACTTCCCTAATGTCATGTAATTTTCTGGCATTAATACACTTTATCATTGTCATAAGTATAAATGGCTCATTAAAACCAGGAGGGAATACAATACTTTTATGGATTTCTGCTCTCATGTTAATGCTGTTTTCTTTCCTCATGAGTAATCTCTTGATGGCTTCTGTCTCCACAGAACAGAGACAACTACATCCGTTCCTGCAGATTGCTCCCTGACGGCCGCACCCTGATTGTTGGTGGGGAAGCCAGCACGTTATCCATTTGGGACTTGGCAGCTCCAACTCCTCGCATCAAAGCAGAGCTGACATCTTCTGCTCCAGCTTGCTATGCCCTAGCTATCAGCCCTGATTCCAAGGTCTGTTTCTCTTGCTGTAGCGATGGCAACATTGCAGTGTGGGATCTGCATAACCAGACTTTAGTAAGGTAGGTCGACCAAACTGGATAATCAAGTTGGGGAGAACTGTTTAGCCACAGCCGTAAATGTGCTTTTACATATGTATTCTCTTTTCTGCATGCAAAGATGCTTCCAATATTTTGTTGTTCAGCATAGCCATGGTAATACCTTGACAAAAATCTATGTGATTATGTGTAGGTTTTGAGAGTTCCATAGTTCCAAGCTTTTGATCAGCCCATAACTATAATTCCCTGAATATCAGCTGATCTCAGTACTGCTGTAGATTCCTTGAACAGATTGTTGTTTCTGTTTCCATGCAATACACTGCTCTCTCTCTAATTCCTTTAATTTGAGATCCAGATCCAGTGAATATGTCTTGCGTAAAGATATGTGTAAATTACTGCATTGCAGACTTAGCCCTTCGGGACTAAGGATTGATGCTCAACACTGATAGACAATATGCTAAGAGCTGGGCACACAGAGCTTCTCTGTGCACTGCACTGTGTATATGTTGTTACATACAATATCAGCATTGCATGTAAGTCAAGCTTTTATTAACTGATGTTACCATGTAGACTGCTCTTTTTTTTTTTTTTTAACTGCAGTGACCTGGACATTTTTCTTAAACTAAAGTAATTTCGCTGATCATGCTAGGGGGAACTACTATTTTAAGTTGAGTAGTGGGTATCACACAGCCAGCAGTAGAGATTTCCAGAGTACCTGACTCTTAAAGTGTTCTTTTTGAAATCACATTAGCTGTCTGGCCTGATTGCATCATCAATTCATCACAAAACTCACATGATTGTCCCAAAGTTTGTATTCATCTGGGATTGCTACTGGAATCTAAGTTAGAACTCAGGGACTGAAAGAAGGTATTTGTATTTTTGCTCAGAATGTGCTGATCTTCTTTTAATATTTTCAGGCAATTTCAGGGCCACACAGATGGAGCAAGCTGTATTGACATTTCTAATGATGGTACCAAATTGTGGACAGGAGGTCTGGACAATACAGTGAGATCCTGGGATCTCAGAGAAGGGAGACAGCTACAGCAACATGACTTCACATCACAGGTTCAGTCTCAGAACCTTTGGCATGTTAACAAAATTTCTCATGTTTTTTTAAAACAAGCAAGCACTTTTAAATTTTTTCCCTTCTTTATAAGCAAAATAAGCAGTCTTAAAGAGAATTCCAAAGAATTTTTCAGTTAGTCTCATATTCTATACTCTCGTTTTTGGTTTTTTGGTTTTTTTTTTCTTGTGACAGCTAAATGTCTTTCTGGATTATGAGTGTTTGACAGATTAGTACCTCTCCCATGGGAGTAACAGAGACTCAATTTTCTAAAACAAGTGCCAGATTAAAGTGTTCCTCTCTGCAATCTTCCATTTCTGTAGATTCAAGTTCAAAAATGTATTATGAAAATATTTTTAAACGCTGTCAGATAAGCTTGGACATTAACTTTTATAGTTTGATTCAGTACTTCACTATTGCAGTTTTAATAACATTTAATAGCATAGTTTTGCAGCTGTATTTGCATGAACTAATTTATCTTGATTACTGCAGTCATTGGATTATCATGTTTTTAAAACTGCAGTAGACCAAAAATGTGACTTTGCATAGTGCTAGCACTGTAGCAAGGGTCAGTTTTGAATATCTCAAGCTCATTCCTTTACTGATTGAAGCATATGCTGTGCTAATTACAGATCTTCTCACTGGGCTATTGTCCAACTGGTGAGTGGTTGGCAGTAGGAATGGAGAACAGCAATGTTGAGGTGCTGCATGTTACTAAGCCGGACAAGTATCAGCTGCATCTTCATGAGAGCTGTGTGTTGTCACTCAAGTTTGCTCACTGTGGTAAGCAAATGGTTCAAAAATCAGTGTTTTCCTTCACGAAAAATTCATTCAAGGTTACCTTTAAATGAAAGTGCAATATAGTTATTAAATTAGGGAGTATAGTTTAAAATTAGGTATTAAAGTATTAAGTTTATTCTAAAAACTCTTATCTGACTGCTTTTTTCTATGTACTGCTTATTTAGTGATGGAACATCGTAGTGCAGATGAAAATGTTACTGTTCTTTGGATATGTGTGAAGGCTTTGTTATGATCATCTGTTTCTGGAGGTGTATTCCTTAAAAACAAAATGCACCAATAACATTTAAACAATCTATTGCAGGCAAATGGTTTGTAAGCACTGGAAAAGATAATCTTCTTAATGCTTGGAGAACACCTTATGGAGCCAGTATATTCCAGGTAATAATCTCCTAGAAGCTATTTTCCACAGACATTACAGTGCAGTAGAGCTGCGAATGGTAGGGTGTGTCAGTAGCCTGAGTTGTTTTCAGGTGGAAATGCAGATAATTACTGTAGTCCTTAAAGAGTTTGTCTGTTATTAGGGAAAGAAATGCTTTTGTCTTTTCTACTATTTCATTAATTCAGGTCTTACAGTAAAGTAGCCCTTTAATCTAAAATTTTTCTTATACCCTTCTTTCTCACCTTCTTCTGCATATTGGTGGAATACAATACCCAAGTCATGTCATTAGGTGAACAGGCACTGAAGCTAAACCAGTGGAAGTCATATTCAACATGTATATTTTTCTTGGATGAGATGTGTTGATGGATTGGACCAGCAGACTCCTGAGCTGAAAACTGAAGCAATACAGGGGGGCCCATTGAAGTGTAACTGGAAGCTGTAGCCTCTCCATAGTCCCTCTGTGGCCAGTTTTAATGGCATTCCTGTGCCACTATAGAAAAGTGGGATTTTTGGTGTGTCTTTCCGTTCTCTTACCTGCAGGCATATCTAGGTTGGGAATATTTTTATTAAATTTAACTGCTAACTGGCTCTAGTTTAAATGACCACTCTGATGTGTACTGATGGCTGCCATGTCTCCACTTTGGGAGACAGTGCAATTTACCTTGACATGAGAAAGGTAGGATCTATAGTAGAGGCTATTCATTTCTAGAATCAATCCCCACAGGCAGCCCAAATCATCCTAACAAGAGCACATCCCCCTTAAAAGTGATTAGCTCTTGTGGTAACAGGCAGAAAATGGTGTGGACATATATTACGGAAAGAAAACACGCTCTGAAACAGCAAGGTGAATGTGGCAATGCATACACTTCATCTTAGAACAGACAGCAAAGCCAGAAGAGACAGAGCTAGTGCAACCTGCTGTATCCTGTGTGCCATCCACTTGTTGTGTATCTGTTCCACCACAGTGTCTTCTCCTACTTGTGTCCTCTGTGATAATTAAATTTCTTTGTGCAAAGCTTTTGTCTTCTTGTGTTGGGGAAGCAGTGAGAGGAGATACAGTTATTTCTGTGGTGTCTCTTTGTTTCATACCTGTGGGTAGCGAGGGCTTTGAAGTGTTTCTCTGTATGAATTTCTTGTTTACAACAGAAGAAATGGGGAGAAGATGGATTTTCATTCATTAATTTTTATGCAAATAGAATGCATAAAATATTAATAAATGCTTATTCCATGTAAAGTTTATAGAAAGGACTAGTTCTGTTTGATTGATCGATAGATTACCTGTAGGTCCATAATATGCACATCCCTTTCTACCACTGCTTTACTTTAAAATAGATATTTCTGTGGAGCAAAAGTTTTTAAAAAAATTTTCCACTATGGTACTGATATTTTTATGACCTTTTCATGTATTCCCTATGTGTAAATTCTTCCAATTAATCTTCAAACTCTTCAGGATTGAAGAACTGGAAAGATATAAGTTTCTTTTTCCTTTTCTTTTTTCTTGTAGTCCAAAGAATCCTCATCTGTGCTTAGCTGTGATATCTCTGTGGATGACAAATACATTGTCACTGGCTCTGGGGACAAGAAAGCTACAGTCTATGAAGTTATTTATTAGAGGCAAATCTGAATGCAGACAGAACTCCTTCTCCTAGCACTTTGCTGTATATTCTTTTTTTTTTTTTCTTTCTAAACTGAAAATTTAAATGCTCATCACAGTTGTAGAATTTATTTTTACCTTCTTAAATTGATATTGATTTATGAATGTTCATTAAGAACTTGTGACACTAAATTGTCAGTTATCTACTTGGAAGAAGATGGAATAAGCATACATAACGGTGACCATGACTTTTGAATTATGTATTATAGCTTTAATGTATTCATTTTGTTTAAAGAAGGCTTTCTAACAATGAACTGACTAAATAAAGCTGTCTGGCCCGGCTTTAGTTTGAAAGATGCATCATATACTTGTGTTTTTGCAGGTTAATAAATTGGGGATCTTGGAGAAGGATGTTCAGGAGATAGTTAAAATTACACTAAATAGACTTGTAGTTTCTATTTAAAAAAATAAACTTTGTTATATTTTTTAGTCCTGTTCTTGGATGAAACCTCTAAGTGTTATTGCAGTATAATTATTTGGTGGGAAGATGCTGTATCTTAACTATTTTAGACAGTCTTGGAAACTTAGGAAACTGCAAACTGTAGCCAGTGATCTACATGCCTGTGATGAATGGCAAATTCAGTTCACATCTAAATTAAATTCCCTTTAAGTAAGAATGTGCTAATTTATATATTTGCAATGTTAATATAGCATCTTGTGTACAGATTTGTTCTCAATGCTTTTCTGTTGATAAACATAAAGCATTTTGGTGTCAAGCTAGGTTTTTTAATATAAACACCTCTCTTTGTTATATTGTAGAGAGTACAATAAGTTGCCTCAAAGAATCACCTTTGTTACTTCTGGAAACTTTTGCAATGTTTCCTTGAAAATGGGGATATGTGTCTTTGGGCAATTTTTCAATTACAAGAGATTATGAAAAATATTTGATATGTTCTTTGGAAACTGCACTGAAATAAGAATGGATGCCTACCAATATACAAACTACAAAAGCAATGACCTCTGAGGTAGGATTTACAAGAATACTCATTCCAATGTACTAAAAAGGAATGGATTCTCATTGGGATAAGGACTTGCTTTGTTCGCCAGCAGTTCAATCCAAGTCTTGATTGGATGTCCCTAAGACGGACGCAGACTGAGCCATTGTGCCAGAGACAACGTGTTATCTTTTTATGTTGTTGTTGTTGCTGTTAAACTATGATCTGTGACTTTCTTTTTTTTTTTTTTTTTTTTTTTTTTTTTGAATGCTTTAAAAAAAAAATCTTTAAGTCTGTGGATCTGCTGATGTACAGTGCCTTTGCTGCTATGGATCAAAATCAAGAGACCCGTGTAGATAAATCTTATTGTATAAGTAGAAAATTACTTAATTTCATACTAGAAATGGATTGATGCTGCAAGTTAAAATGGACTGTTTATTGAAGTTCCAAATGTGGTAGCAAAAAATGGTGTCTTAAGTGCTTAGTGTTTGATGTCATTAACAGTTTCGTAATACTCTACATTGTAGAAAGATTTTGATACTAAACTGTGTCATTGTACATAGTTCTAATGCATTGTATTGACCACCAGTACTTCTATAATGGTAGATTATTGTTTGTGCATTCAGACTTTTAAGTATTAAACATAAGTAACTTCTAAGATGCATTTTTCTTTTTTTTTTTTTCTCCTCCCTCATTGTCATGCTTGTGATAATCTCAGTCACACGTGCAGCCATTCAGTCACGGAACATACCACTACAGATACTTGTGGTTTTGCCACTGAAACACAGTGTAGAGTTTCAACTGAGATAGTGAAACCTATGAATTTACAGTTTCTCATGTTACCTGACTGCACTGACTCTGAACACTTAGAGGCATCAGACTTTGCCTGTCACCTAAGAGTTTGCCTCTTCCCAGTTTTGTGGTTTCCTATCTGACAAATCTGTCCCATACCTTGGGAGAGAGTGAAATTGAGCACCGTTACTGCTCACATGCCCAATGAGTATGGGAAGCTCAGCAGGATTTGGGAGGGGTGTTGCAATGCAGCATCACACCAGGGTTTCCTCATCCAGACCTAAAGTTTGTTCGTGCTCACAGTCTTCTCTCACTGACATTTGGATTTAGCCCAGCTTCCATGAAGTTAATGAACACAAGTTAAAGTGAGCTAAGGCAAATTAATCAATGCACTGCTGGGAGGGGTGAGAGAGGGAGGAGTTATGCTGTCTGTAACAGGAAAAAAAGGAAAAAATCCAGAGGCAAATTTGAATTTTGTTGTTCTATCATCATTTTTTTGTTGTTGTTCTAGCATCATTTCTGAAATTATGCTGTGCATGGTAGACATCCCAAAGCATGCAAGCCTGTCATCATATGCCAGCCTGTGGTGACTGCTGGTACATGAAACCAAGCTTAGAAATATTTTGGGTTTTCTTGAAACGTCAAAACAAGACATAAGTTGACAAAAGTCATTTATTTGTACTCTGAGTGATTAGGTACTTGTTGATGGAGGAAAGTGTAGAAGCAAGTTTCTCTGAGAGCTATCAGTTCCTTACAGTTAACGGTGAAAAGTTTTCCAGGTTTCCCCCAGAAAAATGTAAGGTTTTACTTATACTAAGGTTCTGTGCTACTTAATACAATAGTGCTCCATAAAAGTAAACATGGTACAGATACCTTCTGTTAATATTTACACCTGTCTGAAAAAATAGAATTTACTGGTTATAAACATATTGAAGACACCTTGTCTTTTCAAAGCAATTCAAAAATATAAAAGGCTTGGGTGTACACCGTTTACTAAAAAAAAAAAAGAGAGGATGTAGTATTTTTATGTAGTAGTTCAGGCATGAGATCACTTAAAACATCTAAGATAAAGCATTCTTTTAAAAAGAATAAAACATTGCATACACCTGAATTTGTAAGTTTTGACGACAAAGTAATACACTTCTAAAGCAGCCTACCATATATCTGCTTATTAATGTTTCTATGGATGGCTTATAAACAGTGTAGGAACAAATACTTTAATCCAGGATTACTGCAGTTAAATGTGTAGTCATCCTGATTTTTTCCCCCTTCAGGGTTGAGTGCAAGTGAGAGATGGTACACAGGTACTTTAGGTTTTTCTGTTATGCATACATAGGGTCACCTTCCTTTTTCATTCATTAGTTTTGTTTGCAACTGCACAGCAATTTTTTGTAAAGTGTTTTGATGCAGATGTGTTTCATACCACAAACTTCTGACAAACACGCTCCAAAGGTATAACCATCTCTTTCTCTGTATTCTTCCCTTCTCAAATCTTATTTAATATGGTGTTTAATTAAGAAAGGTATTTCTTTTTAATTTTTATATCTTTTCTGACTGGCCAGTATAGGTACACTTAAAGGGAACACTTCCTATCAAACTAGTGTTTTCTAAAGATATGCAGTTTTCTATTATATTTCTCTGTTTTTAGCCAAAAGTGATTTTCTCTCCTATTTTGTAAGTTGCTCCATTACATTAAAAAAAAAAAAATTACTTTACCAGCCATGATTTTCATGTATGAGGGATTTTAAATCTGTACTGGAATAGTTCAAATTAGATTTTGTGTATTGCATTGAATTCTGGCACCTGAAGCAACATATAAAATTCCTTCTTCCTGAAACGTTGATAGGTGTGTGGGAGAAGCAGGAAGGTAGTTTTGCAGGTCTACATATGCCTGGACAATATTCTACAAAAATATGCTAGGTTCTTGGCACAATTAAATGCTTCTCCTGTTACTACCTTATTTATTTCTGATGATTCCAACTGAAATCCTGATATAACAAGCTTCTCAAGGATTTGTGTTGTGAAAGAAAATTTAAATTAAAATATAAAATAAAATAGAAAAAAAAATTTAAAATACAGTTTAAGTGCAGGAGTCAAGAAATTTAAAGCAGAACTTAGTCTGCTCTTTCTGATTTATGATGAATATACTACATCTTTGTGGCACCAAATTAACACTGCATACAGCAATACAAGAACACTTTAGAACATCAAGTATGGCTACTGAGTAGAATGCTACTTCGAATTTTTCAAAGCAAATGCACTCGGAACAGCTCATCCAAAGAGCTGCTCTCACATGGTATGTAGTTTCCTTCAGTACTGGAGAGCTTTTCTGATGCTAACATTGCGCAGTGACCACAGTGGTGTTGAAGAGGGTTTAGCAGTTTGTGCTTGATGTGCAGCCAGCCAGTTCTGCCATATATTTACATGAGAATCCCCTTCCCAGACATAGCAGGAGATGAATCCTGGAGTGGTGTGCTGTAGAAGATCATCTCTGACAAGGTCTTAAATAATGCACCTGCTTTTGAACCAAGAGTTACAGAACATAGCCCTTGAGATTTCATGTTTCTTCCAGTATTTGGACTACAGCGTTTCCACTGCACAGCAAGAAATTTTTATGTCAGAACCAATAAATGTTCTTACTCTTAGCAAATGATTTTCTGTCCCAGTTACAAGGAAACAGTATTATAGTGTCTTTTTTTATTATTAAAAATGGTGTAGTCTGACATTTACAACATGTCCATAAACCTGCCATGGAGTGCAAAGAAGCTCTTCTGTGGGGTCACTTTGACTCACGTGGTTATGTTCTAAAACATTTCAGAAATGAATCTTTCCTTCTTTTGGGAGAGATTAACCTGTGATGTCATATGCACAGTGTACAAATTTAGGGGAAGGACTGTCTAGTGGTTACTTCTGCCTCTGTGGTTTGGATTTAGCTGATTACCCCAGAATGCTAAAATGCATCTGAAAGGTAAAATCAGTAAGTACAAATATTTAAGGATTTAAAAAACAATTCTGCTGTTCTACAGTAATTATATTGACCCAAAATGTCTTTTAAAGTCATATCAAGGTAAGCATCTGTATTACACTTTCTTTTCATATTCAAATAAAAGAAGGGGTGGAGGAATTTTAATCTAATCTTTACCTTTCAATCAAATCTGTCTTTAAAAGATACTCCAATGCGAGTGCTTCAAGAAGTAATTTTCTTGGGCTATTGTCATTATACTTGAAGAATTTTATAACAAATGTGCTGTAGCACAATCTACAGTAATGCCATAAATGAAATAAGTGATACAGCTGCTATTAAAAGTTAGGGTTTAGAGAATGCTATTAACACTGGGGGAAAACAGTTTGATTTGGTGGTCAAAGATGTTACCTCATTTCCTGAGCAAAAGCAATATGGAATTTTAGCTGCATGTTTTAATCCACTGTCTATCCAATATGGCTTAGGGGTTCATCTTCAAGGGGTTTCAGCAATTGTTTTGATTTTTTTTTTTTACTTTAATTTAGGACATTTTTGATGAAAAAAATGGTAATTAAGGACAACTCTGGTCCCAGGACCATGGGAAAGAGGTGGAATGTGGAATGGGTTACTCTGCTTCTGATTCCAGCCTGTGCTCTGTGCTGCCTGACACCTACCGAAATGATTTGCATAAGCCCAGTGTAAAATGTTTTTATGTTCTTCACTAAAGGCATTATCTAAAGGCTAGCTATCCATTATTTTGAAAAATTTGTCACATCTGTATTGAAATATAGGGAGGCATTTTCTGTTGGGAAAACAACAAGGAGAATCTCTGGGGAATCAAGCATTTCAACTCTATCAAGCACTGTAAATGTGCAAATGAGGTAGTCACACTGCTGTGTTATAAACTGTCAGTCTTCTGCTAAAGTGGGAAGAAAAAATATATGATACAAAGATAATAGACTGTCTTGTGTTTCAGCATTGCTTTAATGTATTAGGTATGAAGTCTGATTTGCACTCATTTTAGAATAAATAAAATGATACCTAATACTTGTGGTATTAATGTGGTTTTAATACTTGTGGTTATAATGATGGTGCGTCTGGCCACCTAACAAAAAAATAGCAGCTGAAAGAATGAGGATAGTTACCAGGCTTTCTCATCTCCAACGCATGAAGAAATATTATATATTAAAAAAAAAAAAATCTGCTCATTTTACAACCTCGTATGAGCAGCGATGTTAATATTTCAATGAAGATATTTTTTCTAAAGAAATGTTAATGTCGTCCTCCCATTTACCTATGCACACGTCTTGGCCTGAATAAAAAAATTCCCACCTCCATTGCAAATTTGCTTTTTTTCATCCAAGCTTTTAGAGATAATTAGAATAGCTTCTCTATGTCATATCAGTTTTAGGGTTTTCTTGCAGTTTGTGTGTGACTCCAATGATATTTTCTCACTTTTTCCTCCTGCGCTGAGAGCCTTCCTGAAGCTGGTGTTCAGTGCTCCAAAGATTCTCTTGCTTGTGGCTTGGTCTTTCTCTCAGGGGTTGCTCAGTGAATTCGGGAATGGGAAGCATTCACAGGATTTTGCTGGATGTAACAACTGCTGTGACGGCTGTTACAGACTCACTTATGTAACCTCCTTTCTCTGAGCAGTCTTAAATAAAGAGATGCAGTAGGAGCAGTCCTCTGTGCAGCTGACCCTTCTGCTTTACCAAGCTTCACAGGTGCTCATCATCTGGAAATGACAGAGGAGGAGAAGCAGCTAGGAGTTCTAGGTAGGCTCTATGTGCCAGTGGGCGACAGCCATGAAAAAGACAAATGTGATAAAGGATGTGTCTTGAGAGGCATTTGCTGCAGAAATAGGGAAGTATTGCTGCCATTATACAAGGTACTGGTGAGACCTTGCCTAGAATAGTGAGTACAAACCTGGTCACTCGTGTTCAAAAATCTTAATTGAAAATGGAACTGATAGGGAAAAGAGTATACCTTACCAGGCAGACTGGAAAAACAAGAGGATGGAAAATGTGTCATGTAAGGAAAGCCTATGTCCTTTTAATCTTTCAGGCTGGCAGACCAAGAACAGATACAAATGGCATCTAAAAATACTTCAAATGTCTGTTCATCAAGGGTGATGGTATTACAGCTGAAAGACAAATCTAGCACAAAAAAAAAAACAAGTGAAGGAAACTGTAACCTGGAATTAAAGAGGGTCTGTTAAGAGTGGGCTACCCTGCAATGGCTTTCCAGTACGGAGATGGCCAGGAAAAAGCAGTCTGCTTTTAAAACAGAGAATGATTCATTTATGAAGATATGATTACAGGATATTGGCATCCATAGTTCATGGGTCTTTCCCAGTCCTTCTTACACACTTGATCTGCATATAAAAAGAATGTATTATCATAATTGAATGAAGGGGTGTTTATTTTGGAAAGAAGTTTGGTGGGTGAAGAGAATGGGAGAGAAGGGCTGTCAAACATCCCTGGGGGAGACAGGTACACTCTCTAATGTTACACTGTATACCATGAGCAGTCCTTTGGTCAAAGGCCCCAGAAATTATTCTGGGAATGTTTCTGGGGTCTTTGATGGCCTATGACCCCCTCCTAAGACATGACCACTGCCTCTGCCTCATAGTTGAGCCAGTTGTGCCCCTCAGAAGGGATGAATACCCTCAGGCCTGTGTGTGAATGTGAATGACCCTACACCTTGGGGTTTTTTACACCTGAGCCAATAGTGTAAAGAAAGAAATTAATATGATAAAAAAGTATTATCAAACCTTGCAGGATCTGCTTGTTACTGACTTTCTTCCCTATCTGGCTCAAAACTCAGCTTATTAAACAGAGGTCAGTTTGTCCTGCTCATCCTCTGGTGGTGGGTGTGCACCTCTCTGCACTGGGGCTGTTTTGTTTCCAGAGATTTCCAGAGATTTCACCACCACACACCCAAAAACTCCTTCTCACCTTCAGCTGAAGATGCAAATGTGGCCTCAACAGAGCACCTGCTGCTTTTGCAAATGGCTGTTTTTTTGAGTCATTAACATTTCAGTCTCAGGCCAGGCTGGATGGAGCAGCTCTAGGGGAAGGTATCTAGGGAAAGGTATCCAGGGAAAGGGGTTTGAACTGGATGATCTTCAAGATTTGTTCCAAATCAAAGCATTCTATGATTTTATGAGTCAATGACTCAGTCTCAATTAATCTTTCAGAAAATAATCTTGTCTTTTATAGTGCTTCTTGACAATCTTTTTTCTATTAAAAATCACGAAAAATGTGTGATGTAGGCTTTTCATCTTCTTAGGACAGTACTTCATTGTGTTCAAAGTCTCCTAGCAGATTGGCAATTTCTGGTTTTCCCGTACTTGCAGCTCAGCAAAAAGTAGAAATCCTTCATTATCGCTTTTTCTTTCTGTGGCATAATTGAACAACAAAGTATAAGACAGTTAATTTCCTTAAGAATGTTACTGATTTTTTTCAAAAGATACAGGTTTGAAGCTTAAGGAAAATATTTAATATTTCTGCCTTTTACCCGGTATCTCTGCTTGGTGATTGGTGCTGTGGCAAGATATTTCTTATTGGAAATTATTTTCTTATTGGGGAAAAAAAAAGTGTTTGTGTTCCAGATTAGCTGTTTGACCTGCTCAGTCCCAGTGTGTATGCTTCATAGTCCTATTTACTAGCCTCACTGGATGAATCTTTGTTTTTCTGTTATTGGTCTTTTGCTTCATTTTGCACCACTTCTTTGATTAATGGAAGGTTTTGTGTCCAAAGGAGAGTATCAAAGAGGGTGATAGGGCATGACTTAGGAGGAGTAGCTGAGGATCCTAGAAGAAGGAATCACCTCAATGCTCTCACAACTTCTCCTGCTTGGGAAGTAGAGTTGTAGGGACTGATCTCCCTGTTGTTTGATGACAGGATGCAAGGGAATGGCTTAAATTTAATCAAGAGAAGTTCAGACTGGATATTAGGAAACAGTTTTTCACTGGAAGAGTGGTTGAGCACTGAGAGCAAGTTCCCCAGGGAAGTTGCCATGGCCCCAATCCTGTGAGTTTGCATGAAGTTTTTGGACAACACTCTTAGATACAAGGTTTAAGAGTCAAGAGTTGAACTTGAAAAAGTCAAATAAAAAAAGAAAGCCTCCAAGCAGCCCAAAATTTCATCAAAAATATGTTCTTTCATGGAAAATCTAAGATAATTGATACTAATTAACTTTTCAAATTGAGATTTACATTTCAGATTTCTTTTTTATCTGGAAGCTCTCTCATGACTCAGAACTCTGATTCTGCTAAAATTATGAGCTCCCTTTCTTTATGGCAACACCCTAGGCATAGCTACAGGTGAAGTGGGCAGCTCATGTTCAGTCCGCTGCTCTTCTGGACTCAGAGCAAATGTTTGTGTGTTGGCTGTTGCCAACATTGCTGGCTATTCACCCTAGCCATTGGATACACAGCTGTATGTCTGTGTGTCCTATCTTGTTTCCTTGGTTGCAGCTTATTTGGATACAGGATTGCCTTCTTTTCTGTGTATACAGTGACTGACCCTCTCTGAGATCTTCGTGCTCTTCTGGAACACAAATCAAGTTGTGTCCTTGCTGCTGGTTCTAGAAATATAGACTGAACTGTGGGCCCAAAGGTTCCTCTGAACAAATTGACAATCTTTAATCTGTTTTACAGTTAATATTTTTAATAAACATCAATTCATTGTAAGTCTGGGATTCTTTTTTGTTGTCTTTGGGGTTAGGATATATAATATCAACTCCTAAAATCCTATTCTGACCAAGCTAGAAGATTTTAAGGGCCTGTTTGGTGTTGTTTTGTGTTACATTATGTATGCCTGCAACACTGACTTCATTTTGAGTATTGGATATTAGACTCAGATGTGAATCATATTTCTTCTTTTCTATAATGAGTAGAAGATCTGTTTTTCCACAGTGGCTCCTAGTCCAATATTTTGATCATGTATTCCATTGATATCTATGGAAATTATTGTATGATGCTGCTCTAGCTTAGCTTTTATTAGTTGTTAAAACATAGTTGATAAGCAAGCTTCTCTGGGAGACATTTTGTTATCTGTGGATTAGAAGTGGGAATGTAACTGGAATGTTTTACTTAGGGATTCATTTATAACCTATTTAATATTTATTCCGTGAAAGATTACATAGAGGACAGAAACAAATTTTTAGCATGCTGCTTCAGGAAATTTGAGATCAAAACACAGTACAGTGTGAAAACCTGACACATCTGTAGACATTCCAAAACCCAGAATGCTTGCATGTTGTGTCTCATTATGTGGAATGATGTATAAAATGAGATACCTCCTGAGGGATATCGTAATGACTGCCAGTTGGTGTTTGCTGAGCACAGTGATGTTGCTCTTGGACACATGAGTCCCTCACGAGGACTTTGTGTTGTGGCAGGGGGATTTGTAGTATTTTCCCAGACAGACCAGAATTTTAAAATAGTTAGCTTACTCTGAGCCTCTAAACATCTTGCTAATGAATAGATCATCACAACTGAAGTCTCATTTCTCCTTTTTTGAACCCAGATTTTGGATGGGTGAACTTTGACAAAAGACTGCATTGCAGTTGAAAGCCTTCTCCAGACATTGTTATGAAAATACAGGACACAGAGGAAGTGTGTAACTGTCTCTCTCTCTTGAGTGCATCCTTGCTCATCAATTATAGCAATAGGTGGTAGTAGTTATGGAAGGCTGGTTGTTTAATATATGGCATTCTGTGTATTTTCTGTTCTGTAAGTTATGATAAATGTGGCACTTTATGTGAGTGGAGATTGTTGAAGGTATTTGATAAGATGCTTCCATTACTATACACCAGTATCTTTGCATTTTTATTTCAAGACCTACTTTATATGAGACTGATAAAAATATATTTGCTTTTATTACAGACATTGTTTATACAAGGATTTGAGACAAAAATGGTGTCATTAGGGTAAATACTGTGCAAAAACTAAAGGAAAACATGGACATTTGCTAGAAACAGTGTTTTTTCAAGGTCCCCTGTTACTAAAGAGTTTTAAATAGCCTTTTAGAAAAACCTAAGATTGTTTACATAAAAGCATTTCAAACTCTTCCTCTGTTATAAATAATGTGTGGTGACTGTATGTTAATGTTTGCAGTAAATCTCTTTATCATGGTAAAATAAAAGAAATATTTATCAGTTTTTAAAAATGTATTCAGCTCTCAGTAGATAAAAGATTATTCCTCTGAAAAGAACTATATTTCTTGCAGTTGTTAAACCACTATGAGCTGTATAAAAGTGCTTAGCCTGTTTAAGTATTTCACCTATCCAGTGGTCCTCTTGGTTGCATGCAGGTAAACTACAAGAGAATGGTATGCATAAGCCAAATATTTGATCTTAAGCAAAAAAAAGGGCTATCAGTTTCACTTTGAGGTACAGGTCCCATTTTTTGTTACATTTTTCTGATGGTTTTTTTATGACAATTTTTTTTTTTTTAATAATTGCAGCATCACTAGGTCCTAGGACATTACCATTCAAGCAATTACGGTAAAATATTTTCTTCTATATAAGCATCTTTAAATTTTGATAGACATCAAATTTGGGACTCAAGCTGGTACAAGAATATATATGGGTAGCTTAGTCATTAGCTTGAGCATGTGTCCAACAGCCAAAGATCTCATGTGCCTTTGTTCTGAGAAGAAGCAACAAACCCCTGAAAATTGTCATATCTTTTTAAAGATGCAATAAATTTTAACCTGCCTCTCTCTTTGCTGCAGGGAACATTATTTTTGCAATCTACTTCTGGGAATGGTACTTCCTCCTGGAAAGGAATGTTTTTGTTCCACTTTGCTTTTCTTAATTTTCCACAGGGCATCAGTTTTACTGAATAAATCACACAGCAGTGTAGCCAGATACCTGTAAAACAGGATGCTGAGCATAACTGTGAAGGTCTGCCCAAGGAACTGGTACGCCCTCTGTGTAGCCTGCCAGAGTCCTAAAAATGCACTGTCATTTTACAGAATCACAGAATAAGCTGAGTTGGAAGGGACCCATAAAAATCATGGAGCCCGGCTCTTGGCCCTGCACAACACCATCCACAAGAGTCACACCATGTACCTGGGATTTATCCCAAGCAGAACATTTACACTGCTCAATACCAAAACGGGGTTGAAATTTGTTCTTGCTGCTTTTCATTGCTGTAAGATCAGTGCTTCCCTAGTGACTGGTGATGTACTTATAAGTACTTGGCCTTTCTCTCAGTTTCCAAAAAATCTGATATTTAATACTAAAGTAATGGACACTATAACTGTTCTCTACAAAACACTTTTGAAATAAAAAATGAGCTAGATCTCTCAAGTTGGATTCTTTTACATAACATATAAAAGGTGTCTACATATAACAATTCAGTAGATGCGTTCATTCATTATGATATAATTCATTTGATATCCCATTGTGATGTACAATTCTATTTAATGTCTTCACTTGCTCAACTGAAGCACAAAAGCAGCAGAGGTGTAATGCAACCATTCAGAGTAATAAGGGATGATATACTTTTCTTGAAGGGACAGTCCTTTGATTTTCATCTAATATCACTGGGGAAAATTACCTTTTACTTCTATGTATATTTGCTTTGGGAGAAGACCTCATGTTTAGAGCTAAGAGTACGGTATACAGTTGGGCTTTTTAATTGCACCTTTTAAAAACTTTGTTTATATGTCTTTGCAACTAGTACCTCAGGTAGGAAAATGCTTTTGAAAAGTGCCTTCTTTGAATTCCAGTGTGAACCATTAAAAAACCCAAAGTAAACATAATAAATACATAGCCCAACATGTTTTAATCTTCCCAGAAGAAGAAATGGTAGAAAGCAGCTTTGGTAAAAAAAAAAAAAAAAAAATCCAAACTAAACAAAAAAAAACTAACTAAACAAAATAAACACATAGCCCAATATGTTTTAATCTTCCCAGAAGAAAAAAGTGGTAGAAAGCTGACTATCAGGTTTGGTTTGTTTAGAAACAGGGCAAATGTGATTTACTGCTCCTGTGGGAAAGTTGATAATAAAAAATGTTTTTTCTCTTATAAATATGTTGCTGAAATGAGTACTGAAAAATATAAGCTATACATTATGCAAATATGCATCTGGATACCCAAAGGTGCAAACTGGAAGATAATACCCGTATGCAAATATTTAGGTCTGCACTCTCCAGAAGTAGGTGAAAAGGATAGATTTGTAATTTTAAAAGTAATTGTTATTATAATTGAGCAATTTGTAAGACAACAAACAATCTTAAAGATAGTTCAGTGGGTATTACAGCTTGCCATGAAGTACCTGAAATACAGACCACAGAGGGACACTCACTAGAGATGGAGCTCTTTCTTTAAGCAAAACAAGAATGGAATAGGAATATGCTGTTTATCAGCTCTTCTTTTTCTAAGGTCCAAAAAAAACTGCCAGATGGATGTGGATTTGAAATTGCATTCTTTTGTTAAACATTAATTTTTTAAAATAAATAATTACAGATGAATGTAAGTGAATGAAGGACTCATTCCATTGTTTCTTCCTGCAGTATTATAAACAGACATTTTTAGTGGGATATTTTAATGTTGAGGGTTTTTTGGGGTTATGGAAGCAGAGGAAGAAAAAGGGAAACATGAACAACTCTACCAGATTTTGCAGATTTGTTCTTTTCTTCAACAGAAGGTTGATAAATGCCACTTATCTGATTTTGTTCCCTGAAAATTCCTGCCAAAAGCCTTAAAGAGAGTAATTTGATATTTTTCTCAGTGTTCCAACATCTACTTATTGATTATAATACAGTGTTTTGTGCATTTACTGGGGAACTTAACTTGAAATACTTTTAGTTCAAATCAAGTAACTCACAGAAACAGCAGATTAAGAGCTAAGCCGTGCAAAACCACAGTTGTTGTACAAGTGTATAGAACTTAAGAGAATTGAATTTGGCTGCTACTACACTTATTAACAAATTGTATTTTGTAAAATGTATTGTCTTTTCTGTGTATTGACACAACAAAGACCTAGTGATCTCTTGTACTGTGTGATTAGATGAGCATGAGGGGTCATACTGAGAAGTCTTTCCAAAAGATGGAGATATGCTTAAGAAATCATACTGGAATCCTGGTAACCTGGTAATCCTCTCTTCTCAAAACCTCAAGAGTTATGAGTGTGTGATTCTCACCAGCACTGGGTCTCTGTACCAAGCAGTGGATTATGTGTCGTGGCAGTAATCTGCCCATTTTAAGAGTAATAAAAATGAACAAAATGTATTTTCTACCTCAATTTGCTTTTAATCACCAGCAAAAAATCTTTTACCCAGCTCAACTGCTACTGTCTCACATTTTTTTCTCCATTAAAAAAAAAATTAAAAACTGAAGTCTGTTTCTTAATGTAGTTGCGAAAATCTCTCCCAGTATTCCTGCCTGTAGAGACTTTTAGAGAAAATGCAATATGAGAGCAGAAAGAGGCATTCCACCAAGAAGATGGACTGGGTGAGTCAGTATTTAAACCTCATGCCATTTGCTGCTGATTTCAAGGAGACCTTTAATTGTAGGGAGGTATTGGAGAAGGAGGATCATCTTGCAGCACTTTCAAGGTTCAAACGCTGCTGCTGACAGGTGTGCAAAATTTAGAGCAATGTATTACTGCATTTCATCCCTAATTTAGAGCTAGAGCATGTTTCCAAGAATGCGCTGACTGTTGCAGAAACCACCAGAATAACGCTGAGAAAGCTTCTCTCAGTGAAAGCAACCATGTTAGAGAATAGCTCCTGCTATGGGCTTAAAATCAATTGGCTGCCTGCCAAGGGGCAAATATTTTTGGCAGCCTGGGGAAAAGGATCCACAAAAGAAAGTCTGTTACCACAAGAAATACTTGCCTCTGAAAATATATCCTGGTTTGTGGAAAACCAATTAAATACAGTCATTGAATCCTTTTAGTGTTTTGTTTTATTTTATTTTATTTGCATGGATTACATTAACAGCATTTCAAAGGGTAGAAACTTTATTTTTCCTAGTATGAAATAATGAGATTCTTCAGACTTAGTGTATGTCACACACTATTTTATGCACTTCACATTGTGTAAAATTATTTACAATATTCTCTGGAAGTGAAATAAGGAAAGCAGTCCTTTGCCTGAGCTTAGATAATAAGGAGTTTAATGATGAGTAGTAATCACATATAAGATATAAAAAGGATTACCCACTATAAGATTAAATCAAAAGAAAGAAATTATAGAGGATACTTTCAAAGGCACCCAGACCCCCAATTCCATCTGCTTAAAATGGGAAATTTGGCAGGTAGATGTTAGCTTGCTAAATTATACTGTGAGATTCTCTGCTGTGCTCCTTTTCCATACCAGAGTAAAAGTGAAAGAGTGAATGGCTTAGCTTGAGCATTTCAAACCTTTTGGGACTTAAAGAACTGAAACAACCTTGGCTGGACAGACTTCCATTGTGCCTTAAGGGGGTGACTGCGTTAAGGGAACAGATTCCTGTATTTAGTATGGTTGGGGTTTGTTTTGGTGGTTGTTTGGGGGGTTTGTTTGTTTTTCCCAGAGCTGCATGCTTCATTGCTACATTGCTGTTTTACATTGTTGAAATTTTCTTGCAGTCTAGAAGAGAATTATTAGACACCTGCATAAAGTTGAGGGACATAGACCTTTCTTTGGAAAGCTGAACTGCACTAGGCCAATTATGTAACCTGAAACTCTGAAAACATGTTTTCATTAAAAGTTTGCAAGTGTTTCTAAATGTTTAGCAGGGCTGTATAACTGGATGTATTACAGATACGGGCTGTACGTGGATAAATACAGCTGTCTGCTATTCTTGATGGCTGTGATGCTCCAGTTTAGATAGCATGGACTTCTCACACCATGGAAGGATGAAAGTGTTTTGGGGGCACTTTATGCCAGGCATGTCCCCAGTCTGCTGTGATTGAATAAAATAATTTGATTTTATTTTTTTATTTCAGATTACATATGTTTTTCAGTCTTTCTACCAGCTATTTTGTATTTTTTTGGCCACTTGTAAAAGTCATCAAAGGTTTTCTAAGATATGAATTTGGTGATATAAGTAATGTCTACCATCTTGATCTTGTTCATCCAGCTCATGTATGTAATTGGTATACTTTTGTTTCCTTGTGAGTTCTCTAGACCATACAAGTCATATGCTATGCTTATGAAACAATAGTCTATTTATCTCCCTCCATCCCATTTTTCCTTTGAATCTTCTGAAACTTCCAGGCTCTGTGGCTGGTGTCACTGCCACCACACTGTGGTGTTTTCACAAGGGAAAGGCCTACACAGCACTAGATGCGCTGGCATCAGATAGGACCCACCTTTCTCATCAAAGGAGGAGAGTGTGCTTGGGAACTAGCAGGGCTCACTGGCAGAGCTTCAAATTAGATGTGGTGGGGGAAAGGGACAATATCAGGTTTGTCCCTGGCAAGCACTGGGATAAGAAGCAAAGGTTGGAGGAAGTGCAGGGGGGGACCTCATTGCTCTCCACAACTCCCTGAAAGGGTGCAGTGAGGTGGGGGCCAGTCTCCTCTACTGTGCCAGCAGTGAGAGGACAAGAGAAAATGGCCTTAAGATGAGACAGGGGAGATTCAGATTAGATATTAGAAAATATTTTTTATTGATAGGGTGGTCAGGCATTGAGTCAGTTGCCCAAGGAGGTGGTGGAGTCACCATCTTTGGAGCTGTTCAAGAGAAGTCTGGATCTGTTACTGGATAATGTGGTTTACTGGTTAAGGGGTTGCTGTGGTAATGCTGGGTGATGGTACGATTCAATGATCTTGAAGGTCTCTTCCAACCTTGAAGATTCTATGATTTGATGATTCACAATCCAGGTAATAGACAGGCCTATCAGAGGAATGTTACTGGATGTGTTGGTCATCAACACATGTGAGCTCATTGGAGACATCAATATTAGAGGCAGCCCAGGCTGCAGAGACTATGCAGTTTGCACTCCTGAGGGATATGGGTCAGGTAAGAAGGGCCTAAAATTAGGCCCCTGAACTTTAGAAAAGCAAGCTTCCAGCTCTTCAGGGAGATAGTCAGTGGGATCCCCTGACAGACTGCCCTGAAGGACAAGAGGGTGGAACAGACCTGACAGATTGAACAAGAGCTATCAATCCCTAGAAGCAAGCAATCATGCGAGGAAGGCAAGAGACTGGCATGGCTGAGCAGGCAATATCTGGACTTCTTTAAAATCTTTAACACAGTCCACTAGAAGATCCTTCTCTTTAGATTGGAAAATGATGGGTGGAACTCTTAAATGCATAAGGAAGTGGTTAGACAGCCACATCCAGAGGATAGTGGTCAATGGCTCAGAGTCCTAAAGGACATCAGTGACAAATGGTGTCCCTCAGGGGTCTGCATTCAAACCAGTGTTATTAATATCTTCATTAATGACATAGGTAAAGGAACCAAGTGCTCCTTCAGAGAATTTGCTGATGACACCAAGCTGAGTGATGCAGTTTCCACACCTGAAGGGCAGGATGTCATCCAAAGGGATTAGGACAACCCCAAGAAGTGCACCCGTGGCAGTCTCATGAGGATTAACAAGACTGACTGCAAGGTGCTGCACCTGGGTCAAGGCAACCCTTGGCATCAACAAGGGTTGATGGGATGATCAGATGGAGAGCAGCCCTGTGGAGAAGGACTTGGGGGTGCTGGTGGGTGAGAGGCTGGACATGACTGAGCAATGAGCACAGAAAGCCAAGCCAAACCATAGCATCCAAAGCACCATAGCCAGCAGGGCCAGGGAGGGGATTCTGCCCCTCTGCTCTGCTGAGACCCCACATGGAGTTCTGTGGCCAGCTCTGAGGCCTTCAATGTCAAAGCACAGACCTACTGGAGTGATTTCAGAGAAGGGCCACAAAGATGATCAGAGGGATGGAGTACCTCTCCTGTGAGGAAAGGCTGAGAGAATTGTGACTGTTCAGGCTGGAGAAGAGAAAGCTTTGGGGTGGCCTAATTGCAGCCTTCCAGGGCCTGAAGGGAGCCTACAAGAGAGATGGAAGGAGATTATTTACAAGAACACAGCAGTAACAAGACAAAAGGCAATGGCTTCAAACTGAAAGAGAGCAGGTTTAGATAGATGCTAGGGAAAAATCTATAGTATGAGGGTGTTGAGGCATTGGGACAAGTTGCCCAGAGAAGCTGTGGATGCCCTGTCCCTGGAGGTGCTTAAGGCCAGACTGCATGGAGCTCTGAACAACCTGCTCTAGTGAAAGATGTTGTTGCCCACAGCAGATGGGTTGGAACTACATGATCTTTAAGGCTCCTTCCAACCCAAATCATTCTATGAGTCTTGATTCAGCAGTGAAATAATTTCAGATTACTCCTGACTCCTTGATGAATGTTTTTAATGCCTCAGAACATCTGATATTCAAACTGGTTATGTTAATTAGATAGAAGTAGGAATGGTGATGATAGATTTATTTTGTAAGCACTATATCAGAAGTCTGATTCATGTTTGAAACTTAGGTTAGTCTTTATTACAGCAGGTAAGCTGGAGCCTTGTGGAGATGGAGATGGGTATGGGATGGATTTCTGTTTGTCCCTCTTATTCAGATTGCAGTTTCTAAACTACCACCTGAAACCTTTAGTTGCTGAAAATGGTCCACTACAGAATGCATTCTAGACTGGCTGATATCTTGTCTATATCAGTTTTATTCAGGAAGTGTTATTGCTTTCCCTTTTCATGTTACTATTGTTTTCCTTGCTACTATGTGTATGAGGCTGTTTAACTACAGTGTTGTTGAGTGAAAGCGTGTGTTTGCCCTTGCATGCATGCATGCCCATGTATTTGTTTGTGCCTTGAACACTTGTAGATTTCCTAGGACTTTTGCCTGATTCTCTGGTGCACTTTTCCTGCACCACCTGTTTCAGAGCATTGTTTCTTCGATATCTTAAGTTCTGAAATTCAGAATATTCAGAATTCTTAAATTCAGAATACTTAAGTTCTGAAATACAGTGGCACTTAAAGGTGAGTCTGAAGTGATTACAGCTTTTAAAACAAAAGTCTGATCTTAAAGAGAATTTTCAAGTATCATAAGTTTTATGTTGTCTTGGATAAAGGACAGAGGAATTTTCTTTACATTGAAAAATTTTAGAGTTTTATCTGTTTTAATAGGAGAGGGTTTGTCTCTCTTTTTTTTTAATTTTTCTTTTTTCATTCTTTCTTTTTAATTTTTCTTTTTTATTTTTTTTTCTGTCCAGGGAAAATCTGTACTTATATGAGAAGGATGGTTTTATATTGTCTATAGAACTCATCATTTTATGTAACACTATTTGCCTGGCATTTATATTTGTTCCTTGATAGTGTCTTTTAGTACTTTGTCTTGGTTTGAAAAGACAGCTGTCTGCTAAGGAAGGCAGGTGTCTCCTGTGAAATGGAAAATGTAAACCCCCTCCCTCTGAATTATTATGATTTTGAAACTAAGAGGCTCTCAGGCAAGGATATGGGAATGGGAATAACAATTCTTTACTAGGAAAATTAATATACAAATGCAATGGTACAAACAAACAAATAAACAAAAAACACTGACAGAGCCAGAATACAACCTGACACCCTGTTGGTCAAGGTGTTGGTAGCAGTCCTGATTCAATGGTGGCTGCAGTCCTCCTACAGTGACAGATGTGGTTCTGTTGGAGCAGTGATCCTGTAGAAGGGTGGAGCTTTCCTCTGAAGGTTCAGTGGTGGTGTAGATGGGCCTGGTCTTTCTCTGGGAATCCAGTGGGAAAAGGCTGCTCTGTTGTTCCAAGTCTCAGATTATATCCAGGTAGGAATGCTTGGCTACTCCCCCTGGGCAGAGCAATGGAATGATGTAATTTATGTAATTTTATCAATCAAGCAGTGAGACTCAATGGCTCATTAACAGAAGATATCTCCCCAGAGGAAGGATGGATTGTGGAAGAGATAAAGAAAACTGCCCAATTAAGAGAAGATAACTGCCCCACCTCTAACAGATGGCAAATAGAATACACACATATCTTACAGCCCAGGACATACTTGTATACTCCATGTAAATATTTACATAATTTCTTTCTCAGAGTGGGAGAACATGAGCTATAAATAATCCCCTGAAACTGAAAAAGATTTTATTAGATTCCTTTGTACTTGGAAATGTATTAATTTATGATATTCCACAGTGACTATGAAGCAAAGATATATTCAGGAGTTGATTAATTTCACAAAGGTGATCTACTCTCAAGATATCATCAAATTACTATTGCTGATTTTTTTACTATGAAGACTTCTTGGTTTTCAACATTTTTGGAGTATTTATGGGGCACAGACAGCTGAGGTGGTTAAATTTTGTGATCCTGAATGCTCGTCATCACTGGTGTTTTTGGGATTGCAAAACTCAAAAGCAACTGAATGAGCAAAACTGCTGAAAACTTTGTATAGTGCTTGTACAGAGTGTGACATTCTGTGAACAAAACTAATTCTCTTCTGATTTGGCAAATAATTCTAAGTGCAGTTTTCAGAGACCAGAAATCTTAATTTATTGGAAGTGCAGCTCTGTTAGTTTTCAGTTTCATAAGTGTTCACGACAGTTAAAACAAGAATAAAAAATTTAGGCATGAAGCTGGTATCACTTTAACCTGCCAGACCAAGAATTGGTTATATACCTCTACCTCATTCCCACAGATAATGTAGTATTTCTAAATGGAAGGTTGTGGATTGTATCTTGATTAAATATTTTTAAATATATAGATAAATAAATGAACTTTGTAATTATTAGTATAGATTCAGATAGTCATATTCCTTGTCAGTAAACATGCCCTCCAAATACTGAGTAGTAGAGTAGCTTTTGGAAAATAGCTCCCCCTGAGGATAGTATACCATTGTTTTATGAAAATGGTAGTATTTTCAGAATAAGGATAAATAAACCTTTGCCATTCCAGAAGTGAATGCTGAGGAAGAGGGGAGAGAGGTATCCTGCAATAGATACTGTGCTGCTTTTCCCAAAATAAATAGGCCTCTAGTTTTTCCCAAGTGCAGATCAGTTAAAAGTATGTCTAAAGGAAGTCAACATTTCTAAAGAATTATGAAGTTCAATACTGGACTTGTTAGTAGGTAAGAGGAGTTTGAATATGGATAGTCAAATTAAGAGACATTTTGCATCATGCTCACCTGCTACTTTGGTGAGAGGAAGTCTGTGTCTCTAGTAAGACACTTAACTGAAATTTGGGACACAGCATCTACTCTTACTGGTGCCAGGAATTACCTCAACCAGATTTTTCAGGTCACATTTTGGCAAAAGGTTGGAGCACAGATTTATGTCCCACTGATTGCAAGACATGTTTCATGGAACAGAGAAAAATTCCACTGCTACTTAACTTCTCATCTAAAAAACTGAGGAAAAATGCCAACCCTTTTGGGTCCCTCTCTTTGTACATTGTGCACTTGCATTGTCAACTTTCAAAAAAAGTATTTTTTCTGTAGAAATACACCCTCTTTGTAATGCATTTCTGCCAGGTGAATTGGTTCAAGCTATCAACTCTCATTACCAGCTCTCTAGCAGTCGTGACTTCTCCCTGAGATTTCTTGGCACACACAGTACAGCTCTTTGTAAAGAGACCTGCAAATAGTACAACTACAAGAAAGTCTATCATGCTTTCTCTACTAATCTTTGATCTGTCATTAGGTGAATGAACCAGTATTACTAATTTTTTTTTGCATTTATGAAATTTTTATTTTCCTCTTACATTTAGATGAGGTTCTTTTGTTTGTTTGTTTAAGGTACACATTATACTTGGACAACTGAGATTTCAGCAGAGTTGAATGCCTGTCATGTTTCAACATTTAGCAAGAATCTTTTGTGGCTCAAATGCATACATATAGTTTTCTGCTTAAAAGTAATACAAATTTATTTGTCAGTCAATCAAAACAAACTGAACCCCCCCCAAAAAGTTAGAAATGGTAGAATTTTATTTTCACCACTGAAGCTGACAAACTGTTTTCCAAGTCAATAATACTGCATTTTCAGTCTTAGTAAATGTCTATTTTACAATTAAAAAATGTAATTAATACAGAAAAAATATTTGGGAGCAGCATAAGTTTGCACGATTACATTTGCAAAAGTCAAGAAAACTGAATGCAGCATGTGGGACGCCAATGTAAAAACAGTTCTTGTTTAGTTATGCTAAGATTAAGGATTTCCTTTTCATGCAGATCTCCATTTACATTCTTACTTGTATCATTAGCCTTTGAAATGGAAAATTTAACAAAGTGATAGATTTCTAGAAGGTGAGAGCAACAAATATGATGCTCTTGGCTTCTTTCATTCATTCTGTCTGCTCTGAGGCAGGCCTCCTCATCTCAAAGGTGGGGACCTTTGCAGGAATTGCTTTGAGAATTGCTTATAATAGACAAAGTCCTTAATGTTCTTGCTTCCTGCTTATAAAGTTGCTATGCAAGGTCTGAGCTTAGTCATCTGCTCTCAAGTTTTCCTTAGCATTCCAGATGGTGATCTATACATAGGCCTGGTTGGGTATCACCACAGCATTTTTGCTATTGACAACTTAAAACCATCTTTAGGCAGCAGGTATTGAAAGTCTTTAATTTTTCTCCACATTTTGTTTTGATGTTGACAAGGCAATTGCTGTTGTGCATTTTCAGTTAAGTTTTTTGGTTTAGGTCAGGCAGCTGCATCAGATCTTTCCCACTTGTCTCAATACACTCTTTGCTGTTTAGAGTTTTGTTTAGATTATTTTGTCAATTGATCTTGCTAGTACCTTACTGTCTTTCAAAATGTTTGGCTTTCTTTATGCCCAAGACTGATGTACAAACATATATGATGACTGATGTACAAACATGCACACTGCCTTTCTTAACTTTGAAGGAACAAATTTATTTTAATTTCTTCAAGTGTGTGTTATATTTTGTGTCATTTGTTGCTCTTTGTGAAGGTTCCAAACCTTTATGTGAAGTACCATATACAAAGTTCAGGTCTTTTAGCTATTTCTCATCATCTGGCTGGTTCCCATCTACTCTAGTCAGCAGTTTCTCCATATCACAGTGGCTGATCATGGAGATGCAAACATGTACTCAAATGTGCAATCTTGAACTGTGTACATCACAGACAGACCTGGAGGTGTATCTGCTCCAGTTCAAATAGTTAAATCAATAGCAATGAATCATTTTCAGTTATTTAAAGGATTGTATCTGTATATATTTTCCTGATTAATAACTAACTTGACAGGTACTAATGCAAGTTATTTTCACTCCACAGATTTTTTTTCCGATCCTTTAAACAAAATACTTAGAATTTACTTTATTGTTTTACTATATTATTTCTAGAAATGGTTACTCCAAATAAAAGAAGAATGGAATTTTATTTCTCTGAGAAATTGTACATATTGTGCAGTAAGAATGAAATACAGAGGAGAACAAATGTGAGGCCTTTATAAGCAGTTCTAAGAGTAAGAGACACAGTTGTCCTCCTGCCTGTACTTAGGCTGGCATCTTCCTTTCCCCTCTATCTGGGGGACTTCTAGTCTCTCATATTGTTAGAAAAGCTGTTTATGTGTATATTCTGTAAGCTATTTGGGTCCACAATGCATCAGGTTAGCTAAAAAAGTGCAAAGAGTAGCTTTAAATGACCCAGTTTGATTCATTTAGAAATGAAACACTAGGAAGCTCAGATGGAAAATTTGAAGTCATGATAATTTTCAGTGAGGGGAGATGAGGGGAAGTTCAGCAAGATGACTTTTGCTTCTGCATGGTGTTGCTGCCGGAGTAGCTGCTAGTAAAGTCCAGGATAAGGAAGCAAAAAGGGCCTTTGCATAGTATCCACAGATGTTTAATTCAGCCACCTGGTGAGATGTTCAGGATCCAAGGGCACACTCATGGGGCAAGTCCAGGTTTCTGTGTCCCCAGAGGTAGGGGCTGACCTGTGGTCCTCTGGCAGTACAAAGATGACAGCCATGGGGGAATAGGAAGCGAGTAGTTGAGGGACATAGGAACAGGGGAAGGTGCCAATGGGGTTCCAACAGCCCGAGGGGCTCTTGTGTCTCCCCAACCCAGGGAATGCCTCCCAGGGTCCCCACAGCATGGGTGGGTTTTGGACCCTGCCTGTAATTTCATAATTTCTCTTCTAAGAAAAGACTATATAATTCTAGCAGAATTATTATTTATTGCTTTTGTAATTTCCAAAAGTCTCTGAAATTAACACAACAAAACAATGGCATTTAAAAGTTGATTTAGATAAAAAATAATCCGCTGGTTTGCTCAATGATTAATGAAATTTATAAGCTGGACCTCAACACATCATATGCTAAATGTTGAGTAATTGATGATGACTTATTTTTATTTCTTTTCTGGTTTCTACATTGCAGTAGCTGTATGGGTTTTTAATGACATTCTTGTCCCACATAAAAATATTACTACAGTTTTATATATTTTTTAATATGAGATAAGGTTTTAACTAGCAACTACCAACAGGTGTTCAAAATATGCTAACATAAAAATCAAGTAAAAAGAAAAAAATAATATGAAATCCCCCTGCTTATCAAAATAGTTTCTAATCCATACTCCTTTGGTAGAAAAGGTGAAAATATGAAGTAATTGACTGCATAACAACTTGACATCTGAGTCTCCAGTTATTTTGCTATAGGTATAAATAATAGAATATCAGTGGTGATTCCCTCCCTGTGAGATTTGTCTTCCCTTTAACATGTAGGAGGAAATATTGTTAATTGTATGAGTCAGAATGCATTGTTTGATTTTCACATGTGCACGTGTGGATATGGGCATACAGCATATCCTGTATGCTTTCTGGCTGGATGTTGAAAAAAGATGAAAATTTCCATCACAATGTTATTAAATTTAATGTGATATTTCCTGTTCATCTGGTAAAATCAGGATTGGAGCTCTGTGTTAGCGATAATCTATGATACATGAGTTGACTGATGAAGAAATAATCCTACTGTACAGCTATAAGTGCTTTCTAAAAGAGAAATAATATGACAAACATCAAAGGGTGAGCCGATGCTGGTAAAATATCATCAACTGTTTAAAGTAAGTCTGTGAAAAACTGCAATACCTTATCAATTTCAAACAGGAAATGCAAGAAAATTAATTCTTTCAAATTGCATTCATCTTAAATTGAATTTTGAGCAGTATGTTTTCTATTTAAAAATAATCTTTGTGGAAGACAGTTGTCTTTACTGCTAGTGAGTTTTTTAGTAGGAGTGCACACGTTAGCCATTGGTCCTCAACTTCTCCTGCAGAGTGCAGGTAAGTACTATTTTTCCTGAATTTTTAACTCTTCAGCCTTGTGTGACCTTAACTTCTGCAAGTTATTCTTTAACAGGAACAGACACAGCAGAGAGATTTCTAGTTTGTAAAGAGTTCACTGCATGCAACTCCAGTTCTACAAAGGTGTTTCATATGTCATATATTAGTTTTGAATTGAGGGGCACTGTGTGCTTGCCTGAGCAGGTGCACATCTAATATGAAGCTTGATCCTGTTGTGACTTTCATGTGAGAAGTGCAGTGTCTTAAGGCTCTTTTCAAGCTCCAAATCAGAATATCATAGAATCACAGAACAGTTTGGGTTAGAAGGGCCTTTAAAAATCACCTAGGCCAGCCACTCTACAATGAGCAAGGACAATTTCAACTAGACCAGGTTGTTCGGAGCATCATCCAACCCGACCTGGAATCTTTCCAGGGGTGGGGCTTCCACCATCCCTTGAGGCAACCTGTGCTAGTAATTCACCATCCTCATTGCTGAACGAGCTCATCCTACAGCTAATCTAAATTGGCCCTCCTTCTGTTGAAAACCAATAACACTTATCCCATTGCAACAGGCCCTGCTAAAATGTTTGTCTTCATCTTTGTTATAAGCCCCCTTAAAAATGAGTAAGGGCTCCTTGTAAAAGTATTTTCATGTCTCCATACTTGGAGTGTGTAACAGATACCCTGGTTTCAATCATATTCCCTTATCTCTGTCTAAGCGCAGCCACATATCTCGTGAAATATACAGTAGCCAAGTACAGTAAAGAAGCCTGAGATTTCATTCTACAGCTCTTCTGTTACATGTAGGACTGTAGCACAAAATGTTATGCACTTGAAATTTTAAGTCCTCAACACTGTGTGATACCAGAAACTAGCTTGCTTTATCAGATATGTAAAATAAATAAGATATAAGAATAGATAAACAAGGCGGTTTACACAGAAGAAAGTATTAGTATATTTTTCCTTTTCTCCAGCAGAAAATGTGCTTTAATGTAAATACCCTGCTGCTAAATTTCTAAAGTATCTCTGATTTTAGTTCTAGCTCTCCATGAAAAAGAAAGTTACAAAATTGTATATTATTAATATATTTTATACCTATATATATACACTTTACTTATATATATGTACTTTATATGTGAGAAATATATTTTATAAAAATATATTGTTAAGTGCTCTGCCTTTTTATTCATGGTTTTGATGTTTCTATCTGACAGATAGTTTGGCATAATTGTTCATGTGATGATATTATTGCCATACACTAATAAATCAAACTGTGACAGGCAACTGCTGTCTTCTAGAACTCTTAGTGTTTGCTCTCTTGTAGTAAATGGACAAAAAATCATTCTGGACAGTGTATAAAACCCAACATCTACCCCCTCAAAATGCTCTGAGACAGACCATAAAGATGTTCAGCGCTCCTTAACGCTTGTTAACTGTGGAGTTAAAACCCTGTGCATCAGTGAGCTGATGGGTGCAAAGGCAACTCCGTGACGGAGTCATGCCTGCAGGAGAAGGGCATGGCCCTCAAAGGAAAGGGAGCTTGTGCTTGGTTGCCATGCAGCATAACTGCATCACAGCTGTGGAACTTGGTACACACAGGGCTGGGAATGGAATCCTAGAGAAAAGCTGCAAGGGTAAGCCATGGCCAGGGAACAGAAGTGGTTTCCAAAAGATGTAGTAAGCCCTTTGACAGTGGTGGGTGGTGATGAGCTCAACTCTGCTCTGGTCATATGAACAGCCAGAGAGAGATAATGGTACTATTTAGAAGTTATTTATGCTAATGTTGCCTTCACAGTTAACAAGCTAAATCTGCCAACAACGAAGACTTTTAAAATATTTACTACATTACTTCTAAGGCAATCATTTCTGACATGCTAGGAAGTAGCATTAAAGCACTATGGAAAAAGGTTTATAATCCTCTTATACTTATCACTCATATTTCTGGGGTCAAAGATGATGTAATTTTTCAATGGTTGCCAGCAGCCATATGTTCTGCAATTACAAACAGTTCTAACAGAAACCTTAATTCGTAAAAAATCCAGATTTTTTGCAAGTGATTTCTCTGTATGGTCCTTCAAAATACCATTGTGTCCCTCATAGAATAAATACTCAGTGTTAATCCTTTTAGCCTTGTTAATCATTGAAGAGCTGTAGAGGGCTACTGTTACTGTCCCCATTTTTTTTTTTTCCAAACAGCATGAGAGGATGATTTTAAGGAATGCATGGGCCCAATATTTTAAATATCTCAAGAATGTTTTCTTTATAATAATTAATTTTCCCTGTTAAAAAGGAATGACTTCAATGAGAAAGCTATCTCAGTGTAAAACATTAGTAAGATATTCTTGTTCTTTACAGAAAACATGGCAGGTTGTATGTCAGTGAAGCAGACAAACATAACTTTTCTTGCAAAATCTCTGTTCAGCACAGCACCTAAGCATCCACACTTTGCAGTCAGTGATTAAATTTGAACATATGCCCTAGTGTTTATTGAATCTGGTTCATGATACACACCCGTGAGTACATTTATTTAATGAATAATCTTTTTAAATGTATGTTTCCCATTTCTGTAGCTCACTAAGCCTCCTTCATTTTGGATCCTTCTACTAAGCACTTGTGTTTTCCCTTCTGTTTAAGGAAGGTTAGATCCTTTTCTCACACTGTGACTTTGTAATTATAAGAATTTGGTTTCTGTCTCAGCAGATTTTTTGAGCATTGGCAATGTTAATTGCCAGATTTTCAATCTTTTCATTTTAACTTACATCCCGTAAAAGCTGACTTTATAAATAAATTTGGTATAAAGATGATCCTGAAGCAAAAGATAAATCATAATTATAAACATCACAACAGTTTTCATGACTTTGTACTCAATAGGCAAACTGCTGCAAGATAAATATTAATCTGTTTTGGAATTAAAAACCCTAATTTTAAACAGGAATAAATAACACCCATGTATACCATTTTCTATCAGGTTGCCAATACTCTATCAGCCATGGCAATATGCAATATTTAATCTATATAATGCTATTTGTACAGAAATTATCATTACACACAAATCCTTAGAGGCTCTCCTAAAAGTAGTGGTGAACAGACTCCATAAGGGTATATGAACCAAGTCCCCTTTCTGGTCCCGTGCACTGGAGGTAGGGTAGGGGTTGCTGGGGTGGGAGCAGCACTGTTATATAAGCTGTAGAATCAGGACAGAGCTGCAGTCTGTGACTGCAAAGAGAGCTAGCTATACACTGCCTGGTGCTGACTGTGGTCTCTCCATTTCTATCCAACCAGGGCATCCAGATGCAGACAGGGACAGAGGGCAGCCACGACTTCACTGTTCAAAGGCACCGGTCACCATCAGGGCTGCAGGGAAGTGGGCAAGAAAGAGGCACCAGAGATGAGTGCTCAACAGCACAGCTAATGGAGCCAGCTGAGGATGCCACTGTGTGCCTGGAGCAGTACACTCTGCTGTTCCTCTCTTTTTGCTGTTCCTCCTTTCTTATCCCACTGCTGTTCATACATCCCCCAAAGCCTCTCAAACAGGCAATATTATCCACCTCCTGCGTGACTTCCAAAGGTTGCATTTACCATTTCTGTAGCAAAAACTTAGGGTCTTTTAGTAAACTGGGTTATTACTATGCCTCAGATCAAAATATTAATTCAGGTTTAATTCAGGTTTGAATAAACTACTTTTATATGCCTCCTAGCCTTCCATTAACATTTCTATGTGTTTGTGAGGAAGTTATTTTATTTCTAAGCTTTCAGGTAATCTCTGCCATTCTGTAAGTAGATGCAGAAATCAAAAAAAATACAGGCTTGTGTAATTTTGCTGTAAATGCTAATACTACACAGGGAAAACATTGTATTCATCTATCAATTAAAAAAAATATTATAATTGCTTCCCACAAAACAAAATAAAAAACATATTTCCAGGAAAATGAGCATATGATCTAGCTTTCCTGATTGGAACACTACAAAATTAATTTCCTTCTTATTAATTGATACTGAAAAGTGCCATTTCATTTTAGGAGGTAAATATTTGTTATTGAAAATTGTAAAAGCATCTTGAAACATCAGTGTACATGTTTTTAATGTACACGTATAAATAAAAAATATTTTATGTTACATAGATAAAATAAGGAAAATATTGACCATAATGAAGATTGTATATTATCAATAATGAAGATTGTATATATATTATTTAAAATGCTTGAGAGTCATAGAGTCATAGAATGATAGAATAATTTGGGTTGAAAGGAACCTTAAAGATCATGTAGTTTCAACCCATCTGCTGGGGACAATGACTTGTTTCACTAGAGCAGGTTGTTCAGAGCTCCATGCAGTCTGGCCTTAAGCACCTCCAGGGACAGGGCATCCACAGCTTCTCTGGGCAACTTGTCACATTGCCTCAGCACCCTCATACTATAGATTTTTTCCTAGCATCTAATGTAAATCTATTCTCTTTCAGTTGGAAGCCGTCCCCCTTTGTCCTGTCAGCATATGCTCTTGTAAATAGTCTTCCATCTCTCTTGGAGGCTTTCTTCAGGTACTGGAAGGCTGCAATTAGGTCACCCCAAAGCCTTCTCTTTTCTAGGCTGATCAGTCCCAGTTCTCTCAGCCTTTCCTCACAGGAGATATTCTTCATCCCTCTGATCATCTTTGTGACCCTTCTCTGAAATTACTGCAGTAGGTCCATGCCTTGACATTGAAGGCCTCAGACCAGACAGAAATTAGAATATTCAGTCTTAACACTTACCACCAGGTCAAAGAATTCATTAAAGAAAAGAATCTGTCAAATCTCAGCTGTGAAGAACCTCTCCCATGATGCAAGGAACCAAAACCCTTCATTTTCTTTCAGAAAATTCAACTTCCATGGATGTAGAGTTGTGATCCAGAATACAAAGGGATAGGTGACTGAAGTGAGAGCAAAGTCACATTTTGGTACAAGGTCTTCCAACATACTGCAGAAAAACAGTTATACTTAAGTATGGTGAATGAGGGGTTGAATATCTTTGCACTGCATATTGATGCAGCGTGATTTTTACAGATTCCAGAGAGGGATCTTAATTTAAATCACACAGTCCTACCCATTCGTCAAACTGCTGATTTTATTTGCAATTCCCTATTCTAAATTTATAATAGTTTTAGAGCTAAGGACATTGGTTAAATGTCTGCCTGCAAAAATCACGTATCCTTTTTTTTCAAAACACTTGAAAGAAGTGATAAATAAAATGGCAAGAATGAAAAATATCTTAACTACATTGCTCTTAAAATACTATACTGAAATAAAAGTTTAACAATCTGTGCTTGACCAAAAAAATTAACAATTAAAAATTAACAATTAAAAAATTAAAAATTAAAAACATTAAAAATTAAAAAAATTAACAATTTTTAAAAGTTTTTTTTCCAGTGTATATTGGGAGTAACAAAACATTACAGTTAATTTTTAATGAGCATGGCCCTATTGTAACTGTAGAAATAATTCAAGGAAATGTATTAAAGAGTGCTTAAAAGAAATTACAACCTATTTGTCATCATTCCTAAGTGTTTAAGAAGTTTATAGATTCATCATAAGAAGAGTGTTTCAAACTGAAGTCAGTCTAACAATGTAAAGAATAAGAGGAAGGGCTTCTACAGGCTTCTAACCAGAAAAGGAAGGTCAAAAAACTTGTACCACCTTGATAAACAATGCTGGAAAACTGGTAACTCTGGATGAGGAGAAGGCTGAGGTACTCAACATTTTTGCTTCAGTCTTCAATGCAGCACTCCCACCCAAACCTTCTACAACGTGAGTCCCTCCCACAGGCAAAGCAGTCTTCAGACAACTACTTTTTTCATGGGCCATTAGTTCATGGGGTGCAGTTCTTTAAGGATGAGCTGTTCTGGTAGGAACAGCTGGTAGAAGGGTCTTCTTCTTCTATCTCTGGAAGCAAGAGTTCTTGCTCTCTCTGTTCTAGCCTCTCACCAGATCACAGCTTCTCAGCATCAACAGGCTCAAGTGTGCCCATCTTTTTTTCACAGGCTGAGGATGCATTCTGCATCCTCCCATGCAGTTCAGGAATTACAGGGAATTAGTTTGTTGCATTATAGTCCTCACTATGGCTTGCAGAAGAATCTCCCTTTGACACTCGGAGCACCTCCTCCTTCCCCTCCCTTTTTTTGCACAGACCTTAGAGTCACCATGTTCTCTTCACATGTCTTCACCTTTCCCTTTTTCTCTGACTCGGGAGAGAATTGATATTGATATGTTTGTTTGTTCTCAAGTTCTATCTACTGAAAAGTTTTTATAGAGTTCTGCAGCACTGAAAAGTTGGTTCTGTCTAGGCTCTGTGTCGGTGAATTGCTTGCCATGCCTTTTGCTGCTGGTCATGTGGTCCCAGCTGGCACTGTGCATGCCACACCGGATGCTGGTTTCACTCAGCACCTCTCCTCGTGAGGGGTGCTGAAAAGGAACAACTGCTGTCACCGCTTCTGCCCTTCTGTTCACAGCATGACTGGCTAAAAGCAGCTAAGTAAATAAAGTTCATTATGAGCCGTGCCGAGATAGCAACAGCTGTGTGGCGTTGTCCCAGCCATGCCAATCTCGGCCATGCGGCTGCTCCTGGCTGCGTGAGCGTTCCTGGTGCTAGCCCAGGCTGCATGGTTCCAGCTGCATGGCTGCTCACAGCACCAGGATGACCACTGGCATCATCCCCCACCCCGCCCCCCACCCGTCAGAGAGCAGAAGGAAAGAGAGCTTCTCGTGGTTTTTTTCGTTCTGAAGTATGTTATCATAGAGGCATTACCAACGTCTCTAATTGGCTTGGCAGCATGGTAAGCCTGTCCTCAGAGCCAACCAGTGATTGATTTTACCAGGGACAGAGAAAGCTGCTAGCAGCTTCTGACAGAAAATAACTTCAATGGCTGGCCTCTTCCCTCCCCACCAAAAATCAGGCCATACAAAACCAACACAATGGGTAGGTGATCTTGAAGTCAGGGAGGAAAGCAACCTTCTTTATGTTCTCCAATACCATTCAGCCTGCTTTACTTATCCAATTGAGATGTCCATTCCCAACTCTACTACCAGAAAGCTGATGGGGGTTTTGTTTGTTTATTTTGTAAAAACCAGTGACCCGGCCTGGGATTGCTGCTGGAACTGAGAGATAACATCACTTTTCAAAACCCATTTTGCATGCTGTTTCAAATATTTGACTGTAAAGGGAAGATGTCTGAATGGCATATTCTCTGTGACAGCAGTGGTGAATCAAAGCTGTAAGTGGGGTTGACATGAAAGAAGTAATAGACTTTAAATCAGACTGGGCATAAGTCAGAAGCTTTGTGACCCAAAAATTGGTGCACACATTGTCTTTGATTTTTCAGTGTTGAATGCTAGATCTACCAGTTCAACATTTTATCTGTTCTCCCATTCACTGAAAGCTGTTATATCTCTATGATGTCAACATGAAATGATGGGTCAGCTTAGATGCTCTTGCATATAAAACAACTGGGGAGCTTGCAATAAGCTGTAAATCCAGTAATTTTTGTAATTTTCTTATTTTTTTCTGTGTGCTTTAAGCCAGTCTTTTTAAGATTCTTTTTTTTTATACTGTTCTTTAAACTCAACTTCACCCCCACCTGGTGTGGTAAGAAATAGAAACAGAAAAGTTCCATCTTCTGATAATGCACCTTTGCTTTTGTGGGAGATTTTTTGTTTTGTTAAAGAAACCCAGTAGGTCAAAATCTCTCACTATATTGGCAGAAAGATGCTACAAATACCTAGAAAAAAAATTCTGTACAAGGAAGTTTTCTTGTGATGAAATCTTTGTTTGATGATTCTTGGGCTTGGATTCTAACCCTGATTCATGTAATAGAAAGTGCTACATGAGGACGCACAAAACTTCACTCTTAAGCACTTACAGTTTAGAAAATATTGGCCTTTGTACTTTGCCAGTCTTTGTATTGATACCACTCAATTCAGTGGTATCTGTTAGCTGAGCAGAATATGAAAGGAGGTACAGGAAACTGGAAGTGATCTCTTTCTCATATTCTGACTACTGGAACTGGTCCACCTTTCTTTGTCTCCTGCTGTGACAAACAACTTCATTAAGCACTGATACCTTTCTGAAGTGTTTCCTATATGTCCTGAAACTGCCAGATGTGAAGAATCTCCCATCATTCAGGGTACTCTATTAATTTTTACTGGTGTGGTTCTCATTCTCAACAGCCTCTCTCTCATAGCCTGAATGATTTCAGAAGAACCATGAACAATGTTTCACTATATTCAAAATAAGTAAGCCCTTTTTCAAAAAGACTCATTTTATTTAATGTATTTTTTAATCCCATATTTTCTTAACTGTCCTTTAGTGGGGAAGAGGAAAAATGGAATAAATAATTAAATTATGCTAGTTTTCAGAACAAGTGTCTTCATTTATATTGGATCAAAGGCAAATGTCCTGATAGTTGTATAGCCTTGAAGACTTATAAAGAAAACGTTTCTGCATTTATCAAAATAAATTATTTCCTAGCAGCTTTACAGAGACATCTTCAATCCCCTGGGTCTGTAGTCCACACAGAATCAGAAATGTTTAGCTGAAGGTTGTACAAATCCCAGAATATACAAAGTTGCAGGTTCTTTTATAACTGTAATGAACAAGGCTAAATTCTTTCTGACAGAGACTCTTTAAAGATATTTTTGCATGATGTCTAGAACATTTATATCTTGGTCAAGTCAAGTCCTTTGGATTGTGAAGTATTAAAGATTAAAAATCTGACAATTTCAGAGACATTGTGAAAGCCTGCTCCTATTAAGCGTAGTCTGCACATAAAACAAACAACTGCAAGAATTAGAAGTTTTGCTAGGTGGTCCTTTTACGTGAAAATGTGCCCATACCAAGTTTAAAGGAAGCTTGGACTAAGTTGTGCTTAAAAATATTGAAAATAATAATGTGTAAGATATCCTGAAGAAATATTTCAACCAAACATCCCTCCCTGATTGCTCCATCTGAACTGTTTACCAGGGAAGGAGATTTTGGAGTAGGTTTCCCAGCTGTAATAATGGTATAAAAGTGGTTTTGGTTGTATAATGAAATGTGATTAATTTAAGTGAAGTGATATGTCTATCTCTGCCATGTCAATAATCTTTTGATCTGTTCACTATTTTTACAATTCTGTAATATCCCTGAGTTCTATCTTTGTACTTATGAAGAAATCATAACAGCAAGCTACTGCAAGGATTAGAAACACAATTTAACATCTTTTGTTTGTTAAATTAAATTATGGAAATATTTGGGTGTATTTCAGTCATTCCAAGAACTTCACTTTCTATCATTACTCTGCAGAAGCCTAATTATAAAATATCAAGACTCACAGTTTAATCTTTTCCAAGTCTAAAAATTGTCACATAATTTCCTAAACAGTGGTTTGGGCTTTTTGTCGAGGTTTGGTTTTCCAAAAAAAAAAAAGAAAGGTCATCTAAACACCAGTAAGAGACAGTGAACTTTGACTAACCTCCAGAAGACCACTTGACTATGAGTAGTAGAATATATAAGAGAATTTATCTTTATTGATTAAATTAAATTTAACAAAGAAAAAAGCAAAATTTGTGAATGTGTTGGCCAAGGGGGTCCTGGAATGAGTACCTAATTTAAACCTAAACTAAAAAAAAAAAAAAAAAAAAAAAAGAAAGAAAGACAGAACAGCACCTTTAATCATTTGCACCTTCGAGGGACATTTCAGTAGGCAAGGTCAAGAGCAAAGCAATAGACTATTGGTACATGCAAGACTGAGGCAAGTTGCTAAAAAACGCTAAATACTGTTCACAGGTAAGAAACGTGAAGACAGTCATTCTTTCAAAAGAGGAAGTATTCTCATATGACAAAAAAATTATGATAGCGTAACTGGAAAGGAGTAATGTAAAAGGAAAAATTGAAAGCTTCAAAACCGATGTAAGTCAAATTGTAACCTTAGAAATATAAATCAAAGCTGATGAATATTACTTAATAGTACAGGTGCAGTTTTCCTTAGCATATATGTAAAGGATCAGAGAAACCTAATTGATCATAAGACTTGGAAGATTGTGATCCCATTTTTCAAGTATTGTGAGACATTATTAAGCATATGTTTGGATTGCTTTTGACACGCCATTTCTGTGGTCAGTTTATTAAGGTTAATAAGAGCTTGAAAGTAAATTCCAATAAAAGTGCATGTTTTGTACTGCAAGATGTTCACAATGTCAATACTCTGGATAAAAAATGTCAATGATTTATTGGTATTTTGCACAACCTTCTTGTATTTTGACATCATTTCAGCTTAAAATTCTAACATTCTTTTTCCTTTTTTCCTTCTTAGGCACTTCACTAACCCTATGAATTTCAAAACCTTCAGAAGAAGTAAAGGTTATGATAAGAGGGAAATGGGATAGATTAACAGTATTAATTATCTGTGAAATTTGTAAAATAATTTGCAAATTTGTTTATCTACTGCATGCTGTTTGCTTATTTACATTTAAATAAAAAACTAAGCACATTTCCTCATACAGTAGTTAAAATACTATTCTCTGCATAGTCTTCAACTTAATCGTCATGACTTACGAGACATGTTCTAATGGAAGTCAAGTTTTCTGCCTTGGTCAGGCTAAACCTCTAAAAGCACAGGTGCATATTTTCTTAATTTAAATATAGTTTATCTCTTTTTAAATGTATTACTTTATTTTTTAAAAATAACCCTATAGGCTGAAATTTTGCAATGTGACAGAAAGCAGCATGAATGATTACTTAACCAAGTGTCCCTGCTTTACAGGACAATTATAGAGTGCCACAGGCCATGGGCTACAGTACTTGGGCATGGAGAGCATAAACTGAAGCAGGAATCCTTGTTGCATCCATATTACTGGCAGTAGAACACCAGGGGTAAATGTAATAAAAAATGAATTGAATTTTCAAAAATGGGAACTTATAGACAGTCTAGGCTCATTTCTCAAATTCAGCAAGTACCAGAGTATGCATTTAACTTGATTCAAAGGAACAGTCCACTTACAACTGCATAATCCCATCAAAATGAAGTTTAAGAATGTTAAGCATCTGCCCTATTTCAGCTCTGGTGTTTAGAGAGGAGATTCACACCACAGCCAAACACCTTGTAATTTACAAGTGCTTCTTTGCTAGAAGGTACATTTTATTCTGATCAATCAATGTTATTTTCCAGGAAAGGACAACTATGACCACTGCAGTCAAGGGTGGGCTATGAGAAAATTGGAGGATTTGCCTCCTCAGCACAGCTCTTTGCAGAATACATATTAGATCTATGACCCAGTATGTGGCGGGTCCTTTGTTCTGAATGCAAACAAAAAGGAGGAAGGGATTAAATGACTTTGCTCTCCACAGAAGTGTCTCATCAGGAAAAAAAATGCCTTTTAGGGAAGCCTTCTAGACTATCAGCCTGTAATTGTCAGTAGGACTAGTAAAAACCATCTTACTCAACATCTTCTTACATGATATTGCCAGGTTGTCAGCTGTACAACAAAATAAAATAAGTTCCACTCAGTTTAAACATGTTCTTATATGTAGACAGATCTGGATTATTAAATGTGGCATCATTAAAATCTCTGTAGATGGGTAATTAACAGCATGAAGTAAATTAAGCAGAGACATGCTGTATCTAATTTGAGTTACTGTACACTAGTTCCTTATTGCATACCTCCAGAAACTGGCATGATGGAATGTGGAAATAATTTTTCTTAATAAGAAAAATTAGTGGCAATGTCTCAGAAGGTCGCTGGAAGCTCATGCCATGAAATTACTGCAGGTGTTTGACACATTATCATGTGTTTTGATACTTTCATTGCTTTTATAAACAGTATCTACATAAACCTTTGGGTGAAAATGCATAGGTCCTCTTTTTCTGAACCATTTTTCTATGAAATACAATATCGATAATGCATTTAAATTACTTAATATATCTTTTGTTAATGTCTTCAACATCTTGGCTATTTCAATGTGTGACAAGCATCAGCAGGAAACTGCCATGTAAGTTTTCAGAATGTGTGCTACAGATGCAAAAAGGTATGAAACACTGTTCTACAAAATTAATATCTACCAGGCCAAATGTATGACAGGAAGTTTAGCAGTATGAGTATGTAAATCAGTGGTGCTGTCAGCCAAATGTCACAAATTTCTGCAGGGGAACGGTAGAATTTCTTCATAATTCACATTCTGCTTCTCTGGGTGACTGGGAAAAGCAACTCACTTTGGACTCTTTCCCCACAGTGTAGTCAGAGGAGTTTGCATTTACTTGCGCCAGTGTACAGTCTTGCAACAACAGTTACATTTTTGTTGACACCTTCTGTATGGCAACAGCAAAATGAGACAGACAAGTAGAATTGTCTAACAGTATCTGCTTTTGGAGAAGTCTGATAGCACCCATTAGTGGAAAAGTTATAGAAGTTCTTTTTTTTTTTTTTTTTTTCTGTTTTTCTTACATGGCGAGGAAGTGTTTTACACGCTGATAACTGAGGTAAAACTGTAGTATAAACAGAGCACTTCCAGAGTTAGCATAAGGTCAATCAAATCAAGTCAGTTACAGGGGTATGGTACAGATTTGATCTTACCTGGATACTTCACAAACAGTGAACATACTTTGTCTGCTGCTAGAATTTTTGAGTGAAATAAATGAATGACACTGTGGATTTTTAAAATCTCATTAGAGAAAAACAATAGCTTTTAGTCAGTACAGAGAAAGCCTTAGTGTTTGCTTAGTGTTTTCCTTCACACATTCTCTGTCTGAAGAATTTTCTTGTTGAAATGTTTGCTGCAAAAGTGATTTTTAATCAAATGCAAGAATTGTTTTTAAAATAAAGAAACAAACAAACAAAAAAAGCACTGAGAAACTTAATTCCCAGTTCTGAGAGGTTTTGTTAGAAATCCATGTCTAAGTGTAACTTGCCATAAGTAAAAACCATGACACCTCTGTGTCCTGTTAACAAGGATATCTCAGTCTCTAGGTATTCTGAGTGAGCAGCACTGATCTATTGCATGTTTAACCATTATTATTAGAAATTATAATTAAGGAAAAAAAGATTTTAATGATGAATTAAGCTAAGGCAATTATAAACTGGGATGAGAATCAGAGGTTTTCACTCAAATGTGGCAGAAGCATTAACAATACTGACTCTCTCTTCTTTTGAGATTTTCTCATTATTATTTTGTCTGTCTGCCTTTTAATGCTATTGCTTACCAGTTTTATTAGAATAGTGTCAATAAACTTCCTCTGTGGATCAGAACCCTGTACAGATAGACCATGTATAAAAGCATTAGAAATCAAAAAATCATGTGATGTGTATAAAAAAAATATGCTCTTCTCAGCCTTGTTTCTGACGGTGGAACACCCTGCAAAAATAAGTACTCTGCAGAGCTAAGGTGTGCACAGGAAGATAACATGATTGTATGCAACACTGAAAGCCATGCAGCACTGCTCCTAGATTTTACAAGGCTTTAAGATTTCTTGGTGTAATTTCTTCTCACCTTGCATATAGCATACAGAGATTCAGATGAATAGTGGCTATGAATAAAGAAGCAAATTTAGCATTTAAGTTTTTTTCTTAAAATATTTTGGGTCAAGACTCAAACCTCCATTTCATCTGAAGGAATGATTCAAATTAAGTTTATTTCTATCTTTTTCCTTAAGCAAAAAGAGTGTCACTCTGGGCTTGAGATATTAAAAGTTGCTAGCTGAGCTCACTCTTTTCCCCTTTTCTGGAGTGAGGATGCCATTACAAAGCCTGTCTTCCATAGATCTGATTTCACAGGCTAACTGCAACACCTAAAAGCAGAAAAGAGAAAGTTTCTTCATAAAGCAGCAGGTAAAAATTATTTCAAATGGTTATTATTTAACTTCTAGCTTGGTCAACACTACATGGCATAATTCTACTGTGTGGTTTTTTTTGCAGAAATCTTGCAAAATTGCCTGGTTATACAAATAACATGATTTTCAGCTTCCAGCTACTCAAGGAATTAAGGCTGCAGGAATTAAGGACAACATTGGGAAGAACTTTGCAGTAAAATTAAATTAAAACTCCAAAACATTCTGCCTCTGACAGCTAAGATCATGGGGGAAAGATAAGAGCATAGCATAAGGGACTGCATAATATCATTTTTAATTAAAAGACATTTGTAAAATCAGTTGTAGGCAGTTAGGCCAACATAAGAAATAGACAGAGAACATGAGGTAAACATAGGCATCTCTGCTCAAAAACAATAGAAACATGTGAAAGAAATAAGAGCCTGTGGGTATAATTTTGCTCTCAGTCATACGAGGAGTAGAATGCACATATATCTTAATTAACTGCACAACATTGTAAAGAAGATCATAATCAGAAGCTATAAATTCACTGGACAGGTTAGGGCAAACAACTGATGAACCAGGAGCAACTCTTCAGGAAAGGACTTAGCGAAGTGAAGATACTCACAGCTGTCAATTAATGGGAGTCAATGGCCTTTGTCGCAGCGAGAGGTGGTGATCTAAGTGTGTTCATCCATGAAAAGCAGCACATTTGTTGTTTTTCATCTTCCTTTTCTCATTAGATAATGCTGAGAGCTCTGTTTCATCTGTGACATTTTGAAAACTTGTGTAACTTGTTTCCCACTCCATTTTTTGTCCTATCTGGCTTCATTTTTCATGATGTTGTGTTTCTGCTTTTCACAAATTGAAAGAGGACTCCGTTCATCAAGCTCCTAAATGTTCTCAGGACTCATCCTAAGATATTTAACTTTCTTAACAAATACATGTATAAAGGTTGCATGAGAAAATGATTCAGATTTCTTACTGGTCTGTTGCGGTGCAGCAACGGCACGCAGCAGCATGCTGGGTGCGAGCAGCAGAAGGGGGTGTGACACCTCCCCCGGGACCCGAACCTCCTAAGCAGTCGTCGAGCGATCAACGTGGAAAAGACGAGATGGGCCTTGCTTGCTTATCTGAGGATCATTTATTGTGCCAAAAGGGCAAAACTAAAAACGCCCATAACTCGAATATACAGCAGAGGCAAGGACCAGAACACCGGCAGGGCAGTGGGTTACAAGGGACAGGACTAGGGTGGAGCTTGGGACTAGGAACCAATAACAGAGTAGCAGGGGAGGAACATAAGGCGGGGATTACAATGTTCTAACCAATAGGGAGTTCCAGGGGAGGGGAACAGTTTAACTAAACCAATGGCACATCAAGGGATACATAAATGACAGGGAATCCTCTTGAACAAGGGGTAGGAATTAGGGAGGACTGACACCAGGGACTGAACCAATGCCTCAGGGGAGGCGGGGGTACAAACCCACTTAAAGAAAACAATAATATAACAAAAACACACCACAACACTGATCATGTCAGAAACATTATATACTTACGCCACAGTTTCTAGAGGTTTCTGAGATGTCTAAATGTACTGTTACCTGAGAAATTACCTCCTTGGCATCTTTCAAAAAAAATAATACAGGAGTAAATTCTTTGCTTGGAAAGCTAGAAACTGTTTGCAAATGACCTTGGATTAAATCTGGTCTGGTTGCAAGAACTAAAGAATGCAATTGACCTGTGTTCTTCTGGAAGACATTTTTTTTCATTATCTTGCATCTTGAATTAATTTGGTTTGTGTGCTCAAAGGCAACTCTATGATGAATGACATGGTGCAAGAGGTAGTGATGATTTCAGGAAATGCATTCTTCACTTGCTAAAGCATCAGTGCATCTGTATAGCTCAACATTTAAAAAATTATATGTTCAATTGATACAAAAGCAAAATATTCCTTATCAATATTTACCTCTACAAAAACTATATTGACATACATACCCAGAGTTTTCAGACTGCTCTTCTGTCAAAATATATTTGGATCCTCATTCAGTAACAGTTTAGTTAAACTAAATCATAAGTTAAAAATGCTAGAAAAAGATGGGGGATTGTTTTGCCCTTTATTTGGCAAATTTTATTTTATGAAGTGAAACCACTTGTCTACATTTTCCATTTATCTCTTTTTGATAGAAATTAATAAAAAAGTATGTCATCTGAACTCCTGATATTTTGATTTGGAGATGTTCCCATGGTATTCTATACAGGCTGTAGTTTAAGCCCTGCTATTCTGCTGGTTTTGTTGGTGACTTAATTTCCCTGGTTAGATCACATTTTTCTTGAAGTGTCTAGTTTTACTTCCAACATCATCAGCTAAGTCTGTATTTCAGAGAGTGGTCAGTAAAGAAGAAAATATTATTTATATTGTTAAAGCTGCAATATTTGGTTACTACATCAGGATTTCCAGATGTCCATTTCCAGTTTTAGTATTTTAGGTTTGGGTATTTTCTGCTCATTTATATCTCTTGCGTATATTTATTTGTAATTTCCACAGCAAGTGGATTTATTTAAAAAAAATCTGTTTAGTTAAAAAAATACTTAGTTATCACAAAACAGTTTCAACAAAAAAAAAAATGGTGTCTCTGCTTTGTGACTATAGTCTCACATGTAAAAATCAATGGTTTACTTTAACTGTGGCACAGTATTTTTCTGACCTATCTTCAAAAGCTGGAGTGAAATTAAACCAAGAGTTCACATCAACCACTTGAGTTATGAGACTGACATGATTTCAATTTTACACATTTTTTCCTCAGTCTGTTGAGAAAGATAAGCAAAGTGGGCAAGGGAGTAAGAATTTTCAGGACTGAATTTGCAGCTAATGTGGTTGTCAGAGCTAAAGACACGCACATTCCCAGAAGTATTTCTATCTGATATTTTTCCTTGAGAAGTATAATCTTTCTAAATTCACCCTTTTCAAGGTAATCAAGTATTCCCCAGCGTGTGGCTGATGGTGGTTGCAGGGCTGCATACTTCCTGGCATACCTCCATCAGACTTTGACATAGGGCAGAAACTATAATTTGGATCCAGCAGTGTAAACCCTGAGACAATGGAATTATTTTTAACTGACCTAAATCAAGCATAAACAATAGAGCAGCTTGAAAGGTTTGGTCTACGAAAAATGTCACAGTCTATGGAAGACTGCTTCCTCTGTTTAATCTGTCACTATATTTCTCAAAACATGACACTCCTTGAACATAATATACTTTGATGATAAACTAGATTAACTTTCCCAGTACAAATGAAAGGCCACCTGTTGCCAGAATGCCCATATTCCTTGTTGGCTGTCTTGTAGCTGTCATCACTTCAATGCAATCTGCGCCCAACATGCTGGAATATAATGAATATGTCAGGAGTTGGAGGTCAGCCATCAAAGTACATGAAAATTTGGCTTGCATACAGTGTCAGCATGGAGGCCTCGCCTATCATCTTGTGCAAAGGATTTCTGCACCACTTGATTTGTTTGCAGAAGGCTTGTTTCTGTTGGATGGAACACATTTACAGAGAGGCTTTTTGACAGCCCATTCAAACATTTTCAATTTGGAAAATGGTGCTTCCTGTTTCAAGCTCTATAAGTGATGGATGCTGTGAAATGCCACTGTAGCTGATCATACTTTTGTTTTTTGTTATTATTTTAGCATGAAAAGAGCCATGATGAGCCTTGAAGTATTTTGATGAGAGAAAATAATATAATAGGAATACAGTGTATCTTTCAAATCCTTTTCCTTATGTATAGTGAGCAGAACTTTACTTTTGCTTTATTCATCCTTGCTGGACATTATAGGTCTGTTTGGTGGCTTTGTAATTTGTCTGGATTAAAGATTTCAGACTCTCACCTATGGTGAATCTAGTGGTTTGAAATACCATGGACATTTCTTAGAATTTTTAAAAATTATTCTTAAACTTCTCCCAAGCTCTTGTCTTCATCGTGTGACCTCTTGGGTCCTCTATTAAAATATTTTAAAATGATCTTAAATATTTTTAAAGTGACCATATGAGAAAAGTTTGAATTCTCTTCCATGCATCTTCTCCACCTCTGTCCCATCATGTTAAAAAATTTACACATCTTCATTTCTTTGCACAAATATACTTTCTAAAGCTTCATATATTTCCCTGATTTTTTTTATTGTCAAGTTATCTTTCTCCACATACACAAATGAAGATGTTCTGGATAAGCCATAGTGATATGTTTAACCCTAGCTCAGCCTAGGGAGCTTCCCTTTTCTGAAAAAAGAAGTTTCAAAACATTCTGGATAAGAAAATGTTAGGTAAATGCAATTACTCCTGCAATTTCAGAAATAAATTTATATATCTTACTGTTTACATGCCAGCTTGTCAAGACAGTCAGTAAAAGAACCACAGAATACAGAAGTGAGCCATTCAGGATCAGGAGGTGGAGCTTCCTTTGTTCCCGAATGACTCATTATAAGGGACCTCTGGGGAGTGCGGCGACCTGGAGCGCGGTGAACAGGAGCGGGCAAACAGGGTCCCAGCAGTTTGCGCAGCAGCTCGCGCAGGCAGGGAAAGCAGGCAAGGTTGCAGGTTCCTGCTAGTCAGGAGGTGTTTTCATTGGTTGCTTGATTTCAGGCTTTCTCCTAGTAATGGTTTTAACCCAGTCAAAATTTGTGGTTGGTACAGATGTATGTGACCAAGCGGAGCCCTTCAAAAAGGATGCATTTGTACAGACCCATTCCTGTGTGGAGTGTTCGAGCTTATCCATGGTTTCAGGTGGTGCTGTGGAGGAGCAAGTGAACGAATGAACAACCTCCTTTCACTGGTGGCTGAGCTTAGGGAGGAAGTTGAAAGATTAAGGAGTATCAGGGATAATGAAAGGGAAATAGACTGGTGGAGTTCAGCCCTCACATCTTTAAGGAAGGCCCATCAAGAATCAGAGGACTCATATGCCTCTCACTCTCAGGGAATAGAGGTGCACTTGGTAGATGAAGGGGAGTGGAAATGCGTCCCTTCTTGGGGAGGTAGTAACAAAAATCCCTCCTACCCTCATCCCCTAGCCAGGTGCCACTTCAGAATAGGTATGAGACCCTGGACCTAGAGAGCCAGACAGATGGTTTAGAAGAAAATTATTTGCCCAGTGAGCCTCCCAATTATGATTCATCTAAAAAACGGATTACCACCTCTAACATCAAGAAGAAAAGAAGGGTAATCGTAGTGGGTGAGTCCCTTCTGAGGGGAACAGAGGGCCCCATATGTCGACTGGACCCATCCCACAGGGAAGTCTACTGCCTTCCTGGGGCTCAGGTACAAAATATCACTGAGAGACTTCCCAAGCTGATTCAGTCCTCTGATTATTACCCACTGCTAATACTCCAGGCTGGCAGTGATGAAATTGAAAGGAGGAGTGTCAAGGCGCTTAAAAGGGAGTTTAGGGCACTGGGTCAAGTGGTTCATAGGGCAGGAGCACAGGTAGTGTTCTGCTCAGTCCCTTTGGTGGCAGAAAAATCTATGAAAGAAATAGGAGAACTTGCATCATTAACAAGTGGCTCAAGGCTTGGTGTCATTGGCAAAATTTCGGATTCTTTGATCATGGGGCAACTTTTATGGCACCTGCTCTACTGGAATCAGATGGGATACATCTCTCTGTTAAGAGCAGAAGGTTTTTCGCTCATGACCTGGCAGACCTTGTTGAGAGGGCTTTAAACTAGGTCTGAAGGGGGAAGGGGATGCAGCTGGGCTGTCTGGAAGCAGGCCCAAGGATGGCAAGACTGTGTTAGGGGAGAAATCAGCAGCCCAGCGGAGGTGCATGTACACCAATGCATGCAGCATGGGTAACAAAAAGGGAGAGCTGGAGGCCATGGTGCATCAGCAGAACTATGATGTAGTCACTATCACAGAAACGTGTGGGATGACTCACATAGTTGGAGCACTGCACTTGATGGCTACAAGCTCTTCAGAAGAGACAGAAAAGGGAGAAGAGGTGGAGGGGTGGCCCTTTATATTAGGGAAGTTTTTGATGTCATAGGTATTGAAACTAATGATGATGAAGTTGAGTCCCTATGGGTAAGAATTACAGGGAAGGCCAACAAGGCTGACATCATACTGGGAGTTTGCTATTGTCCACCCAACCAGGATGAAGAGGTGGACAGCTTATTCTATAAGCAACTGAACAATGTTTCAGGATCATCAGCGCTTGTTTTGTAGGCGACTTCAACCTACCAGACATCTGCTGGGAACTTAATACAGGAGAAAAACAGCAGTCTAGAAAGTTTTTAGAGTGTGTGAAGGATAACTTTTTGTCACAACTGGTGGGCGAGCCCACCAGGGGAGGAACTATGTTGGACATGTTGTTCACAAATAGAGATGGACTGGCGGGTGATGTAGAGGTTGGAGGCTGCTTGTGGCACAGTGATCATGAAATTATAGAATTCTCGATAATTGAGAGGAAATAATAATAATTAGGATAATAAAGAGGAAAATAAGAATAATAAAGAGGAATATTAATAAGATCTCTACATTTGACTTCCAGAGGGCAGACTTTGGCCTATTTAAGAGACTTATTCAGAGAGTTCCTTGGGAAACAGCCCTTGAAAACAAAGGAGTCCAGGAGAGATGGGCAAGCTTCAAAGCAGAGATCTTGAGGGCACAAGAACAGACTGTCCCTGTGTGCCGAAAGATGAGTCGACGTGGCAAACAGCCAATCTGGATGAGCAATAAAAGAACTTAGAAATAAAAAAAAGACGTATCATTTTAAGGAGGGACTGATTTCTCAGGAAGTATTTAAGGAAGCTGCTAGGGCATGTAGAAAAAAAATTAGGGAAGCCAAAGCTCAGTTTGAAGTTAACTTGACAACTTCTGTTAAAAATAATAATAAAAAAAAGTTTTTACAAATATATTAATAGTAAAAGGAAGGGTATAACCAAGCTCTGTTCCTTACTGGATGAGGCAGGCAACCTAGTAACTAAAGATGAGGAAAAGGCAGAAATGCTTAATGCTTTCTTTGCCTCAGTCTTTAGTGGTAAGACAGCTTGTCGTCAAGACAACTGTCCTCAGGGGTTGGTAGGTGATGCCAGGGAGCAGAATGGTCCTCTTGTTATCCGAGAAGAGGCAGTCAGAGAACTGCTGGGACACTTGGATATTTATAAATCAATGGGACCAGATGGGATCCACCCTAGGGTGATGAGGGAGCTGGCAGACAAGCTTGCGAAGCCGCTCTCCATCATTTATCAAGAGTCGTGGCTCACTGGTGAAGTCCCAGATGATTGGAAACTGGCCAGTGTGACACCCGTTTACAAAAAAGGTAGGAAGGAGGATCCTGGTAATTACAGGCCAGTTAGCCTGACCTCAGTACCAGGTAAGATAATGGAACAGCTCATACTGAGTGCTATCACACAGCACTTACAGGATGGCCAGGCTATCAGACCTAGTCAGCATGGGTTTACGAAGGGTAGGTCATGTCTGACCAACGTGATTTCCTTCTGTGACCAGGTGACTCGTCTGGTGGATGCAGGAAAGGCTGTGGATATTGTCTATTTAGACTTCAGCAAGGCCTTTGACACTGTCTCCCACAGCACACTCCTGGAGAAGCTGGCAGCCCACGGCTGGGACAGGAGCACTCTTTGCTGGGTTAGGAACTGGCTGGACGGCCGGGCCCAGAGAGTGATGGTGGATGGTGCAGCATCCAGCTGGTGGCCAGTCACCAGTGGTGTCCCTCAGGGGTCTGTACTGGGACCAGTCCTATTTAATATTTTTATAGACGACATGGATGAGGGCATCAAGTCCTTCATTAGTAAATTTGCAGACAACACTAAGCTGGGAGCTTGTATTGTTCTATTGGAAGGAAGGAGGGCTCTGCAGAGAGACTTAGATTGGTTGGATGGATGGACAGAGTCCAACAGCATGAAGTTTAATAAGTCTAAGTGCCGAGTTCTACATTTTGGCCATAAAAATCCCCTACAACGTTACAAGCTGGGGACAGTGTGGCTGGACAGTGTTCAGGCGGAAAGGGACCTGGGGATGCTGGTCAACAGCCAGTTGGATATGAGCCAGCAGTGTGCCTTGGTGGCCAAGAAAGCCAATGGCATCCTGGCCTACGTTAGGAATTTTGTGACCAGCAGGAGCAGGGAGGTCATTCTTCCCCTGTACTCAGCGCTGGTGAGACTGCATGTTGAGTGCTGTGTCCAGTTCTAGGCCCCTCAGTTTGGGAAGGACATTGAGATGCTTGAGATGTCCAGAGGAGGGCAACAAGGCTGGTGAGGGGCTTGGAATACAAGCCCTATGAGGAACGTTTGAAGGAGCTGGGGTTGTTTAGCCTGGAGAAGAGGAGGCTTAGAGGTGACCTTATTGCTCTCTACAACTTCCGGAAAGAAGGTTGTAGAGAGGTGCGGGTCGGTCTCTTTCACCAGGCAGTAACTGACAGAACAAGTCTCAAGCTACATCAGGGAAGGTATAGGTTGGATATTAGGAAAAAAATTTTCACCGAAAGAATAATAAAGTACTGGAATTGTCTTCCCAGGGAGGTGGTAGAATCACCATCTCTGGTTGTGTTTAAAAAAAGACTGGACATGGCACTTGGTGCTATAGTCTAGTTGAGGTATTAGGCATAGGTTGGACTTGATGATCTTCCAACCTCATTATTCTGTGATTCTGTGATTCTGTGAAGTATAGAAAGTGGTAATGGTGGTTTATTTTCTTTGTGGCCCCACCATCACCTCTTCATGTCTCTTTTTGGGTGTCAGATCCTTTACAGCTAGCTCTAACTCCTCAGCCACACTTGATAAGCACTGTGAGGATGGCTAAGGAAAGGCTCTGTAGATATGATAAACTTAGCAGGGCCCTTTTTTATGTATGCCAAGTGGAAAGAAGAAAGAAGGTGGCTTAGATGTCTCCAAATTATTAGCAAACAGATTAAGTTGTACATTTAAATAAGAGTGAAAAAATGACAGCAACTTCTGAGCCAACAAGAGAAACATATTTTGACTACCTACCTTTTCCCAAGACACTGCCCTAACTCAATTTTTAAACTTGCTGGTCTGGATGATCTAATTTGGCTTATGTACCTTCATCTAAAATATGGTATATCCACAGCAATTCAAACATCCGGATGCCTAAAGGTAGCAAGCACTCACTGAGTCACAAATATTTCTACTCCCCATCTTGAATTTGATGCAAAAGGAGCCATGTCACCAGAGATATTTCTGATGCCTACTGCCCTTTCAATGTATGTTATTTTGGGCATGTAAATTTGACAAGGGATAAGGGATTTTAACCTGTATTTTTTACCTACTCCATATTTGTAAAATATATTTTAATATTGTGGGATTTACCTTAGGTAATCTCATGACACAGATGTATCCCCAAAGTAAAACCCTCAAAATATGCTAAAGCTGAAGACAACTTAAAACACACTGCTCCCTGAACAGGAAAAAGAAACACCCACAACCTACAGCATAGAATTTGTGCTGGCTAATAGCTTTTAGATGTCTTCAGGGTATATACTCTGTATCTGACTATGAACATTGACAAAAAGTAAAACCTTACAGGGAAGGACAATGTACAAACAAATTATTTTTCCCAGTTACTTTACATGAGTGTGAAGAGTGTAACATTTGCATGGTTACTTTGAAGATCTTGTTTCATGTAAATGGAGGTTTACCTATGGTAATAAAGAAAAGAAAACCTATGTTGTGAATCCCCACTGGAGTTATACTTAAGTAAAATTTTCAATATAGGGAACACTAACCATAGGCTAAGAGAGAATTTCTCATGAAAAAAACAGTAACAATGTATCTCAGTACAGACTTAAGGTCTTAAGAGTACATGCATATTATAAGGTAACTTATAGACCATTTATATGCCTTTATTGTTATACTAGCAAACAGATATAAACAGGTTTGAAGTCACAACAATTGCAAGTCCTTATTCCCATAAGATTTGGGTGGCTAAATTTAGATTTGATACATGATTTTCGTAAAACCCTGTCGGTATGTAACACAGAGATTAACTCATGAGCCTCACCAAAGATTGGAACTCCTTTTAATATTAGAATATTGTAGATAACAGAGCTTGTCTTAGAGATGAACTTATCTTAGAGAAAGATTTTTTTTTTCTTGAACTTGGACCCTTTCAATTGACTTTTATTATGATATTACGATTTAAGCATCTGTCAGAAATCAAGAGAAATTATTTTGTCAAAGCTGATATTTTCATGTGTCTACGAATTCCTGTGAGGGGCGGTGGGGAAGGGAATCCCTGTTAAATATTTAATACGATGAAATTGGGTTGCCTATATTTTTTTTTTCAGCAATTCAGTATGTGTGTGAAAATGTAAATTTCTACAAAAGCATTTTGATTAATTCACAATGCATGTGCGAAACAGCATTCTTCATACTAATCCAATGTCTTCCTTCAAAGATTTGAAGTGTTTTATGAACATCCATTAATTAAGTCCATCAAGCCTTTGAGAGGTAGGTGCATCTTGATGATTCAGGATAAAGAAAAGAAAACCTAGAGCACCAGGACTTCACCCAGAGCCAGGGAGCAGCTGCCTTAGTAAACATGTCCTTGCCATTCAGGCATTGCACTGGGAATTTTTGTAATTGTGCACCATTTGTGTGTCCATCATGGCTTTACTATTATGTCCTGAGGACATGTTTGTTTTCCCTGAGTAAATCTTAAATGTATCTTGTGATGAACTAAGTGGTGAAATACACTACATTCAGCTAGATCAAGATTTTGTGTCATACAAGTGCATTAAGAATTAATGCATTCTTACATTAAGAATGAGAGACATTTCCCTACCACACAAAGTTAGATAGCAGTCTAGATTGTTAGAAATATTCATATTTGTAATTTGTTTGTTTACCCAAAATGCTACAAAGATTTCTATATCTAATACTAGCCTTTACTAAACTTTTCAGTAAAACTGAGAAAAATTTGTGTGCAGACAGAGGTAAAGGATTGAAATGAATTTTAATTAAAAGATAATTTCAATTAGCAGAGAAAAAAATGCCCATATGTAACAAGAATATTGTCTCCATCCTACCCTGTATTGTACATTGGACAGTGGGCAACAGATGCTTCAGTGAAAGAAAGTGAAAGAAATCCACAAAAACATTTCTATTCATCCACAATGCATATTAAAACCAGTAATTTTTAAAATTACCTACAAAGTAAAATATGTTAATACAACTCATTTAAAGAAGTATAGTACCTTGAAATGATAGTAGAATTAGGATATCTTTAACAAGTGTTTCACCTGTTATATAGCTTGTTCTGTAAAAGCATTTAATAATTTGGTATATACACAATAGATCCCTTATGAAAATTTATATTAAATGTTAATTTGTGGATCCTAACCTAAAACATTACAGAGGAAAGGTTGTTATTGATCCCACGTTAAATCCTTGGCCTTGTTAATTAATTGTTTAATTTAAATTCATTATTTATGGAATTAGTTATCCATAAAGCAGAAAAATACAATATGTGTGGGTTGCTATGAAACATGCTTTCAATGCTAAATAAATGAATTTTCCACTGACCCTTGTTTAAGCTTCTTTAGGAGGGTCTGTCTTTCATTATTCAAGGATCTTTCTTTATTAATTGTTCCTGAAGAAAATAGATGTAGCTTTGCATAAAACTCCTGTGTCTGTTAATGATTGTAATTCAAGGAATGCAGACCAAACAATATCCTAGTCACAACTTCCAGAAAGGGGAAAATAATTATATAATTTCAAGATTTAACAGGCATCAGAAATTGCCCCATGTAAAAAAATTAAAATTAGTAGATTTAGGTACAATTGAAAATTAATAAAAATTCTGCCTGACAAGTTAAATGCATGTGTATATGCTTATATTTATGTGAATATAGACAAACATATATGCACACGTATGCATATATCAAAGCAGATTTCTATGAAAGCCTTCCTGGTAGTTCTAAGTATACTAGGCAGAATTTCCACTTTTTCTCACATATAACTTCATGAGAAGATTCTCTTAGAATTTCCCATCTCAGAATGAGAGAATTTCCTGACTTTTCTTCTTTGTTAGTTTTTGGATGTTGACTTATGGATAAATGTACATACAAGGCTAGAAACTCTTTTGTTGGTTTGGCTTTTCTCTTTCCACAGCTTATGTGTTTCTTTGTCTTGCTTTTGGATAAATGGCATGCAGATTTTATTAGGATTCTGAGCATGAATAGGGTTTACTCTTGAACTCTAATAACACTCTTATTTTCTCTGAATTCCTCTTTCTTTCTCCAAGCTCATTAAAAGACTGCTCCACTTTATCTCGTTCTCCAAAGATCACGACATATGTGTCCAATTACTGTTCCCTGCCTTAAAACTGGAATTTACTGCTAAATACTTAACTCTGGCTGGATGGGAAAGATCAATACAGTATCTGACTGAAGGCTGAAACACGCTGTGACTCACCTTCACAGATGAAAAAATCTGCAACAAATGTATCCTTCTTCTGGTAGAAAGCTATTAAGGAATCTTCTGAAACTTTCTGTGAGTCTCCTGGCAGGATTTGCTCAATTCTTGTAAAGTCTGAAAAGTTATGACATGGTCACTTCAAAGATAAAAAGTAGTTCCTGTGTAGTTTGTGACTCCAGGAAACCTGCAGGAGAGTGCATAAGACTGCTCCTGGACATGTGCAGGTGGAAAGGCAAAACTTACCTGATGAGATACTTGTTTGATATCAGTGCTGGATACTTGGTGCAGCTGTATCTGCACATAGGTACCAGTTTCTCATTTTTTTTTCTTTTTACGAGGTGATAGCCAACATCACTCCACTTAGAGAGCTCAAGGTCAATCTTCTTTGACACCCAACCTGTATATAACTGCCCTGTGTTCAGCTGCTACATCTTCACTTTTATTCTCTGCTTCTCATGCTTCTGACATTTATTGCACTATTTGGGAATAGTCTCTAGAAAGTGACACTGGCTTGAGTGTGTGAAATCCCCTGCTGCTGTCCTGAATTTGATGTGTTGGAACAGAGCTGCCCCTAATGTGAAAGGATGGTCTGATCCCCTACGCTCAGCTAAGCCATCTCTATCTCTTGCAGCTAAAGAGATGTTTGCATGAAAGAAGGGACAGTTCTCAGAAATTACCCAGAAACATCTTCTTTTTGGGTGGTATTTTAAATTTTTTTCTCACTTGACTCTATTTTCTCAGCCATATACCAACTGCCACTTTTGTGTGCATAGCAACTAAGAGGCACAAGTGAGACCAAGGACTGTGCCAAGAGAGGTAGCTTATGTACAGAGTACAAACTGAAAAACTGCTACAGACATCATGGCTATGATGTAATTCTTAACTAGAAGTCTTCCTTCTCCCAGTCCCCCTGAAAGGATCCTCTCTATCACTCGAGATCACACTGAAATGAAACTATATTAATTTACAAAGAAACTTACATGGGTGAAATAATATGACTGAGGTTCTTCTTGACAATATTATTTTGCTCATGCTGCACGCTCTCTGTCTTGTGATAAACATTGGCAAGTATTGTACATGCACTGAAAATACAGCTCCCAGTCTGTGCAAGATGGCTAAATTAATGCTCCTGTAATGACTGAAGCTGCAGCACTTACAATGTTTTCTTATTTTACTTTACCTTTGCATTAATTTTTTATTTTCACAATAGAGACTTCCATGCTTGTATAACGCTTGGCCTATTTGCATAAAGGAGTGAAGATAAATGCACACCTGCATATGTGTGTACACAAAAATAAGCATACATTCACTGAATGGACATATTAACTATATTCACAGCAAATTATATGAGCTATCGTCTTATTAAAAATTGTCTTTAGTTATGGAATCTTTTCTTACATGGCAATAATGTGGAAACATGGGAGATAGTGCTAACTGAGACAAGCACTTTGTTAGTATATATTATTTTCTTGGTGTCCGTTTTCTATTTGGGGTAAAAGGACAATTTAATGTAAAGTTTTTCAATAAAATGATCAGTTATGCAAACAAAATTTGATACAGATAATAATGAACCTGCATTTGCAAAATCTGAAAGCACTGAAAATTTGCTTTGGCCCTTCAGAATTTTATTTTCTTAAAAAAGTAGAAAAGAAAAGACTGCTGCCTTTACCCATTTGAGTCCTTCCTAGATGCAGTTTTAAAGTGTTAGTTAAGTACATAGGTTCATCCCTAAGTCTCTGGACATTCTCTGGTAAAGATCCAAAAATATACAAAAAATATACAAAAAAATCCAAAAATATACATTTCTCATTCTAGAAATGTGTATCAGAGGTGAATATAGTTGGTGCCTGTAAGTTTATTATTAGGCTTGATTTTTTGTTTCTATTTGCAGAATTTTCTAGTGATTTTTTCCAATTATTAAAGGTTCTGACTTTAAATTTTCTAAAGTAAGAGAAAAAGCTGAGGTTACTTTTCTAACACTATCAAGGTCAAAGCACCTTTCCTGCAAGATAGGCTGGTGAATAATACATGTGCATTCTCTATGTGGCCATGTCATGTAGTTTCTTGTAGAAAACACATATGTTATGTAATACACATATTAAGGTTAGATAAAAGTTCTGAAATGGTTTTCATAGACTTAGAGAATAATTTTCCCACAATATTTCTAAAATAAATTTGGTTTCCATGCCAAGTGCTTAGCTGATCAGTAATTGTATATCTACATAAAATTTGGGTATACATTTCAGTGTGGATGGCTTGAAGAAATATTAAATTTAATATTTTTGGGCCCTTAATTTTTTCTCTTATCTGTATATACATATAACTTGCTTTACAGACTACTAATAAATAAAACAACTATTTAATATCTTAGCTCTTTATGTATGCATAGGAAATGTGTTCCTTGGTCTCTATATAGCAAATTTCATTTCTACATGAGGTTAAGAGGCCAGAATCTCTGTGATTATGTAATTTCTTTATTTTCTCATATTTCTTTGTTTATGATAATGTCATTTGCTATTATGTTGAGGCCATGCCTGCTTTTTCCTTTCAGTCCATTTCTAGTCTAAAGTAATGCTGCAGGAAAAACAGCAAGCATAAATCAGTACATCAAAATAAGTCCCACCATTCTACAGTTTACAAATAGCTGTTGATGAGTTTGCCATGCTTACTGAACTGAATAAATATAAAAGCTTTTTGTGTGCATTCCTATTTTCAGTCCCAATACAGTGCGTTAACCTCAGAATATCAAATTGAATCAGGGTTTCTGAGGAGAGGTGGCTCCAAAGCAGTTAGAATGACACTATTCATTACACTATCTAGATTCAGGTTTCAGACAACCATAACCAGTGCTTTCACAACCTCTCACCTAAAGTCAGATAATGTACAGCCACCCAAATAAGCGCCTGAATTGCCCCGCAAGTGCTTCTGAACCTCTCAAAATGTGGAGCCTGTGGAGGCCCTGAAAACTGAGACTAAAATTGTTATGAAGAGACTTTATTGGATGAAATTTTTCCTTGCCAGGCACAAATAAACAGCTCTCAATAGGGTGCTCACCACACAGTGTGTCAGCACATATTATGCAGTCTGGTGCTGAGTGGATGTGTCAGCTGCCCATTAGACCACACTAAAATAGAATTGCTGGGAGCCTGAAGCATGAAGCATGATATTAGATAAAGTGATGAAATTTCACTCGATTAAAGAGCCAGGTCAAGGACAGTTACCTCAGGAAATTCCTTTTTTCCTAGAATATTCTCACAAGTTTGATAAATTTATCCTCCTTTTCTGCTTATTTTCAATTATCATTCAAATTATATGAATGGCTGCATTTACACTTGCTGGCTTATGACATATTGAAGATGACAGGGATGGTAGATTTTTATTATGTAAAAAAGGGGAGGAGGCAGAAAAGAATTGACTGCTTCACATAAGAGACTATAGGAAATGTTAGATTAATTTTTTCGATTTGTTTGTGTTTTCTGTATCTGAGGTGAGAGTAGCTGGGATTTTTTGTTAGGCTCACTGATTACTAGCATAGAGCAGCACCTGAGGAATTAGGTGATTGGTCCCTGTATCCATGGGAAATGTATTTTTGTTGGCAAAAGGATCAGCATCTGTTTTGCTTCTTGACTGGAGTGCTGAGGCCTCACCTAGTCAGATAAACCTGTGGATTTGATTTAGTGTCTGTATCAGCTCCTCAGAGTGCTCTGCGAGAAGAAATTAGCGTGCATGGCTATATCTGCTGCATTTTATTGCAGTTTAGAGTTTGGCAAGAGTATCTTTCTCTGCTTCCCTCAATTTCATTTCAATTAGGATCACAAGTTGCTTTGAAATCTGAGAGGAATCCAAAAGGTTAATTATCACTGACTAAGCCATCCTTGGAGCCAGTCTCTAACCCCTTATCCTGTGAGGCTTTGGTGCAATTTCTAAGCAGTATCTGACATCTTGCAAATTGTTTTAATGCTTATTAATTAGATCAAGCAAACTCTTCTTTCTAAGAGTGTCTCCTCCTCATGTTATGCCCGGTGTAAAGCACAATTTGCAGTTAATTCAAGCATGGTCATCCTTCACACAGAGTAGCCATTCACCCGTGTAAATGTATCATAGTGAACTGCATCAAAAATCACAGGCACTGTGCCTCTTAACTGTTCGGATGTATCAGTGTTGGATTCTGGGTCAGCCAGAGATTGGTGGTTACAAGACAGCCACCAGAGAATAACATTTATTCCAGGATAAATATGATTCCCTTCTGATGCAGTATTTTCTAAAATCAATAATTTAACTCCTACATATATACTTCGTAATATGTGCAAAGCTTGTCATGGAATTTTACTGGCATGATCACAGGGACTCTAATGCCCCTTTGGTATTTCTGATGCATCTGAAAAAAGAAAAAAATCTTATTCATCTTGAAAACAAGTAAAATGTTGCAGGGCTACAGTTATTGCTGGAGATACCTGTCTGATGAATGGGTTCATGAAATATGCCCATATGAACGTAATATAGAGGTTATCATAAAATATGAAACCTTAATATAAGTCTAGAGAAAATTACCTTTTGGATGACAAATAGCATGACATTCACTCCCTAATAGGAGTAATCTAGGAGTCTCAATAGACACAGTCATCCTACCCAAGCACACATTTAGAAGCTCAAATTATACTGCATGTAATATTTTGTGTATAACATATTGTTAATAAAAACACAAGATATAATATGGAGAAGAGATGCACAGCAAAAGTGAGGTCAGGCAATTGTAGAGGCATACTGATGAATTCTAATAATTGTTTCCAATTTCTGCTTTATCTGCTTTGTGAGTTTTTTTTTTACTCTCATTGTATAAGTAACAGTTTATTTTCTGCTTTTGTGAAAGGAACCTGAAAAAAAGTCACAGCATCCATTTTTATTTATTTAGATTATTTATTTATTTATTTTTAATGGTGAATTTTATCTGACTTCAAAAAAATTTCCTCACACATACATAAGTTCTCTATGAAGATGATGAATTTACTACTTTTCATCCGTATGAGGTTAGGATTAAAGTAACATAATCCTTAGGCCTTATTCTTCAAACAAAACCAAACCAACCAAACCAAACCAAACCAAGCCAAACTCCTTGAATTCTTTGCTTAAATTATTTTAACATAATAGGGATGAGAAGAGAAAGTGGATATTTCCTGCTGTTGACTGCACTGGGACATGCCTGTTTATTAAGGAGGCCATAAGAGGGAAATCTGATATGCCACTTCCTCCTTTTTCCTTTGCTGGAGGAGTGATCAACAACTTCTGCCAAATCATACAATTTACAGCAAAAGTTTCACTGTCAGCCTAATCCTTTCTATCCATGCCCCTGAACCACACCCTGAACTGGTAAAGAAATGTGGTCATACTTTTTTGATTTTTTTTTTTAACATTTTATATTGCCTAGTGTTTATGCATGCTGGTAAAGGGTAAAAGAGTGAAGTACTCTCCCTTGATTCTTGCACAGGACAGCCCTTTCCATTTTGTCTGTCTGTAAAGAAAACAATATGGGAAATCACAGAATCATAGAATCATGGAGTCATAGAATTATCAAGGTGAGAAAAGACCTCCAAGATATCCAAGTCTCACTTTTGACTGAACACCATCACTCCAACTAAGTATGACTACTAAATGCCACATCCAATCATTCTTGAACATTTCTGGGTGATGACTTCACCACCTCCCTGAGCAACCTGTTTTTACACTTGCCCACCATTTCAGTAACAAAATTTTTCCTGATGTCCAAACTGAATGTCTCCTGGTGCAACTTGAGACCATTGCCTCTTGTCCTATATCCTCACCCCCACCTCAATATGCCTCCTCTCAGGTGCTTGTACACAGCAATAGTGTCTCCCCTGAGACTCCTTTTCTACAGGTTAAACACCTCACAGATGTCACTGCTCACAGCATTGTGGTCCAGACCTATCAGCAGCTCTATTCCCTTCTCTGGGCACACTCCAGCACCTCACTCAATGTCTTTGTTGTAGTGATGGGCCCAGAACTGAACACAGTGTTTGACATGAGGCCAGTCACTGCCCTGGTCCTGCTGGTCACACTATTTCTGATAGAGTCCAGGATGCCACTGGTCTTCTTGGCTACCTGGGTACACGCTGGTTAATTTTCAGCATCCCCAGGTCCTTTTCTGCTGAACCCCCTTCCAGCCACTCTGCCCCCCAGCCTGAAGGACTGCATGGGATGGTTTTCACCAAAGTGCAGGACTTGGCATTTTATCTTGTTGAATCTCACACCACTGGCCTCGGCCCATTGATCCAGATGGTCTGGGTCCTGCTGCAGGGTCTTCCTACTCCCCAGCAGATCAGCATTCCTACCCAACTTACAGTCATCTATCAGCATTCTGAGGACACACTCGATCCCCTCGTTCAGGTTGTTAATAAAGGCTTTTAACAGTCAGACCCAGTTCTGAGTTGGCAAAACTCCCTAGTGACCAGCCACCAACTGAATGTAATTCCATTCACTAGCACTCCCTGGCCCCTGCTATCCCAGCCAGTTTTTAACCCAGCAAAGAGAGCATGTGTTCAAGCCATGGCCTGCCTGGCCTGCCAGCTTTTCCAGGACTATGCTGTGGGAGACAGTATTAAAGTAGCAAAGACTTTACTAATGTACTTTACAGCCTCCCTTCATCCACTGGGCACTCACCTGGTCATTAAAGGAGATCAATTTGGCCAGGCAGGACCTGCCTTTCCTAAACCTCTGCTGACTGAGCCTGGTCCCCTGGTTGTCATTTACATGCTCTATGATGGCGCTCAAATGATCTGTTCCATAAACTTCTCTGTCACGGAGGTCACACTGACAGGCCTGTAGTTCCTTGGATCCTCCTTCTGACCCTTCTTGTAGGTGGGCATTATATTGATATATCTCCAGTTGTCTGGGACTTCACCAGATAACCAGGAACGGTGATAAATGATGGACAGTGGCTTGGTGAGCTCCTCTGCCAGCTCCCTCAATACCCCTGGGTGAACCCCACATGGCCCCATAGATTTTTGAGTGTCTAAGTGGCAGAGCAAGTCACTAATGACTTCCTCCTGGATTACAGGGGATCTAATCTGGTTTCTGTCCCTATCAGCTATGGGGACGAATTGCCCAGAGGACAACAGGTCTTTCTCTCGAAGAGTGAGGCGAAGAAGGCTTTCAGTGGCCAAGTCAAATGGATCAAAAGAGAACTGTTCAGGCTCAGGACTAATACCAGAGTTGCAAAGACTGAGAATAGACATTTTCTTCATATCTCCCAGGAGTGTTTTCTTAGGTAAAAGCTTAAGCGACACTGGTCCTTTGGCTATTTATATAGTGCAGCAACCCAGCTTAGCCTTTTCTTTCTTCCTAGGCACCCTAACCTCCAGTGTGAACAAGTTGAAGATTCTTGGGCTTTTACAAGACCCAGCTGCCAAGGAATACGAATTAGACTGAAATGAAAATATCACCAGATTCCTGCCAAAACCTTCAGCAAACCCCAAAAGGAATTAGTGGTTCAGTCAGTGTTTCCACACTCCAAAAAAAAACGAATGCCTAAGCTGCTAAATAGTGTGTTTGCAGTTTTCATTAAACTGCATTAGTTGCTCTGCTTCAAGGGCCAGGAGGTGAATCAACTCCCACGAAGAAACTCAAGAGAGAGTATGTCACTGAAATGTTGTCTTGAGTACCAGGAACTGCTAGCTACCAGGCTGTGGGTGGCAGCGCGGGCTGCAGTGTCACATCTGATGGTTATGAGCTGTTAGCTCATTTATATCCTTAATATTTCCCAAGGTTTTAAAGTTGATTTCTAGCCTTTTCAAGCTTGTAAAGAGTGAAGCTTTTCTTCCCTTGTACCCTACTAGTCCATTGTTCATGGTTCAAGATCTAGTCAGCATAATTTGTATCATCCTATCTCTTTTCTACGGCCAGTATATTGCAGTTTTTTGATAAGTGACAGGATAATACTGCCCTTTTCACTATCATGATTTAAACAGATGTACAGATGACAGTACAAATTACTTGAGATAATATTTGTGTTAAGGCTTGATGATACAGGCTTGAGAGTTTGTGTTTGAGGGGGTTATTTCTTCAGCCTCTTTGAAAAATGAGATGGACAGTCAGTACTGGATGGCTAGCACTTAGGGTTTGGAGGGTCTTCTTTCCATAGTGACTGGAGGTATGTCATGACTGTTAATAGAAATGCAGTTGATAGAAGATAGAGTATCTGCCTTGACCTGCAAGCCCTTTCAGATTTATGTGCATTACATTTCGTAAAGACCAGTTTTTAAGTAGAGTTCCATTGCAAATGAATTGATTATTAAAATATGTACTGTAATACTAGAAAGTGTTTGCTTTACTTTGCAACCTAACTGGTTGTGAAATGTTATTTTTCAGAATCAACAGTTTTGGTTCAGAGGCAATCTACTGACTGTTGGAAAACAGAGAGATATTATGGGGCTTGCTGGAAAAAGTGAAAAATATCTATCTTCACATCACAGATGCAGTAGTCTCTGCTCAGAAGTCTGCAGGTTTATACAGTTCATACTGATAGGAGAGGAAATACACTAAATCCACCTTTAATCATTGCAGGCTCAGTTTTGGTGAAATTTCAACAGAACCACAACACAGATGTGTTGCAGCTATGTGGATCTGAATACACTGAAATACGTTCAGAACATTGCTCCTCTGCCATAAATGGCATCACCATTAGACAGTTCTTCAATCCTTTTAATGGATCTGTGTTCAGGGATGTATTGTTTTAAGTATTACAGAAAAAATACGGTACGTTCCCTCATTATAATTAACTTATCAGAACTCTCATTTCCCATCTCCCTATACTGCTGCAAGGGATTCAGGTAGAGAATTGGGAATAAACTTAAGCCCAGGAAGGAGGGAGATGTGAGGGGAAGGTGTTTTAAAGATTTGTTTTACTTTTCATTATCCTACTCTGATTTTTATTGAATTAATATTTTTCAAGTAAGATCTGTTTTGCTTGTGATGGTAGCCAATGAGTGAACCTTTCCCATCCTTATTGCAACTCATGAACGTTTTTATATTTTGTTTCCCCTGTCTAGATGAGAAGGGGAGTGATAGAGAGGCTTTGGTGGGTAACAGGCATCCAGCCAGGGTGAAACCACCACAAAAAGCAAAAAATGGTACAAAACTAAATGTACACAGGACATGCTGAGGTTGTACATGCATCTTTCTGTCAGTGTCTGTTTCTTTCAGGAAACTCTGTCACTCTGCCTTCCTTCATAATGTTTTGCCTGGTAGGAGGTTTATTCCTAACATGTATCCACGAGTGAACACTTTTTAACTCTTTCATTTTACGGAACTGGGAACACAGCTTTCCCCTTAGTAAGTCTATTATAACAAATCCATTGAAGCTTTTAAAAGAAAATAGTGCCCTGGCTGGCAATTTTTGTGTCACATTTGAGCTCTGGAGATGTGGCTCATCCAAACTGTTCAGAGGAAGCAGAAATGCTGACAGGTTCAAAATGACAGCAGTGACAGTGTCTGTAGCTGTACTCATTTGATTTACTGCACTTGTGGGTAGTGGTTTTATTATAGCTCATCTGAATATTTCCAAGATTTCTTACATGTTGGGGTGTGGGGTTTTTTGGTTTGGTTTTTTGTTTGTTTGTTTCTTTGGTGGGTTTTTTGTTTTGTTTTGTTTTGGGTTGGGTTTGTTTTTTTTTTTTTTTTTTTCCCCAGTATTGTGGCTGAAGGGCAAGCTTGTTGTGTGATTTTGTCCTGAAACCAATACACCTCTGTCAGCATGGAAGAACAACTAGAAAATATAAGGTGAAAATCAGTGGGCTGGAATTATCAACAGCAGACATACAAGATGGAAAAACTTGTATTAAGTACAAGAAAGATTAGGATATCAGTTAGATATAACTAATCACAAACAGAAATGAAGTTATTTAACACTGTCTTATAACAAACTGAGGAAATATCAAGTAGGTAAATGGATCTTGACGTCAGCTGAAAAGTGGATAAACTGTGGAGCTCTAAGAGTTCTGATCAGTGGCCCAAAGTCCAGCTGGAGGCCACCGATCAGAACCTCATCCCACATCTCAATACTGGATAAAGTACTGCTTATTTTTATTAATTAGTTGGATGCTATTTTGCATACACCCACAGAAAGTCTGCAGGTGATATACAACTAGAAGTGGCTGATATAACAACTGTGTGTACTGCCATCCAGGAGAATGCCAACAGGCTGAAAAAATGGGCTGATAGGAACCTAATGAAATTCAACAAGGGGAAATGTAAAGTCCTGACCCTGCATAAAGATAAATCCATCCACAAATACATGACTGAGGCTACTTAAATGGTAAGGAACTAACAGAGAGAAACCTTAGAATCTTGGTGAACAAGTGGATCATGACCCATTAATACACCCCTCTGGCAAAAAGGCCAACAGCTTTCTGGGTTGCATTAGGATGAGCCTCACCAGCAGGTAGAGGGCGATAATCCCTCCTCTCTGGTGAGACATACCTGAGTGTTGTGTCCAGATCTTGGCTCCCAAGTACAAGAAACATATGGACATCCAACAGTGAATCCAGTAAATGATCACAAATGTGAAAGCTTTGGAGTATTTGACATACTCAAAAACTTTCACAAGCTTTGAGAAGTTAAGAGACCTGTGACTCTTCAGCCTGGAGATAAAAATTCAGGGGAATCTTAACAGAATGCATAAATATCTGATGGAAGTGTTTAAAGATGGACCAAGACTCTTCTCAGTGGTGCCCAGTGGCAGGACCCCACACAAGAAGTAAAAGTTGAATAGAAGTAATTCTATTTGAGCTTAAGGTTATGGGGTTTTTGTTGTGTGATCAGATATTGGAATACATTATTTGTTTAGCTCACAGAGGAGAAGGATGAGGAAAGCTATGATAATGGTTTTCATATTCCTAACGATAAGTTCTCTTTCACAAGTGCACAAAGGACAGACAAGGAAAGAGTAGGTTAGCATTGGACTGAAGAAAGTTCAGATTGGATGTCATAAGAAACCAACATGCTATAGAAGCTGTGGTGGTTTGTTGTTTTACAATTGTTTTCCGTTAATGAGTTTATAATGGTTTGTCCCATGTACCCCGTTCTGTTCCCCTAATGGTTTAGCCCTAAGTTGTTTACTCCAATGTTTTCCTGCCAAGTGCCTGTCAGTCCCTATGTCAGTCTCCCCAGTCCCTCCCTTGTACCTCCCTTGTCTCCTTATGTGTCCCTGTCAATCCCCAGTTCACTGCCCCCTACCCCTGCCTGTCAAGTTAGACACACCCTGTTTGTTCTGGAAAGTTCCTTGTCTGTTACCCCTTGCACAGTTTTCCATTGGACTGTTAAGCCTGCTCCCTCCCCTGTGCTGCCTTTATTGGATTACCCCAGTTGTGTTCTCCTCCCCTGATGTCCCCTCATTGGATGTAGTTGTTTCCACCCCTTGTACCCTCCCCTCTTTAAAATGTGATGCCCCCCCCGTACTTACTTGTCCCTGAATTCTCCTGGAGAATAAATACCTTGGAATTCATAAAAGTGGCATCTTCCTATTTCTTCACCTCAGTCCTTCATTCCTGCTTCGGAGCTGTGCTACCCACGTCCCAGCGAGTCACAGGGAGCGGCAACTCCCTGTGAGCACTGCCACCCTGGAGGTGGCAGAAGAGATCTGGGGGCAGCCCTTCCTGTTGCGCCCTCTGGCCACAGGGAGTGTGCCACCCGGGAGACCTCCATACTGTGGCTGCAACCAGACAGGAACAGAAGCGGTGAAGTTTTTCTATTACTGTTAAATAGATCATCCCTTTCATCTGGATATCACCAGCATAGTTGATTCTATGACCATAAAGGATGATGGACTAGCAGACCTTTTGTAGCTGCATGCTATTTGGTGATTGTTGGGTGACTCTCTGCCAGAAGGACACACAAGGTGCAAAGAGGGAAAGATCAAAGTGGGAAATACAGAGGAATAATTTATGAATTAAAAATGTAACCAAGAACTTTATTTTGATTTGTATTTTGATAAAGATTTAGGAATGAGGAGGAAAAGGAAAAAAGGGAATAAGCATATTTTACAGGAATTAACCATAGACATCAGTTTTTCTCAACATACATTACACAAATCCCAAATAAATGCTTGGTGGGCTTGTGATGTGCAATTTAGAGTATAAAATCAGTATTTGGCTTTTTTTTTTTTTTCCATACTGCCACTATGTATTAGTGAAATAATTCAAAATGTTATTTGTGGATTTTAAGGTCCTAGGAACATTATCTTCTTCTGGCATGTGCTCTCACTCAAACCAGTCAATCATCTACCTACGGGTTTGCAAAGAGGCCTTTTTATTTGATCAGTTCCACAAAGAGTTTCACCAATAATTGATTTTCTATAACGTCCCTGATAAGTGCCATACTAATAAAGCTGTCATGTTTATGACTAAATGTAAAATATTCTCTACTTCTTAGAATAAAGTAGTCTGTGAAGTACAGTAGAGATGGAATTTAAGAAAGAGGATAGCTACATGTGGATACCAGTAATAAGTAAAGGTAGGAAGTTTAAGTAGAAATTCCTGTTACGGGGCTGTTGTGATATCAGTAAACACAACTTTTCCAACAGGAAATTATTCAAAAATAAATATAATTCAATTGAAATTAATTCAATCAAAAGAGGCTTTGTGTATAAAACAATTTTTTAAATTTAGAATCATTATATTAAACATGAAAAAAATTGAGCAGGAACAGAAAATTTTCCTCTTATATTTTTTTCTTTATTCCATTTTCAGATACCCTTTCTTAGCCATGTTGAGCACTCATGATGATAAATTCTAGGATCATGTGAGTGGCACATCTGTTGAAACTAATTGCTGGAGAAAGACAGATTTCAATGTGGAGCTTTAGCTACATATCCACCCTATGTCACAAGATAAAAAATATGGTTTAGGGAACCAAAGCTACTTTTCTGTTTACTGAGCAGTTGCCACCATTAGTGACTAAGCTGCTGATTTAATTTATTTTTAAATTTATTTGCTAAGGGGAAATGGATCACTCTGTACATCTACCTTGTAGAAGGTATCACAGTTACACTTGTATACTTGCTTACCTGTTCACTGTTATAATTTATCAAACTACTTTCATTTCTTCATTTTTCTTCCAGTAATACAGATAATTCAACCTAGAGAGTCATTAAACCCCTCTCACTTGTTTGTGAGATTAAACAATCTCACTTGTTTGCTACAGGGACAGATAAGATTCTTTGATTCATTTGTAGCAAGAAGAGAAAGAAAGCTAAGCGCATAATTGGGAAAGATCAGAAGCATACAGCTTGTAAGGCAAAGTCAAGAAATCAGTGTTTCTGCACAAGGACACTTCCCAGCAACTTCCTTGTCCAGTGGCTTTGATCAAACCTTTCTTCAAAAAGGTCTAAAGAACAGCTGACTGATCTTTCCTCCCAGCATCTGCTCAGGAAGATTCATGTGGTGTCTTCTTGTAGCCTAGTATTTTACAGTTTTTAAAGCCTTATTTTCCTGACAGTAACTATTTGTTAAGATATAATTCAGATCTCTTAAGCTTGTTCACGGTAAGCAAATTTGTGGTGCTGAAAGGCTTGTCTGTCAGTTCATTAGATCCCACAAAATATCCAAGTTATAGGGATCTGAGCAATGCTGTTGTTCTTGGTCTGGAACATCTTATTATAAAATAACCATGGAGAAATTAAAGTCTGCTACTGCAGGTTTTTCTTTCTCTCTGCACCCGTGAGAGCAACTGTATGAGGCAAGTAAAACAAGGCAGATATGGACAAAAACACTGGAGAAAATAGGTGCTAAGTCCCTCCCTCCCGCAACTAACTTCCTTCCTTCCTTCCTTCCTTCCTTCCTTCCTTCCTTCCTTCCTTCCTTCCTTCCTTCCTTCCTTCCTTCCTTCCTTCCTTCCTTCCTTCCTTCCTTCCTTCCTTCCTTCCTTCCTTCCTTCCTTCCTTCCTTCCTTCCTTCCTTCCTTCCTTCCTTCCTTCCTTCCTTCCTTCCTTCCTTCCTTCCTTCCTTCCTTCCTTCCTTCCTTCCTTCCTTCCTTCCTTCCTTCCTTCCTTCCTTCCTTCCTTCCTTCCTTCCTTCCTTCCTTCCTTCCTTCCTTCCTTCCTTCCTTCCTTCCTTCCTTCCTTCCTTCCTTCCTTCCTTCCTTCCTTCCTTCCTTCCTTCCTTCCTTCCTTCCTTCCTTCCTTCCTTCCTTCCTTCCTTCCTTCCTTCCTTCCTTCCTTCCTTCCTTCCTTCCTTCCTTCCTTCCTTCCTTCCTTCCTTCCTTCCTTCCTTCCTTCCTTCCTTCCTTCCTTCCTTCCTTCCTTCCTTCCTTCCTTCCTTCCTTCCTTCCTTCCTTCCTTCCTTCCTTCCTTCCTTCCTTCCTTCCTTCCTTCCTTCCTTCCTTCCTTCCTTCCTTCCTTCCTTCCTTCCTTCCTTCCTTCCTTCCTTCCTTCCTTCCTTCCTTCCTTCCTTCCTTCCTTCCTTCCTTCCCTCCTTCCTTCCTTCCCTCCTTCCTTCCTTCCTTCCTTCCTTCCTTCCTTCCTTCCTTCCTTCCTTCCTTCCTTCCTTCCTTCCTTCCTTCCTTCCTTCCTTCCTTCCTTCCTTCCTTCC